>NC_062518.1:22830796-24030796 GCF_022655615.1 Tachysurus fulvidraco | reverse complement strand
CCCACAGGATCTTTATAGATTACATTCTATCCATAGATATGCAGAAATTATGCACAAAATTACACATACACAAGATTAATACAATACATGAGACTGCAGGTCTGTTGAAGACAGGAATGGTGCTGATAATTCTTTTCAGCATTTTAAATAAAGTTTTTTGAAGATTCAGAAAAGTGTGCAAACATTAGGAGAAAGAACACAAATTATAAACTGCAACACATTATCAATCATTAAATATTTGTTTGAATTATTAAATTTTAAAAAGATTTAAATCTAATGTAAATAAGGTCAGAAGTGACATGAGAAGTAAATTCTAGGTTGAGGGACTGATGTCAGAACATTGACATGACTACAGCTCAGTAGGTGGAATAGATGTGGTGAGATACAGTTTAGACAGTTTTACAGAGATACTGACATTTATATCTACTGCAAGAGACACACAAAACAATAATGTTATTCTTCTTTGTATTGATAGTTGTCAAAAATATTGGTAAATCATTTATATTATACATAACATTTAGGTGGATGCTGGAGATTTGTACTGTTACCTAAACAGGTCTTTAAGCAATGAAAGAAATGTTTATGTTGTTACAATGTCTTTACAGCAGGTGCTGTTGACAGCAGCATTACACCAGACCAAACCATCATATCTTCAACTGAAGGCAGCAACATCACACTGACCTGCACATATGATCAATCAGCATACAATCTTCACTGGTATCGACAAAAACCTCAATCAGCACCAAAGTTTCTGCTGCAGATTCTTAAATCCACAGACACTAGAACTAAACATGTGCTTGACCCACGACTATCCACCAAACTTCGTAAAAATCAGAAGAAATTAGATCTGGAGATCTTTCCTGCTGCAGTATCAGACTCTGCACTGTACTACTGTGCCATGGACCCCACAGTGACACAAAATTCTAACAGACTGTACAAAAAGTCAAGACTGATATTTTTTTCGCAGCAGGTGGAACTGTTTACCTGTTTCATACAAATAGAGTCATTTACCAGTTCCTATATTTTGATCATCTTCTTACCCAAATTGATAAAGCTTAATGTTTGAACAATTTATGAAAAACAAACTGTTTGTATTAAATGATTATTGACTTAATTCCTGGTTAAGGTTCATGCTGTTAATTCCCCTGTAACACAAGGTATCAGTAAACTGTGTACACAGTTAAATGTGTACACAGTTTACTGATGATATTCAACATGTTTCACCATGACACAGTATGTGTATAAAACACTGTCAGATGTTAGCACTGAATTTTCGCTTGTTCTGAAAGAAAAAACAACTTAACTTTAAGGTCAGAATCATGTATACATGAATATGTGTATGAGACGCATGTTTAATCTTCTACAACTGTATCAGTAACAGTAAGTGTCAGTAGGTAACATAAATCTGAAAACAGTCCTCATATCAGCATTTCTATATGGGAAGGTAACTATATAGGGCATAGTAATAAGCTCAGAAAGCAATTATGTGTTCAGTTTTTGGTAAATTATCACAAGTACTCAGCTATATAGCATCTAGTAGCAAAGTCTTCATCCACATAGTCATCATCTATGTTTACAGTCTGTTGTTACAGAGTTCTTTCTCAGAGTTCTGTTTGTGTATTAGTTCAGATCAGAATACAGCCAAGAGTTGACAGAGCGAGCTAACAGATAACATGACAGCGAACTCAGGAAAACCTCAAGATAGAGAATCCTTCTGTCAGAAAGCGTAGCTATATCAATTAAAACGAATTCATAGAACACATATGCAGGAGCACAAGAACCGGCAAAACATGATACATAAGTTGACACACAAAAGACAAGGACTCTGCAAAGCTACAGACAACACGGAGAAATAAATAGACATAATAACGAGTCCATTATGAACCGGTAAGTATTGACCTATGAGACCTATGACACAAAACACGCTTCCCCTAATGTTCTTGCAGAGAATGTCCAAGCAAAGGTTCTGACACCTTCAGTCTCAACAGTGTAAGGTAACTAGATAGATGAGGGTGTAAAGTTCACATGTCTGAATCACACCTTAGTGCAAAGATATTCCATGTGTAACTGTAATAAGAGTTGTAGATTAATTAGAGTAAACTCTTCTGATCCAAGTTTCTTTGTTTATTGTGTCTGATGCTTTAATGTGTTCATGTGGTTATTTCCAGGTCTTTTATTGTCTATTTATAGGCTAAAAAGCCACAGAAAGCACACCAGACAAGGAATGATGTCACCAGACATTTTGTTTAAAATTACAAACAGATCTATAAATCACATGGCATTTCAGTACCTACAGGCTTAAATATTATGGACCTATAAAATCCCCTCACGAGGTGGTGAGTAACGTCACCATATTGCTGCACATTGTTCATGTACTGTTCATTTCAAGTGGCAAGTAAAACAACATAAATGTTACACACAATATTCAAAACTTACTACAATATTCTCACAGTCGTAATAGATAAATAAATAGATTTTTCTTTTTAGTCAAATATTGAAACATTTAGAGACACATTAAAAAATGTACAAACAAAATTATTCTAAAGAAAATATAAAATATAATGACAGCACGTTTCTACTAGAAATAGAAGAAAACAGTACTATGTCTCAATAAACAGCACACAGCATTAGGACTCTGTATCCAGTACCTACAGCCTACAAACATCTATTTCCAGCTGTTAGACATGACAAATATACAAATCTAGCATAAAAATGTGACAGATGCGATGGAGAGCTGAGACAGATGCAAAAAAAATGTTTAATGTAAAGAGCAGACAGACAAGTTCCGCTACAACAGTGTCACTTCCTGGGTGTGGCCTTCTAGAGACGTGTAAAGTTCAGCACATACAGCACTATTATACAGAATCGTCACAGAGCTGTGTTCAGAAATGGCTCAACTATACAACTTACTGTACATAGTGAGATACACACCACTGATTCTCACTCTAGTTACAGGTCATTCATTTTGAGCAGTTTATTAATTATTAGCTATATTTATTCAGTTAATTGATTGCATTATTTATTAACCATGTTTGTATTCATCTAGTCATATCTTAATTAAATATTTGGCATATAATAATATTTCACTGATTTATTTCTTTATATTCTTTTTCACTCCAGGCAGTTTTGGAGATAAAATTGGACCAAAGGATGAAGATGCCAACATTGTCTGGAAAGAAAAAGATATTACTCTGAAATGTTCATATGAGACAAGCAGTGAATATGTTTGGCTTTATTGGTACAAACAATATCCTAACAGCGCACCACAGTTTTTACTGTATAAAGGAGCAAGGTCAGCAAATGCTTATGGGAGCACTCCTGATGATGATCGATTAAAGTCAGAAACAAGCACAGACTCTACTAAACTTATTATTACAGGTCTAAAGCTCTCAGACTCTGCACTTTATCATTGTGCTCTAAGAGTAACACAGTGATACAGAGTCATTGAAAGGCTGTACAAAAACATTATAATGGCAAATACACAAGCAAGAGGTTTCTAAAAACCATATGAACTTTGTTATCAGTTAACCACAGACATAAATAAAAGCTGTGGTAACAGATGCAGCTGTAAGAAATAGAAAATAAAAATAAAGAGGGTTCAAACATGAAAACTACAGAGTAAAGACATTCACAAATCTACATGTTTCAGGCTAAAATGGGTCAGGCATTGTTGCAGTGTTCTTGTGAATGAACGTTATTGACATTTTCTGTTCTGTTGAATTTTCAATTTTTATCAATTTTTAATTTTCGTTCATGTGTTATGTGCTGGATGTGTGCTAAGACAATGAACTTTTACAAACAATCAGAGCAGATGTGAGTCTGATCATCCAGATAGAACATGTTGAAGCTGTTAATCTATCCAGATAGAACATGTTGAAGCTGTTAATAGAATGCACAACAGTCTATAAATAATTAACAATACAGCGAGAAAAGAAGCATATATAAAATCACAACATGTCTATTTTTCTTGTGTTTAAGCAACAAGACATCAGGTTTCTCTCCTGTCAGTGAAGAACAGGACTCTGAGGTTAAACAGGAAACAGACTTACAGCAGAAGATTGGACAGTGAAGGATTCACAACCTCATTTCAGTTCAAAACTTACAGATTCTAACACGAGCAAAGAGGTGAAGAGTGTTTATCAAAGACTCCTGAAAAACAGAAATCTTTAAAAACAAATATTATTCTTGACCAATAATCCTTTACTGTTTAATTATTAATTAAGAAAGAATTTGTTTATTTTATACATTTATCAGTGTTTCATCTGTCTGTGTATTGTGTATAAATTTTCGGGTAATTTAAAATGAATGTGTTTTTACCGAACGGACCCAAGAAGACCCGAACTACTGTATCTCGCGTGTGTGCATCGACTCGAGTCCTTTTGCAACCTCTCCTCTGTTTGCCAAGACCGCTTGCGACATGTGGCTGGTGATGTGTGGCTGGCAGTAAGCTAATTTTCTTTGAAACAGACCTGTCAATCAATTTTGAATCCACGCTGTAGCGGTTACTTTAGTGTAGAGTGATGCAACATTTGGGTCCAGTCGGGTTAAAAAAATTGCCAATGGGTCGGGTTGGACTCGGGTCTAATTTTTTCGGGTTTGTCTCGGGTCGGGTCTTTTTTTTTAAAAAAAAATTGCACATCGGGTTCGGGTGAAAAAGTGATTCGGGTCACTTCGGGTCGGGTACATTTCTTTAGACCCGAGAAGACCTCTACCCTGAAGTCAGTTATTCCTTTTAATTACACAATTGCAAGCAATTGCAAGCTCTCGCATCTTCCACATTTTCATTTCACAGACTGGAGTGAGAGGCAGGGGGTTGACCTGCTCAGTCCAGTGGCTCGCTCCCACCCTGCTCTCCTCCATGTCCTTTCTCATCTTTTAGAATCAAGTGATATACAATAAATAAATAAACAAACAGGTTAAATAGTCCGCATCTAGCCGGCTAGCACAACTAGCCTATTAGTTCGGCTACCGCTACTACAATCTGTTGTACTTGCTCTGTAACACCATGCCGGTTACGTCTCTGCCTTTGAGTGCAGGTGAGGATGCATTGGAGCTGCACTTGGTAGAACTCCAGCTGGTTGCTGTGGAGAAGCAGATCCGCGAACTACAGGTGAAGCAGGCCGAGCTGCGGGAGCGGAAAGCCACGCTGGAAGCTCCCCGGTCGGTCGCTCACCTGTCTCAGGTAAACTATATAATTACCTAACTAGATAATTACCACTCCCTCCACCTCTACCCCGCGCGTTTCTCTGTCCAGGCCCAACACACCGATGAAGTGGCCTGCCCAGGAGCTGTTCACTCTGGCGCCAGGACACCGCAGGCCCTGGGTGCAGCAGCGGAGGACGCGTGCCGGTCCCCGGCCTAGGACCTCTCCCCCTCCACCACCGCCGGTCTTCGAGATCCCCACCCGGAACCGCTTTGCCCCCCTTCGCAAGACGGACTGCGACAACGTGATCATCGGAGACTCCATCGTCCGCCACGTCCGTGCTACGGTGGCTAAAGGTAAGGCTCGCACTCACTGCTTACCTGGTGCTCGTGTTCTTGATGTCTCTGCACAGGTACCTAGAGTCGTGAACAGAAACACCAGAGCTGTGGTTCTTCATGTCGGCTCGAATGACACCAGCCTGAGGCAGTCGGAGATCCTGAAGAGGGACTTCAACACCCTGGTGGAGACGGTTCGCAGCACAGCGCCCACAGCGAGGATCATCGTGTCTGGACCACTTCCAACTTACCAGCGAGGAATTGAAAGGTTCAGTAGACTTTTCGCTTTAAATGAATGGTTACAGTCATGGTGTCAGGCTCAGAAACTACTCTTTATCAATAATTGGAATGTTTTTCTGGGAGCGTCCTAGGCTATTCCGTGCTGACGGCCTGCACCCCAGCAGAGTTGGAGCGGAGATCCTCTCGGACCACATCTCCAGGGCGCTGAACACCTTCTGACTGGTAAACTACTCTTTAAATTTAAATCTCAATAGCCATCCTTCACCTCAGCACATTGACACAGAAAATGCACACATAGCTCACCCTATAGAAACTGTGTCTGTTCCCCGAGCAGTGAGATCCAAAAGTAAATACACGAGAAGTTCTCGAAATAATCTTACTGTAATTAGACCAGAAAAATGCCAAAGTAACAAACAAAAACAGTTCTTAAGGTTTGGACTTCTGAACATTAGATCCCTTGCACCCAAAGCACTTATTGTAAATGAAATGATCTTAGATAATAGCCTTACTGCACTCTGCCTCACCGAAACGTGGATTAAACCAAATGAATACATCAGTCTAAACGAGTCTACACCATCAGGATATATCTATAAGCACGAACCTCGTCTGACTGGTCGTGGAGGTGGTGTCGCCACTATCCTTAGTGATTACCTCACTGTTACCCAGAGAACACAGCATAGATTTAGTTCTTTTGAAGTGCTCGTCCTTAATGTTACACTATCGCACGTGCACACGAAGAAATCCCTGATGTCTCTTGCTCTAGCGACCGTGTACGGACCCCCAGGGCCCTACACAGTTTTTCTTAGAGAATTCACAGATTTTCTCTCAGACCTATTAGTTAACTTTGACAAAGCATTAATTGTAGGAGACTTTAACATTCATGTTGACGACACAAACGACGCTTTAGGACTCACATTTATGGACTTACTAAACTCACTTGGGCTCAAACAAAACATCACTAGTGCAACTCATCGACGTAATCACACAATAGATTTAATAATATCACACAGAATAGAAGTCACTGATATAGATATCATACCTCAAAGTGATGACATCACAGACCATTACCTCATAATGTACACACTACCTATAGAACAGACTAACTGTGTCTCACCACGTTATCGACTTGGTAGAACCATTATTTCGACCACCAAAGACAGATTCACAAATAACCTGCCTGATCTATCTGGACTTCTTACTGTACCCTCAAACTCAAACGACCTAGATGCAATGACTAACAGCATAGACGCTATATTCACTAGCACATTAGACACTGTTGCCCCAGTCAGATTACAGAAGGTTAGAGATAAAACACTTGCACCATGGTATAATAGTCATACTCACACCCTCAAGAGGGAGACCCGTAACCTCGAACGGAAATGGAGAAAAACTAAATTAGAGGTGTTTAGAATTGCGTATAAGGACAGTATGTCCAGCTACAGACAGGCTCTAAAAGCTGCTAGGGCTGAGCACCTGAGCAAACTCATAGAAAATAACCAGAACAATCCCAGGTTTTTATTTAGCACAGTGGCTAGTTTAACAAAAAATCAGAAATCTGAACACACTATTCCATCACATTTCAGTAGTGAGGACTTTATGAGATTCTTCACTGATAAAATCGAAAGTATCAGGAATAAAATAGGTGACGCTCAACATATGAGAGCAACCAGTGACACAATCTCACCTAAGTTTTGCACAGCTTTACAAGTACAGGACAGGAAGAGTTAGATAAACTTATTACTACAGCTAAATCAACAACATGTTCACTAGACCCCATCCCAACTAAACTACTGAAAGAAGTGTTACATAAAGCTGGTGAGCCTCTTCTTAATATCATTAACTCCTCGTTATCTTTAGGTTACGTCCCGAAGTCTTTTAAGTTGGCAGTTATTAGGCCACTCATCAAAAAACCTAACTTAGACCCTAATGAACTATCAAATTACAGACCTATCTCACACCTTCCGTTTATGTCTAAAATACTTGAAAAGGTTGTGTCTGTTCAACTGAGCTCCTTCTTACAGGAGAGCAACATCCTTGAAGAGTTTCAGTCAGGTTTCAGGCCCCATCATAGCACAGAAACTGCACTTGTTAAAGTTACAAACGACTTGTTCTTAGCTTCGGACCAAGACTGTATGTCACTATTAGTTCTACTTGACCTTAGTGCTGCATTCAACACTATAGATCACAACATTCTTCTAGATCGCTTACAATATTACACAGGTATTCATGGTCAGGCTTTAAGCTGGTTTAGATCCTACCTGTCTGACCGATACCATTTTGTAGAATTAAATGGTGAATCCTCCAGTTTACTACCAGTTAATTATGGGGTCCCTCAAGGATCAGTTCTAGGACCTCTGCTTTTCTCTATATACATGCTTCCATTAGGGAACATTATTAGAAGACATGGGATTAGTTTCCATTGTTATGCTGATGACACACAGTTATATATCTCATCAAAACCAGATGAAATAGCCACAGTGTCCAAATTAACTCAGTGCCTTAGAGAGATAAAAGACTGGATGAGCTGCAACTTTCTATTGTTAAACTCCGATAAGACAGAAATACTACTCATAGGTCCAAAAACCAGTGCACATAAACTCTCACAACTTAACTCCCATTTAGAGGGATGTACTGTTACTAGTAGCTCGACAGTGAAAGACCTCGGTGTTATATTAGACAGTAACTTGTCTTTTAAAAATCATATCGCCCATACTACCAAAACAGCCTTCTTCCACCTTAGAAACATTGCCAAGCTGAGAAACATCCTGTCTGTATCTGATGCTGAGAAGCTAGTTCATGCGTTCATGACCTCTAGACTGGACTATTGTAATGCATTACTAGGTGGTTGTCCTGCATCTTTAATAAATAGGTTACAGTTAGTCCAAAATGCAGCTGCCAGAGTTCTCACTAGGACAAGAAAGTATGACCATATAACCCCAATTTTATCATCTCTACACTGGCTACCTGTTAAGTATAGAATTGACTACAAACTGCTGCTACTTACGTACAAGGCTCTTAATGGTTTAGCTCCCATGTATCTAACTAGTCTTCTAACACGTTACAATCCTTCACGCTCTCTGAGATCACAAAACTCAGGACTTTTGGTAGTTCCCAGAATATCTAAGTCTACTAAAGGTGGTAGAGCATTTTCTTATTTAGCTCCCAAACTTTGGAATAGTCTTCCTGATAGTGTTCGGGGCGCAGACACACTTTCCCAGTTTAAATGTAGATTAAAAACTCATCTCTTTAGTCAGGCGTACACATAATACATCCCATAATATCATGCACCAGTACATCAGACCAGCACATTTTTATGAACAGCAGATATGTTAATCCCTTTCCACTGCTTTTCTCTTTGTACCCATCCCGAGGCATCCAGACACTGTACCAGCTCCCAACGTCCTCTGTGGGACGAAGCCTTTGGACGTCCACTGAGCCGAGGCCGACTCTAAGAATCCTGAGACATCTCCAGTTAGACTCTGTGGTACTCAGGAGATCAGAAGTCCTTGAACCTCACACCAATACAACATTTAACTGACTGTATATTACAATCACACCCCCAGTGTCACCCATATGAGGATGGGTTCCCCCTTGAGTCCGGTTCCTCTCAAGGTTTCTTCCTTTACCAATTTAAGGGAGTTTTTCCATGCCACTGCTGCCTGAGTCATCTCAGACTTGCTCATAGGGGAATGAATACATACACACTGTGAACTATATACATCTAATAATAATCTAGAATTATTATTTATCTTATTTCTTTTATTATTCATTATTTCCTTTATCATTAATTATGTTTACCTTCTGCTCTGTGTTTATGTTCTGTAAAGCTGCTTTGAGACAATGTCTATTGTAAAAAGCGCTATACAAATAAACTTGAATTGAATTGAATTGAAATTGAACAAACTAATAAAACGATGTGCAGATGATGATTTGTAAAATAATTTTTATTCAATCCTTGAGGTAATTTAGAGTAGTCACTCTACCTTACAGCATGTATTGGGGAGGAATAATATTTATAATTGAGGTGCTACGCTACATAGCTATAACTGTACGCACCCTTTTTGTGTTAGTTTTATTCATTTTATTTTTATTGTTACTTTTATTTTGCTCACATGCATTAATGTCCATCAGTATTTCAGGATTACTAATGTCCTTTGTCTTTTGTTATTCATTATGCATTGTGCTAGCTGGCAAAAAAAGCTGTTATACTTCAGTAAAAATCAGCCATCTGAAAGCAACACTGGTGAGACTGTCATGTGATGCTGTGGGGTGGAGCTTCATGAACCTTTATGATCTTAACATATTAGTCTTCATAAACACCTCAGAATATTTTCATTCAGCAAAAAACATTCATCATGTTTACTGTTATAATCATGTGTCTGTGGCTTTCACTAGGTGAATTAACATTGCTTTTTTGTTTCTTCAGCCTCCCGAAATTTTAATGAAATCACAAATCTCTCTGCATTAGCCTTTTTGTACAATGTTTCTGAATAATATATTAGTTACATATATTTATATTTGTATAATGCATATTTGTATATATGCAGCTCAGTTTCAGGGTCTTGGCAATCTTCTTAGCAACAATTTTTTTTTATATCCTCAGAGAGTTCTCTGCCACAGTGTCATTTCGTCATTGTTGTCACATTGAAAAGATATAATAAAATATTTACAAAAATGTGAGGGGAGTATTCACTTCTGTGAGATACTGTATATACTGTATGTGCAGTCTCAAGAATGTGTTCCTTACTCTCTGCTGATTTAAAGTGTTTAATATGTAAAATAAATACATTGATTAACACTGATTTCTTTAGTGTTGTGTATTTATTGTTCAGAAATGTGTGTTACATGTCTGTTTTTGTGCTTATAGTGGTTTGTGAGTTTCAGAGTTGCACTGAGTAGGATTTGGACCCTGGTCAAGACAATCGTTTTCATGAATGAGATTTGACTGGAAAATAAATTTACCACCTGGGACAGAAACAGCAATGCTTCAATTCTGAATCGGAGCACAGGATACTACCCATGGAACTACCAGAGACATTTAACTAAACCTGTGTTGTTTCAAATTACACTCTTGGAAGCTTGGAAGTCTTGGAAGTGTAGAAGCTGTGCCTTCTGCATATTTCCCCTATGTGTTTCTAATTTTTTTAGGAATAATTATGTGTTAAAAAAAAGTGAAGATTACTTCAACATTAGCTCTTAATACAAATGATAGATCCATCTAAATATTCTAAGATCTTGATCTCAAATTGCTGAAAGGAATTATTTTCTATAAATATTCCAAAATCATGAAATTCCTCAGAAATTATATTTTCCTCTCAACATTGCAAGATCTTGAGCTCAAGTTCAAGGAAAAAAAGAAATATTTTCCATTGGATCTTACAAGATCTTGTTCCAAATTTAACACTCAAGATAATATATTTCTATATTGTAAGTTCTATTTTACATGTATCCTTCACTGGGAGCCATTCTGGATTTTATATTTTATGTTTTCAATGCCAAAACATTTTAAATACACAGAGAAATATTTCTTTATTGGAATTTTATTTGTAGTAAAATGTATGTATTATGTAGTGAGTGTTGGGTGGAGGATCCTGTGAAGAATGTGAGTTTGTGGATTTGATCACAAATAAGTGAATGTATGGCTCACTGGGCAAAAATAAATAATTAAAAAATAAAGAAATCTCAGTAAAATTTTCCAACCAGACGGTCATAGAAAAGAAATGGCTTGTTTCCAAATGTAAACTCAAATCTGGGAACACACGTGTCAGCTGATGTTTTCAATGGTGCAAACACACTCACCTTCATGGACTGGGATGACTCATGGACTCATTAGCCGGCAGAGACTCCATAAGACTCTGGCTCCAAACTCCTCATTAAGTGAAGCGTGTCTATCAAAATCGTTAAACTGATCGAGGCAGCCGTCAAGAGCTACACAAACCCTTAAGAGATTCTTGAATGATGTCAAGGGTCTCCATATCATCTCTGATGCCACTGAGGAGCTCGTACAGCCTCCTAGCTCAGACCTTCTAAGTGTACAAACATTGCCACAGTGCTGATGGATGGTTGATTGGAAACATCTGTTGGTGACTAAAGTAAAAATAAAACACAATTGAAATAAAAATTAGAAAATCAAGTGAAACCTTTGTAATTTGTAGTTGTAGTATGACTGTCTGTATTATATATTTACAGATTGTCCAGATATCTCATGATATATGAACACAAATATAGGATAAAAACAAACAATAGTGATAAGACTATAACCGTCAATCAAATATAGATTTTTAAAAAAATGACATTTTGACAACACTGGCTGAGGTGAAATGTATCCATACATGAGATAGTGTGTGTGGCATAGTTCTATAGAATAAGATTGGGAAAAATCTTGTAAATGCAATGCACAGATATATAAATAATTTGTTAAACAATTTGAAAAATCTGGAATAAAAAAACAAAAAAATAGAGTGTTATATTGAAGATCTAATATTCCTTGCTTCAATCCTGGATTTCTGCAGTTAGTTTGCTTGGAGACAGGTGGAGTTCATATATTCAAGCTAAATTGGCTAGGGAGTGCCAATAAACTTTGCAAGGCCCTTTTGTCTTCTTATCTTGGTGTTCTCGACAAGCCCCTTTGGAAAAGGAAGTGAGTCTGAGAGATACATTTAAAGACCCCATGCATTCATAGCATGTTTTGGAAGCTTTTATTTCTGATAGGTGTCCTAGAGGTTGAGGTGATGGACTACTAATCCATTTTTCTTTGCACGCATGTATTCAGATCCCACCGTAATCGCTGACCTCATCTTAACCTCAAAACCTTCGATTATTGCACACAGAACGTTGGTCCAACGGTTTTCGAATCCCACCGTTGGCAGGAAACCTTTTCAAGGCACAGATAAAGCATTCTAACTGTTCCCTGAGTTTGTGCAAGAGTGGGGTGAGATACAGTAAGTTAGCACTGTCTGCAACTTTGGGCCGTATTTCCATGCTGGTTGAACACGGATGCTTATTAGTTCACACCCACACATTTAGGAGAGACTAAAGGCTTCCTCATCCTTGGTGTAGCGTCTGGCACCGTTCATTTTAGATTTCATGTCCCAGGCACCCTAAATTTCAACATCTAATCCTGTCACAACTGGAAGCAGAAGGAGACAGACCCGTATGCAGGATAGCTTCAAATGAAAGGGGTTTAATAAATAATAAAGACAACGACATAAAGACGATAACAAAAGCAATACAAATGAAGACACGTAACAAAGACTAGACATGACGAGGGGTAAACGTAACTAATGATTCCGCTCTGCACTCGGCAACGTGGCTCACTTAAATATAAAAAGACACGATGACACAATAAGGATCAGGTGTGAAGACAGGGAAGGGCAGACAAAGGCGGGGCAGACACGTGACGAAGAAGATAAACAAAAACAGCACGTGGCCAAAAGTCCGGGTTGAGTCCTGACCCCCCCTCGAGGCGCGGCTCCCGAAGCGCCAAACCCCGACAAGGTCTGGGGGGGGGCGAGGCACACGGCGAAGGCAGATGGGGGAGCAAGGAACACGGCGAAGGCAGATGGGGGAGCTAGGAACACGGCGAAGGCAGATGGGGGAGCAAGGAACACGGCGAAGGCAGATGGGGGGAGCAAGGTCCACGGCGAGGCCGGTGGGGGGAGCAAGGCACACGGCAAGGCAGATGGGGGAGCAAGGCACACGGCGAGGTAGGTGGGGGGAGCAAGGCACACGGCGGGCACAGCCAGTGAGGGCCGAGCCACGTCCACAGCCGAGCAGAGGGGCCGAACGACGTCCACAGCCGAGCAGAAAGGCCGGGCGACGTCCACAGCCGAGCAGAAGGGCCACGCGACTTCCATAGCCGAGCTGAAGGGCCGAGCGACATCCACAGCTGAGCTGGAGGGCCGAGTGACGTCTACAGCCGAGCTGGAGGGCCGAGCGACGTCCACAGCCGAGCTGGAGGGCCGCACATAACCCCCGACACACCGCTGCCAGATCCACGTCCCGATGACCAGAATATGAAGGGTGGGAGGGTGGGAAAAGTCCTTCACGCTGGGCCTGCAGCACCCCCCCGCGGAAGAAGTGAAGCGACGCCCTCCTCGGAACGGAACCGAAAGTGGAGCGACGTCCTTCACCGAAAAAATGCGGGGCGATGCCGCAGGGCACCAAAAAATAAAAAAGGGGCAAAAACGGTATGGTGACATCCTCCGCGAAGGAAGTGAGGCGACGACCGCTTCGGACGGAACCGAAAGTGTAGTGGCGTCCCTCACCGGAAAAAGTGCGGAGCGATGTAACCGAAAAAAGGGTCAGAAGGACTGCCGGAACAGTCCAGGGGAAGAAGAAAAAAAACCGGTCCGAGCTGGAAGCTATCCTGCTGGGTCTCAGTTCGTAGGCGGAATCATTCTGTCACAACCGGAAGCGGACGGAGACAGACCCGTAAGCAGGATAGCTTCAAAGGAAAGGGGTTTAATAAATGATAAAGACAACGACATAAAGACGATAACAAAAGCAGTACAAATGAAGACACGTAACAAAGACTAGACATGACGAGGGGTAAACGTAACTAATGATTCCGCGCTGCACTCGGCAACGCGGCTCACTTAAATATAAAAAGACACGATGACACAATAAGGATCAGGTGTGAAGACAGGGAGGGGCAGACGAAGGCGGGGCAGACATGTGACGAAGAAGATAAACAAAAACAGCACGTGGCCAAAAGTCCGGGTTGAGTCCTGACAACTCCTCAATTAACCGATGACCACTCCGTTTTACGATTTTATTGAGGGCTACACTCCACAGTGTCACACACCCACACCTGGCTCCAGAATGTCTGGAGTCTCCACAAAGACCAGATAACCCCATGTGGCTCATTGGGGCCTGCAAACAGAACTCTCTCACACACACACACACACACACACACACACACACACACACACACACAACACAATGAGACATTCCTTTTTACTAATAAAACCCAAGATAAGGTACTCTAAGGTTCTCATTCTTATAACCCTTTTTGTAATGTGTTTCTTCTTCTAAGGCTTGCCTGACTTAAAATTAATTGTTCCTTAATTTCCTGACAAGGGTGTATTTTATTCATGTATACCTGTTCTAATGCCGTATGCCCCTTTAAGGTCTGATGTCAGAATGTATACGAAGCTATCGTTTTCTTTTTACTTCCCTAATGAAAGTGCATATGTTTATGTTTCATTTTTGTTTCTTTGCTTTTATCTTTGCCTTGATTAATGATCTATGTATGTAATGTACCGCTGCCTTCATACCGTCATTACCCTTCATGTTTAGTATCCAAATGACCACAAAATTATCGGTTACTCATTTTTCAAGCACTGGTGTATTTTATTTGAGCACGAAAGGCGCCATACCATCTCAATACACCCTGGATCAAACTTTAAAGTCATCTAAAAGTTTGATAGCTAAACCACGCCCACAGACACCTGAAACAAAGGGAGTTTTTCCCTTCAAAATCCTGACCGAAGTATTGGTCATCTTCCCAAAGATGGGTGGAGTTCGCGACCTTTAAATTGTCAGAAACACCACTAATCCGTGGTCAGACTTTTGGAACAGCTTAGAGACGACTCCATCTTCCTTCAAAGAACTTTCGGCAAGCTCCACTCTCCAGAACCTCCAAGAAGAACGCCTGACCCCCCTCTGACAGATTTCTCCGTTACATCCAGATTCTTGTGCCGCAAACCAATGCAAGTAGCCATTCCTCTACCAATCAATTTAGATGCGTAATTTTAAGTAGGAATCTTTCATTGAATCTTAAGGTGAATTTAAGTTTCTGTGACAATTTCCCAGTTAGGGTGTGATTAATTTTTGAGTCTAAGCTTGCCATTCCTTTCTTTCATATCTCTAGTTTCTTCTTTCCAGTCTCTTCCCCCCTTTTCCCAATTTTAATTTCTTTTGTTTTATTTTATTTTCATTTTCATTTTCCCTATTTCTTTTGTTTGTTTGTGTAGTTAGTTTTGTGTTTGTCTCATTCATTAAATGTCATAATTTTGAGCCACAGGTGATTTGTCTCTGAGTCTCGCTCACAAATTAAGGTACCTGCAATATCTGGTCTGAACTACATGCTCTATTGAGTTAATTTAATTTCAATTACGGTATACAGTAAAAGGAGAGTGAATCTTTCTTGGCCGGGAAGATACCGCCTTCATAGAATTAATAAAGGTTACACGGCCTGTTTGGCAGACGAACAGACCAAATAGGCGTAACGTTAATTCCAGTACCGTTAATTTCAACTTAGGTTAAAATATTTGGAAGTCACTATAACACATTATAGTTGCTTATAAATATTTACCTTGCTTCGCGAGCCAAAATCGCTACACTAGGGTTGCATAATATTCCAAGTTGAAAACTTACTGGGAATTTATGGTGATTAATTAGAAAATTGAGTAAATTTATATAAACTGTATCATATAAAAACATGAATATAAACATTTTGTTTGGACATAAACTGACATGCATTCAATATAATACAGATTTTTAAAAATGACATTTTAACACTGGCTGAGGTGAAATGTATCCACACAGATGGTGTGTGTGGCATAGTTCTATAGAATTAGATTGGGAAGAAGCTTGTAAATGCAATGCAATGCACAGATATATAAATAATTGGAATAATTAGATGAACAATTGGAATATTTTGGAATAAAAAACAAAAAATAGAATGTTAGACTTAAGATCTTGTTCAATCCTGGATTTCACTAATTGGTTTGTTTGGAGACGGGTGGCATAAGTTCATATCCTCTAGCTAAATCAGCTAGGGAGCGCCAAAAAACTTTGCAAAGCCCTAGTGTCTTTATATCTTGGTGTTCTTGACAAGCCCATTTGGTACATGCCCCAGAGATATATTTAAAAATCCTATGCATTCATGGCATGTTTTGGAAACGTTTCTTCCTGATTAGGTGGCCGATATGTTGAGGTGATGGTCTACTAATCCAATTTTCTTTGCAGGCATGCACTCTGTGTGATGAGTTAGACCCTGCTTAAGCACATTAGCTTTAGGAAGCGTGCACAGTACAGTCATTGTACACAAGCCCCTTGTGACCCCAGACTTACATGCAGGTAGCTTGGCTGAGTGGTCCAAGGCACTGGATAAAGGCTCCAACATGGGTTCAAAACCCACTGCTGCTGGGAAACCAAATAAAGCGTTCAAGCTGTTCCCTGAGTCTGTGCTAGAGTAGTGTGTGATAAGCAAGGTTGAACACAGATGCTTGTTAGTTCACCTGAGCAAGTTCATGCCAGAACTTTTTTTTGTGGACGACAGAAGACTTAAAAAAGGCATGCTTCTCCTCAGGTAGTGTGGCTGAGTGCTTTAAAGCATTCAATTTACACTCCAGTCTCTTTGGAGGCATGGGTTCAAATCACACTGCAACCATAGAAACTTTTCAAAACACTGCATAGTCTTTTTAGACAGTTTTTTTTTATTATGCAACGTAAATGTCTGCTCAGTTAGTGTATTTGTATTTACAATGGTATAATTTTGTTGCACAGTATCTTATACAAACACAATTAAGCTTTAAATATAACTTTATGTAATATGTAATCACTTGATGTAAATAACCACCAAGATGGACATTTTTTGACATTAATTTGTGTGCAGGATTCAAGAAATGATCTGTGTTATGTTTTAGAGAAATGCACAGTGCATGTAAAGAGTTTCATTGCTGAGTTTTACAACTGATTTCAACATCTGTTTCCTTTAGAGAGAGAAATACATGAGTGTTATAAAGACAGCACAAACTACATGGTGTTGTAAATACAATTTAAATAATATAGCTGCAAGCATCGATGGTGGGCCCTCGCAAGTTTTTTTTATCGCTATATGGTGCCTTCCAGAAAACAATGCATTGTGGGCAAGTGCATCAAGTGGGTAAATATCAGTGGACTATTTTATGTTGTTACTGACCCATTTGGGGACTGTAGGTAAATGAAACTCCACATTTTAGACAAACAGGGGCGCTAGTGAGCCACTTAAGAGACACACCTTTGTCTGACCTTTTTGTCCACACTTAACAGCCGACAAATGTGATGTATGTGTCAAATTTCAAGTTAATCTAAGCACACCAAAAGCCTTAAATATGCTTGAAATAAAAGTAAAATTTGACACGAGGAGGAGGAGCATTTGAAAGTTTACCGCATGCAGCTGTCAAAAAATCCACCTTTGTGACTGACACACTTCCTGGGGCCTGTTGGTGGTGCTATACCCGGGACTCACAATAAGCACATCGATGCGATCGGAATCCTTGGCCGAACATACACACCGTTTGTCATCACAATAAGACATTTTTTGCCTTAGATAGAAGACACTTCCTGTTTCTCTGAATTTGCCATAACTTAGTTGCCTCGCCATGGCAGCACCGTTTGAGATATCAAAAATCCCTTCGCAATTTAGCAAGTGCAACGTCTCGGCATCATGTTGACCACTTTTGGTGTCAATTGCATGAATGTCCTAGGAGGAGAATTTAAAAGTTCACCACATGCAACTGTTGTGTCTGACACACTTCCTGGCGCCTGTTGGTGGCGCTATGTCCTTGATTCACAATAGGCACATCAATGTGATCGGAATCCTTGGCCGAACATACACACCGCGTATCATCCCAATAAGACACTTTTTGCTTTAGATATTAGACACTTCCTATTTCTCTGAATTCGCCCTTTGTCACCTCGCCAAGGCAGCACCGTACCAGATATCAAAAATCCCTTTGATATTTAGCAAATGCAATGTCTCGGCATCATGTTCACCACGTTTGGTGTCAATCGCATTAATTCCCTAGGAGGAGTATTTAAAAGTTCACCGCACATATAAATCTATCCAAAATAGCCGACTTCCTGTTGGGCAGAGCTCATAGTTTAGAGTGCGAATGTTGTTTGGGTCGATGAGATCTATATACATACCAACTCTCGTACATAACTGCCCGATCTGTGCACAAATGTTTGTTTTTGCATTACAGGGGGCGCTACAGAGCCCCCTGCCACGCCCGTATTCCAGCCTTTGCCCAAGCCTACTGTCGTACGACTCTGGCATGTGTGCCAAATTTAAAGAGTTTTCAAGCATGTTAAGGGTCCCCAATTGGCCAATGTGTGCAAAATAAATAAATAAATAAATAAATAAATAAATAAATAAATAAATAAATAAATAAATAAAATAAACCTGAGCAAAAACAACAGGGCTTCGTACCATTCGGTGCTCGGGCCCTAATAAGGTCTAATATAAAATGATTAATCCAGAGCATACATGTGTGTCTGTATGACCTGTTTGCAGGGTTTTATTTATTAGTGTGTAAAGGTTTTTCTCTGCAATGAACAGAAGATGGCACAGTCACTTATCTTATAGTGGGTCTGTCATGTGATGCTGTGGGGTGGAGCTCTTTAAAGCTTTATGGTGTTAACATATTAGATTACAGAAAGATCTGGGCTATTTTCACTGAACTAAGACCAGTCATCATGCTCACTGTTATATTCATGTATCTGTGGCTTTCACTAGGTGAGTTAACATTGACTTTTTGTTATTGCAGAAATATTAAGTAGATTATATTAAATATTAGTCTGTGTGGTGATGCAGTGTGACAATGCAGAGTGTGGGTCTGACATAAGTATTTCCTGTTGATTATTTAAAGGTTAAAAACATTATGTTCCTTTTCTATGACAGGTGACTCCATGGCAGATTCAATAGAGCCACTTTCAACTGATCACCACCTGGTGGTGAGTTGGGTCCGATGGCAGGGGAGGAAGTTGGACAGACTTGGCAGACCCAAACGTACTGTGAGGGTCCGCTGGGAACGTTTGGCAGAGTCTCCTGTCAGAGAGATCTTCAACTCTCACCTAAGGCAGAGCTTCAACCAGATCCCGAGGGAGGTTGGAGACATTGAGTCCGAGTGGACCATGTTCTCCACCTCCATTGTCGATGCAGCCGCACGGAGCTGTGGCCGTAAGGTCTCCGGTGCCTGTCGTGGCGGCAATCCCCGAACCCGGTGGTGGACCCCGGAAGTAAGGGATGCCGTCAAGCTGAAGAAGGAGTCCTATTGAGCCTGGTTGGCTCGGGGGACTCCGGAGGCAGCTGATAGTTACCGGAGGGCCAAGCGAGCTTCAGCCCGGGTGGTTGCAGAGGCAAAAACTCGGGTCTGGGAGGAGTTCGGTGAGGCCATGGAGAAGGACATCTGTTGGCCTCGAAGAAATTCTGGCAAACCGTCCGGCGTCTCAGGAGGGGGAGGCCACGGGGAAGACCTAGGACACGCTGGAGGGACTATGTCTCTCGGCTGGCCTGGGAACGCCTCGGTATTCCCCCGGAAGAGCTGGAGGAAGTGTCTGGGGAGAGGGAAGTCTGGGCATCCGTGCTTAGACTGCTGCCCCCGCGACCCGGCCCCGGATAAGCGGTAGAAAATGGATGGATGGATGGATTATTTGTTATTTAAAATATTCTAATGTTTGCATACTTGTAAAATAAATAATGAATAATAATAATAATTATTATAATAATAATAATTATTTTAATGTGGGGGCACGTTGGTTAGTGGTTAGCACGTTCGCCTCACATCTCCAGGGTCGGGGATCGATTCCCGCTTCCACCTTGTGTGTGCGGAGTTTGCATGTTCTCCCCATGCCTCAGGGTTTCCTCCCCTGGTCCAAAGACATGCATGGTAGGTTGATTGGCATCTCTGGAAAATTGTCCACAGTGTGTGATTGCGTGAGTGAATGAGAGTGTGTGTGCCCTGCGATGGGTTGGCAATTCATCCAGGGTGTATCCTGCCTTGATTCCCGATGAAGCCTGAGATATGCACAGGCTCCCCGTAACCCGAGAAGTTCGGATAAGCGGTAGAAAATGAGTGAGTGAGCGAGATTTAATTTAATGCATAAGTGCATTATGAGTATTATAATTAATATTTATATTTAATATTTATTCAATATTTAATCTAATTTAATTTCATTTTATATTAATGCAATAAAATACAATTAAAATTTCAACAAATATTCATTTTTGTTCTTTAATACTTTTCAATATTTTTTTCTTGATCAATTTTAACATCTGCACTCTTTTCCAACATTTAAAGCAATGACAGTTTTATAATCCATTGTATCAAATGTTATGTATTTTATTTCAAACAGCCAATCGGTAATAATACTAATAATACTAATAATTAATAACAACAACAATAAAAATAATAATAAGTCACTAATAATTGAGTTATTTTTCCTATTTATATATTTTATTAATGCTTGTTAACAACGATTATGAAAACTTTTTTTATCTATTATTAAATATTTTTATCCACAACTCAATCCCACTTGGGGTTGTGAGCTCTGTTACAACCTGTGCACACGTCATATCCGTCGTATTTGATGTTTTTTTTAACTTGTTTATTTTTGTTTAAACTGCCTCTATTATGATGCCGCATTCCATCAAATAATTTTAAATCCAAACACAATACTGAGCTGCACGGAGCAACATCCTACATCCTATATTACAGAAAGCGACATGAAAAAAACATGGATTTCCGTACTCCTCTCGACCAAACTCAGTCAGCTCAGGGTAAGAGAATGTGACTTTAATTTCATAGTGTTTTTACAATAAAGCAGGTTTAAATTACACCGTGTTACAGTCTAATGTTTTCTATCTAAGTGAGATCCTCTTTTGAAAGTGCAGCCAATAGGAACATTAATGCAGGATTTAACTTAAAGAACCTTGAACTTTAATACTTATCACTGATATATACTGCTGAAAAATTACACACTCTATCTTGATACGTGTAAAAAGTATACAATGGGTGGGTCTGAAATCTCAAAATAAAATCTTCTCATATAGCATCTTCACTATGTTGATCTACAGTTTACTACAGAGCAGGAATTCACTTTCTGATTGGATAAATCCAAGCATATGCTTATTCGATAGTTTTGAATGACGTCAGAAGGTTCTAGAAATACTTCTAGAAGTGCTGTCTACAGCCAACAAGCAGACGAACAAGTACTTCAGTATGACAAATTGTTAACCTAGCTAAACCTGTATGGCTTCAGAAATGTGTGTCAAGCAGTCAAGTCCTTTCCATTATCCGATGCTGAATACACCTGAGAACTCTGCTGTGGTCAGTCAGTAGATAGGCAGAACAAACTATAATTTATTCTTTCATTTATATTTTCATTCATTGTTAGTTACTTTTTTACTCTGGTCAGTTTCAAGGTGGTTCCAGAGCCTAAAATGGCTGCTCTGATTAAGATGCCAGACCATCACACATATTCACACTTCTGTGCTATTTATTGGCATAACAAATTAATTTCCTGGCATGTAGGGGGGAGGATGTAGAAGGTATGAAATACATTAAGCAGCAGACAATACATACAAACAAATTTTTTTGTGTGCACATCCATACAGTCCAATGCAACAGGCATTAGTATGATGTATACTTGCATGCGATTTGGGATGTAGCCCAGTCCATTGTTTCACAGTTTCAGTGTTGACAGATAATAGGTAACAGGTATTTGTCCAACCTCCATGAGTATAACTTTATCTGTCTAATTTTTTTTCCAAATATAGATTTCTAGGAAATATAAATTAAGATCATAATATCAGCATCAACATAATTCTATTATATATTGTACACAAATACAATGTGCTTGCCTGAGCTGTCTAGCGTCTAGTGTAGTATAAAGCACAAAGAATCTACAAATTTTACAGTAATATCAAATAATATATAACATATAAATATTAACATTTTCAGAGAACCTGAATTTCCTTCATGACTTTAGTTCCATAAGTAGGCACTATAACCAGCAAGTCCCACAATGCCTTGCAAAAACTGCTTGTTAATAAAATGCAAGTGATTCTTGCACTTGGCAGCGCATTTGCTTTTGTTTGAAATCCTCCATATATGTTTTTTCATATAGAATATTTAAAGTGTTTTGTGGTTCTTTATTCACATGATTTCTGTTGATTTAATAGACCCTTAATTCAGACAACCAGTATATCAGTCAGGCTTTACATTGCACGTGAACTATTTCTGTGTCCACTGAGTGTTTATAATCAGAATCAGAAAAATTTATTAATCACCAGGGGGAAATTGGGTAACACAGTTATTTTAAAACCTTATATTTTACCTTGCCAGAAGTACAGAAGATGGTTTTGTATTGCATTGTATTATTGTTCCAGAATAATGTATCAGTGAGATGTTGCTACCATGTTACTCAACAGTGAGCCATTTGTCAGCCTTCATTGTTTTGTGTTTGTTTTGTTGCAGAGAATCATTGCTGTATCCCAGGCTCCATGGACTCAAACATACCCTGCTCCCAACAAGAAGTTGGCTCCTACACTCATTGTGAATATTATCCTGTGAGAGCTGAGAAACTAATTTATTATACGTACTAATCAAAAGGAATTGTCAGTGCAATTACTGTATTATAGCCTGTATAGCTACGAAACGGTTTGGTAGGAATGTAAACATAAAACCTTAATGTGTGCTTGTTGTGTTGAAGGAGGATTAATTAAAGAAATAAGCAAGCAGGACACGCGATGTAGCTTAACATAACCATGCTTCTTTTCTTTTTTTACTCCTTCGCATTAGCACTAGCACATCTTTACATCTCGTAACGTACATATACCATCTAGTGGACATACAGTACATGGTAATAGCATTTATATTGTAAGAGAACACAACATCTTTCCTTTTTTTAGAAGAAAGTTTTTTCTGCGTAGCAAATCAGAAATGAAGATAAGTCAGGAACAAATAAGTATTATTAAATCAGTATTATCAAGAAAATTACTCATGCAGCATGTTCCCTAACATAACATGTTCTTTACATATGTAAAACATAGTTTTTCGTCCAGGCAGGTTTCTGTCTAACTCTGACTGATTTATTTGACCAAATTGGTGTTGTCTGAAGTTGTGTCTCATTTGGAGTGACACTTCCACTCAATTCTGGCATTTCGGCAAGTCGAGAAGCATTCCACACTTTACCATCATCAAGCAAGTAGGTGTCGTAATTTTTCTTCTGTACCACTGTTTTTGATTTTGTGAACTTCTGATCACCTTTACCATCCAAGGTTTCTTAACACGTAACAAATCCCCTGGTTGAAATTGTGAATACTTTGCATTCCTTTTGATATCTGTGTACTGTTTAACCTTGTCTTGTTTGCTTTTTACATGCTGTCGTAACTTGTTTCTGTCTGTTTCTTTTACGGGCAGATCCATCACTTGTAACTTGGTTCTCATACAGCGGCCATGGAGTAAGTCAGATGGTGTAACTCCTGTGGTGCTGTGGGGAGTACTTCTATAGTTCATCAAGAATGTTTGAGTAAATGTCTTCCCCGGTTCACCTTGTATTGAAGCAGTTTGTAAACAGTCTTTCAAAACTCGATTAAACCTCTCGACTTCTCCGTTTGCACGAGGGTAATAAACAGCAGTTCTGAAATGTCGTATGTCTCTTTCCCTCAGAAACTCAGAAAACTCAGTAGAGATAAACTGCGGTCCATTGTCTGAAACCAACTCCTTGGATTTCCTTCCCGGGAGAAAACAGTAGTCAAGAAGCGCTTAAGAGTAGATATGTTAACTCTGGACACAAAAGCAACTTCCGGCCATTTGCTGAAGTAATCCACAAGTGTTATTGCGTACTTGCAATCTGATGGTGCAGTTTCAAATGGTCCGACAATGTCGATAGAGACCTTTTCCCATGCAGCAGAAGGGAATTCAACAGGATTGAGAGGAGCATTGTGTATAACTGCGGACTTGTCTTTTTGTCTGCAGATATGGCAGTCTCGAATCAACGCTTCCATCTGACTGTCTATCTTAGGCCACCAATACAGTTGCCTAAGTCTCTGCTTCGTACAAACTATCCCTTGATGTGATTCGTGAGCCAGGTCTGTGAGTCTTTTTTGTAATGACTCCGGTACCAAGAGACGGTACAGTACATTCCCCTTATGAAGAATCCATCCATGACAGAAAGCTCATGACGAATAGGAAAGTATAACTGTAAGTCTGGATCAACGTCCTTTTTGTGTTTTGGCCAGCGTGATTGGTGATAGGTATGCAATTTAGCGAACACTGGGCAGTTGTTACATGCAGACTGAAACTCATCTTTCGAAATTGCACTGGAAGCAAATTAAATCATAGCAACAGTCTCAATAAGTTCAGCATAGTTCGGTTCCGTGCTTGTAAGAGGCAATCATGATAAACAATCAGCAACATTGTTCAAAGGACCAGGTCTGTGTTTAACCTCGTAGTCAAACTCCATTAAGCATGCGATCATCTGGCAACACGTAAACCGGCTCGACAATTCCCTTTCCTTGTGAGAAGAGTGGTAAGAGCTTGATGGTCGGTGCACAGTAGAAATTTTCTACCCCACAGCCACGTACGCCATTTCTCTGTTGCCCAGATGCACGCCAGTGCTTCCTTCTCGACAATGGAGTACCTCCGTTCAACATCGGATAAGGAGCGTGAAGCGAAAGCAATCATCCTTTCCGTTCCAGTGTCATCCAGCTGAGTTAAGACAGCACCAACACCGTAGTCTGAGGCGTCACAGGAAAGTATTGTGCTGTGATTGGGGTTGAATAAGGAAAGAGCAGGACTGTCTACTATTGCACGTTTGATTTTATCGAAACTTTGTGCTGCAGTAGTCCATTGAAATTCACAGTTTTTTCGAAGCAAAGCTCTCATCGGCTCAACGAGAGTAGCATAATCAGGTACTAATTTACTGTACCAGGCACTTAGTCCCAGAAAAGAATGTAGTGTAGCTGCATCAGTAGGAGAAGGTGCATTTGTAATAGCAGTAGTATGAGCATCATCTGGGTACAGGCCATCTTCTGAAAGTTTGTATCCAAGAAAGCTAAGAGTCGTTAAGTTGAATTTGCATTTATCTGCGTTCAGTTTCAGACCAGCTTCATTAATCCTTTTTAGAACAGCCTCAAGGTTTGTATTGTGACTGGCTTCCGAAGAACCACATACTATCACATCGTCCAAGTAACACTGTATGCCCTTAAGTCCTTTTAAGATCATGGTCATCATGCGTTGAAAAGCAGAAGGTGCTGAACACAGTCCATAAGGTACTCTGCAGAACTGGTAGAGACCTTCATGAGTAATGAACGCTGTCAGTCCTCTGCTCTCCTCATGTAACAGTACTTGGTAATATGCATTTTTGAGGTCAAGAGAAGAAAACATCACTGATCCATGCAACTCAGACAGTATATCCTTAATTAGTGGCAAAGGGTGACTATCTTGTACCACAGCTTTGTTTGGTTCCCGTAGATCAACGCACAGACGAATTGTATTGTTCTTTCGTTTTGTGACTACAGTGGGAGAAACCCACTTGGAGGAATCAATCTTCTCAATTATGCCATTCTCCTCTAGCATCTTGAGTTCAGTTGATACAGCTGCTCACACCGATAGGGATAAGTGACGAAGTTTTTGTTGTACAGGCTTCAGGATGAATCTTCAGTTTGTGTGTCAAATTTTTTGCACATCCAAATCCAGCGGCAATACTGGAAGGTTGGAGCATTGCACAGTGTTTAGCAGGTTCAATCAAGCGACCCCCTTTAATCTCAATATTCAATGCTGATTTCACAATGTTGAACTCAGCAGCAGCAGTCTTTCCACTGTATGACACATTCAGTGTCAGGTAACCACACATAGGTATTTTCTCTTTTGAGTAAGTCAGAAGCTGTACTTTTGGTGGAGACAGGGCACATGATCTGAAGTGTTCTTTGAAGATGTGTTGCGGTAAGATCGATACACCAGACCCTGTATCTACCATCATCTTAATGGTGCAAGTCTCTGTAGGAACTACGGGTGTAGCTATGGTAAAAGTACCCATTATGGCTCCATCATCTGTATGGCGGTCATTCACTCTAAGAACCGTCAATTCAGGTAAGCATACTTCATTAACTGATTTTGATGAAGATTTACACACCCTTGAGAAATGTCCAACTTTTCCACAAGTTCTACATTTACAGTCTTTTGCTGGGCAGCATTTATCATTTGCAAGGTGGTTAGCAGAACCACAGCGATAACACATCTGTTGTCCTTTCACATGCTTGTCCTCCTTCGATTTCATTCTTGTTGTATTTTTGAGCATTCGCGCCTTTTCTTGCTTTTCTATCGCTGCTACTTGCTTCGATTCCCCTTCAGCTATGACCTTGGCATCTGCTATGGCTGCTTCAATTTGTCTTGCAATAGCTAGCGTCTTTTCAAGGGTTAAATCGGGCTCTAGTAACAGTCTTTCCTGGACTCGGGGCATGCACGTTTTTTCCACAATCTGATCACGGATCATTTCATGCTCAATATCTCCAAAAGTGCATGTTTTAACTAGTTCATGGAGCGCAGCAACGTAATGATCAGTGGACTCACCCGTGGCCTGAGCACGTTGTCTGAAGCGGTATCTCTCTGAGACCACATTCAGCTTGGGAGAAAAGAACTGTTGTAGTGCTTGTAAAGATCCATTGAATGTATCGGCAGTAAGAGGCAAGGTATTATAAATCCGTTTTCCTTCTGTTCCCAAACAGTGTATCAGTAGAGCTCTTTTCCTCTCGGCGGAAAATTCTTCCCCTCCGATAGCAAGCAAGTAATTTCGAAATAACATTTCCTATGCATCAAACGAAAGTTTCGGTTCACCCGGACATTCCAGGAACGCTACTGGTGGTTGTAGAGAAAGCAAAGCCATCCTAATATCCTCGTCACCACTTGTTGTGCTGAAGGAGGATTAAAGAAATAAGCAAGCAGGACACGCGATGTAGCTTAACATAACCATGCTTCTTTTCTTTTTTTACTTCTTCGCATTAGCACTAGCACATCTTTACATCTCGTAACGTACATATACCATCTAGTGGACATACACGGTAATAGCAATTATATTGTAAGATAACACAACAGTGCTATAATACAGAATTTTACCACTTGTCCAGGACTATTCATTTAGCTACCTACTGTACACTGGCCATGATCCAAACTGACAATCAGCTGATGTCCAGGACTACTTATTTAGCCACCTCCTGTACACTGGCCAGGATCCAGACTGGCAATCAGCTGTTCAGGACTACTCATTTAGCCACCTCCTGTACACTGGCCAGTATCCAAACTGGCAATCAGCTGATGTCCTGATCCCAGGAAGAGTCACATGAACCTGGGCACTGTATTTGATGTAGAAGATGAAATGCAGGTCAGGTTACACAGAAAGTATTATTCTACAGTTAAGTCAGTTTAGATGATCCCCATCATTAACACCCCCTGTGCTAATATTGTGTGTGTATTTTCTCCTCATTCAGGCTGCTGATTTCTTCACTTTGCTCACCAATGACTTATTGTGAAGACAATTAATTATCAATTCCATCTCTTGTTTTTTTCTGAATCATTTCTTTAACCACTTATCAGATCGCCGTCACGAGAACGAGCCACCACCGCTAGGAGGCGAGAGTGCATCAACTTCATTGTAACTTCATTGTAACTTTTAAGCATTAAATCCTCTAAATACATGGTTAAATTATATACTGTTTGAAAGCTTAGACTCTCAGGATTTTATTAAGTTTGTTTCCAAAACAAATGCTTGTAAAAATCCCCAAGACTCAAAGGAACTGGAATATGTAAGCCTTTTAATCCAAAACGCTCACAAGAATTATGTTTCTGACCAGAAACTGTATACACCGGTTCACTTCCATCCATTGTTCGACTCCTACTTCTCATCGGAGGCTTACAAAACTTTCAAAACGCGTCAGATTTGTAGTCGAGGGTCTAACGAATCAAACAAGCCCTCTCATGAGCCAACCAGTGCCTGTGGTGCAGAGATAGGCAGCTAAGAAGCCAATGAGGTCTCTCCATGCTATGTGGGTCACCCTCCCTTTGACTGACAATTGCTCCCTCCAGTAGCGATTTGATGTTTCGCGAGCATCATAGCTCTTTAGCCAATAAGGAGACGATTCCAACGAGATGCAACATGAATCATCTGGTGAGTTCGGGCTGTGCAATGAGCATGCGCATATGAATTTTTTTTCAACTTTATTGTGCAATTCTCGAACTTTTCACACTCTCACGCCTCAGGGTGTCAGTTTACAGGCCTTTTTTCACAGCAGACTTCTAGGCAGAGGGGTTCTCTTTGTTATAGGACTTTTGAACTAAGCATGCAGTCTTTTTATACAAAGTTATACAGTAAACAAATAAACAAGAAAAACCTGAACGGACAGACATGTCCGTAGAAAAATATTCATATAAAATCCATTTTTGAGTCTTTTGACTTCATTTTTTTGGTGAAAGCCAAGACATGTGGCTATGACCCTCAGTTGTTGTTTACCTACCATCATTAAATACAGCAATGTATGTAATCAGTTTAACAGGTAAACAACTCAGACGGAAATAAAAATCCTCCATTCTAGCCTCTGTATTTGTGTCAGTAAGGCTTAAAATCAGATTGACACTTGTGTCAGAAACTAGAGACTCTCTTCTTTCCAATGAGACCAAGCGCACCTCTGTGTGTCAAAGTATATGGGAGCTGTACCACTTTTTAGGTGGGTATGTCATCTAGGCGAAAATCATGAAAATGGGGGGGGGGGGGACAGGTAAGAGGTAAAAGACATGAAAATAACAAAAGTTAATGCAGAGACATTTATTATATTAAATGCAATGTCATATTTGTATGAATTTAACATTTGTACATCAGTCTAGTCATAATTATTGATATTTAAGAATAACTATTTAAAAAAACATTGTATGTATTAATAATTCTTTTTAGATTTAAATATAAAGTTATACTTTGACAAGTAATATTTTAAGGGAAATTAGCAATGACTTAACAATAAATTTAAATGTAGATTAAAAACTCATCTCTTTAGTCAGGTGTACACATAAAACATCCCATAATATTGTGCACTATTACATCAGACTTGCACATTGAGATGAGGCCGACTCTGTGAGAACCACGAGGCATCTATAAATCTACAAGCTCCAGTTGGACTCTGTGATATTATAGAGATGAACTCCGTGTGATCTTTACACCAATACAACATTTATCAGACTGTATATTTATAATCATACCCTCCAGTGTCACACATATGAGGATGGGTTCTTCTTTGAGTCCGGTTCCTCTCAAGGTTTCTTCCTTTACAATTTAAGGGAGTTTTTCCTTGCCACTGCTGCCTGAGTCACCTCAGACTTGCTCATTGGGAAAAAATACATACACATTGTACTCTATTAATCTTTATTATTCTTTATATTAACCTTTTGTTCTATGTTTATGTTCTGTAAAGCTGCTTCAATACAATGTCTATTGTAAATAGCGCTATACAAATAAACTTGAATTGAATTGAATAAATTCTAACCATATCTTAAAGGTGTATGTATGACAATGCACAGAAATGTGAACCCTGATGCATGAAATATACTAAATGATTTATTCAACACTCTCACTCACTCACTCACTCACTCACTCACTCACTCATTTTCTACCGCTTTTTTCTATCTTATGTTAACGCTTACCGTTAACATAAGATAATATATTCACTAAAATTAACTGCCAATGGGAAAACATTTGTAACAGTTCTTTGCACATTTGTTTCGGTTAGAAAAATAAAGTCTTTTATTGTTTGCTCATGCTAGATATTTTCATCATTAATGAAGATTTGTACTGTTAACTTTATGTACTTGTACTACAATTTTTTTTTTTTTTTTGTGAAGTAATTTGTTTAACTATTCTATATGTATTTGTGATCAACAAAATGAGTGATTACATTCCCTTTTGTAGGTGCTTCTTCAGCATAAATCCAGAGAAGGGAACCAAAGTTGAGTCAAGAAAAAACAAAAAAGACTCCTTACACTCATAGCAGACCTTGCTGATCATGAATGGAGAACAGACTAAGGTTGGACAAAACTTATTTGACAGATGTCTGAGGATAACTTTAACTAACTAACGTTAGTGAGGATGCTTTTTAAATTTATACTGGAAGATGCTTTGAATGTTGAACATGTGTGAGCTGTCCTCTTGGAAATGTATATTTTACCAATATACTGCTTTGTTCTTATGGTATGTTTGTTACTATACCAGTAATTATTTAAGCAGTGACATACTTAAAATGTCACTTTTGCATTAATAATTGAATGTCGCTATAATCGCTAAAATAACTTTTTCTCCTTGTATTTCCTTGATTAACCACATGCCATTAAGAGCATAGAATACTGTTCAGATTAATGAATGTTGCCTTCTGGTAAAGACTGTAATAATTTAAAATGTTTATTCTGGAATATGTTTCCCTGCTGTTTTAAGGAAAAGAATATAGTTGTGATTGTAGATGTTTGTGGTATTAAAATAAAAGGTATTTTTGCTTTCCTTACCAGTTCTGGGTGTTACTGAATAATTGATCAACTTTAATTTTTCTGATTTTGCCAGTTTTTATTGTAAATTTTACAGTTCACTTATGATGTAAATATTTGCAAGTGAAATGTAAAATTTATGGTAAAAAAAAAAAAAAAAACTGGCAGCTGTGGTTGCCAGAAATCTACCATAAAAAAAGTAAATTTTTCTTTGTACCGTAAACAAACATTTCAACAAATTTTTACAGTAGATTTCTGGCAACCACAGATGCCAGATTTTTACCATAAATTTTACGGGATTTTTTTTATTTTTTATGTTTTTACAGTACAGGTTAGGCTGTAGGATACACTTCAGACAAAATTAATTTAAAAAAGGTAACGGACAACACACCATGTAGTAACGGAGTTACTTTATTTAAAAAGTATAGGGTAGAGTATTAGTTACTGTCAAAAGTAACTGCATTACAGTAACGCGTTATTGCCCAACACTGCATGGGAGCATCACAGATTATTTCCTGTAATTTTAATGCAATTGTATTTGGATTTTAAATCATAACTTATTAAATTTTTATATCTTCTTGAAAAGTGCAGGGATTAGCTTGTAATCATGAATATATTTACACACATACAAACCAAAATAATAAGTGAAGGTGGAATGTTTTTGGTGACGGAGAACACCCCAAGCGGAGCTCGCACCGCGGACTCTTTGCTCCCCGAATCGTTGGACTGAAACTCTATCGTTACCCCAGGAACGCGCAGAGATGAACACAGAAGCGGTTACTTCTTACTCAACAATTACGTTTCAGGTTAATTCGTTTTACGCTCTGATACACATTACCACTCTGAAACAAACAAACTGTTTCTTTTTAAGTGTAGCGTCTGGTACAGGTCATCTGGATTCCAGGTCCCAGGCACCCTAAACTTCGGCATCTAATCTTCAATCAACCGATAAGCAACCCAGTTTTACACACACACAACTGGCTCCAGAATGACTGGAGCCCACAAAAAGACCAGATAACCCCATGTGGCTTCTCTGATTGAACTCATAGGGGCCCTCAACCAGAACACACACACACACACACACACACACACACACACACACACACACACACACACACACACACACACAATGAGACATTCCTTTTACTAATAAAACCCAAAGATAAGATACTCTAAGGTTCTCATTCTTATAACCCTTTTTGTAATGGTTTCTTCTTTTAAGGAAGGCTTGCCTGATTTAAAATTATTTGCTCCTTACTTTCCTGACAAGGGTGTATTTTATTCATGTGTCAGAAACAACATTGTATTTAACATCAGTTATACTCTAATTACTGATCATGGCAGTTTAATGTATACTTGTTCTAATGCTTTATGCCCCTTTAAGGTCTGATGTCAGAATGTATACGAAGCTATCGTTTTCATTTTACTTCCCTAATGAAAGTGCATTTTGTTTTGTGTTTCATCTTTGTTTCTTTGCCTTTATACGAACACAATATCGTATTAACATCAGTTACCCTTTGATCTGTGTATGTAATGTACCGCTGCCTTTATACCGTCATTACCCTTCATGTTTAGTATCCAAATGACCACAAAATTATCACTTACTCGTTTTTTTAAAAAATGGTGTATTTTATTTGAGCACGAAAGGCGCCCTACCGTCTTAATACACACTGGATCAAACTTTAAAGTCATCTAAAAGTTTGATAGCTAAACCACGCCCACAGACACCTGAAACAAAGGGAGTTTTCCCCTCCAAAATCCTGACCGAAGTATTGGTCATCTCCCCAAAGATGGGTGGAGTTCGTGACCTTTAAATTGTCACAAACACCACTAATGCGTTTTCAGACTTTTGGAACAACTTGGAGAGGGTGTAATTAATTTTGAAGTTTAAGCTTGCCATTCCTTTCCTTCCTTTCTCTAATTTCTTCTTTCTAGTCTCTTCCTCCCTTTCCCCAATTTTAATTTCTTTTGTTTTATTTTATTTTCATCTTCGTTTTCCCTATTTCTTTTGTTTGTTTGTGTAGTTAGTTCATGTTGTGTTTGTCTCATTCATTAAATGCCATATTATTGTGCCAAATAAGTGATTGTCTCTGAGTATCGCTCACAAATTAAGGTACCTGCAACATCTGGTCTGAACTACATGCTTTATTAAGTTAATTCAATTTAAATTATGGTATAAAGTAAAAGGGAAGCGAATCTTTCTTGGCCGGGAAGGTACCGCCTTCATAGAATTAATAAAGGTTACACGGCCTGTTCGCCGGACGAACAGACCAAATAAGCGTAATGTTAATTCCATTACCGTTAATTTCAACATAGGTTAAAATATTTAGAAGTCACTATAATACAGATTACCGTGCTGAACTACAATTAGAAACTTTTCCTAAATCCTATTGAGCTTTTACATATACTTTTATATTACAATATAGACCCTATAAACTCGGCATCTTAAATAGCAGCATGCACAGGTGTCGCGAGTTGCGCTAATTGCAGCTACGTGACTGAGAGCCTATACAGAGGCATGCTGGTGGCCGCGAGTTTGCCTAACAGACACCCGCGACGTTACAAGTGCGGCTTATCCATAAACATGCATTTCCATTGTATATGATCAGATAAAGTGAGATTAATTTGTTAATTAAGTGAAATTTTTTATTTCAGTTAAAACTTTCACAAAGCTTCTGCAGTAGGCTACAGAATGTAATATCTCCTGTGTGCCTTTTAGATCATGAACATACACTGAAAAATAGAGCACGAATACAGTAGGTTTTCTTTATATACTTTATATTTTTATTTTTGTTTAATAATGTTCATTATTAATAGCATTATTTTTCCATTTTATATTTTATTAATACTTAACAACGATTATGAAAAAAATTATTTCTTAATCTACTATTAAATAATATCAAATATAAAAAAACTCAACAATAATAATAATAGCGTTATTATTTTTTACATTTTGTTTAATAATTCATTAATAATAGCTTTTTTTCCACATCTCGTGAGCCCTGTTAGAACCTGTGCACACGTCACATCCGTCGTGTTTGATGTTTTTCTTTAACTTGTTTATTTTTGTTTAAATCCAAACACAACACTCAGCTGCACGGAGCTACATCCTACATCCGAATAAAAAAGACAAAGAAAACTCCATGGATTTCCACGCTCCTCCCGACCAAACTCAGTCAGCTCACGGTAAGAGAATGTGACTTTAATTTCATAGTGTTTTTACTATAAAGCAGGTTTAAATTACACCGTGTTACAGTCAAATGTTTTCTATCTAAGCGAGATCCTCTTGTGACGTGAATTAGCACAATGCTAGTTACCGTGCTAGCGAACTTGGACACAGGTATAAATGACCGTAAAAATCGATGAATTGATGAGCTCGACTTAAGAATCGATTTTATTTTCAAAATAAAATATTTCCTCTGTTGTTTGGTGACTTTTCACAATCCTCGCTACAGGTTTTACAGTAAACCAGGTGTAACATAGTGATTAGACACATACATGATTAGCTCCGGACTTTTAGTTACAATGTGTTTTCTACCTGTAGAATGCTGCAGCTAAACTGATTCAAGCACACACACACACACACACACACACACACACACACACACACACACACACAGATACACACACACACACACCCCAATAACACCACATTTTTGCTTAAAATTGCAATATATTATAATAGAATTAATTAAACATCATAGATGTAGTTAATATATTTTTTCTGCTACTAATTCTACTTCTAATAATAATAATAATAATAATAATAATAATAATCATCATCATCTTTTACTTTCCCAGTCTGCTGTTCCTGCACCAGCTCAAAAGCCGCTGACAATCTACATGTTGGAGTCAGCTGATCTGGAAGAACAGTTCAGGATGCTGGGTGAGTCTCAGTCATATACAAACTTGCACACAAGTACAGCTCAAATACACTTCCTCACAGCATGATAAGTGTTTACTTAAATACAACAGTGTATACAGTCTACTTTACACTCCTCTTGCTTTTGGAATATGGAGCCAAACCAAACAAAAGACAAAGCAGCAGCCTCTCTCTGTCTTTCTGTCTGTCTTGTCTGTCTGTCTGTCTGTCTGTCTGCCTGGGCAGATGAGTACATTTTTCCCCTAGTGGAGAAAATCTACCCGACGAGGGCCAAACATTTAACCAGGTTGGTTATCGAAGGAGAGAACAACTACGACCTGGTCAACTTGATTGCAGAGCCCAGCCGTCTGCATGCCCATGTACGTGTACACATACACACCCTCATACATAAACACACACAGAGGGGGTTACTCTTTCTTTTTCTTTTTGTATGTTTTAGTAAGTTGTCTAGATGTTTAGTAATATATAAATTGTGCTTTGTCTGATTCATGCAGTTGACATTAGTTAGCTTTACTTGTGTGAAAACAAAACCACACCCACTAAATACTTATTTACAGATACTCACATTTATGTATATCACTTACTTAATCAATTATATCTTGTGCTCTCACTGGCACAAAATCAAGCCAGCCAATGAGCGGTTAACGCTCAGTTCCAGTCCCGAGCACAGATAAAATTGGAGGGTTGAGTCAGGAAGGGCAACAGACATAAAACCTGTGCCAAATCAAAACCTGGATCGGACGATCCGCTGTGGCGACCCCAAACATGGAGCAGCCGAAGGACAACAACAACTTGCTTATACAATCATCATACACAAATCAGATATATGAAACACTGTCCATTTACTGTCTTTCATGTGTGTGTGCAGGTCAAGCAGATTGCAGCTGTGCTTCAGGCGAGGGAAGCTGGCCAGGACGTGGTAAGTACTCTGATGCACACAATAATGTTTAGACAAGGCTACACAATTTTATTCTGCAGTCATTACACACACTTTGCAATGATTGAATTTCTTCAATCTGCTTCAATCTGCTACTTTTCTTTTTTCAGCAGTGCAATGTGAATTGGGTGGCAGTCGAAGGCGGGGGCCTCGGCGACCCAATCCCCAGACACGGAATCTGGCACTAGGGACATGGAATGTCATCTCGCTGGGGGGAAGGAGCCTGAGCTGGTGCGGGAGGTTGAGAGATACCGACTAGATATAGTTGGGCTCACCTCCACACACAGCTTGGGCTCTGGAATCCAACTCCTTGAGAGAGGCTGGACTCTCTACTACTCTGGAGTTGCCCATGGTGAGAGGCGGCGGGCTGGTGTGGGCTTGCTCATAGCCCCCCAGCTCAGCAACCATGTGTTGGAGTTCACCACGAGTTCAATCGACGAGTCCACAACTCAGCCCCCACCCTCTGCTTCCTCAGTGGAAGACATGTCAGTGGGGTTGAGGAGAACCTCAAAGTATTCCTTCCACCGTACGAGGATGTCCCCAGTCAAAGTCAGCAGATTCCCACTCCCACTGTAAACAGTGTGAGCAGGGCACTGCTTCCCCCTCCTGAGGCGCCGGACGGTTTGCTGGAGAGTTCATGGGAGTTTGCCCAACCAGTTCACATGTGTTTTGTGGATCTGGTGAAGGCTTTCGACTGTGTCCCTCGTGGTGACCTGTGGGGGGTGCTCTGGGAGTATGGGGTCCGGGGCCCTCTGTTAAGGGCTGTCCCTATATGACCAGAGCAGGAGTTTGGTTCGCATTGCCGGCAGTAAGTCAGACTTGTTCCAGGTGCATGTTGGACTCCGGCAGGGCTGCCCTTTGTCACCGGTCTCGTTCATTACTTATATGGACAGGATTTCTAGGCGCAGTATGGGGCCGGAGGGAGTCCGGTTTGGGGACCACTGGATTTCGTCTCAGCTGAGGTGGCTCGGGCATCTGTTTTGGATGCCTCCTGGACGCCTCCCTGGGGAGGTGTTCCGGGCATGTCTAACCGGGAGGAGGCCCCGGGGAATATTTAAGACACGCTGGAGGGACTATGTCTCTCGGCTGGCCTGGGAATGCCTCGGTATTCCCCCGGAAGAGCTGGAAGAAGTGTCTGGGGAGAAGGAAGTCTGGGCATCCCTGCTTAGACTGCTGCCCCCGCGACCCGGCCCCGGATAAGCGGCAGAAGATGGATGGATGGATGGAATAATTATGTAAGGGATAATTCAGAAACACTTTTGTACACTTTTTTCCTGAATAACGTTAATCTCCAAGTTATGTAATAAAATAAAAACTTTTTTATTTTATTTTTGTAATGGGAAGTGTTGAGAAAAATCTGAGAGAAGCAGAGTGTGTGATGAAGTGTAAAAATTTAATCACTCAATCTAACTACCTGAATCTAAATTGTATTAAAATCAGACTTTATAGCACATAAACAATTAAGCCCAAGTGCCTTAGCTGTAGTAGATAAGCTAATTAAAATAAAATAATCACTCAGAGAAACATGGATCAAAAGAAGTTTATTGACGAAAGGCCTAGTAGATATAAGTATAAGAACATCCTGGAGAAGGAGAAGTAGGTGGGAGATGAGGAGGCATAGGGAAGCTGCCTAAAATGGTGAAGATGCCAGGAGTGCTGAGAAGCTTGGGATGACATAGAACTACTTTATATAGAAGCAATAAGATGAGAAGGCTTAGTTGATGATTAGTGCTTGGCAACGATTAAATATTTTAATCACGATTAATTACAGCATGCGCAAAATTTAATAATGAAATCAAAAGTATTGTATTGCGTAATTTTATTCTTTCAAAGTACTGCTGTATGAACAAAAGTGAAATAACATTTGGTTTGCCAAAACTTTAAACAAATAAATTGCTTTTTTTACAGCAGTTAAAAGTTAGTAGCAGTCCAAAAAAAAAAAAAACTTTCAGTGATGTAGGTTGAGTGGACAAAATTGATTGCATGTATCCATTCTTCCAACTTTACATTTACTTACTCATCTGCACCAAGCCAGTTGCTAAGACACACAAGGTCATTCACATTTTCAGATGATAAAGAAACTCTCTTCTTCTGTACAATATGACCAGCAAGAGAAAACAACCTTTCACAGGGTACGGATGTTGCAGGTGTGGCCAAGTACTTCTGTGCAATTGAGGCCAGCCTGCTGTGTGAGCCTGCATGTTTGGACCACCACTATAATGGACAGGCCTCTGTACTGATGGTGGGCTCTGCTCTGTATCGACGCACACCGTTCTTAATTGAGTCTTCCTCCTGTTCAGAATCAGATTCTGATGAAGCAGTCAATAGGGCAAACTTTCTCTTTGATGGCTTTGATGTTGTTGCTTTCACAGGTTCCTCTGCAACAACACTCTGTTCCTTGAGTAAGTTAGTGACTGAGGCCCACACCTCACCTCTCTCAGCTCTGGGTATACACTTGAGGTCCTTGAACCTCGGGTCCAATGCGGTTGCAATCTTCAGATATGCAATGTTGGCATTTTCCTTGCATGTCTCCAGGTCTGTTCTGAATGTAGACTTGAATTTGATCACATAGGCAGGGTCATCATCTGAGCTCTCCATCACCCGAGATAGATGGCAAAAAGCAGGCAGAACCACAGAGCATGAAACATATTTTTCTCCACCCAGAATTTCAGTCACATACCTGCAGAAAATCAAACCCATTTCACTCAAATGTTTTGCATTCACTTATACACACAAAAAAATGCCCTCATATTCATGCTTACACACACATACAGACACATTATTTCTCTCTCACATGCACTCAGACAAGACAGTGAGAAATATATAATGTAAAATATACCTGCAGGGCTCCAGTAGCATTTCCAACCTCTGCAGTTTGTCCATTTCAGCTGTTGTTGGCATGGCAATCTTCATGTTGTGTGTGGTGAGGCCATCCCTCAGTGGCTGTTCGTTTCTACGGGCACTTTTTATCATGTCCAGAGTCGAATTCCATCTGGTTGGAATGTCTTGTATAAGCGACTCCTTCTTTTGTCCAAGTTCAATTTGTTTTTGTTCTAATTCTGCAGCACTCGCTGGACTGTGCTTAAAATGGCCCACAACCTTTCTGCATTTGGCCAGGATGTTGTCAAACGCGCTGTTATGCAGAGATACTGTGACAGAACGCTGGAGACTGTGCGCGACGCAGGGGACGTGTTCAAAAGGCAGATGTCTCTCAGCAGCGATCATATTTCTTGCACTATCTGTGCTAAGTGTGCTGACTTTATTTGAAACGTTCCACTGCTGTGCAACATGAATAAAATGTTCAGCGCATGTTTCAGCAAAATGTCTCTCTTGTGTCTTCATTACAGTCAGAACATGTGAATTCAGTTCCCATTGTTCATCAATGTAATGCACTGTAACTCCGAGGTAATTATGGTTACCCAGCGATGTCCAGTCTCCGGTGAGGGCAATAGTTAGTGCACGTTGTAACGCCGTTGCCTTTATAGTCCTCTCCTTTTCATACAATTCATGTATTTTTCTTGCGATGGTGCGTCTTGGCAGAGACTCATACATGCAGTCATTCGTTGCGATCCTAATAACATTCTTCAGACCGACATCTTCCACAATACTAATCGGCCTGCAGTTTGTAGCCACCCACTTAGCAATGGCATTTGTTAGCTTGTCTTTCTTTTGTTTATCTATAGTTCTCCCACATGCTGCATCCAATGTAGTCTGCCGAAGCCTTCCTCCACTGTTTGTTTGGGTGGGTGATTTGCTAGCATCAACGGTGTGCATTGCATTTAACCTCTTCAGGACCTCGCCCCCTTTTTGTAGGTTTTTTGCCTACATGACCTACCCAACAAAAAGTGGTACAGCTCCCACATACTTTGACACACAGGGGTGAGTCTGGTCTCATTGGAAAGAAGAGATTCTCTAGTTTCAGAAACTTGATTCTAGGCCTTACTGGCACAAAGTTACAGAGGCTAGAATGGAAGGTTTTCATTTCTGCCTGGGTTGTTTACCTGATAAACTGATTAATCTTATTTTTCTGGAACATGTTAGGGACCAAATAACTGAGGGTCATAGTGACATGTCTTGGCTTTCACCAAAAAAAATTTCAAGTCAATAGACCCAAAAATGGCTTCAATAAAAATATTTTTCTACAGACATGGTCATCTGGTCCAGCGTTTTTGTGTACTTGTTTACTGTATAACTTTGAATTAAAAGGCTGCATGCTCAGTTTAAAAGGTCTAAAACATACAGGGCCTCTCTGTGTACAAGTCTGCTGTGTAAATAGGCCTGTAACTTGACACCCTGCGCTGTGAGAAAGGTCAAGGATTAAGCAAGAATTCTTCTGCGCAGCTTTTTCACGCAGACACTGCCAGAGAACACACGGCATGTCGCATATCATTGGAATCGTCTGCTTATTGGCTAAAGAGCTGTATAGGTCCCGGCCCATTTCATTGCTATTGGAAGGAGTAATTGTCAGTCAAATGCGGGTTCCCAAAAAATGATGTCATGACATCATTGGCTTCCCAGCCGTCTATCTCTGCAATACAAGCACCGATTGGCTCAAGTGAGGGATTCGTTGTTTGATTCGTTAGGTCCTGGGCTATAAATATGATGTAAATTTAGAATTTTTTAATACCCCAATGAGAAGTTAGAGTGGCAAAACAAGATGATGGTGCACTACTGTTTCCAGTTTTCGGAACACAAATGGAATATTTGCGGCGCGACCAAAGCGATTTGGATTGAAAGGCTTACAGATTCCAGTTCCTTGGACCTGTGTGGATTTTTGTGGAATATTTGTTTTGGAATATATTACCCCAGTGAAGAAAGGGAAGCGTCTAAAGTAAGGGAAAAACCAGTCTAGCGCCACCTAGGTCAGTTTTGTCCAAAAATTTGGACGTGTGAAACGTGTCATCACACGTGTGACGTGTGATGACGCTCATCCCAAGCTGCCAGTAGCCTACTGATAAACATCCCACCCCTCCTGTGACCCATGGTTTGTGTTGTATTCGGTTATATTATTACAGTCTATCTATGTGTATTCAAAAGCAGTGAGCAACGGACTTTCAAAATAAAAAGTACGTTAACGCGCGATAAACTAACTGTCGGCGTTAATTAATTAATGCGTTAACGCGATAAAAACGCGTTAACTTGCCCAGACATCTAATTACCACGTGAGCAGACAGTTTGATCGGATGTATAATCGCTCTCACAGTACTTTGATGCCATATACAAATCAGTGTTGACAGCGCCACCTCAAGATGAATACACCTAATGTCTGTTAGGGTGGCTGGGTGGGGGAAGAATAAGGTGTAACACAAGCAAATGTGCTGTTTTTAATATATTTTATCTTTAAAATGTATTTGTTTTTGCAGAGATCAATGCCCTGATGTTGAAGGTTAACCAGCAAGAAGCTGAGAAGGCACTGTCAAAATGGTTCACTGTGGCAAAAGACAGAGGAGGACAGAAGGCATCAAGAATGCACCAAAGGATGTCTGTTTAAGGTTTTCTGAAAGGTTATAAGTGGAGTTGTTGCTTTTTACTGTTGTAGTTCTTGAATTTTGTTCTTACTTTAATTTGCCAACTTGTATTTAATCTAACTCTCAATGTAATTTTTTTCCAAACTACACATTTTTTGTATTTTTTTTCCAATACACTGCTTATTGAAGTATATTGAAACATGGGATTTGAATGCATTTATGTGTCACTGTGTGCTTTACTGTTGCTGTTCAGATTTGTCTATTATTATGGAAGTTTGTTTCAACCACAAAATTCTTATTTTTTCTTGCAATTCAGACTTTGTTCTGAAAAGCCCATGTAGTCCCCATGTTATACCTATATACAATTAAAATCTGTGAATAATATGGTTCCTGTGCATGTTGCCCAGCTAGGGCCCACCTAGTGGGGATTGCAATCCTGCATGAAATCCATGTGGGCAGCTGGCATGAGGCCATTATGGAAAACATGGACAATCCAATATAGGGCCCATTTTATTGCCCATTTCATACCCATATGGGCCCTATATACAAATGTTGGCTGGGCAATCACTACAAAAAAAACTCCCAGAGCTTCCACTGTGTCTGCATTTCTTTAAGCAAGCAAGGAACCATGGTGAAGGCTGCATCATTATATAGTGCCCAGTTACTTAAAATCCAAGAGTATAAGTAATTATTTTGCAAAACTGTATTCAATATTTTACTGAATTTATTCGTGTTTCAGATTATTTGTTAAATATTTGAATGTTGTTCATAACATATTTCCAATACTTGACCACATGAGTGGATAGAAGCTACAAAAAATAAATTACTTTGTTGAATAAATAATTTTGTATATTTCATGCATCAGGGTTCACATTTCTGTGCATTGTGCAACACCTTTAAGATATGGTTAGAATTTATAGCTAAGTCAAATTTGCCTTAAAATATTACTTGTCAAAGTTACACTAACTTTATATTTAAATCTGAAAAGAATGATTAATACATACAATGTCTTTCTTAAATAGATATTCTTAAATATCAACAGTTATGACTATATTGATGTACAAATGTTAAATTCATACAAATATCACATTGCACTTTATATAATAAATGCCTTTTGTTATATTTATGTCCTTTTTATTAAAGAAATGATTAAAAAAAACAAGAAATGGCTTTGATAATTAATTGTCTTCACGATAAGTCATTGGTGGGCAGAGTGAAGAAAATAGCAGCCGGAATAAATAGAAAATACACACACGCACACACACACACACACACACACACACACACACACACACACACACACACACACACACACACACACACACACACACACTATTAGCACAGGGGGTGTTAATGATGGGGAATCATCTAATCTGACTTAACTGTAGAATAATACTATCTGTATAACCTGACCTGCATTTCATCTTCTGCATCCAATACAGTGCTCAGGTTCATGTGATTTTTACATTCTTTCTGCTTTATACTAAACTAGATGCTAGACAACTCAGGCAAGCACATTGAATTTGTGTACGATATATAATAGAGTTATATTGACTGATATTATGATATATGCCATCTTAATTTATAATAAATCTATATTTAGGAAAAAAAATTAAAGTGCTACTCATGGAGGTTGGACAAATACCTGTTAACTATTATCTGTCAACAATGAAAATTGTTGAAACTGAAATTGTGAAACAATAGACTGGGGTACATCCCAAATTTCCATGTAAGCATACATCATACTAATGCCCAATACTATTGTATTCAAAACTATTGAATAAGTGCGCACTTGGATTTATCCAATCAGAGTGAAACAAGAGACTGAGACAACCAGAAAGGGAATTCTTGCTGTGTAGTAAATTTTAGGTCAACATAGTGACAGGACTTGTGTCAATGATGTTGTTATTTGTGAACAATCCCTGTGTTGCCTTCCGGCTGTTAGCGCGAGTTGTGTGTCAATAAATACACTGTCCAATCAATTGTTGAAAGTAAAGTAAGAGCAAGTGACAGGTTTTGTAAAAGTTTAATATCTTAGAAGGTCTCTCGATCTCTTATAGCTTCGTAGCCACGTTTTTTTCTTGTGTGTGTGAATGTTTTTATTTATTTGGATTGTTTTGATGGGTTTATTAATCATGAATTTATTGCTTTATTTACAATCATATTAATAAATGAAATCATATATAATTGAATCTGTACATTTACTCATTATACATTATTAATGTAAAATTATTTTGTTTTTGAAAAAAAAGAAAAAAAAAACAGAGACAAGAAATACTTTTTGTTAAAAAAGATTTTTCTTAAGACTTACATAAAATCATTTATTTATTGGTGTTTTTTATATTAATTATTTTCATTCGCACATTTATTTCAAACATATTTACTTATTTACAATTCTATAATTTATTTACAATTCTACACTTATTTACTTATTTCTACAATATCTATTCATTTATCTATATGTTTGTTTGTTTTTTTCTTTGTTTGCAGACTTACTAAAAATAGTAGTAAGTAAATTGCTTCTTCCTGTCTGTGGCTCATGAAAGAGCAATTTTTTTACATCTAAACTTTAGGCTTTTCTTAAATTCTCAGGTATCATGGCAGAAATACCCCAAAGTGCTATATCATTACAGGAATAATGATATTAAAATTATTTGATGAGCAGTTATTGTGTATTGTGATTGAGATTTAACATGTGTTTCTTTGGTCTTGAGTCCTGAGTAATAAGAATGTCCACTAAATCTGCAGAACTACTATAAGACATTTACAATATAATTATCTATGACATTATTACAGTCAGTAATAATGGACTCTTATACAAGTCATTAAAATGGAGAGGAGGCTAAATTCAACCTTTAAGTTTATCTCTAACGTTGGCTCGCTATTGTAACCACCTGCAGTTCTCGTCTCGAGCCACCAGAGGGAACCCTCACAGTAATTTTGAAGCACATTCGAGTCTTCTCCCACCACTGCTGGTATTTAACAGTCAGTTCTTTAGACACCATGCGAATTGTGTTACTGTGTATTTTGGATTTTCCTGTTTTGGGATATAGGTATTGTACTGTTTTTTTCTGGACTTATGCTTGTTTTTGGATTTGTTTGTGGCTTTTCCTCATTAAAACCTCCTCATATATACAACAGTAATCTAATCCTTCTGTCTCTGTGAATCTCTCACAGCCCAGATAGCAATTACGTTTGGGCCACATGTGGGTATTATCTGGCACATTATGGCCTAGATGTGGCGTGGCTATACAGATATGGGCCAAATTGTGGCCATATTTGTTTTGCCATTTTAAAATCGGCAGGAAATGCTCTCTTGGTTCACAACTCATTTTGAGGTATATGGCCCAGATAACAACGAACACATGAGAACCATATGTGGTTGAGCTATGCCACACGGTGAGAAACACGGACTTGTGGTAAACTTTTGGTTTATACGTGGAAAAACACAGGAATCCTGAAATCAAGTGCGGCAGACATCCTCCGTCCCACACCTCAGGTTGCTATGCAGCTTCCCTCCTATTGGTGGAGTGAGACTATGGCGTGAATGTGACTGAGACTCGGGTAGTGGGAGGCATTTCTGCTTTCCTCACGACTGTGTAAGCTCAGGTAAGTGATTGGGACTTTACAGTCATATAATTGAAATATGCAGCATTATGTGTCCATATTGCATGTTATTAAGCATTTAGTTATTAGTTTAATTAAGGAAGGGGTCAAATTAGCTAATATTTTCCTCAGTTTAACAATACAGTTTAATGTACGCTAGGGTTCCGCTGGTTTGGCGTTTTAAATTCCGATGTTTTTGGCTATAAATCAACAGTAATTAAGTAAAGTTGGCCGCAAATTCACAGATTGGCGGTTCCCAAGTCAATAACTCCTGAGCTAAACGCTGTTACTACACAAATAACACCTCTTTTCTATCGTAGTAATGTAGAGAGGCAGCTACAACCCAATTTTTCTCAAAATCAGCTTAGCTCCGCGGTGGACAAAAAACAGGTCTCTATGTGCGAACCAAGGGACTGTCTGCAAAGTGCAAAACCCGAAAAGTGAATACTAAAAACAGTCAACTTGGGAGAAATGTCTTTTTGTATAATTTTAATGCTTTTTTTAATATGAAAATATTTCCCCCAAAAGTTAAACACATTTCCCCCAAGTAAGTGTTGTAGTATAACTATCAGGACATCAGTGATGTGTGAGCTGAATTTGGTGACAGTACAGTGTATTACGGTGGTTATTGACTGTTTTTTAGTATTCGCTTTTAGGGATTTGCACTTTGCAGACAGTCCCTTGGAATCTCTCTCATGCACTGAAAGTCATGCATGTTTTTTTTTTAAAGCAGAATACATCCAGTGTAAATTTTAACCAGTTGGTGAAAAAGTATTCTAAAAACAAAATCTAAATAATTTGTCATAAGAAATTATGGTATTATTATGGCCCACATATTGAAAAATACAATTTGCAACTCCTTTTGAAAATACACTGGAAAATTTTTTTTTTTGGTCAATCAGAGGTGGTTAATTATTGCAATTAAAATATTAAAGGAGGAAATTTATATTAAATGATTTTCCCCCATTATCCTCCAGCTCTAACTTCCAGGTTGTATTGCTGCTAGCATTATTTAAATTCATCTTTATTGCAGAGACCGAGAGGGGGGTAGGAGGGAGCGAATGAATAAACACGAGGCCCAACAAAACACTGCCGACCCTCATTAGGCACATCAAAACTCAATTTCTCAATTTAAGTTCTCTGTACAAGTTAATCTGATTTTTTTGTATTTTTTTTCTGTGATTTTTATTACTCTGAGTTGAATACATTCTTAAATGTATTCTTATGTTTACTCTTAAAGCTGTAATTATTTAAACACTTGTTTTGAAGTAAATTGTTTTGAGTACATTTGTTGTTGAGTGTTTCATTTACCTTTAAGTTAATAAGACTTTTACATACTGTCAGCTGCATGTGTGGCACATATGGGCCAATAGATTTTAACAGAACTCAACCATACTAAAATTGCATATGAGGCTCATATTTGGGCCACATTAAATTGTATTATTTGTCTCATGTTTGGTGGAGTTATGGCGCTCCTTTGGTTCAGTTCTTTCAAAGAAGAGGTGTGCCATATTTGGGCCACATAAAATTACATTTGGCTCATGCTTGGTGGACTTATGGCACTGCTTTGGTTGAGTTTTGGCAAAGAAGAGGTGTGCCATATTTGGGCCACATAAATAAAATTTGGCTCATGCTTGGTAAACTTATGGCACTGCTTTGGTTCAGTTTTGGCAAAGGAGATGTGGGCCATATCTGGGCTGACGAACACAAACTAATCTGGGCCACAGCTCAGCTGTTTATCTGGCCCAAATCTGGGCCAAAGGAAATTTGCTGACTGGGAGCTGTTAGTTCACTAGCACTTAGTTATTTATACAATATTGGTTCAGTCCAAGAGTGCCAACTCTCATGCATTCGGCGTGAAACTCACGCAATTCACTCAATTATCCTGCTCTCACGCCACACCCCCATATTCTCACGCAAAACTCGTGCAGAGACCAGACAGACAGTGAGTTTTTTTGTGAGAATTGTGAGGGAAATATACAATTTATTCCCATAAACTGTGTAGTCAGCTGTTCTCCCTCTCATCTGCACCATGTGACTTGTGAACGCAGGCAGATCAGTGAGTTACAGGGCGCTCTGTGTCTCCGTCCAGTTTAGGCTAGTAACTAATAGGCCTATGCTGTTATATAGTTTATATAGAATTAAGTTAGCATTCGCAGAGTTGTTTGTTTTACAGCACTGAGCAGTTTAGCTTTATCATTAAAAACAGTACAAAAGCATTTCCAGATGACAAATATCTGGATATGCCTAGTGTTTATAATGTTAATTATTGTTTTCTAAGAACAGAATGAACAACGACATCCCATATTGAAATGATTTTATTTATATCAATCACAACTCATCAATGATGTCCAGATATTTGACTGGTGGTGTTGTCAGTATGGATAAATTTGAATTGTCTGTTATAGGATGTTATCTAAAGTGTCAGGGTTCAAGTGGGAGCTGCATCCAAATCATTGATTAAGGCTGCAAAATCAGCCACCAGCACTTACAATAGATCACATGTTAATCTGTGAACATGTTAATCACATGTTAATCCTATTTCTGCAATAGGATATCATATTTTCTTATGCTTGTGATACAGTCTTCAAAGGTAAAGCACAGTTAGCTTTTAAAGCTAACTAATGTTTAACAATTTAACTAGCTGAGACGATAACACTACCAGAGCAGGATGGTGTTGGACTACTAAGCAAATTCATAAGCAGCATTAGCTTATATTAATTGTTCTTGAAAGGTTCTTTAAATTTAACTTAATAAAAAAATCTATGCTATGACAGAATAACACACAAAACTGTCTGAAATAAACACAAGCAAAATTTTAATTACAAACAGAACTATAACAAACATTGACTGCATGCTCATTTATCAGATCAGCAGCTTGCAAGGACCAGATTGTATTGTAAACTAACTAGATTAATGTTATGTTTATGAGTTCATTCATAGTGTGGGTCTGTATGATCGAGAGGGGGGGGGGGACCCACAAACAAGGGATTTAATGTCAAAATGTTAAAATGTCTATAAATATCACATAAAATCTCTGGTCAATGGTATGAGTGAATCCATGGCTTCTTAGGCCCACATTTTTATTATTATGGACTGTTTAGGGCCTGCTCATGAGAAATGAAAAGGTTATAGCTGGACAGAATCTCAGAGGGGGGAAAGTTTGCAGTATTACAGAGAGAATAAAATCAAGGATCAGTCATGATACAACAAACTTGGAGCAGAAAGGGTTAAAGACCTTTCTCAAAGGCCCAACAACAGCTTGGTAGTGCTGGGGCTTGAACCCAATACTCCAATTAACAACCCAGAGCCTTGAACAAGTTGAGCCACAACTGAGCACCATCACATTCTTTTGACATACTTTTCACAATAATCCCTGTGATATAGACTCTACCTGTTCTTCTATCATGCATACTGCACAAATATGATCTTAACGCCTGTCATAGATAAGATCATTTCAGATGTACCAGTTCAAATGAAACAACTGAACACTTTAAACTGTTGGAAGAATAAACACACATCTAATTATAGATTTTCCTCTGGTGATACATTGAGTGCAGTTGTATTAATGTTGTATGTTTCATATGTAACTACCTCAAACCTTATGTTGTTAGAGACTTCCAGTCCACCACACTCCTGAATGTAAAGCCACACACTGGTGACACTGTCATGTGATGCTGTGGGGTGGAGCTTCATGAGCAATTACTTAACTTACTTTTGTTATATTGAAGGCAGTTATTACATGCCATTTTTGGAAATTTTGTCTGTCTTGTGATTTATAAAGAGTTTAAATTTTTGTTGGTTTTTTTGAGTTCATTTAGTTAGAGACAAATCTATCACTAGTGATCCTCAGTGATCAGTCTGTGCCCCTCTGCTGGTCTGATCATGGAGATCATTGATATTGACCTGAACAGCTGTACCACTTTTTAATATATGAAACTGCATGAGTCTGAGTCAAACTGAGTCTCAGAGCACAAGAACCTACAGCAGATTGTAAAAACCACTGGAAACATCATGGGATCTCTTACCTTTAATGACGATCCTTACAAGAAATCATACATTTATGATGCCCATTTTGTGGGCATCACCCTCACACTTCTCCTGAAATCTGACAGAAGGTATAAGAACATCTGGATCACCACTGGCAGCCTCTGTAACAGCTTCTTCAGTCACTGATTAACTGAACTAAATAAACACAACAATAACATGTCTAATCACTTCCCAAAACTTCCTACGCCACCTCTTTAAAACACCAGTTACATCTATTAAATAATCATTTATAATATACAGTCTTTGTGTACTGCCATCCTTACATTTCACAGCTCAAACAATTCTTGTATTGGATGTATTTATTAAAGATTAGACTGGTATGTTTTGTTATATACCTGGATACTGTAATGATTTGGAGTCCAGCTCCTCTTAAGCTTTCTTTCTTATGTCATCTGAAAGGTTTCTTCCATGTAACTGTTGCCTCTGGTTTACTTGTGAGGGAATAAATCTACTTTAACGTACATTCAAAAATTCCTACATGGAATACATTCCTAGGTGGAATACAGGTGCACACACAGTCTTACCTGTTCTCAAACCAAAGAGCTAGTATAAGTGTGGAAGGGAAAACAAGCTAAAAACAAACATGCTAACAATTTCAGTGCCTTCATACCTCATTACTCACAGTGCAGTTTTTATGCACCAGGTGATGAATAGTGAAATATATAATAGTTTAATTACTATAAGCCTACTATACAGCCCGGTTGCATGCTGCTGTAGCAAATACAATAGCTTTGGGCATTAGTATGATGCATGCTTGCATGCAATTTGGGATGTAGCCTAGTCCATTTTTTCACAGTTTCAGTGTTGACAATGTACACAAATACAATGTGCTTGCCTGAGTTGTCTAGCGTCTTGTGTAGTATAAAGCACAAAGAATGTAAAAATATTACAGTTACATCAAATATATTATAAATATTAACATTTTCAGAGAACATGACTTCATTTATGTCTTTAGTTCCATAAGTAGGCACTATAACCCCCACAATGTAAGTCCCACAATGCCTTGCAAAAACTGCTTGTTAACAAAATGCAAGTGATTCTTGCACTTGGCAGCGCATTTGGTTTTATTTGAAATCCTTCATATATGTTTTTTCATCTAGAATATTTAAAGTGTTTTGTGGGGCTTTATGCACATGATTTCTCTGCTTAATTCGGACAACCAGTACATCAGTCAGGCTTTACATTGCACATGATCTCTTTCTGTGTCCATTGAGTGTTTATTATTAGAATAATTATTAATTCCCAGGGGGACATTGGGTAACAGAGTTATTTTAAAACCTGATATTTTACCTTGAAGAGGTCCAGAAGATGGACACTAGGAGCAGCATTGTATTGTAATATTGTTCCAGAATAATGTAGTAGTGAAAAGTTGGTAACATGTTGCTCAACAGTGAGCCGTTTGTCAGCCTTCTTTGTTTTGTGTTTGTTTTGTTGCAGAGAATCATTGCTGTATCCCAGGCACCTTGGACTCAAGCATGCCCTGCTCCCAACAAGAAGTTGGCTCCTAAACTGTGGATATTATCCTCTGAGAGCTGAGAAACATTTTTAGTATACGTACAAATCAAAAGAAATTGTCAGTGCAATTATTATAGCCTGTGTAGCTACAATAAGGTTTGGTAGGAATGTAAACATAAAACCTTAATGTGTGCTATAATACAGAATTTTACTACTTATTGTCCAGGACTACTAATTTATCCACCTCCTGTACACTGGCCTGAATCCAAACTGGTATTCAGCTGATGCTCCAGGTCCCAGGAAGAGTCAGATGAACTTGGACACTGTATTTGATGCAGAAGATGAAATTGCAGGTCAGGTAACACAGAAAGTATTATTCCACAGTTAAGTCAGATTATCTGGTTCCCCATCATTAACACCTCCTATGCTAATAGTGTGTATGTATGTGTGTGTGTGTGTGTGTGTGTGTGTGTGTGTGTGTGTGTGTGTGTGTGTGTGTTCTGGTTGAGGGCCCCTACGAGTTCAATCAGAGAAGCCGCATGGGGTTATCTGGTCTTTGTGTAGGCTCCAGTCATTCTGGAGCCAGTTGTGTGTGTGTAAAACTGGGTTGCTCATAGGTTGATTGAAGAGTAGATGTTGAAATTTAGGGTGCCTGGGACATGAAATCTAAAATGACCTGTACCAGACGCTACACCAATGCACATAAATTGGACACACTAAGCTACAATATACCATACATGTAGACCATATCACCCACATTCCTGTGTGCACACACAGACACCTAGCCAATTTCCAATCTGAAATGGTTTATGCATATCACAATGAATAAAATTCTTCTACATTCCCCCCTGTGGGATTTATAAGTCCCATCTCAATTATTCTTACCTAGAGTGCAGATCCATACTTCTGTCTTCTTACACTATCTAGCGATTAAATTAAATCACTGAATGTTTATCAATAACTTCACTATGCATCCGCACTCTAGTGGAGAGTCGGCCAAACCTCTCCTTCCACACGAGACTAGGAAGGAGTAAAAGATTCGACCTCCACAGCCTTTAAAAGATATACTATTCACTACACAGTGGTTTCTCATTAGCACTTCCCTATAATTGCCTTTGCTATGTAACTCACATCAAAACAATTGGAACATGCATAATACAACATAAAAATTAAATCAGCATCAAATTGAATGTCCTTGCAGTATAACTGTCTTCGACCCAGATACTTTGCGCATCGTAGAGGGCTGCCTTTTGGGGAGAGGTCAGGCTAGTACTTTCACCAAAGGCATGGCTCATCAATAATCCTCTCCTTCGTCCTCCTCAGAGGTGCTTGATTCCTTTTCCGAGGGGTGTGAATAGCAGTCATGCAAACAAATGTCCTTACTATTCTTCAAGAGTCTTTCCTCGTCCTGCCATCTTAATAATTCCATTTGTTGAACTGTGGATTTTTTGACTAGTGACTTTAATATAGGAATCACACAACAGAACAACAGTCCTCCCATTACTATTGAAATTCCCAAAAACATTCTTAAGTTTAGCGAACCACGCTCCCCAGTTTCCCAAACTCAGATCTAATGTGCCTCATATTTTCTTGTCCCTCCCAGAACGTATTGTGGTTTCCAGTATTAAGTCATTCAACTTATGCATAGCTTTAGTAAATGCACCATCAGGAGCTGTATTATTAGGGATACAAGTACAGCACTGGTCCCCAAACAATACACATACCCCTCCTTTATCAGCCAATAAACATTCAAGAGCCTGCCTATTTTGCCATGTCATTGAACTTGTTGCATTTAACTGTTCACCTTGTGCAGTTAAAGCGTCATCCATATAATTAATAAACCATTGTTGATTATAGTAAATATGATTAATCCATTCATTATTTTTAATTGGTGAAATCCAGAGAAATATTGCTTCAAATCCTGATTTAACTTCATCTCTCTATTTGAATTTGTATGGAATTACCCCTGGGTTGAGCAATTGTATTGGTCTGCTTTAGTTTTGTTGATATCCATCAAGGCCCTCTTACCAACAAATACACAAATACCTTTCATGTACTGCTATCCATCAAGGCCCTTTTAACAGCACATTAGATGCTCATAGGCGCTCACTCATACTTGTCTGTTTCCCATCAAGGCCCTATTAGCAGCAAATACAGACCATGCAATGGTTATCTACTACAGAGTTTTTCCTACATTGAAAATTTATTGGCGGCCGCCAAAATGATTTTTTTTGTCCCACCAAAGCCATATTTGATGTGTAATTGGGTTTTGCGAGTGAATCAGGCTACTGACGGAGTGCCGAACAGAACGAGCACAGCGTCCCACCCCCACGCAGGCACTCTCCATCTTTAGTTCTGACTTTGCTCTCTCTCTCTCGCATCAAAATCAACTGATCTTAAAGGTCGGAAGACCGAATCCATGTTTCACTTGGTGCATTCAGAGAATATTTTTTGCTGAATTTCCGCTGGGTGTGAATTGCAGTCAAAAAAAGTTGCCTTATCTTCTCTTACAACTTGTGACAAGCATTCTGCACATGCAGCTGACTTTACTCACTCACTCATTTTCTACCGCTTATCCGAACTTCTCGGGTCCCGGGGAGCCTGTATCTCAGGTGTCATCGGGCATCAAGGCAGGATACACCCTGGACGGAGTGCCAACCCATCGCAGGGCACACACACACGACATAACTTTAAATAAATGCAAAAAAAAAAAAAAACTATCCAGATATAAAGTGTTTTGTGTGTGTTGACAAATCTTTTGCGATGTCCTAACAGCCAGGGTACCCACACAACACGACCGCAAAGTCCGATTCGTGACCTAATGACTCCTTTGAGCCGATTCATTATAATGTATGGTTAAAGCAATTGGTCTGCCCGTCAGTGTCTGAATCGGTGTATAACAAATCATTACTTCTTAGAAGAACTTACACATCTGAAATGAGAAAGTACAGTATTTTCCGCACTATAAGGCGCACCTAAGAGCCTTAAATTTTCTAAAAAATCGGCCGTGCGCCTAATAATCCAATGCGCCGTATGTGTGCACGGAGTTTCAAAAATCTGTAAAAAATGTTGTGCGACTTTGGTAAGCGCTCCACTTGATTGACTGTCGGACCATTTCCTGCTGAGACAGGGATGTAATACATACACTACGTACGCTGACAGTGATAAACCAAATCAGAGAACATTATGTAATACGTACAGTACGTACGCTTACCTCTGCCACGCCTCTGGTAGGTACAGTATAACTACCGGTATGTTGCAAAACAACATTTGTTATGCGCTCCACACTCCAGTCCAGTAGGTGGCGGTAAATGCACCTTAAGTTGGTTTGCCATCCGCCAATAAAAATCAGAAGAAGAAGAAGACAACATTTGTTTGTCTAAGGACCCCTGAAAATGGCACCAGTGAAGAGACATGCTTACGAGGCACAATTCAAACTACAGGCTATTCAAACTATCAGTTACACGGTTGTAATTGGGAATAGAGCAGCTGTGAAAGAATTCAACGTCAATAGTAGAATAAAGTTCAACTAAACTCACTGTTTTGCTTCTGTTACCTTTTTTGTAGACCGTATGTGCCTTATAATACGGTGCGCCTTACAGTTTGTATGGGTTAAGTACAGAAATAGACCCTGTAATTTAGACTGCGCCTTATAATCCGGTGCGCTTTATAGTGCGGAAAATACGGTAAGTGTGCTTACCCCATTTAGCAAGAGTGTTTAGTAAAATTTAGCCTTAATAATCCACAGTATGTATAGGCCTATGACAATGTGTAGTGAATTACTTATAAAATCAGTTAGTTTAAAGTTAGACTGGAGTGAGATAAAACTAGATCAAAGCACAAAGCAAGCTGTTGATAGCTAGCTGCTAATTATATTACATTTTCTATAGTAAAAAATTACACTATTACATATTTTAATGCTACATTTTTAATGCAACTTTTTAATTGATATGATTATACTAAAATGAAAAAGGACCAACATTTAGACATGCTGCAAAGTGGCTGTGGATGGGCCCCATCGGGATGAAATCGACTTACAGAGATCTTGTAAAAAGGTTCTACAGTGTTAATAAAAAGAAACAAGTTAAATGTTCATCTGCAGGCTGTGATATTTATAAATAGATAAATTGTGATACCTTTGACATTTCAAATATACTTTGGTATCGATGATGTTTACATGTAAAATAAGTTGTAATCGCTTTCTTTTACTACAACCCCTGGCAAAAAGTATGGAATCACCCCTCTCATTCAAATGTTTGTGTAGAAAAAAAAACAAGCACGTAAATGCCACAAAACAAATGTCACTCAACAATCCAAACTTCTGGCTGTATAAAACACACACACACACACACACACACAAAAGCTTTTACAGATCAAACAGAGGAAAAAAAATTGGAAAAAAAATCTGAGGAAAATTATATGGAATCACCATGCACTTTGCATTTCTAAAACAAACACCTGTATCTGATTACAACTGCTAATTAGTCTGCAGCTAAAAAAAGAGTGCATCCACACATTAGTGATGTGTTGAACCAAGATGATTGACATAACTCATGGCTCCAACACAAGAGATGTCAGTTGAAACAAAGGAGAGGATTATAAAACTTCTCAAAGAAGGTAAATCTTCACGGAATGTTGCAAAAGATGTGGGTTGTTCCCAGTCAGCTGTGTCTAAAATCTGGACGAAGTACAAATCAAATGGAAAGGTTGTAAAAGGTAAGCATACTGGTAGACCAAGAAAGACATCAAAGCGCCAAGACAGAAAACTCCTCAGACCTGGATGAGAATGAGCAAACCTCTTTTTTGTGGTCAATCAGCCAACAATCTTTTAAGAGAAATTGCCAAATTGAAAGTAACAAATGAAAACCCCCAAAAAGAGCGTCATGCAAAAATCAATCAAGAAAAACAAGAACTCTCGCGACGTTCTTGCAAAAATAAAAAAACACACACAGACACCACACACGCACACGCGCACACACGCACGCACACACACACAGGCACACAAACACGCGCGTGCGGGGCTGCCTCCTTCATATGGCCAGAAGAATTTGACACACACCTTCGCCCACGGGCACGCGCCCGCACACGCGCCCACATGCACCCACGCGCACACACACCTTTCCCCCCCGAGCCCCAGATATCTTCTCAAAATATACCCTGGTGCTCCTAGCCTCCTTTTTGGTTCCCAGTATTTCTTGGAGTCCCACGGTGCCATATCACCTTATTTACCGGAATCACCTCCTATGTTTTCTAAATACACTGACCTAATTTCCCCTTATTTCCCATCACCTTTCACCCATATGCCCATTTATGGATTTTCCTCCCCTTATATTTCATGACCTCAGACTAAACACCTGGGCCTTCTTCAGTCTGCACAACAAGTTTATGAGCTAAGGTCTGGGCACCACATGCCCATTTATGGATTTTCCTCCCCTTAGTTCTCAGGGCCTAGGTCTGTGAACCAATGTCTTTTTCATTCTACATAACAAGTTATCGCTATGAGCTAAGGTCTGGGAACCAAGGTCTTTTCCATTCTACATAAGTTTGTATTTGTTATTACAAATGTGCTCAGACTGACTAGGCCTGACAGCCCCGAATCTGCTTACTTTTACGAAGTTTATGATTACAATAAACATCTTTGGCCTACAACATCGCCTACATATGTCTTATGCAAGGCCTAATACTTTACTGTGCTTATAGTATTGTAAGGAATAATATTTTAATTATTTCTACTAAGATTTTTTACAACATTCCCCCTGTGAGACTGTAAAGTCTCACCAAACTTATGTTGCAGTGTTCTGGACTACCTTATCATTTCCACTAACCCATATATCTATCTAATCACGACGACCTCTACCCCAACTTACAACAACTTAGACATTCCCCCACAACGAAAACAAAAAAAAAAACATAATACATAAAACATAAACACAATAACATAAAACAGAATATTACTCCCTCACAAAGAAAACAAAACTCATAATACATAAAACATAACACAATAACATAAAACAAAACATTACTCCACTACAATGACCACAATTCACACGTGCTCTTTCTCAGATGGTGAGACAGGAGTGAGCGAAAAACCCTCTAGATGCCAGATTTGAGGGAAAATTCTCACTCTGCCCGCGTATATAGTGCGACAGTGAAAGCAGTGTCACCAGGGTCACCAAAACATACAGCATAAACATATGACAAAATAAACAAAGAACAATTTCACGGCATGAGAGAACTAGTTGTCCCTACGACCACCACCAGTAATGATTGTGATGCATGGTTTGAATCCACTGTGGCAAGGGGGCCCAAATGTGACGGCCCGCATGTAGGGATCCCCAAATGTCTTTGTGGCGATAAGTGTGGAAAGCTCGAGTTACGGGAACAACCGCATCCGAATCACCCCGTGCCCATGAGTCCATGAGATTGGGTGGCCCTTGCATATCCTGTAGACCTTGTCGCACATCTTTGGTGTGAGATGTCCAGAGTTTATATCCACAAAAGAATAACGTACAGTTCTGGCGTACGGCGGCCTGCCGTATATGGCGGGTAATAATATACGCATGTGCACGTCCACGTCCATACGTCAAGGCCACACAAAAGGAACGACGTACCTCATATGTGTGTACCTGCAAAAGCAATCCCCTGTCCAGAGAATAATCATTCTGGTGGCACGAATGAACCCACAGTCCTTCAGGGAGGACTAGATCCGCGTGTGCAAGGATAAGTGATACGGGCGCGTGTCCTCCAGCAACGTGAACCAGGTGTCAACCGTCGGCGGGGAAGGGTATGTTAGCCAGGTGCGATATGGTGCCACACCCAGGTCGAACTCCCCCAGATGAAGTCAGACAGGTCCACCTCATTGTCCAGTAGGATGCATGTGTAGCAGTAACCGGGAGCGTCGTCGAGGCGACAAGCGACACCCCGTGGGTTCGCTTCTAACCAGGCACAAGTGCTGGGTCGATGGACTTGTCTCTGGTATTCCGCGGGTTCGACATAGCCTGCAACAAATCTTCACATACAATATAGAAACAGGCAATAGACCAGTAGACACAAATACCAACACATTAAATAAGCAACCAACACATGTACAGAAATGTACAAACAAATAACCAACACATGTACAGAAATGTTTGTGTGTAGTCAGACTGAATTCAGTCACAATTTGGGCCACCACCAGTAATGGTTGTGGTGTCTCGCGTACATCCAACTTGGCAATGGCGCCTTAATCCGCCGTTTATTATTCAGTGAATACCAAATGTCAGAGAACGCTTGGGCGTAACATGTTCTTGGAAGGATCGCCACTACTTCCGAGTCTCTATGTGTTTGTAGGCACTGAGTCAGCCAAGCTGGCTGCGGGTGTAGACGCGCTAGGGCTGCTTGTGCCCCACTAGTGTGAGTAGTCCACAGCTGGTAACCACAAAAGAAAAGAGTGTAATACTGTTGGACAACACGTTGCTGCACATTGCGTGATATGAGGTACGCATGCTTGGTTTTAGGGCCATACAGTGATGCAACTGAAATGCACCGGCGGAGTTCATAGGCGTGAACCCGCAGGATGAGTCTGTCCATAAGCTGGTAGTCCATGTCAGGTTGATGCATGGCCACCCATGACCCTTCTTCGAGCATAATGTCTGCATGTGAGAGTATCAGTGGGATAGGCCATGAGTCCTCCTCCAGGGTGATCCACTGAGTGTGTGATCCAAGGGGGATAAGATCGCCAGGTCCGCTGGGGCTCTTTTTCAAGCCTGAGATATAGCCACCACCGGTAGAAAGGGCTACTTCCCTACCTAACCTTCTACAAGAAGTGCAACAGGCCAGGTATGGGGTGTTATCGTTATTATATCTATGAAAGCGATACGCCAGGCCATCAGAATCAGGTTCAAGGCAGGCACACGTCTGATGTCGCTGCACTGGCTGGCGCTGGGGACGCCGGAATGGGAGGCACTCCATAAGTCTGTACACAACACTTACAAACACACACACACACACACACACACACACACACACACACACACACACACACACACACACAGGGGACACAGACAAACATGGACACACATTGTTCTTGTCCAGCAGTGGGAATGAGTCTGGATCCACTTCCATCATCTGCATTTGCATATATTGTCCAAAAAGAGAGGGGACTGTCTTGTCAATCAAAGCGCGTAGAAGAGGTATTCTGCAGCAAGCAACACAGGCTATAACTAATAATACTGTAAAAATTATCATGCCTACATGCATTAATCCAATCTCCCGAGAGTAACCACTTATACCAGGTTGGATCCGGTGCGCCCGAGTTCCGGACCATCTGGTCTCGGACTGCTTTCATCTGGGTAAGCAATGTGGATAGTGGTCCCATAGGGCCCGTGTGTAGGGGGATGACGGCACAACAGTCATTTCCGATCATTACACACACTCCCTGTTCTGGCCCTCGCATTTGATCTATAGCAAAGCGGTTCTCCACTGTCGTCAGTGTTGTGGCGTGTAATTGTTCTGAAATGAGTCCCAAGGCGGCAACTGTATGATTGATAAAGTGCTGCTGATTATACCATATGTAGTTTATCCACTTCATATTTCTGTGTATTTGCACGTGCGGTAACAGGACGGTCCATGCTGTAGAGGTTGCGTCGGATAGGGCTCTATGCTCCTCTGGAACACCCACAGGCTCTCCTCTCCAGTCAATGTAAATATAGGGGTCTGCTGACCAGGCAGGGAGCACGGAAGTGTTACTGGGCTGTAGGTATTTTGAGACGTCACGTGTAGATCATGAGGTATGGGTGTGTGCTTGAGTCAAAAGGTGGTCTAGGAGGGAGTTATTTAAGGCCATCACTGTGAGACGTCCCTCCAGCACAGTTTTAGGAATAAAACTTAGGAATAAGACGTCCCTCCAGCACAGTTTTAGGAATAAAACCGACATACACTGATCCCCTGGACTTAATACATAGTGGAAATTTCTGGTTAGGCCGCATCTGAACAGTCATATCTGTAGGGATTGGCGCGGCTACTGGCTGATACACACAGGATCTAATTATGTTGCCCATCCATTTCGGCCCATGTGTTCTGGCTGCTGAACCCAGCAGGCAAAGTGCAGGACATAAATATGTATCATTATATGGAGATTTATCACACTCATCCACACCTCTAGTAGGCATTACATAGGGAGTTTGATTAGACCAGTCATGGCATATTACACAGGTACTGTTTGCAGCAACCTGGTGAGCAGATTCAGTCAGAAACTGTCGATAGAAGTTTCCCTCGGTGCGGTCAGCTGTGGTATTGTATTGGTTAATACTGGTCACTTTAATTCTGAAGTGCCCCGTACTCCCCCCGCACCCTGGAGTGATGGGTTTCGCATTTACTATTGCCTGAACCGCCACATTTAGCCCAGAAATCAATGCCTGCCTGACGAAACTGGAAGCCAGGACTCCAGGCAGGGACATAGACATCGACTTCATGTTTCAAGGAATAACGTTTTCTGCAAAGAGGATGGATAACCTGAGTCCGCATGGAGACTGTAATACCATAAGGCATGGATTAACTTACAATGTCCGCCGTCGTCACCTCTGGCAGGTTGGCCATTGACAACAATGCTGGTTGTTGGATCTTGGGTTGCTTCCCCTGGTCGCTTAATTCGAATCTCTAGGGTCAGGGTGTAGTGAGACGATAACTGGTTTTTCGCCCACTGTATCGGGTCTGATACTACTGCCGGAAAGGGGCCAGTGTAGTCAAAAGAATACATCATAAAGTACAACGTGTCATTATTTTCCTGTGCTTGCTAGCATGGGCGAATAATCCTAGAGCACACTTTATGTGACTTTCAATAGCTGTCTCGGCTGATGTCCTGTCAACTCCCGCTATTATGGGATAGGAACTTTTCCCCTGAAAAACTGTGCATCCTCCTATAGTGGCGGAACCTGTGCCTGTACTACGTCTGAGCCGTGAGCCTGATTCGGAAATGTTATAGGGCAGCCAGTCATTATGAGTGTCGTTTGATTGTAGGGTATAGGCACGAATTTTAACTGTAAGAATTCCTACTGTGATTGCCAGATTCAGAAGTATGCCTATCACACATGCCATATAAAAGATTTGTACAGTTAGTCTGTCCTTATATTGTTCATGAGTTCCATCGAGTTTATCTAGTGGTTTCTCGTCTGTGCTCTCCTTTTAGGGTGCGGCTAGTTGCACCATGATTCACAAACGTTCTGTTACAACTTTAGTTCTCAAACAATATCTGATCTCTAATATCTAAATATCTAATTCCTCGCTGAGCTTGTGTAAACTCTTGGGTTACCCTCAACAATGTCGTCTACAGGGGCAAGGATTGATGTCCCGACATTCCTTGGCAGGTGGACAGTAATAGGTCCTTGCTGTGTGCACGCTTTAGTTCTGGCTCGTGTTCCAGCGGCAGGGCCTGTCACTATGTCAGGACCATAGGGATCACTATCATCTTTGTCGTCAGGATACGGGGTCCTGTATTGCTTTGATTTCAACAATGTCTCCCAGTCTTTTTCTTTTCTTTTTTCGGCAGGTGACTGACCTGCCAGCTGTTGTCCTGCCTCAGATGTGGAGGGCTGTTCCCCGGTTCTTTGTTCTACGGCGAGTGGCTGTGTTTTGGGCTGCGCCCCTGTCTTTGAGGTTGAAGGTTCTTCCCCAGTGTCTGCTGCAGCTGTCGCACGACAACAGTGATTAACCTGTTACAGGTCGGCGTCGCGAGAACGATCCACCACCGCTAGGAGGCGAGACTGCATCAACTTCATTGTAACTTCATTGTAACTTTTAAGCATTAAATCCTCTAAATACATGGTTAAATTATATACTGTTTGAAAGCTTAGACTCTCAGGATTTTATTAAGCGCACACACAAAGCATAATATGATTTATAGTAATTTAACCATTTGATAGAAACTTGAACTAGGTGGCGCTAGTTTGTTTTGCGAACTCACCTTTAACGCTGGTCTTTAAATTTCCCTTTCTTCACATTGTCACTAATGTTAATGTATTTTCCAAAACAAATGCTTGTAAAAATCCCCAAGAGTCCAAGGAACTTGAATATGTAATCCTTTTAATCCAAAATGCTTTGCTCGCTTCACAAGAATTATGTGTCTGACCGGAAACTGAATTCACCGCTTCACTTCCGCCCTTTGTTGGACTCCTACGTCTCATTGGACGCATACAAAACTTTCAAAACGCATCAGATTTGTAGTCGAGGATCTGACGAATCAAACAAGCCCTCGCATGAGCCAACCAGTGCCTGTTGTAGTGTCGTGTACCAGTCATTTTAGATTTCATGTCCCAGGCACCCTAAATTTCAACATCTACTCCTCAATTAACCGATGAGCAACCCAGTTTTACACCCACACCTGGCTCCCGAATGTCTGGAGTCTCCACAAAGACCAGATAACCCCATGCGGCTCATTGGGGCCTGCAAACAGAACTCTCTCTCACACACACACACACACACACACACACACACACACACACACACAACACAATGAGACATTTCGTTTACTAATAAAACCCAAGATAAGGTACTCTAAGGTTCTCATTCTTATAACCCTTTTTGTAATGTGTTTCTTCTTTTAAGGCTTGCCTGACTTAAAATTATTTGCTCCTTAATTTCCTGACAAGGGTGTATTTTATTCATGTGTCAGAAAACAACATTGTATTTTAAAATCCGTTATACTCTATCATCATATCTTACTGATCATGGCATGTTAATGTATACCTGTTCTAATGCCGTATGACCCTTTAAGGTCTGATGTCAGAATGTATACGAAGCTATCGTTTTCTTTTTACTTCCCTAATGAAAGTGCATCTTGTTTATGTTTCATTTTTGTTTCTTTGCCTTTATCTTTGCCTTGATTAATGATCTATGTATGTAATGTACCGCTGCCTTCATACCGTCATTACCCTTCATGTTTAGTATCCAAATGACCACAAAATTATCGGTTACTCATTTTTCAAGCACTGGTGTATTTTATTTGAGCACGAAAGGCGCCATACCATCTCAATACACCCTGGATCAAACTTTAAAGTCATCTAAAAGTTTGATAGCTAAACCACGCCCACAGACACCGGAAACAAAGGGAGTTTTTCCCTTCAAAATCCTGACCGAAGTATTGGTCATCTTCCCAAAGATGGGTGGAGTTCGTGACCTTTAAATTGTCACAAACACCACTAATCCGTGGTCAGACTTTCAGAACAGCTTCAAGACGACTCCATCTTCCTTCAACGAAGTTCCAGCAAGCTTCACTTCCAAGAACGACAACTGCTCTGATCTTCAGGAGAACTTGGAAGAACGTCTGACCCCACCCTAACTGACTTTTCAGAGATTTCTCTGTTGCATCCGGACTCTTGTTCAGTAAGCCAATGCAAGTAACCATTTCCTCTACCAACCAATTTAGATGCGTAATTTTAATTAGGAATCTTTCATTGAATCTTAAGGTGAATTTAAGTTTCTGTGACGATTTCCCAGTTAGGGTGTGATTTAATTTTGAAGTCTAAGCTTGCCATTCCTTTCCTTCCTTTCTCTAGTTTCTTCTTTCCAGTCTCTTCCTCCCTTTCCCCAATTTTAATTTCTTTTGCTTTATTTTATTTTCATTTTCGTTTTCCCTATTTCTTTTGTTTGTTTGTGTAGTTAGTTTTATGTTGTGTTTGTCTCATTCATTAAATGTCATAATTTTGAGCCACAGGTGATTTGTCTCTGAGTCTCGCTCACAAATTAAGGTACCTGCAACATCGGGTCTGAACTACATGCTCTATTGAGTTAATTTCATTTAAATTACGGTATACAGTAAAAGGAAAGCGAATCTTTCTTGGCCGGGAAGATACCGCCTTCATAGAATTAATAAAGGTACGCGGCCTGTTCGCCGGACGAACAGACCAAATAAGCGTAACCTTAATTCCAGTACCGTTAATTTCAACTTAGGTTAAAATATTTAGAAGCCACTATAACACGTTATAGTTACTTATAAATATTTACCTTGCTTCGCGAGCCAAAATCGCTACACTGTGCTGCCGAGATAGGCAGCTAAGAAGCCAATGAGGTCTCTCCATGCTATGTGGGTGACCCTCCCTTTGACTGACAATTGCTCTCTCCAGTAGCGATTTGATTTTTCGCGAGCATCATAGCTCTTTAGCCAATAAGGAGACGATTTCAATGAGATGCAACATGATACATCTGGTGAGTTCGGGCTGTGCAATGAGAATGCGCATATTAATTTTTTTCAACTTTATTGCGCAATTCTCGAACGTTTCACACTCTCACGCCTCAGGGTGTCAGTTTACAGGCATATTTTCAATTCTAGGAATTCTAGGCAGAGGGGTTCTCTTTGTTATAGGACTTTTGAACTAAGCATGCAGTCCTTTTATACAAAGTTAAACAGTAAAAAAAATAAACAAGAAAAACCTGAACGGATGGACAAGTCCGTAGAAAAATATTCATACAAAATCCATTTTTGAGTCTTTTGACTTCAATTTTTTTTGGTGAAAGCCAAGACATGTGGCTATGACCCTCAGTTGTTGTTTACCAACCATCATTAAAAACAGCAATGTATGTAATCAGTTTATCAGGTAAACAACTCAGATGGAAATAAAAATCCTCCATTCTAGCCTCTATAACTCTGTGTCAGTAAGGCTTAGAATCAAGCTGAGAGACTAGAGACTCTCTTCTTTCCAATGAGACCAAGCTCACCTCTGTGTGTCAAAGTATATGGGAGCTGTACCACTTTTTAGGTGGGTATGTCATCTAGGCGAAAATCATGAAAATGGGGGGGGGCGACAGGTAAGAGGTTTAAGGTGATACCAGTATTCCTTACCTTCAACCTTGACTGCAGTGGGGGTAGCTAACATCACTTTTAAAAGGTCCCTCTCTTCTTGGCTGTCTCCAATGTTTTCTCTTGAATGTTCTGATGTACAGGTAGTCTCCTGGTTCTATCTGGTTACGTGGTTCCTCCACTGCTGTAGAAACAACTGTGGATATAAGAGTCTGTGGACACGGGTTAAACTTGTTTCATAACTTGACATTTCGCCTTCCACTTGTTCCAGCAACGGGCCCTTATAGGGTCCTCGTGTAAATGCTACAGGCATCGGCCTGCCTGTTACCATTTCATGAGGTGTCGTGTGTTGTACGGTTTGTCTGCGACCGCATTCTCATCAGAGCCAATGGCAAAGCCTGTAGCCAATTCAGGCTTGTGCTAGCATATATTTTTGCAATTTTCTCTTTCAACACGCCGTTGGCTCATTCTACTCTTCCTTGTGAGCTTGGGTGATAGACACATCCCATCTTATGTTTGATGCACAACGCTTGTGCAAGTGATTCGATTACTGTATTTACAAAATGAGGTCCATTATTTGAACTCAACTGATCTGGATACCAAACCTCGGGATTACTTCTCTACACAAGAATTTTGCCACTGTCTAGATACACCAATTATTAGAACTCGTCCTAAATATTCCACCTTTCTTCGGCAGAATAATACACATAATCCTGTACACATTGCTCTTTCGATTGGCTACAAATCAGTAAGTCAGGCTCTCCATTTGTAAATTCACCAGATCTCTGGTCAGTACTTGGTTGAATATCGATAGATTTTCACAATATCCTTGTTGCTCTTAATGTGATTGCATTATGTGAATGCAAACAAGTGCTGAGAGTCCAGGTGCACTGGAACGCTAAAAAATGCTCAACACAGATCAATTACTGTATACCATTTTTTTCCCTCTGGAATATTTGATAACAAAGTTTGTGGATCCGGGGCCACTGGGGTCACAGCTACCACTATTTGATTGACTGGTCTTAAATCATGTACCAATCTCCATTTATCTACGTTTGGCTTTCTGATCGGAAAAATCGGAGTGTTGCACTGACTTTTTGTGGGGATTAAATTCATGAAACTGTTTCTCAAGTGTGCCTCGTACGCTGTCACTTCCCCCTCACTCATATCCTGCTGGGGGAATGAGGCCGCTGTGCGCGTTGTGTACTGTATGTCAGTGAGGTGATAGAGATATTGCACTGTCTCGCTGTCCTTTTGTTCCTGGTTAGCTGTCCAGCCTGGTTCCCAGTCACGCTGTTGAGGAGCATACTGAAGATTCATTGTATAATTCGTTGGGTATCCCATTGGATATTGCATCATAGCTGGGGGGCAAAGGCTGCTGTTGTGGCTGCTTGTGGTACTCCTCCATTTTGAGGTGGCACAGCCTGAGCAGCGGTTGGAGCCACTATGACTGCCGCCTGTTTTGAGGCATACTCTTTATCTTCCTTCTTCTTCTTTTCATGGCTTTCTTGTTAATTTCTTGTTAGTTCTCCCAGCTGCACCTTGTGCAATTGCTCTACTAAATCTTCTGCACCCTTCTTTGCCTCCCTCTTCCTCTTTCTGTGTAACTTTGTATGGTGTATTACATTCGCTTCGAACGTGGCCCATGGCATGGTGTTTAGACCCACCACTGTTTCCAGTTGGTCTTGGACTTCCTCAGGGAGTGCCCTTTTTAACATGAGTTTAAACAGTGTCTCACTTGCGGGTGTCTCATCCCATGCTGCTCCCATCTCCTCTCTCTAGGACTCCTGGAGCTTCAGTATGAATTCGGCAACCCCTTCTTCTTCTTCCAGCTTTATTTTTTCCACTTTTCCTGGGTCTGCCTTGGTTGGGTAGGCCGTCCTTAACTGATCCCACAGGTCATTCCTGTATTATTCCTGTAGGTTATTCCATCTCCCCTTGGATCGTCAGCCATTCTTTCCAACCCCGCATTATTAAATATTTCCAGCATTTTGGCTTTTCCTACGGTCTCCAGTTCTACTTCACGTGCTTTCGCTTCCTTCTCCCAACTGTATTGATGGATCCTGTTGTACTCGGATCTGTAATGTTCGTTATAAGATGGGGGTTGGAGCTGATCCTCACATTCACCTGAGGGTGGGGCTGTAGCCTACTCTTACTCCTGTTCTTTACTCTGTTCTCCCTTTAACCCCTTTAACCCTGTAAAGCCCACTGTTGCAGAATTACTACACCACCTTGTTTATTTGCCATGAACTCACCCTACCTGCAAAATTTATTATTATTTTTTTCCCCATGACTGGCTTTTCAAGATCCGAATAAAATTCCTCAAAAATTTTTCTGTGTTCATTACAATGTCTTGAACACATACATATTTAGTTATTTTGAAAAACTAGAGCTTGTTATGTCCATGCTGTAATTCTACAACTTTGGGCCAAAGTGGTAGTCAAAATAGCCTGTGCACCTTCTGCCTTACAGAAGGACAATGCACTAATCACATCATAAACGGTTAGATGATTCATTGTAATTCATTTCTAAATGTGCTTTTCTGTTAAATTTATACTTATTTTCAATTAGACCATAATTACACAAAAATACACTTTATGTGCTATTTGAAACTCCATCATATAGAGCAGTATCTGAAACTCCCTGTATCTTTGTAGTTTTTTGTTTGTTATTTAACTAAACAATCCTGAGATTCTTTATGAGTGTTGCCCAAGTAGCAGATTTTTGGGGTGATGCCTGTTGCATTGTTCAGGGACAGTTGCAAATGGATATGCTGGATAATATATAGATCTCTCTTTCAGTTAGTCTATTCTTCCAGTTTACTGCAATTGTGGATACACAAACACACTTGCTACTGTGTAGCAAGTGCAATGTTCACCTGTGCTTTTCAGTAGAAAAGAACTGTCTTAGGGCCTATCACTGCAACCAATCACAGACTTCCAACCACACCAAAAGTGACAGAAACAGAAGCTCTCCTAAATATTTTCCTCTCAATACCCATATCAATAAATGCCCATTCATACATCATATGATTATGCACAGTAAGCAATCAACTCTGCAAATGAATGCCTAAATGCTCTGTATATCTGATCAGACAAAGTGGGTACAAATACAGAAATTCTGCTCCTAGCAGAGCCCAACGTTGCAATATTACAACATTTTCCTAAAAAACTTACTAAAATGTAAAATTTTTTAAAAAGATTTCTCATGCTTTCTCTTTTTACTTCTCCCCAGCATTTTATTCTTACTCTCATCTTCCTACATTTTAACTCATCAAACGTCTCTCTTTCAAGCCACTGCAACTCTCCTTTTGTCCGCTCTTGCCATGTACTTTTTATTCCTTTTTCAGCATTCTTTGTGCTTTATTATTACAATTGTAGCTGGAGTAATTAAGTTCTTTTACCTTTCTCCATCATGCACCCTTGTCTCGCCCTTGTGGCACTATCACATGGTTCTTGTGATAGAATGGTAGAATTTTCTAAATTCTAAATTCACTCATGAGATTTTTCTTTCACACACACACACACACCTCCCTCACTCTGTCCCTCGCTCTCGCTCTCTTTCTCTGTGTGTCTCTCACATACACACACAGTCACAAATCAAAACAACCTTATCTATTTTCCCCTTTGCTCCCTCTCATCCAGTTCTTTTATTTCACCCTTACGAGTTCTTGACTTCAAGGGCCGCTGTCCGCCTCCCAGGGCCACCACTCCCTTTTCAGGTCACAGATTCACTATACACAGACTTTTGAATATAACAGGCGTCTGCTTACCTTAATATTATGGCCGGCCTCTGTGACCCTTGTTGTGGAAGTTTTGAGGTTCGAGAGAATTAAAGCATAAAAATATCACACCAACAGGCACGGGCAAGAGTATAAAGGTTTTCACGGTTTATTGTTTTCAGCTTTGCAGAAGGACCCAACACTCTACGTGTAAAATCAGAGAGGAAGGGCCTCCATTATTGATAACACCAGCATTTTATAGACAGGAATAAAATAAACAGGACATGTAAAACCAAAACATCATCCACCATTGGCTTAGAAGCATCGCCTGTTCATCTTCTGACCAAGCTAATCCCACGGGAACAGAAAAGGTCTCATGGGAAAGGTCTGATTAAATGCAGTTTTAGGAAGAAACAACTGAAATCTCTAGTCACAATAACTACCAGCCATGGGAAATACAGAAGCCTAGAAGGACAGATTCATGTGTTCTTCTCTAAAGTAAAAATTTCCACTACAATTCCCCCCTTTTGTCCCTGGGACAATACACAAAATTTTACTAATCATTAATCTGTAACAAAATCTAAACTCTAAATGATCGATCGATACCAGTATTGTTAATCAACTACTTAATCTACAACATTGTTAATCAGCTAGAATATAATCACTTAAATCTTAAGCTAATCATGTAAAGTCTCACATCAGCGTATCATTACCCCTGTAGGGTTCACATGAATGCTTCATAAAATACATGATCTTTAGTGGATAATATGCTGTTTTTGTGGGGACAGGACCCGTATATATAAAAAATATGCAGTTAAAGGCAAAGCATTAAGCATTAATCAAGTCGTAACCTCACTACAAGTCACAGTCTCTACTGTCCGTATTCACCTTTGTCTGTTTCTGGATCAGTCTGGGCAAATTCAGTGAAATAGTCATCGCTGAACGGAGGACTCCATTCAGGGTCATCGTCAATATCGTCTAGTTTCACAAGTTGTTTGGTCGTTAGATTGGACATTATGATGTAATGAATGCATTTGTATATGCAAGGGCCAAACAAACATAATAAGAGTAATACCACAATCACTGGGATTATCATTGATAGATAGGGAGTCCACTGTCAGGAACAGTGTATACCAAGGTCCCCAACGATTATCTCCGTGTTCGTCTCGTTTCATTTGGTTTGCTACTTTGTGCATATCATGCAGTGTATCTGAGATAGACCCATGGTCGTCATCGTTCGAGGGAATGAAGGTGCAACATTGATCTCCAATCAGGGCACATACACCTCCCTCTTTAGCTAATAGAATATCTAAGGCCATTCTATTTTGTGTAGCAGTCAATCTAAGGGCCGCGAGTTCCTGTTTAATGCCTTCGGTTGCCCGATTAGTGGAGTTAATATAAGTGGCAAGCCGATAATGTGTGACTTCTAGTTGATTCCAAACCTGAGTCATCCCATACTGTGGGAAGAAGGAATCAAAGAATTTACTCAGTTTAGGTTTCAGTCTATGTTCTGGCGGAGGAAAGTCATTATCAGACACCTCTCTCTTGGGTCGCTTTATTGGTGAGTGTGAGTGAGCTATGACCACACCTGGATACCTAAACCTTGCTAAAGTACATACTCCTCCCCAGTTACGGGGTAGGGCTAGATACACGTTTTTACCACAGACCCAGTACCAGTCGTCAGCCCTGAGTAATATGCCGGTGTCAGATGGATGAATGAGGGAACACTCTGCCTGTGGGCAGGTTCCGTCATCAGAATATGGGTAATATAAATGAGTGCACCTACGGCTGCCAATATTACCTAACGGTATGTTTCCTGTACCTACAAAACAGTGTGTGTAGTTCAATTTAGGAGGAGGCTGTGCAACAAATGTGTTAACTCTTGTTTGGTTTACCTTGAATGTTCGTTTTGTCACACGCATTAGAGTCCGTAGACATATGGTGGTACCAGTTAAATCAGTCCTCCCACTAAGAACGGCCATGCACCACCAGCTTCACACCACAGGGAGGCCGGTGAATTTATCACCAGACTCAAATGTGTGCCATTCTGGACTCTATAAGCATCCTGCTTCCACATGCAGTAAGAATTTCTACAGTATTGGGCTATGGCTTTCAATTCACTACCATTACTTTTCATGGGGATCATTGTGTGTTTACTCGCAGCTGTGGGGAGAATCATACACACATAACAAGACTCATTTGTGATCATTTTGGCAGTGTAGTTGGCAAATTGCCAATAAGTGTTTTCATGCACGTCTCTGCGACTTCTACCAAAGGTGGAAGTCTTTTCTGCATTCCCTCTAATTAACAGGCAGATCATAAGGATGCCAATGATCCCTAAAACTCTTGGGTGATAGTCAAACAGGCTCCTCATCTTAACAGGAGCTTTTACTCATCAATGTTGATCGATTGTAGAAGTCAGATCTTATATTTGTGTTTGTACGGGAGTCTGGCTGTCGTAAATGTGTAATGCTGTCGTCATCTGCTGTCATAAGTGTCTGTCACATTTACCTCTTTCAGTTCATTAATTTCATTTACATTTGTGTTTACATTCTTGTGTGTGTGTGTGTGTGTGGATGTTACTCCTTCAGATGACGCTGCTCCTTCTCGGTGTCGGCTGCTGCGTTGTATCAGGGTTTTCTTCTGACTCAGACACTATACGCGTCGTGGAAAGTCAGTTGGAGCTCACGGGAGAGGTTACTAGCACGTCACCGTGTGCCCTGATGCCCCTTCTCATTCCTCTTTGCAGCTGTCGGGTGTTGGTTTTTCCTCTGGCTCAGGAACACGCTTACAGTGGCTAACGTGAATCCACGTTGCTCTCTCTGCAACCTTCACCGCAGTCTGCGTTGTCAGAAGTACCTGAAATGGTCCCAGCCCCCGCCTGGCTCTCCAGCTTTTCCTCCTGAAATCCTTCACCACCACCCAGTCACCTGGTTTGAGACTGTGCAGATCTGTTTGCGTCACCTTAGGCAGTGCTTCCTTCACCTGCTTATGGATTTGAGACAAAACAGAGGACAAGCACAATAACACAGCATTTCATCTTCACATTGGCTTGTGGTTAATCTGGGTGTGTGTCCAGGCTCAATTCCTGTATTTGGGGGTCTGCCAAACAGTATCTCAAATGGGCTTAAATTCACTCTCCCTCTAGTTCTCGTTCTCATGTATAATAACACAATGGGAAGGGCCTTTACCCATGATAGACCTGTTTCATCACAGCACTTGGCCAATTTATTCTTTAGCGTACCATTTTCTCGCTCCACCGCCCCTCCGCTGGCAGGGTGGTACGCACAGTGTTGTCTGAGATCTATACCCAAGTACTCTCCCACCCGTCGAAGTGCTTGGTTTACAAATGGAGTCCCATTGTCACTACTGATTTTGTCAGGGTTTCCCCAACGAGGAATAATTTCAGACAGGAGTGCTTTAGCTACTGCACTTGCATCCTGTTTGGAAGTGGGGAAAGCTTCCACCCACTTAGAGAACATATCCACTATCACCAAACAGTATTTTTTTGCCTTCACTGGGTGTCAGTTCAATAAAGTCCATCTGAAGGTGTTCAAATGGTCGCTGTGGCGGAGGATGGGCGCTCTGGGAGACTTTAACGCCTCGGCCAATGTTGTTTGTTGCACACACTATACATTTCTCACAAAACTTCTGGGAATAGTTTGCAAAGCCTTTAGTGTGCCAGTATCTGGAGACACTGTTATACATCCCCCCTTTTGACGCATGGTCTTGGCCATGTGCCAATTTAGCATAGAATGGAAACAATTTCTTTGGCAAACATGGCTTGTCATCAGGGCCGTACCAAACCCCATCTCTTACCACACCTCCTGCTTTCCTCCATGTGGCTCTTTCTTGGGCTGTAGACTGTGATTGAAGATCTTTGAGATCTGCTGTGGGAGTACATATTTGCAACATACACAAAGTTTCGTCGTTCTCTGACGAAAAAAATCAGTTTCTGCGCAGCTGATTTTGCTGCTGCATCTGCTTGCGCATTGCCCTGTGAAATGGGGTCATGTTTCCCAGTGTGTGCTTCACACTTACATATGGCAATAGATTTTGGCAACAGGATTGCATCCAGGAGTTCAGAAATCAGGCCATTGTGCGTGATTGCTTTACCTGAAGAAGTCAGGAAACCTCTGTTTTTCCACAATGTACCAAAATCATGTACTACCCCAAATGCATATCTACTGTCAGTATAAATGGTGACAGTTTTGTCTCTTGCTAACCTGCATGCTGTTGTTAAAGCAACCAATTCGGCTGCCTGCGCAGAGAGATGCTCTGGTAATGATTCTGCTTTAATCGTTTCATGTTGTGTTACTACTGCATACCCCACGCAGTTGCGGCCTGTTTTCTGATCTCTGAAGGCTGATCCATCCACAAAAAACTCAAGATCTGGATTCTGCAACGGCGTTTCCTGCAAATCAGACCTAGGACTGCAAATTTCATTTACAACTGCAACACAATTGTGTGGTTCTCCATCTGCTTCTGTAGGGAGAAGAGTAGCAGGGTTTAACACAGTACAGCGTTTTACTTTCACATTTGGCATGTCAAGCAAAATAGTGTGATATCTCAGCCAACGTGCCGCAGACATATGTGCTGTTTTCTGTTCAAGAAGAAGAAGCGACACTGCATGTGGGACCAAAAGAGTTAGTTCACTGTATCCCACAATATCTCTAGAAGCATTAACTGCTTTCTCAGCTGCTGCTACTGCTCTTAAACACATTGGCAGGCCTGCTGCTACCGGATCCAATTTAGCAGAGAAGTAGGCCACTGGTCTCATTTTCCCACCATGATTTTGTAATAGCACTGATGTCATACAACCACTTTTTTCATCAACTGTTTGTACAAACAATTCGTTTGGATCTGGAATCCCTAATGTTGGGGTGGTTTGTAAAGCCATTTTCAAATCTACGAAGGCTTTTTCTGCCTCTGGTGTCCAAGTCAGTGCACTGTGGGCCTGTAGGCCTTTCCCATGAGCAATTGCGCTCAAAGGTGCTTCGAGGACTGCATAGTTTGGTATGAAAGTCCTACAATAAGAGCACATGCCTAGAAATGACATCAGTTGTTTTTTTGTGTTAGGCTTTGGAATGTTTTGTATTGCTGCAACTCTGTTCTGCTCAATAGTTTTGCCTTGTTCTGATATCAGATGCCCCAAGAATTTCACTTGCTGTTTTACAAACTGCAGCTTTGATAAGCTCGCCTTGTGACCTTCCTCCGCTAGATGACAAAGTAACGCAATAGTGTCTTTTTCACATTGCTCTTTAGATGGCGCTGCAATCATGCAGTCGTCCATATATTGAAGAATTGCTGACCCTGGGGTCAGCGTCAGAGATTCAAGACTGTTTTTAAGAGCTTCATTGTAAATAGTTGGAGATTCGCAATATCCCTGACACAATCTGGTAAAAGTGTACGGCTTTCCATTGAAAGAAAACGCAAACCAAAACTGGCTGTCTGGATGAACTGGTACACTGAAAAAAGCATTAGCTAAGTCTACCACAGAAAACCACTTGCTTTATGGTGGAATCTGAGACAAGATTGTGTGAGGGTTTGGCACATTTGGAGCTCTTGGAATTACTGCATCATTCACTACTTGCAAATCTTGGACAAAACGCCACTCCTCTGGTTCACCCAGAGGCCTAGGTTTCCTCACTGGAAAAATAGGTGTTCTCACTGGGGAGGTTTCACATGGCACAATCACTCCAGCTTCAAGCAGTGAATTAAACACTGGTGTGATACCCCTAATAGCCTCTGGCTTTAAGGGGTACTGAGTTTTGCAAGGTCTGTAATCCGATTTAGGTGTTATCTGCACCGGTGCACAATTTTTGATCAGACCTACATCATATTTCCCTGTTGCCCAAAGTTCTCTAGGAACTGCTTGTAATCGGGGATCTTCCCCAGAAATGTGTGTCATCTGCCACATTGTTTTCAGTACATCTGTGTCTGCCTGTGGCATTATCTCAACTGTTCTGTCAACAAAAGCTATCCAATTCAAGTGCATGCAATAGGATTTAGTTTTCTCACTGTACAACACTGTGGGATCTGAACTGGGTTTCCAATCATCAGCTTTCACACATTTTAATGTCCACATCCCTAAATCTTCTCATTTCTCTGTTTCACCTTTTGATAAAGACACATGTGGGTGTGAATTCTCTATAGTGAACGGATGGGCCTTCCCCGGCTTCACATTTATACTAGAAAGATTCACTTCTGCAGTACATCTGTGATTATCCCAATACAACTTTGTCAGTAACAACACATCAGCTTTTGGCTGCATTTCAAACCACTCTTGTTCATAAACTACATCAGGCCCTGTGTGTGTGTGCTGTGCAGTGCAGATCATGTGTGTTCATGTACTGTGTGCGTGTAGGGTTAGTAAGATCATAGGCCTTATCTAAGAGTGCTTGATTCACTGAATTCACAGAAGAGGTGCTGAGTTCCCACTCATACACATACAACAGAGGTCTGGGGTCCCACTTAACGCCCTGAAATTCACCTATTTGACTTCTACACACTTTTAATCGGTTTGGGGTGCTAATTAGGTTTATTCCCAATTTGCAGATCAAATCCCTGCCCATCAAATTAATCGGGCAGCATTCAGAAAGCAGAAAAGAAAATGTGAATGACTGTTGGTTATTCTCAACACACCTTAAGGGTGCTGTAAATTTTTCTTCCACGATAATCCCAGACGCTCCAACTGAATTCAGGGATCTACCACTCATTTCTGGCATCTCTCTCAACTCATGTAATTTGATCACAGAGTTTCCTGCACCAGAATCTACTAAAAACAAAATGTCTTTCCCTTCTACATTCAATGTGTGCACTGGCATGTGCTTGTAGGCATCTAAACTGTATTTTGCATATGTGCCTTGTGGAGTATATTTCTTTTCAAGAAATTCAATAGCATTCAAAACCTTAAAATTTAAGTCGGAATCAGAAGTTAGCTGAAGCATTTCCTCATTGCATAGCATCAAAGATTTTGACTCACCCATCCCTTCAGGACTGACCTCCTCGACCTGAGATGTTGATGGTCATGCAGTTTCCTCATCATGTCTCTTAGGGCATTCCCTTGCCCAGTGATCTTGTCCTCCGCAAACAAAACATCCACTCTCTCCCCCTTTTTCTTTTCCGCCTCTGGCTCTTCCTCTTCCTCTCCCCCTTCCTCGATATCGCCCTCTTCCTCGATATGTGGAAGTCCCTTTCCATTGTGTATGAGATCTCATCATGGCTTGCATCATCGTCAGCTGTACTTTGTGTGTTTGTTCTTCTCTCTTTTTTCCCTGATCTTGCTTGGCTTGTGTGAGCAGCTTTTCCGCATGCAGAGCATGTTGTTCGATAAGGCTCAGCTTTCCAGTGTCCCACGTGATGCATAGGTTTTTCACCTTGTCAGATATTTCCGGAATCAGTCCATTCATGAAACTGTTTCTCAAATGCGCCTCGTATGCGGTCACTACCCCCTCACTCATATTCTCGGGGGCAGTAAGTACTTCCGTGAGGCGATGAAGATATTGCGCAACTGTCTCGCTGTCCTGCTGTTTGCACAGCGCAATCTTTGTCATATCCATCTTCACTGGAAAAGCCTCACAACACGCTTCACGTAATTCCATTATGAAGTTATAGTACGTCCCGCTCTCATGATCTGGATGTCTCATGCACAGATTTTCATCCGGCCATTCATACTTAATCCGCGTTATGTCAGATGCTAGTTTTCTTCCCAGCAGGCGCCTCAGTTCAAGAGAGGTGGGACGAAATTCTTTGCAGAAACGTTCCAACTCCACACCAAACTCCCCCCCCCCCACTTCTCTCGGGTCAGGGAGGTGCTCATGAGCATGCTCAATGTCCTTTAGTGTCCACGGATGGTGTACTAACATAGGGTCTCCATCCGGCCCCGCTACTTCCACCATGGGCATTGTAATCACACTCTGAAGTTTCTCTTTGACCTCTGGAATCGAAGCCTCTTCTCTGACAGGTTCAAGATCCGTAGTCTCCTTTTGCTTGTCTTTCTGGCGTGTACGATCCGCGATCGGTGGAGAGGGTGGGTCAGCCTTAACTGCCTTCGGTGGAGGCAGTGGACTCTCCTTCGGCTCCACACGAGCTGGCTCCGGATCTGCGCACACCTGTCGACATGACGCAGCCGCTGCCAGACATGGTCGAGGAGGCGGTCCATCCAGGTCAGGATCATCTGAAAAAGACTTAAGACACTGAAGACTTTGTGAGTTACTTATTGTACTTTGTGTATTCTGTACATATTGTATAGATGCTCTCTTTGGAGTACATTGTGCTTTTTGAAACCTTTTTTCAGCCTCTAACTTCCACAAGTGAAAAGCTGTCCAGTTTGACAGGCCTGACAGGCCTGACAGGCCTAGTCAGTCTGAAATCAAGTTTATGATTACAATAAACATCTTTGGCCTACAACATCGCCTACATATGTCTTATGCAAGGCCTAATACTTTACTTTGGTTATAGTATTGCAAGGAATAATATTTTAATTATTTCTACTAAGATTTTTTACAACACCAGACTGTAGGAAATCGCTTAAAAGAAATGGGATTTACATACAGAAAATCCAAACGAAAACCATCATTAACATCTAAACAGAAAAAAACATGGTTTCAGTGACTGTGGCTGACTGGATGAGAGTTGTATTCAGTGATGAATCACGGATCTGCATTGGGCAGGGTGATGATGCTGGAACTTTTGTTTGGTGCCGTTCGATTGAAATTTATAAAGACAACTGCCTGAAGAAAACATGCAGATTTCCACAATCATTATTGATATGGGGTTGTATGTCAGGTAAAGGTATGGGAGAGATGACAGTCATTACATCTTCTATAAATGCAAAAGTTTATGTTGCGATTTTGGACACTTTTCTTATTCCGTCAATTGAAAGCATATTTGGTGATGGTAGAATCATTTTTGGGATGATAATGCATCGTGCCATAGGGCAAAATCTGTGAAAACATTCCTACAGGAAAGACATATAATGTCAATGGCATGGCCTGCAAATAATCCGTACCTCAATCCAATTGAAAATCTCTGGTGGAAATTAAAGAAAATGATCGACGACAAGGCTCCAACCTGCAAAACTGATCTGGCAACTGCAATAAGATAAAGCTGGAGACAGATTGATGAAGTATACTGTTTGTCATTAGTTAAATCCATGCCGCAGAGAATTCAAGCTGTTATAAAAGCCAGAAGTGGTGCAACAAAGTATTAGTGCTAGTGTTTTTATTTGGCGATTCCATACTTCCATTCCTCAGATTTGTGTGATTCCATATTTTTTTTCCTCTGTTTGATCTGTAAAAACAGTTGTAATTGACTATAGTCATCTTTCTTTGTTTTTTTTTTTTTTTGTTTTTTTTTTTTTTTAAGTGTTGTTGAGTGAAATTTGTTTTGTGGCATATATGTGCTTGTTTTTTTCTACACAATTAAACATTTGAATGAACACCTGAGAGGGGTGATTCCATACTTTTTGCAAGGGGTTGTATCTAGCCTGACAGTGATCGTTTTTTCATGAATAAATAGGATAAGAAAAAAAATCACTTTGTATTTCTTTGTATTTAAAATTTCTTTGTATTTATTTTAAATGTAACATTTATTGTCAATATTGGGCTTGCGGATCATGTAGGTACTAGGGTACTGTTTGTGTGATGACCATGTCGGTCAGCCACCACCGAAGACCAATTTTGACCCAGGAAAAAGTCTGTACTATCTACCTTTACTGTACTGCTATCCATCAACGCCCACTTAACAGTACAGCAGTCTAGTGCATGAATGTATGTCCTCTGGAAATAAAACCCTTGCGATGTTCTATTTCACCGGAGGGGTCTTTCTTAAGCATCCTTACCACCATGGGTCAACCTCAGCAAACACAAACTAAGCAAATAAGCAAAAGCTGCTTACCTTAGTAGGTGGCCACCTGTTTGTGCTGCCCGCGAAGAAAACCCCACGGTGATCAGCCACACCCATGCCCCTTTCCTATCACGTCGGGGTCACCAAATGTTGGAGGAATCACACAAAGTCTCAGGTTTTGTTGCCAGAAGAATAAGGCTTTCATTATCATGCAATAAAAGCCTGAGCCGGTCTGCAGAGCGACTCCCGATCTAACTCATCCCGGTCAATATATAGGTTGCCAATACATTCACATCATCCCAACATCTGTTTCATATCTACGGCCCTCCTGACTATACAATCTGTGGGGCCACTCTTCCAATGGCTAGGATACGTTACCATATATGGTTACATTCCAATGCACATACATTGGACAAAAGAAGCTACAATATACAGTACAAGTCGACCATATCACCCACATTCCTGTGTGCACACACAGACACCTAGCCAATTCCCTTTCTGATGTTGTTTCTACATATCACGATGGATACAATTCTTCTACACTAGACTTAGACAATAAAATGCTCTTCATCTGCAGTGTAATTACTCCAGTCAGAACAGAGAGGCTCATGGGTCCACTTGCATTGTGGAGTTCTGCTATGAGGATTGAGATGAGCCTCGTCTTTACTGCACTTGTTATCAGTGAATATGGAACTGTACAATGAGGGGAGAAATCTTTCTTTATTGTAAAAATGATCGAAAGATCAAACAATTTCAGCCAATATCTAATATTGCACACGACTTCAAGCAAAGCTGGCATATGAAGTTCTTAAATTTTCCACAGGATGCATGAACATGAGATCAAATGGCACACTTCGGTGTTATGGACAGCAGAGTTGGTTCTGGCCATGTAGACGGTGAAATCATTGGCTTTCCAATTAGGGAAAACAACATGTATACTGATGCATTGAATTAAATTGAAAAATGTTTTAAAAGCAATAGTGAGATAGTACGGCAGTGTATAAGACCACCTGAGTTCATACTGGTATTTGACCGATACAGTAAAGAAAAACACTATGTGGTTGAATTTGATGTAGAACCATCAGTAAGCTTAATGAGATGTATTGTGTTCTCTGCCTGCTTACAAAAATTCAAAGAGGACTCCAATAAAACTGTTCCAGAAAAAGAAACAATATATTGCAGAGTTGGTGCTGCAACCAAACCAGCTAATGATATTCATACATTTTACCAAGAAGTTGGTAGCAGAGATGCACGAAGAGAGGCAGCCGAGAAATCACATAGTGTCACATGTCCAGAACTCTGTTAAGATCTTGAAAGAAAACTCATCATGCTAATAACAGATGGAAAGAAACAAATAGACTATGACAAAATGGTACATATGTAATAACCTAATAATCCAGCAATCAGGATATTTTGTGTTTGTTTTTTTGCTTATGGGAATGTATTTTATTTTGCTGTATTGGTGTGTTGTTTGTTACATTATAAATAGTTGCAGGAATCGTAGTTCATTTATAAGATGAAAAAAACCCAGGTGTAATTCATTTGTTGTTATCCCATGATGCTCCAAGTGTACTACGTAAGTGAAGAAGAGTGAGAGAGAACAATCGAAAAAGCATGAAGGACTGCACGTGATGCCGATGGCCTCAGAAGGCATGTCTGAAAAAATAGTTAAAGCAAGTGATTAGAGACATGTTTCAGCAAGCTTTGAAAACTGTTCCTTGCTACAGTGGACTGCAGAGAAGATCCTGGACAACCTGTGCTGCGAGAGTGAGTTAAACTGTGTCTTAGCTGAGGAAGCTTTTGAGAATGTGAGAATTGGAATGTCTCTTTTACCATAGAGTTAACAGGAAATTTAAGGGGTTCTATATCGAATAGTTACTCCCTTATTATAACAAGCCTGGTGGTGAAAGGGTTACACATACTTGTTACAAACAGCGTTTCAGAGTGAGATCTTCAGCACATACATTTTTTGTGGAACATGAACTTATTCTGCGTGTTTGAATTTGACCCAGATTCCATTGTTCCCGGATTATGCCATGAATATGATAAACACCATAAAGTGAACCTTCACTTCATGCAAAACTATAAAGTTCCAAGTGACAAGAACATCAAAGAATTTGAGAGTCATCTACATTTGTTTGAACAAACAAGTTGGATATTTTGTAATGGACAAAATGATTTCTGTGGGAATGAGACTCCTTGAGATAAAATTACATGGTGTAAAACAAGGAGGACTTTCTAAAAAAATTTTGTATCATTGACATGCAAGGATATTTTACCCCAGGTAATAATACCCCAGGTGTGATCTTTCTTCTTACATCCCCTGTTGAGAAACCACTGAAGACATTCTAAGAGTTTTCACTAACATGCAAGGTCATGAAAATATTATATGCATCTCAGAATCAGAAGGGAACTTTCAGAAATGGGAAGCATTTGCTCTTGAATTCTGTGACAATAAAACTGTAAACCGATCAAATGTAGTAGGTTTGAAAATGAGTCAACCCAATGCAAATGTCCAGCAAATCCAAAGCCCCAGAACTCATGCAAAAAAGCTCTTTGTAGATTAGTTTGGAGGGTTAAATTCTAGTTAGAGCGGTTTTGTTTTGCTTATTTCTTTGTTTTGGCACTGCTCGTACCCCTTTCCCCTTTTGTGTCTTTGTTATCTTGTTTCTGTAAATATTGTACATATTATCATCACCTTTTTCACTTGTCACCACCACTGAACACTTGTATATTAATAGATACAGGTTGTGCCCACTATATTGTTGTCTTTATCTGCCATATTCACACCAACATAAAGCTTTATAATCATTTCATATTGTTACATCCCATCCATACCCCTAAACACCCTCTGGGATTGTAAACACCAAGAACATCAAAGAATTTGAGAATCATCTACATTTGTTTGAACAAACAAGTTGGATACTCCTTGGAGAAATTATGCCAGAATCACTGTGAAGACATCAGTGCAGAGGAGACTGAGTCAAAGAAAATAGAAACAGAGAGAGACTTTTATCGAGGAGGAAAAGTCACCTGGAAGAACTTCTGGCTTGCAGAAAAAAAGCATGTTGGAGAAATGATTCAAAGAGAAGCCTACCATGAGTTGACCAAAATTCTGAAGAACTCTATTAAATGGAGTTCAGATCAACTGCCTGTCAAATGCATCAACATATTCCATCATACTGGCAGTGGAGGCAGTACAGTGGCAAGACAGGTTCTGTGGAACCACAAGAGGAGCTGAGGTGTGCAGTTGTGAAACCATCAAACTCTTTTATCACAGTTTTAATACATGCTCTGATGCTTCGGGAGTATGAGGAAAAAGATCCACAGAAATGTCTCTCTGTTCTCTTACTTGTTGAAGATTGTGATAATGAGTATTTAGAAGAGTTAAAACATGAATTAGAAACAGCTATTAACACAAAGAAAATTGCCCATGGAATGCCATGCTTCATTCTCCTTCGTTGTAAACGATCCCCCAATGCAGAGAAAAATGTCTAAAGTGTCGCCTTTACTGAGCGTCTCTGTGACTCACAAGCTTTCACAAAAGGAAAAAGAAGAATTTGCCAAAAAACAAGATGTGCTTAAGGAACAGTTCAAGACAGAGTACATTCTGACATTTGTCTTCATGTGTAATGAATTTGAATGTGAATATGTGAAACAATTTGTACAGCATGTTTTACAGGATATTAACCATTCATCTGTTGACACACGCTGTCAACACCTACGTGGAGAACTCTTTCATTTCTCAATCACATTGTGAACGCTACCTTCATATCCAGCTCTGTCTGCATGGGGGAAAATTTCGACAACACATACAGTATTTGATCAATCTCTAAGTGAGCAGGTTAAATTGGTCTTCATTCATTGAAATGCTGAAAAAACCCACATTAACTCGATCAAAATCATCCACCAATTGGTAGCAAAGGAAATTCTCTATCAGCTTTTGGGAGACAAACAACAAAGTGATCTTGCACTTGAACGTCTCAGCAATGATGTGCTCTTTAATTACAGATTTGGGGGTGTAGAGTACAAGAAGTTTCTTCGTGAGCTCTTCATAAGGCGTTACAAAATCAGCAGAGGTGATAAATCACACACCTTTTTCTCACCCCTCATTGAGCATGTAAGACAAAATGTAAAGGTAGAAAATTTCACTAAGCTTCTGCATGAAGCATACAAAAGATTTGACAAGGATGCATTTTTTTCTCAACAGCTAGTTCGTCTCTTTTATTTCCATGAACAATTTGATGAGAGAAAACAGTGGGCAGTAACTGCAGCAAATAAAATGCCTAGTAACTCCTACATTCTTGACACCAAAGGACAGGTGTACAGAAGATTGTTCACAACAAAAAACAATGAACTGGAAATGACTCACCAAATGACACCAGAAAGAGTGCACAGCAGATGCCATTGAAACAGCAGTTAAAGCCATTAACTGTTTCGAAATATGTCAGAGGGTAGATGTTAAAGAAACTGAGACCATGAACAGCTCAGGATTCTTTGGAATTATAGAAGTGGGGTGTAGCTTGTTGAATTACAGAAATACCTGTGTACAGACCACATTCCTAAGGAGGTTAAAGGACCATGGGATCCCTTTCACTACAAACCTTCAGCCCATAATGCACAAGGTATTTAGATCAAATGACTGACTTCAGCAAATACATGGCTATCTCCCAGCTCGGTGGAGGTAACTTTACAACAATCTTCTCCAACATAAAGCAGAAAAATCATAAAGACCAGGTCTAACCTTTAGTGAAAATAATTTCACTGTATAAAAATGGCGCTAAAATGGATCACGTGGATTGTGCCAACTACATAGCATCACATTTGGCCTTAAGTGCAATCTCTCACCTAAGCTGGTTGTCCACAAAGATCTGCAGAGGTTCAGCCATTCATTTGTTCAAGAGAAATCAAAATGCCCATCGAATGCTCTGTTTCTTTGCTCAATCCTTTTTTGGACAGAAAAAATTGACAGTGAGCAAGAAAAAGAGGACAAATATAAAACAATTTGTACTGCAGTCATAAAGCTTCAACGAAACTACAAGAACAAAATGAAGGATATCCCTGTCAGAAGGAGGCGGATTTACACCCACTTCTACCTGGGACAAGGATCTAGCTATGAGAAATTTGTCCACAAGAATAAAATTGAAACGATCAAACAATTTTCCTCTGGGGAAAGTTTTCCTTCCTTCCATCGAGGGCCCTAAAACAGAAAGGATTTCCATTCATCCACTTAATGAAATGCCGGAAATGAAAGTGTCACCTTCTATCAACTGTAGACTCCACATTCAGGGGACCTGTTGCATGTGACATGTGCATATGACTATTAGAAAATCGGCAAAAGTATCTCTTAAAAAAAAAGTCTTCTTACTGCCCTGAAAAAAATAGCATATGGGCTAATTAAACCTGAAATGATTAACACTTTAGGTGTTTTGAATTTACTGATATAAATTGACCCCCTGAAAGCCCCACCCACTTCCTTCCATCTTAAAGTTAGGTGTTCTTGTCTCAAGTCAATTTTCATGACTGAAAGGTGCAGGAAATGGGGTCTTTGTTTTCTGTTACAGAATACAGAGAACATTAACCTGAAATAAAAATCAGTTTGTTTCACATAGTGAGCATTCAACATGTGTAAAGTTAACATTAGATTTATTAGAAATGTCATTTTCAGCCACCAAACATTCCTGAGAAATAAAAAAAGCCTAACTTTTTTTTTTTATATATAGAAAAATTATATCACAGGCCTTGACCTACATGTCAAATAGTAATGACCTACATGTCAAAAATGATTACAGTTGTAATTAAAATTGTAAGGTGACTGTGGACCTTTTGCTCTTTTGTACTGCACAGATGTTCAGACAGTTTGAACAGCATGTTAATATCATTCTTCCTCTTTAAGGTTGACAGGTGTGTATTTAGTGTGATTATTCTATTCTAGAATTAGCAGAACCTGGGTTTTTGTCATACTTTTTCTGTCAGATTAATCTATTACTGCATGAATGAATGCAGTATCTTTTCTTGTTGAATAAACTTGAATCATTTTTAAACTGCAGCAAATTATCACCAAACTAACTTAAACTCAAAAGGTAAGTAAACCTTACCTTATGATTATATTTGATTATATTTATTTATGTACAAATGGAAATATTAAAATAACTGTGAGTATATGTAATAAAAAAAATCCATAAAGACAATAAAATAAATAAACCTGCTGTGTATATTTTTCTGAACAGACCCTTTAAACTATCCGCTCAGAGATTTACAGGTTAGATTTCAAAATAACTCACAGAATATGTAAGAATGTTACACTAAATTACCTCATTAACAACAACAAACCCCAGATAAACAATGTGATGATATTCAGTTTTAAACATATACTTATTTCATTTCAGGAACATAAACAGTGCATTAAACACCAAAACTCCAGGTAAATAGAATACTTAATATCAGAATTCACAGACAGAACACAATCGTGTGCCCACACACATCAGTCACAAACCCTAACCTGTTGCAGGCCTGTAACGTTGCTGGGGAGTGTGTGGTGGCCTTTAAAACAGTAAATGGCCTCTTCACTCTTATGAGCTGAAATAAAACCATTAACAGATCACCTGAACGGCTTCCCAGGCAGCTGAAAGGCGAAATTCCCTCCTCTGAAGCGGTAGATCTTTCTGTAGTCCCTCCTCTACCGAACAGCCACGCGATCCTTTATCGCCATGGCAACGATTCTCCAAACCCCGTCCGAGGTAAGTCACAACCGGTCCATGAATTCCTCCCAGTCACATCCTTAACTAAACTAAACGCAATGTTGGACTGTAGGAAAGCAGTCAGATAGACCACTCTTTTGTGCTCAATCACGAGAATTAGCGTAGCTTCGGCTGCTCTGTGCAGCACTCACAAGAAAGAACTCTTAAACTTTACTCTCGTACAGATTATATACACAAATCAAATAAATAAAAGTAGTTATAATACTTGGTCTGCTAAATACATAACTTTAACACACTTTGCCAGTGAATATTTAATCTATATTAGCCTTTGCAGGAGTCAAAAACAAACCTGTCACATCGACGGCAGTTCTAAACTCCACCCCTTTATCGAATAATAATTCTCGGTATAACCTGCAGAGGTGGGAATAAGCGGGAAAAGGGCCAATCACAAAATAAATGAACAAACTAGCTAGGCAAAGACAAGTTTTGAGCCGGGATGCACTTATTTCCAGGGATTTCAGAAAAGCGTAACAGATATTGCATCATCGGGTAGGCGTGGCCTATTTGATAATCTAACTACTATAACTGTAGTTTTTGGTTGTTTATTTTTTTCTAAAATAAATCTACCTGTATGACTGTTTTGTCCTTTGTAGTATGCTCTTTTTTTTTTTTTTTTAAAGGGCGTTTTTCCAAGACCTCCGGAAACACGCCGACTTTACGTCTTGGAAACGAAACCCCTGGAATTTAGTGAATGCCATTTTAAGGGTCTTCATTTTAAGGGTGAAGTGCACAATTATTTTAATATAACCAGAGGTGGCAAAAGTACACACATCCTTTACTCAAGTAGAAGTACAGATACTCATTTTTTAAAAGACTCCAGTAAAAGTAGAAGTAGTGACTACACTCTTTTACTCAAGTTAAAGTAAAGAAGTATGGGTTCTGACATGTACTGAAGTAAAAAGTCGCCATTACTACTACCTGTTTAGTGTCATGCTGGTAACTGGACATCATGTTATACATACATTATATATATATATATATATATATATATATATACACACACACACCGGTGCTCCCCGGGCGCCGCAGCATAAATGGCTGCCCACTGCTCCGGGTGTGTGTTGTGTGTTCACGGTGTGTGTGTGTGTGTGTGTGTGTTCACTGCTGTGTGTGTGCACTTTGGATGGGTCAAATGCAGAGAACGAATTCTGAGTATGGGTCTCCGTACTTAGCCGTATGTCACGTCACTTCACTTCAGTCAACATGCTTAATATATAGAGCAGAAATCACACAATTGCCCTTTAATTTTATTTAATTGTATCAGTCACTAAAATTGTAACCAGAGCTTGAGCTAGACTATTTTTACTGCTTGATATCAGAGGTCATGGAGCACCACACGGCATTCAATGACCTCTGGCACGAAAGTGTTATCTGTTTTAAATGCACAATACCCTGAAGTAGCTGGGCTTAAGCACTAATATTCAGGTGAGGGCTCCCTCTGGTGGGCTGGTGAGGGAATCGCTGCTGAATTCATTACAGCTTTACTCCCCTTTTAGTTTTGCCAGTTTACCAGTTAAACACAGACACATATAACACTTGTGATAACATGCAGCTGAAAAGAAATTGAAGTATGAAAAGCAAACAATGACAAATACTGCAGTCAATTCATATGCATTTACATCATCCAAACTATATTTTATCTGATGCTAATAGAACATTTAGTGTCAGTTGTTACTTAGTGCATTTGATATAGAATTCAATTATGAATTCTTTTGCCTTTTCTGGCCACTTATATTGTTAATAAGATAGATGGGGGTTTATATATTTTGTAGTCTGTGATAATTATAGGAATAAGTAATGATGATGAAAAAATTAAAGTAATATCATAAGAAAAGAGTAAATAAAACATGTGAATTCATACCCCACCCCACCCCCCGTGCATTTACTTATTCATTTCCAATGGTGAAAAAATTAGAAGAAAATAGAAAAATAAATAATTTCTAATACAGCAGTAGTTCACCTACTGTACCTGTGTAGTGTAAGATGAAGCATCATAGTCATGGATATGAATAAATCTGAGGTTGTGGAGCGACATGTGGAGATATCAATGGCAATCAATTTCAAATACACAACACTGGCATTTATTTCTAAAGCTAGAGGCCTGAACTAAACACTCAGGATAACAAAGTTACTTCTCTTCTTGCTTTTCTTTACTCACACAAACTGGCAAACTGAATATAACACATACAAGACAAGGACCACATTTTATTATCAATGTAAAATATTTCTTCAAAGATTTCTACAAAGAGTATACAGAACAGAACAGTTGTCATGGATGTGCATAAATACAAATAGGTGGAGCTCGAGGTGGAGATGTACATCAAATGGTAACACTGTAATTTTATTACACTGACATTTATTTCTAAAGCTAGAAGACACTCAGGAAAACAATGTTGTTCCTCTTCATGGTGTTTTTCACTCTTGCTGATGTTGGTAAGTCATATACACTGCACACAAAAGGATTCTTTCTAATTAAGACACACAATTCTCCATGTAAAATGTGTCACTTATGATTAAAATATCTCAATATTTTTATGTTTTTATAGCACAGGCTGCTGACAATAGCATTAAACCAGATCAGACCAATGTATTTTCAACGGAAGGCTGCAACATCTCACTGTCCTGCACATATACTGGATCAGTTAACAGTCTCCACTGGTATCGACACAAACTTGGATCAAGACCTGACTTTCTGCTGCTCATTGCTGAAAGCAGTAAACATGTCACACCAGCTCAACCGCCTCATCCACGATTGTCTATAAAACTTAAAAATGATCGAGATAAAAAGAGTAAGACAGTGGATCTGATCATCTCCTCTGCTGCTGTGACAGACTCTGCTCTATACTACTGTGCTCTGCAGCATACAGTGACAGGAAATCCAGCTGCACTGTACAAAAACTAACACAGTTTCGTTATATTGAAACATATATTCTGACATTTCTTTAGAGAATTTCACTTGACCTTTTTAGAAAAGTCTCTTTGTCATGATTTTAAAGAGTTTACACTTTACACTATTGACACATTTCTTTCTTTCGTTTATTCATTCATTCTTCTGGTAACTGACTTTCCTGGAAACACTGGGAGGAATTTGGATACTTGGAAAACATTTACACAAAGTTACCTGAGCTCAAAACTGAATATTTCTGTACAAACCTGTCATCTAGATCCATCATGCTTTAACTCACACAATCCACATGTCCTGTCCAGAATAGCATCACTCTGCTGGATTTCAAAAGTATAATCAGTTCATTCTCTCCTATCTCATACACACTGCATTGTCTCAAAGTCAAATTTCAGACGTTCAGATGATCTGTTTATTCTTTTATTTCAGCTCGTAAGAGTGAAGAGGCCCTTTGTACATAAATATATATAATCATAGTTAGTTTCATAATAATTTGCTGCAGTTATTGCATAAAGCGGCTAACCAACATTATCAGTAAAACACGTTAACTGTCAACGTTGTGAGCATCAAAATCACTATTTACTCAATAGCACAAATTACACTGATATGATCTACAGTAAGTGGAGGAAGAGCGGTTTAGAATCATACCTGCAATTTTACTTTTCTACCACTAGAGGTACACATGGTCAGGAGTATGCGTAACTATACACACATTCACACCCACAGGATCTTTATAGATTACATTCTATCCATAGATATGCAGAAATTATGCACAAAATTACACATACACAAGATTAATACAATACATGAGACTGCAGGTCTGTTGAAGACAGGAATGGTGCTGATAATTCTTTTCAGCATTTTAAATAAAGTTTTTTGAAGATTCAGAAAAGTGTGCAAACATTAGGAGAAAGAACACAAATTATAAACTGCAACAAATTATCAATCATTAAATATTTGTTTGAATTATTAAATTTTAAACAGATTTAAATCTAATGTAAATAAGTCAATGTAAAGGTCAGAAGTGACATGAGAAGTAAATTCTAGGTTGAGGGACTGATGTCAAAACAATGACATGCCTACACCTCAGTAGGTGGAGCTAGATGTGGTGAGATACAGTTTAGACAGTTTTACAGAGATACTGACATTTATATCTACTGCAAGAGACACACAGAACAATAATGTTATTCTTCTTTGTATTGATAGTTGTCAAAAATATTGGTAAGTCATTTATATTATACATAACAATTAGGTGAATGCTGAAGATGCATGATGATTCATTTAGCATAAAAAATGATATGTCCTTAAGCAATGAAAGTAGAAATGTTTATGTTGTTACAATCTCTTTTCACAGCAGGTGCTGTTGACAGCAGAATTACACCAGACCAAACCATCATATCTTCAAGTGAAGGCAGCAACATCACACTGACCTGCACATATGATCAATCAGCTTACTATTTCCACTGGTATCGACAAAAACCTCAATCAGAACCAGAGTTTCTGCTGCTGATTCTTAAATCCACAGAGAGTGACATTAGAATTAAACATGAGCTTGACCCACGACTATCCATTAAACTTCGTAAAAAGGAGAAGAAAGTAGATCTGGAGATCTTTCCTGCTGCAATATCAGACTCTGCACTGTACTACTGTGCCATGGAGCCCACAGTGACACAAAACTCTAACAGACTGTACAAAAAGTCAAGACTGATATTTGTTTCTCAGCAGGTGGAGCTGTTTACCTGTTTCATACAAATAGAGTCATTTACTAGTTCCTATATTTTGATCATCTTCTTACCCAAATTGATAATTGTTTGAACAATTCATGAAAAACAAACTGTTTGTATTAAATGATTATTGACTTAATTCCTGGTTAAGGTTCATGCTGTTGATTCCCCTGTACTTTTCTACTCATGAGGTCATGAACTGAATTTAGTTTTTTCTTTGGAGAGACCTGTGCTGGAGTTCTGGGGACTCATTTATAAAACTGTGCATAGAATCCCTACTAAAAGTTTGCGTACACACAAAAGCCAAAAATGGCGTACGGCAAAAAAAATTCTGATTTATAAAACCGTGTGTATGCACACCTGTAAGCAATGTTCTCTTTATAAATTACAGTGTTCATTACAAAACCGTCATGAAGAAGTATGTGTTCACTATAACATTTTCGTCTTAAATTTTCGCCCACAAATTAATTCTGTGATTTTGTCAAGGTGTTAACGATCAGTCTAATTGCTAGAAACATATACATCCTCCGGTGACCAGGGTATGTAATGCTTCATGATGGCACTGCTGGCACTGTTGGACGATTACGCCAATGGGAGAATAAGGAGAGAACGAGTTTTCAGGGACCATGATGATTTCCTGGCCCATTATGATGACTGGCTAATAAGCCGATTTAGATTCCCTAATGCTATTCCCTGTGCTCTTAGATATATGTGTTGAATTGGGTCCAGTATTAGAGAGGGCAACACGCTGGAACCATGCCATGCCAGTCCAAATACAAGTCCTCACCACTCTGGGGTTCGTGGCAACCGGCTGTTTCCAGCGGGAATTGGCAGACAGGTAAATTATTTATATAAAAAAAAAACTATAAGTAATCCTCAACTTTGTGTCTAAAACCTTTTCGTATATGAATAATTCTATTGGAATCTATCATCTCACCCTATAGGTCTGGTATATCAGCCATCCCTGAGTGCCATAATATCTGTCGTTTTGAATGGTATACTTAATATGGGTAGTCGTTACATCAGGTTCCCCTACACTGTGCGAGAACAGGCCGAAATGAAAATTAAATTTTGCAGCAATGTCTGGTTTCCCAAATGTAATCGGCACAATTGACTGTGCTCATGTTGCTATAAGGGCACCATCTGCAAATGAATTTGCTTATGTAAACAGAAAGCATGTACATTCTATTAATGTGCAAATCATATGTGACTCCAACATGACCCTCACAAACATTGTGGCACGCTGGCCTGGTTCAACACATGATTCCTTTATCTTGACACATAACAGTGTAGGGAACAGACTAAATGCAGGCGCAGTAGCTACGTGATGGCTGGCTTCTTGGTGATTTTAACAATATTAAAAAGTAGAAAATGTAACAATTTTGTTTTTAATATAATTGTAACAATGTTGCTTTTAATATAATTATAACCTGCAGGCGACAGTGGCTACCCCCTGAGACGCTGGCTCCTCACCCCATTTTTAAACACATGGAGCGCAGGGGAAACTCATTATAACGAGGTCCACTCTCGTGCCCGCGCAGTGATTTACATTGACTATTTATGGTTAAAAATGGGCGTGTACAGGGCGGGATTTGAGGCTGGTACGCACATCTGCGGGTGATCTGTGATTTATAAAGGGAACATTGCTTACAGGTGTGCGTACGCACGGTTTTATAAATCAGAATTTTTTTGCCGTACGCCATTTTTGGCTTTTGGCCGTACGTAAACATTTAGTAGCGATCCTACGCACAGTTTTATAAATGAGACCCCTGGGCTGTGCTGGTCTGACTTTGGGCTGTGCTGGAAGTCTGGGCTGTGCTGGTCTGACTTTGGGCTGTGCTGGAGGTAATAATTGAAGACACACAGATTATGAAAATAAACAGTTTTCTGATGGCTGACAGATCAACACCCAACATGTTAGGCACTTTGTGCTATATTTCATTTAGTTTAGTTCATTTAGTTACCTTACAAAATAGTCAGACTGACTCCTCTTTTCCCTTCTTCCTCTTCCTACCATTTCTAGATGAGAAATGGTCAGAATAACATCTGAACTATGCTTTGTTAAACTAAAATGGTTAACAACATAATCTAGTTAGCTCACTAATTTATCTGACTAGGCATCTTAAAACTAAAACAACACATGACATTACTAATGTTAGCTGCTTCTTTCAATGAAATGTATTTACATTTAGGAAAAGACAGACGTTTGTGAACATGAATAATCTGGTAGGTATGGTTTGAATAAGTCTGAATAACTTCTGTGTGATTTTTTTTCTTACTCTTTAGTTGTTAGATTAACATTAACATTAATGATTGCTGTCACTTTAAGACCAAATGCACGGATTACACACGCATCAATTGTATCTCAACTTTAATATATTGTGTGCATTTGACCATTTTACTGCAATAAACTTTGAAAGAGAACTCAATTCCTTACATGACAGACAGCAGTGACTTACTGCATACAGTATAATAATTCCCTTTAAACTAAAGCATGTAGCGATTTTCTCATTCATGTACATTTATCAATCTAACACGTAAATAACGTTAAACTGTACTATGCAGGGCGCACATATTTTAATACGGAGATATAGCAATATATATCGGCATTCGGCATACTGCCCAACCCAAAACTAAAGTTTATTTTGAAGAAATGCATATTCTTATTTTAATAGGTTAAACACAACCACAAAACACACGAGTTGAGCCAAGCCATTACATTGTAAATCACGTATATTTACTTACTGCTTCAGCATGACACCAGCTTCTGTTGATGAAGTAAACTCTCCTCTCGGTGAAGTAGTACACGACAGCTGTCGGGGGCGGGGAAAGGGGGCGTAATAAAATGAAAAAAAAAAGGGATTTAGCTGTTGCAGCTGTTGGGAACGAAGTTTTGCGAGGTAAAAAAATGCGATGCAGTTAAAGGGGAAGAAAAGACGAGGGTAGATTATGGACGTTTTAAGCAGCAAAACAAGTGGGTATACCGAGGGTATACGTTAATATTAAGCCATAGAAGTCAGTATACGCAAACAGCCCTGGGGAAAAAGTAAGCATACTCCGTATACGTGTATATGGCCCCGACTACACCACTGTGTTCCAGGTGCACAGGACATGAAATTAAGTTTATTTAACCTCATTGTTTCTTGACAATTTTGTCCATGATACACTGGTTATGATATGTGTGGCAGGTGGAGGTCGGTAAGTGATTATTAGGCATTAGGTTATTCATTGGTTGGTGCTGATAGAGGAGGTTGGATTATGTCTATATAAACAACATGCATGTGTGACCTAAACGAGCGTCACTTCCCGGGATCCCGTTTCGCTTCCGGTTTATGGATTGAGGGCTGTTGTGATTTTGGTACGTGAAACAACTATCGCTATGCATCTCTTTTAAAACATGGATTATACATGTCGGTTTTCTGCAGCTTCGCAGGATAATCGCAGCAACTGTAGGCATCTCCGTGGCTGCAGATATCGTGGCTTTGACGTATTGTTCGTGGTGTGTGTCTCACATCTGTTTATGCGACCATATTCAGGCAATGTTATGCATGTTAATGTTTGTAATGGCGTGCTGATGTACTTGCGTTTCGGTAGTAGCTCGTGCGTTTATTGTAGTCAATACAATGCCGTGTATGGGCGGATGACGACTGTTATTTTCCCTCGTGTATCCTGAGCTTATCCTGAATGATTAAACTGAAACTATACTTCGCATTGCAACTATGGATTATTATCTTCACCTCTACTGACTCCCGGGTCCCTGCGCCTGTTATATGGTGGGTCTGATTCATGTGGGTTTTATTATATAAATGTTTTATGGTGACTGGCTAATATGATTAGTTTTCCCTATGTTTTTTATATTTATTTTATTTTTTTATTTTTTTTATTGCAAATTCAAAGATGATAACAACAAAGACAACTATGTGTACATTACATAAAATGTATCAACAATATATCCAACATTAATTGAACAGATGTATGAGAATAGAAAGAAAAAAAATAGGCATAAATATAGCAAGTAAAGAAAAGAGGGTACGAAGAAAGAAAAAAAAGAAAAGAAAAAAAAAGACCGTGTTGATCACGTTACATGAAAGATCTCATCATATCTCTTCAAAAAAAGAAATACATTTTTTGTTATCAATTACTCTCAGTGATTTAATTAAATGTTCTACTACGCATAAGAACTCTATAAAAGTAGGGATTTTCTTAAGAAATCTTTGTTTGTGAAAATAGAACTTTGCCACGAGGATAAGAAAGTTAACAGTTGATTCTAAAGATTTGTTTTGGTTTTCAAATGTAGAAAACACCATTTATGTTAATTTCTAATGTAGAAAACACCATTTATGTTAAGTTTAGAGAAACAATAGAGACTCAAATCTTTCCAGAAGAGTGAAGAAACATTACATGTGAAGAATAAGTGACAAACATCTTCACTTTCTTTTTTACAAAAGGTACATATATCAGCTACATCACAAAATTTAGATAAAGCTGCATTACAAGGGTATATATTATGCACAATTTTGAAGTGCACTTCTTTCACTTTATTCGGTATACAGTATTTATATGGTAATAACCATGTTTTCCTCCATTTAATGTTATCTATTTTAGAACTCCTTTTGGAGAAATTGAGTTTCGAGATTGAAAAAGTTGACGAATACATTTATTATTACAATCTTTACTTAAAAGCGAGACACCTCCCAAAAATAACTGTGAAAGTTGTTTTGTGCATGACTCATGGGTAAGGGAAGCTTTCATTAGACATATTAATCCATCAGGAATTGCCTTAATAACAGAGTTAAATTCTCTAAATGGAACAGGACAATGATGGATGTTCATAAAGCTTTCATAAGATAATAAATCACCAGTAGAGTTGAATAGATCAGCAACAAAAATTATGTTTCTATTAAACCATTTCTCAAAAAAGATTGATCTGTTTCTAATCTTAATATCCAAATTATTCCATAAGATGGTTTTGTGGGGTGAAAAGTTGTGGTTGTAAGCCAGTTTCCAGGCTAACAATGCTTGTTGATGAAATCTAGCCAGTTTAATAGGCAATTTACCAGTGGAGTAATTGCATTTCATCAAAAAAGAAAGGCCACCTACCCTCTCAAATATATTATTAGGAATAAAATACCACAAAGAATCTGACCCAAGCAAACATCTTTTTAACCAATTAATTTTAAATGTATTGTTAGTATCTTCAAAATGCAGGACTTCGAGACCCCCATCACTCCTTTTGTTTGCTAAAACATATTTCTTCAACTTGTGTGACTTATTGCTCCAAATGAAATCAAGAAAAATCTTATCTATATTTTTGGAGGTGTGATTATCTACAGCTAAAGACAGGGAAGGCTACACAAACCTGGATAATCCTTCTGTTTTGGACAAGAAAACTCTGCCTAAAATTGATAAATCTCTTCGGAGCCAATTATTAAAAATATATTTTGCTTTCAATAACCGTTGAGAAAAATTCAGAGATTGTCTACTAATTAAATGGTTTGTTATGTGAATTCCCAAATATTTCACTTCATTTTTAATTGGTATATTTTCAATTTCAGTTTCCACAGTGTCAAACAAGCAAATAATTTCACACCTAGATAAATTAAGTTTGAGCCCAGAAGCGTTAGAGAAGGCATTGATTGTAGTTAAAACTGGAGAAACTTGCTCTTTATCTTTCAAAAATAAAGTAGTATCATCTGCTAGCTGTGAGATTCGAATCTCTCTATTAAAGATATCAAGGCCAGCAAAGTTATTATTGTGCAAAATATCTATGGATAGTGTTTCAACAACAAATAAAAATAAAAAGGGGCTCAAAGGGCAACCTTGACGTATTCCGCGAAGGACAGGAAACCTTGGTGATGTACGTGAATTTAAAATTATACAACTATCTATTTCTTTGTACAGCATTTGAACAATATTTATGAGTTTAGAAGGAAATCCAAAAGCCCATAAAGAGTCTATAAGGAATTGATGCTTTACAGTATCGAAGGCCTTATAAAAATCGAGGAATAAGATAATTGCATCAGACTTGATTTCATCTCTGTAATCAATAAGATCCAGAACAAGTCGAGTATTACAACTAATATGACGACCTTTCATAAGTCCAGTCTGTGTCTCATTAATGACACAATGTAAATGCTGTTTTAATCTATTGGCAAATATGGATGCAATTAATTTATAGTCAAAATTAAGAAGAGTGATAGGGCGCCAGTTATCAATTATAGTTACATCTTTATCTGGTTTGGGAATGAGAGATATCACCCCTTGTTTCATAGTAGGAGTCATTGTACCATTTTTTATACATTCTTGAAGCATTAAGAAGAAAGGTTGTTCTAAAATCTCCCAAAACTGTATGAAGAATTCTAAAGTAAGGCCATCAGAGCCAGGCGACCTCCCCTTTTTCATTGATTTCATTGCATCTCTCATTTCATTTAAAGAAACAGTAGCCTCACATGACAACTTAAATTCGTCACTTATTTGAGGTATATAGTTCTTAATCTGTTGTAGGTATGACATACTTTGGTTTGCCTGTAAATCAGGGGAGTACAGGTTCCTATAAAAATTACTAACAAATTCCTCAATTTCTTCAGGGTTTTTAGAGACTGAATTGTTAATTTTTAATACAGAGATGCTTTTCCTTTTAAAATTCCTCTTTTCAAGTGAGAAGAAGAAGCTCGTATTTTTTTCTCCTTCCTCAAGCCATCTCGCTCTAGATCTAACAAAGGCACCCTTAACTATTTCTAAATATATATTGTCTAATTCCAATTGCAAAGTTTTTAACTGACTAATCTCTGTAACAAAGATTCTCTTTTTTGATTAAGGTATTTATTTTAATTAGCAAGTCCGCTTCTCTACCAGCATTAAGCACCTTTAAGGTTTTCGATCTATTTATAGCTATTAATCTTGCTTTATATTTAAAATATTCCCATTTAGCACCATGAGACTCAAATTCATTATTTGAAAAAATTCCATTAACTAATCCCTTGATTTGATCATTAAAAATTTTATCTTTTAGCAGATTATTATTCAATTTCCAGTAACCACGTACAGTACTCTCCCTGTGTTTAGTCTGCAAAATCAGCTTAATTACTAAGTGGTCAGAAAATGGAGCATATTGGTGACTGACATCAGACACATATTGCAGTAACTGTTGAGAAATAAAAAAAAATCTATTCTAGATTTAGAAGACAACAAATTATTACTCCAAGTATATTCAGTTACATCAGGGTGATAATAGCGCCATGCATCTGTAATATGAAAAAAATCACACAGAGTACAGATAATATTATTAGTGAGGCTCATCTTAGGAGGAAATCTGTCAACTGAGTTATCTAATACATCATTAAAATCTCCAGCAATAATAATAAAAGCTCGTTGATATTTACTTTTCAGAGCTTCAATATTCCTCTGTAATAAGAAAATAAGAGACTTGTTGGCAGATTTTAAGTTGTGGCCATATATATTACATATTATAAAAGTAGCATTGTCAAGTTTAGTGACCAGAATAACCCATCTTCCTTCCATAGAGATCAACGATTCAACAATATCTCCTTTAAATTTGTTAATCAAAGTGAGAACCCCTGTGGAGCGGTTAGATCCGTGACTAAAGTAGGCCTTGTCACCCCATTGTGATTTCCAAAAGCGAACATCACCCTCACAGGAATGAGTTTCTTGTAACAGTATTAAGTCAGCATTCATTCTTCTACAGTATAAGAATAAGGCTTTTCTTTTAGTGAGATCTCTCAAGCCACGAGTGTTCAACGATAAAATACTCAAAGAGTTAAACTCCAAGTCTTGCATAAGAGAAAGAAAAAAGAAAAAAGAGAGAATGAACAAAAACGGTAAAGAGTAACTTGACCAAGAACACAAGAACACAAAAAGGTTTTAAACTTACCGCTGTAAAACTGCGTTGACAAAGAGGTAGTTGTAGCTAACACATACCCAATAACTTAGGCAAAAGTGCAACTGTATGAGCGAGCATAACGTATTTGTGATAAAGGAACCATAACAAAGTAGAAAACTTTCACGTTGCCCCATAAATCGGTCTGCATTTAGAAATTGTTTGACAATGCACAGTTCAGGAGCCAAGTTCAACTTCAGATGCTCCATGAAGACTGTAAATAAGATATCAGTATAAAATAAAATAAGAAATTGTCCGAACATAAATTAAACGTTCAAAAGGAATACTCTTTACAGGTTATTTATAAATGAAAGACTGACCAAGAGCAACTCGTGAAGAGAACACGGGGGAAGACATCAAAACGTGAAACTGTACATGCATAATTCTTGAGAAAAATTCAAAATAAGTTGTTCCATGAAGGTAATCTGCGAATATAGAACAATACGTTGTCCATCTCAAGGGCAAAGTTCGAGTTTTTTTCCAACGACAAAAGCATGGGGACCCTTCCACGAAACCTTCTTCCCCTCCTCACGAGCCTTCTTAACCAATGGCCATAATTTGGCTCTAGCCTCAACATCTTGTTTGATCAACGCCTCCTTGATCCGAAGCTTGTTTTCTTTTAGATAGCGCGAGTCTTTCGCAGCCCTCCATACCATATCTCTGTAGGTACGCATGGTAAAACGCATGATGATGTTACGAGGCGCTCCGTCGGATCTCCTTAACCCCAGGCGGTGTACAACATCAACTACATCATCCAACTTGTTCTGGATACTAGGGACCATCTTCTTTAGGACATCGATTGTCACACCTCTCGCATCTTCTCCGTCGCGCTCTGGGACCCCCTGTAGCTTGAGATTCCATCTACGTGAGTACCGTTGCATTTCATCGAAACTTTCCTTCAGACTTACATTTTCAACTCGCAAATCTTTAATCTCCTTTTCAAGTTGAACGATCTTGACAGCGTGCATCTTGACCTCTCCACTCATGTGGGAGACTTTTTCAGATAGTTTGTCGAGTTTACCGCAAGAAACGGCAACTGTTTTATCAATGGAGATCACCTTGTTGTGTGTTTCATCTACTTTAGCAGTTAGCTTCTGAATCGCGTCAAGTAATGTAGATAAGGAGACTTCGTTCATGCCTTCTGAGCTCACAAGATTATTGGATGGAGTAGAGCAAATAGGCCTCGCAAGAATCTCTTCATTGGCACCGATTTCTGTCTCAAGATTAATATTCTCCATGTCGACTGACTCCGTGCAACATTCGTCCATAAGGTGTCCAGCTAGTATAGCGCTTTCATGAAGGGACTGATTTTTCCTTTTTTTGCCCATAATATCACGTCAAAAAGTGCAAGTATTGCCAGAAAAATATCGAAAAAGCATATATTTTCTAAGTTGTAACTTTACATATTCAAATCTAAGTCTGTTAGCTACATACTCCTCAAACTACGTAGACCACTCTAAAACGTGACCATTCACACCGCTGCCATCTTGGCTCCCCCTAGTTTTCCCTATGTTGTAGAGTGATGGGGGCATGCAGTGACGTCACCGCTGTCTTGTTCTTCGTTGAATGTTCGTGAATGCCGTTTTAATGCGGTTGTGAATGCGCTAATGGTGTGGGAGTGCTCTTTGCACTTAGATGGTCCAGTTGTGTTTTTATTTAATTGATTTATTAGTTATTTTTGGTTAATCTCTGTATCTTTGCCAATGTACTGGTGAGATTATTTGTTTTCTCTGTTGTTCCAGTGAAGATTGGTTTTGTGTTCTTTATTCTTTAATTTGATTTAATTCTGTTAATTTATTTTTGTGTGTTTGGCAGGCATTAGGTGTCAGCTGTGTTGCCTGCCTAAACCTTGTTAAACATTTTTGTTTGTGTGTGTGAGAGTGTGTTCTGTTATTCTGTTTTACAGGAGCTGCAGACCTTTTCTGAAGAGCAGGGCTGAAGTATTTAGGTGGTGATGGTGTTTCCTCACGGACTGCTGTGATTTACCGTGTGCACTGGGGCTTTTGGGAGTGGTGTAAGTTTGCAGTGTACGTAGAGTAAAGGCCTGTACGGCCGGTCATTTAGCCTAGGCTGCAGTTCCTTGTGTTGTCTTTTCTGGACCATTTGTGTGATTGTGGTTTTACAAGTGAATGCATTTTAGATTTCCTTGGTCATTACATTCAATAAACAGTGTTCCATTTTTATACCAGTACCTCTGTCTCCATTGTCAATTTGCCACAAAGTGGGGAACTTGTGCACAGTATTGTCAATTAATTCCTTGGGTGAGATTCCCAGGGTTGCGTAGTCGGGCATTGTTAACCCTTTAGGGTTCTTAAATCATTTAAATTCATACCCTCCCTCTGCCATCTGGCCACAAACGCATGTATATACAGTTGCATGTTGTCCATGATATTCTTGTGTGTTATGCATGTATGTACTGTACAGCTGCATGTTACTTTGTAGGATGTGAACTAGAGCAATGTCCTTTTACAAACCTCTCAGAACAGATGTGTTTGATTGTACAGATACAATTGTACAGAAGATGAAATGGATAAATAAAGAAACTCCTCTGGAGAGTAGAAAGTTTGTTGTCACTAACTGCATGTGCATTTGATTGTTAAAGGTCAATGTTTCTGTTACTGAATCTACTCTAAAACATGACTGAGATTACGGATGTCTCTGACGTTTGAGTTACTGTAACGCTATTCTGTTCCCACTAGAACTGTAACATTCAGGATTTCATCAACACATTTTACCTGCCAGCATTTGTTTATGATTTTTAGGTCATATATATATATACACACACTAGATGTCGCCTTTTATAGGGCAGTACATTGGAACGAATGCGTCAGCTGAGCCGCCATCTTCTTAATGCATTAGGGTCAATGTAGGCAAAGAAATAAAATCACCATATATCGTCATGAATGCCATTTTCTAGTCTTTTTTGGTTCGTTCCAACGGTCAGACATGTATTTATCATTAAGTCCAGAGAAAATTTAAGGTTTTGATGATAGGATAATCTGCCTAAGTTTATTACTTACATTCTTCCACTTGAGTAAACTTTAAATGAACAATCACTACTTACCTTATAGACCACTGCATGCAACACTGCTACAATGGTGTGACTATACATGTTAATTTAATAATTTAAATTGTATTGGTTTATTAAATATGATACACAAAGCAATTTGCAGGTGGAAGCAAATCACAAATTTAAGAGGAACATAATGTGAAAGTTAGATAGTTGAGGTGCCAAAGACTGTTCAACCTTTTATTTAATCTTTTTCTGCAATACTATTGCCACATTAAATAAGTATGTAATAAACTCACATAAACAAAAAAAAATAAGTTTGAATTTGAGGCTGAACTTGTGTGTTACACTGCCAAGCTAACTGGTGACATCCTTCCAGGACAGTCAACTGAATTAACCATTTAAAAAAAAGTGTTTAGTGTCCCTGCAACTTGTCCATGACTGACGTCTCTGTTTATCACTTGGGAATACCATGTCAGCAATCAAAAGCTTTTCATAGCAAAATTCAATTACAAAAATACAAATATCATAAATGCAATAAAAACAAAACAAATATAAACAGGAAGTCATATTATACAATTTTTTATTTTAAGTAACATACGATAAAAAAATCCAAAACTGCTTCAGGCATAATGTCATTAAATATGTCCTTAAGTGAAGTAAGTTGATAAAAGTATTCTGCTTGTGTTTAGTCCAGAACAATCTAATAAAATGTTTGACAGATAAGGGAATCTTACAGAGCATACATAAAGTTGGGTCTTTTCACCTTTAAGCAAAAAAGCATGGGTCAATTTTGACCGTCCTTATTAAGAGCTTCGGAATCTAACAACATTGTCTGTTTTCCTAACTGTCACAAACTAATGGGTAACTAGCATGGATTAGCTGCGGTCGTTAACCAAGGACTAAAACAAACCAACGGAACAAGAAATATAATTTCCTACCATTCAACATCAATTTTTCAATAAATATTCAGTCTGGCCCGTGACTTTATCTCAGTTTTATATTTTGGCCCACTGTGAATTTGAGTTTGACACCCCTGGTTTAGACAGTTTCACAGAGATACTGACATTTATATCTACTGCAAGAGAAACACAGAACAATCATATTATTATTCTTTGTATTGATAGTTGTCAAAAATATTGGTAAGTCATTTATATTATACATAACCTTTAGGTGGATGCTGGATCGCCTGTATGCCCTGCCACATGCGCCGGGTGTCTCCGCTGTCCTGGAAGTGGCTGTGGATTGTCTGGGCGTGTGCGCGCTTTGCCTCTCTGATGGCTCGGGACAGTTTGGCCCTCACTGTTCTTAGGGCCACCTTGTCCCCTGTTCTGAAGGCTAGGTCCCTAGTCCTCAGCAGAGCACACACATTAGCAGTCATCCACGGCTTCTGGTTGGAGCATGTAGTGATGGTCTTGGAAATGGTCACGTCATCAATGCACTTGTCGATGTAACTGGTCACTGCTGACGTATACTCCTCCAAGTTGATGGAGTCGCCGTTGGTTGCAGCCTCCCTGAAGATATTCCAGTGAGTGCACTCAATGCATAGATCGAATCATATTATTAAGTTTGCCGATGACACGACCGTGGTGGGTCTCATCAACAAGAATGACGAGTCAGCATACAGGGAGGAGGTGCAACATCTAACTGCCTGGTGTAGAGCCAACAACCTTTCTCTAAATGTGGACAAAACTAAAGAGATGGTTGTGGACTTCAGGAGAGCACAGAGCGAACACTCTCCACTGAACATCGATGGATCATCTGTAGAGATCGTCAAGAGTACCAAATTTCTTGGTGTTCATCTAGCGGAGAACCTCACCTGGTCACTCAACACCAGCGCCATTACCAAGAAAGCCCAGCTGCATCTCTACTTCCTACGAAAGCTGAGAAAGGCACATCTCCCTCCCCCCATCCATGTCCCCAACCATGTTCTACAGAGGGACCATTGAGATCATCCTGAGCAGCTGCATCACTGTCTGGTTTGGGAACTGTACGATCTCGGATCGCAAAACCCTCCAGCAGATAGTGAGGACAGCGGAGAAGATCATTGGGGTCTCTCTTCCCTCTATCATGGACACTTACACCACACGCTGCATCCGCAAAGCCAACAGCATTGTCGATGACCCCACACACCCCTCACACACACTCTTCACCCTCCTGCCATCTGGAAAAAGGTACTGTTTTTGCACATATATCTCAGCCATTACACACATACTATACAATATTTCAGTCATTTGCTGTTTTTTTGTACAACTCTATATATTATCCAAAGGACCTGCTGCTAACAAACTGTGTTTAATTCTAATGTTACTGCACGAAATATTGTTTGAACATTCAGTATTTACACTGGTCCGTCGGCGCTGTTTCTGTTACTGTTTATTGTCTTTTGTGTATTGCATTTTTGGTACTTTTTGTATTGTCTTGTAACTATATGTCTGCACTGTTTTTGTCCTGCACTGTCTTGTTTGTCTTGTCCTGCACTGTTTGCACCAGGTTGCACAGTCGCACTTTATGTGGCTAAGACTACTTACATGTCCTTAGCCCTGTCTTTGTTTTATGTAGCACCTTGATCCCATTTCACTGTGTACTGCAACAGCTATATATGGTTGAAATGACAATAAAAGCTACTTGATTTGACTTGACTTGAGATTTGTAATGTTACCTAAACAGGTCCTTAAGCAATGAAAGAAATGTTTGTTGTTACAATATCTTGTTGACAGCAGAATTACACCAGACCAAACCATCATATTTTCAGATTAAGGCAGCAACATCACACTGCCATGCACATATGAACAATGAAATCTCTATCTCTATTGGTATCAGGAAAAAAAAACCTCAATCAGTACCAAAGGAATAAATCCACAGATTTATAAATCCACCGATGGTGTCACTAAAGCTGAACAACTTGACCCACGACTATCCATCAAACTTTGTAAAGTAGAAAGAAAGTAGATCTGGAGATCTGTGTAACACAAGGTCACAAAGTTCAATAACAAAATGTATGTAAATAATTTAAGATACTAATTTTTAACACTAATTATCTGGAGACTTAACTCTTTATTAATTACAGCTTATAGAATAGCTCTGTTCAGGACCTTTAGAATGCGACCCCTGCCCTGGTTAGTATGTTGGAAAAAATCTTGATATGTGCTCTTATTATATGAACTATTACAATTGATGTTGTAGGACATATGGGGGTAGGCCAAATATTGTAATAGTGTTGAGCTATATGAGTTATATGATTATAATATGTATGTATGTGTATGTATGTGTGTGTGTATATAATGTTAGATGCCTTGAGACAAGTGTTAACAGAGATAAGGTGGTTTATTGGGTTTATTGAAGTTATAAAACTTGAGAAAAACAAGAAAAAGGGAACCTGTCCTTTAGGAGAGAACAGAGGAACTAAGGCTTAAAATATACATGCATGTGCAGGCCCAGTCTGAACAAACAAGACAGACTGAGATCATAGTCTAGCAAACTTAAGGAGTCAGCATAAACAGATCTCCACATATATGCAAAACAATATTATAAGATGCAAAAACTTAGCTTAAGTAATAATGCAGTACTTCTACTAATCAGATAAAAAACCTAATCGTAAGTCGAATACCGCTAATATATAATCCAGTTGATTTGGAACCTGATGTTACTGTAATCAAGAAACTCATCCTAAAATATGATCATAAAACGTTGTATGTCATAATCATATCCTAAATCAGAACACCTATACCACAGGTGATTGTAGGTGATAGAGTATCGTCATTGATCATTTTATATGTAGAGATGTGATTAATGTAGGTATTAATATAGGTGGATATCTCATACATAGGTTTTTGTGTATGTCACCGTTGTCGTATTCATGTGTATGTATGTGTATACGTATATAGGCGTATGATCAGTGGAAATCATATACAGACAAAACATAGAAAAAGATAGTGAAAAACTCACTCATTGTAATTGTATAAAGGGAGACTGGGAGATTGGTCCACAAGACATATCTTCTGTGTGATACGTGACAGGGAAGAGTACAAGAAGTTCTCTGGAGCACATTTTTAACAACAGTTTTGACAACGCAGCATGTTTTTTAATAATAAGGCAGAAGTACTGCAACAGAAAAAAACAAAAGGCCAGCCTTGATTTTCGGTAAAAGGCAGACTTGTTTTCGGGGAAATGAGGGGGTCACGGGGTGATTCTGTAGAGTCAGGGAAAAAAACCCAGACAGGTCAGGTGGATTGACGTAAGAAGGTATAGATGCACCTAGAGGTGCCAGGGTATATATTGAGGAGATTCCTTTGGAGGGGGCGCTCTTGCTCCTGCTTGCTTGCTTTTTTGTGTTTGAACTCTTTTTGGGTGGCATGGGGATGCGCTGTTTAGGTTTTTCTTTGATACTTTCAACTTAGAAGTTTTTTCCTCCTTGAGCTTAATAAGTATTATTAAGCATTAGTAATTAAGTATTTATTGTATTAATTAATTAGCATTAAGTTTAATTATTTTAGTATTAAATGTGAAAGACTATTATTGACTATTATCTATTATTGACTATTAATTTGGCTGTAATTCACCCCTGGCATATGTCCACTTGGAGGGGGGCTCTCCAAAATTTCCGACAACTGTTAGTGCCTAAGCTCATTTCAGAGATACAATTCTGATTAAACAACACAACTGTCCACTTCATACTAAACTGTCATAAGAATAAATACTCATCTAATGTCATTTCTCTGACAAACAAAAGCACCTGCTGTGTCAGAAACACTGAAAACTGGAAACTTCTATGGAAATCTGAATGTAAAGCCAGGATGTTTCAGTAAGAATCAACAATCTGACAACAACATTGGTGACACTGTCATGTGATGCTGTGGGGCGGAGCTCTTTAAAGCTTTATGGTGTTAACATATTAGATTACAGAAATATCTGGACTATTTTCACTGGGCTAAAACCAGTCATCATGTTCACTGTTATATTCATGTATCTGTGGCTTTCACTAGGTGAGTTAACATTGACTTTTTGTTATTGCAGAAATATTATTAAGTAGATTATATTAAATATTAGTCTGTGTGGTGATGCAGTGTGAAAATGCAGAGTGTGGTGTCGTAACTCAGTGCCCGTCTCCAAGTCGACACATCGCAGGGTGTCCTCCTCTCAGACCTTTTGGCTACTAAAGACTGTTTTAGTTAAACTTAACTGATAACTCTATAATTACTACAAAAAACACTGAGAAAACTCTTCAGACCTGGATGAGAATGAGCAAACTTCTTTATTGTGGTCAATCAGCCAACAATCTTCTAAGAGAAATTGCCAAATTGAAAGTAACAAATGAAAACCCCAAAAAGAGCATGTCATGCAAAAATCAATCAAAAACAACAAAAACTCTCGCGACGTTCTTGCAAAAAAAAAAAAAAAAACACACACACACCACACACACACACGCGCGCACACACACCACACACACACACACACACGCACACGGGGCTGCCTCGTTCATCTGGCCAGAAGAATTTGACACACACACCTTCACCCACGGACACGCGCCCGCACACGAGCCCGCACACACACCTTCGCCCCTGAGCCCCAGATATCTTCTCAATATATACCCTGGCGCTCCTAGGAGCCTCCTCTTTGGTTCCCAGTATTTCTTGGAGTCCCAGGTGCCATATCACCTTATTTATTGGCATCACCTCCTATGTTTTCTAAATACACTGACCTAATTTCCACTTATTTCCCATTACCTTTTCCCCATATGCCCATTTATGGATTTTCCTCCCCTTAGTTCTCAGGGCCTAGGTCTTTGAACCAATCGCCCATATCGTGAAGTAACACTGGTATTGTCCTATGTTTTATTGGTGACTCAGTTCACAAGTGATGATCTGTACAAAGTTACACTACAACAGTGTCACTTCCTGGGTGTGGCCTTCTAGAGACGTGTAAAGTTCAGCACATACAGCACTATTATACAGAATCGTCACAGAGCTGTGTTCAGAAATGGCTCAACTATACAACTTACTGTACATAGTGAGATACACACCACTGATTCTCACTCTAGTTACAGGTCATTCATTGTAAAATTATATAATATTTATGTTTGTTTTTAAAGCATATAGTAATTTCCTAAATTACCAGGATAATATTTGATTTTGAAAAATACGTTGCAGATTTATTTCTTTATATTCTTTTTCACTCCAGGCAGTTTTGCAGATAAAATTGGACCAAAGGATGAAGATGCCAACATTGTCTGGAAAGAAACAAACATTACTCTGAAATGTTCATATCAGTCAAGCAGTGAATACATTCGGCTTTACTGGTACAGACAATATCCTAACAGCGCACCACAGTATTTACTGTATAAAGGTGCAAGGTCAGTTAGTTATGCAAGCACTCCTACTGACACTCGATTAGAGACAAAAACAAGCAGAGACTCTACTGAACTTACTATCAGAGGTCTAAAGCTCTCAGATTCTGCTCTCTATCATTGTGCTCTAAGAGTTGGAACACAGTGATACAGAGTCAGTGAAAGGCTTTACAAAAACTTATAAAACCACATCAAAGATCCTCCCTTTACCAACCTGTTATCAGTTATCCACAGACACAAATGACACAAATGGTAATTTTGTGGTGTAATTGAATAAAGAAGCAAACATGCAAACACTCCACAGTGTGTTACAGGTGCACAGGACATGATACTAAGTTTATTGAACTTTTTCTGACAGTTTTATCCATGATACACTGTAATCAATAGTCATTAAATGGGACATTCATTTAGTCATTCAGTCTTGTGTGTGTTATGCACAGTGTTATAAAAGTACTAGAAAGCAATACTTGAGTAAAAGTACAGGTATCGTACTAGAAAAAGACTTTGGTAGAAGTGAAAGTTGCCTTTTAGAATATTACTCAAGTAAAAGTCTTAAAGTATCTGATATTTACTGTACTTAAGTATCAAAAGTATTTTTCTGATATTTAATGTGCTTAAGTATTTGAAGCAAATTTCAGTGATTTTCCGTAGGCATATGAGGCACTTCATCCAGTAGGAAGAACCTTTCATTCCAATGTACAGAAACATTTCTTGCAAATACGGCCACGGGTGTATAATGTTTTCTTCTTCACCCTGTTCACCACTATCGTCGGGGTGGTCGTCTACGAAAGGGGTGGCCAACCCGCGGCTCCCAAGCCGCATGCGGCTCTTTACCCGGTTACATGCAGCTCTTACGTTCATATCGAAGTTTGTATTTCAGGTCCGTAGCCAGCCTATTGTAAGTGGACTTTTTTGCAGTTTTTCTCCTAATTTTGTATTTAATTATGAGGTTCAATACTTCATTTTGGTGACCTTTTATAATTTGTGCTGGATTAGCTTGTCTGCTGGTATCTTAACAAGCACGCATTTTGATGCACCTAAATTATTTACTGCATTGTTGTCAAATTGCTCCCTCATGTCCCACCTTTGTCAGTCCATACACTGTTCATAAGTTTAAAGACCACACTAACAACATAATAGATTTAATGAACTTTCCTGAAGTAATAATAATTATTTTCATCAATTAATTTACTAATCATTCCAGATAATTTACCTCAAGCAGTCCGCTTTGGAGTTCTCAGAGGAATACAGATGCACACCGAAGGAGAGAAGCATTTCCATTGGCTCCAGTCTGCTGGTATCGGCCAATCACAAAAGTCGATATTGCACAGCCAATATCACTGAATATCCCACTAAGTTTTATTATTATAATTACGCTACGTTTATATTTATATTATATTGTAGACTATTGAGTGGAATACAATAATGTATCATTAATTTGAAACAGCAACCCAGAAAATTTGTCAAAAGCATTGATTAAAACAATGATGACAATAATCACATGAAAAAAAACGACTTAAATTCTGGACCTTTGGCAGTGAGGGGGACCTGAAACCCCCCCCCCTGCCTACGGGTTTATTTGTGTCTTTTTATTGTGCGTGTTAGCTTCGTTTGAGTTCAATACAGTATTTTCATCAAAAATACCTCAAAGTTTGAGTAAGATCATTTGAGTAAAAAAATTGTGTCAAGTTCGCTCTCAAAATGGCAGGGGAAAAAAAAGGGTGATCATGTGTGACCATGTGTATGATGTGGCTCTTTGCGGTAACAGTAAAAAAGGTGGCTCTTTGTCTCTGACTGGTTGGCCACCGCAGGTCTACGATAACGGGAGGTCCTCCAGTATGTGCTTCCATGGCGGTTTCAGTTGTGCTTCCGCCTCCTTTTGGCAACTTTACACTGAAATAGAGCGTGCGGACATGCGTAATGTAATCTAGGAGCAGTGATTCGCCAAACCTCCCTTGTTGCAGTTGCACACATTTCTTCTGATTTTATTTTGTAGTAATGAGTAACTAAGATGCTTAGTGGAAATATAGCGGAGTAAAAGTATACATTTTATCTAGAAAATGTAGTGGAGTAAAAGTGAAAGTTGACAAATTTAAATAGTGAAGTAAAGTACAGATACGTGAAATTTCTACGTAAGTATGGTGGCAAAGTATTTGTACTTCATTACATTACAACACTGGTTATTGTGTACTTTGTTACATTACAACACTTTGTAGGATGTGAACTAGAGCGATGTTCTTTTACAAACCGCTCAGAACAGATGTGAGTTTGATTGTACAGATACAATTGTACCGATTGTACAGAAGATGAAATGGATAAATAAAGAAACTCCTCTAGAGAGTAGAAAGTTCAGTAGAAAGTTTGTCACTTTAACTGCGTGTACATTTGATTGCTAAACTTCAATGTTTCTTTTACTGAATCTATTCTAAAACATGACTGAGATTACGGATGTCTCTGACGTTTGAGTTAACTCTATTCTGCTCTCACTAGAACTGTGATATTCAGGAATTCCTCAACACATTTTACATGCCAGCATTTGTAAGGCTGCAGCTGCAGGGCACTAAGCACTTGTTTATGATGTTTAGAAGGTAAAGTGGGTTTGGATGTGATTATATAATACATTGTAGTTTTAGTAATCTCACAGACACACTGATAGAAATGAGGCTACACATCTAATATGTTCACGATAAAGTAACTTACTTTGGGAAAAATATTTTTATGTCTTTTGACAATTTTCTTTGCTTACCATGACACAGTTCACCAATATCCAACAAACAGTAGCACTAATTCAGCTTTTATAGCCAGCAATGAATAAAGTGTAAGGTTTTAACAGAAATCAGACAATAGTATGATGTTAAAAGTGACTTTCTGATCCAGCTGAAAGGACAGAGCTGAAACATTGTGGCTTTGGTCTAGTGGAATACCTACACTATGTTAATGCTCATGAGCAAAATAGTAACTGTCCAATTTCATTACATGCAGTTCAACTGAATTCTGAATTTACATGCTATTTTTAGGAAATTCTGTCTCTCTTGTGATTAATAAAGAGTTAATCACATATTATAATATTATATATTTTGATACATGCTATATTATTATTATTGGAGACAGCTATAATTTACATTTACATTTACAGCCAAATCTATAGCTAGTGATACTCAGTGATCAGTCTGTGCTCTTGGATATTATTATTATTATTTTTTTTGTGTGTGTGTGTTAATATCCAATATGATGTTGATAATCTTTATTAGTTTTTAGTCTCCACTGTTCTTAGGCATAAGTTGTAAACTGCTAAATGTGTCTGAACACTACAGTTCCTGAGATCATGAAAACTCTGCCGACGCACAAGTCTGCTTTAAAGCACAGCTTGTTTCATATCTTCAAGTGTACTGATGACAATACAGTGTTGAACTTCATGAGCAAAATGGTGTGTCCATACCGAGAGATGGTGGAGAAGTGTGAGGACTAGTGTAGAAGCAACAATCCAGAGACAAAACTAGAGTGATGACTGCTGTTCTCAGGAGGACAGTGATCAACCTGTGATGCTCTGCTGAGACAGGATTGAAGTCTGAGACAGAACATGTCAGCTTTATCTTCATTTCCTGCAGATATACGAGAGAAAACACCAACCTCCCATCTTCACTACATTCATGGGAGACATAAAGAGCATCCTGTGCAGCCGTAGCACTGTTTAATATGAAAAGTACATGCTGTCTAAGAACACAAGACACTACAACAGATAATGAACACCACTGAAAACATCAGCAGGGTCTCGATTAGCCTGTATCAGGTCGGTGGCATAATGGATAATGTGTCTGACTACAGATCAGAAGATTCTAGTCTTGACTCCTGGCTGGCTCAGTCTGTTTTTACATCATCTCCAACCTTCCAGCTCAATAACGAACTTACAGTCAGAGATCCCCTGTTCAGCCCAGGTGAACAGAGCAGGTCAAGTGTGTGATCATGAGAGTGGGTGGGTAAGTTTACATGCTGCAAAAGTTTTCCAGTATTGACAGAAGTTTGGTGGTTTTAGCAGAAACTTACCTGGCATGAGCAAAACTATGATCAAGGATGTGGTTGCCCAAAGTGAGGCTCAGACATTGCACTAAGGCGATTTCTCAAATGCTTGTATCCTGACTGCATGATTTCTGATAGTGTGAGACTAAGATTGTGCTCTCTCTATTTTGTTTGGGGCAGTTGTGGCTCAAGTGGCTAAGGATCTGGGTTGTTGGTCAAAAATGTCAGAGTTCAAGCTGCCACTGTTGGGCAATTGAGCAACGTCCTCAACTCTCTCTGCCCCAGGGAAAACATATCATTGCTCCCACCACACTGACCCCAGCAGCTAAGTTGGGATATATTAAGAAAAGAATTCCACTGTGCTGTAATGTGCACATGGTGATAATAAAGGCTTCTTTGCTCCAAATTAATTTTAAGTAGGTCACTAAAGTGGTAGATAGATAAGAATTATAAAGAGTGGTGTTGGACCAACCACCTTAAATGTAAATGATGTTATATCATGGAAGGCAGCACTGAATATTTAGTTTGTTGCAGTGAACAACAGCAAGTCCGCCACCCCTGACTTGAAGAGGTAAAAACAGACAGAGAACAAATTACAGTATTACAGAAAGAGAAAAATATTTTGCAAATATATATAAATTTACAAAACGTGTTATTCTTTTGAACAGCTCAAACTTTCTTCTTTGTAATGTAGGACTGTATATGGGGCAAAATTTATTTGTGTCTTTAGTTATTTCTCCTTGATGAGCACAAGATGGTGAACTCGGTTATCTTAATGTATGCTGGACCAAGTACTAGAGCACCATATAAACCTGCTCACATTCTTTTCACATCCTTTTCACAATAAACCCTCTGTGATATAGCCTTCTCTAACCCTCTTTAAAAATTTTGGGAAATATGTTGTAGACAAGATTACAGTTCTAAGATCTCAGATATCAAATTCAGTGATAACATTTTATGATGCTCCAGTGTTTTTTTTTGGATCTGGTCTGAGTTTGAGCCCATGGACCTGGCCTCACGTATGGATATAGTCAGTAAATTAAAACCAACTATCTGTCCCCAGTATGTGATTTCACCCCTCTTTCTCAGACAAATTATTGACACTGTTGGTCTAGGTCTCTTAACGTTTATTAATAAATGCTTGTTTACCTGCTCTTTCCCAAAAGATCTCAAAAAATGCTGTGGTAACACCTTATCTAAAGAAACCTAATCTTGATTCTGCTGTATTTTCACATTTTCATCGAATTTCAAATTTGCCTTTTTTGCCTTTAATTTATATTCCAAGATACTTGAAAAAATTTATTAAATCAACTGCAAATTTATCTAAACATGAACTCTGTACAGGAAACATTCTAGTCTGGTTTTAAAGCATTACACAGTACTGAATCTGCACTGTTGAGAGTTTCAGTTGACATTTTTATGGAAACTGACTCTGGAAGATCTGTGTTTTATTAGATCTTAGCTCTGCCTTTGATCATGAGATACTCCTTACATGCATAGAGAAATCTGTGGGCATTCGTGGCACTGTTCTACAATGATTTCGCTCTTACAAATAGATGGTTCAATGTTTCAATAGGTCAGTACTCCTTTTCTGCCATACTGCTTAACTCTGGAGTTCCTCAAGGATCAATCCTTGTACCAGTTTTGTTTACTCTATACAGTATATGCTTCCACTTGCCTCTATTTTCAATAAGTGTGGAGTGTATTTTCATTTATATGCTGACGACATACAGCTTTAAAACAGAAATTGCACCCAAATTCCACTCCAAGGTACACATCTAAAAGAGCTCATTCCTGAGAAGTATCATAAGGTAATATGTTTAGGACTCTAAACGTATAAACTTGATTCAATTATAAATATGGGAACGGCAGCAGGACATTAAGGATCACCACGAACAAAGGGTTTACGTGACCGCAATAACCAAGTGGTCACATTAAATGGTAGATAACAATACCAAACCAAGGCCTACGTGGCTGCGATTACCATTTAAAGTGACCATTTGGTTGATAACAATGGTAACAATACCAAGACAAGGTGTACGTGACCATGATTAACATTTAAAGACAATCAGCTAGACAACAAGGTGTAGCCCAGCCATTTGGGAGACATTCAGCTCATACACTCAAAGCAGAACTTCATTTAAATTACCAAAAGGGAAAACTGTATATAATGCTTGAGCAGGATTTGCTTGGGGTTCTTACTGACTCTGACGAACCCAAAGTACGTCATGTATTTTGTCACTGCTATGCTGGAATAAACTTCTTGTTCTTCATTAAGATCTTCAACATCATCATCTTATTTTTACACAACACATTTTTATTTCTTATATTGCTGAGCCACCCAGCGAGGGATTCCAAAAAAAAAAAAAATAATAATTGTGGGGAAAGGTAAGAAAAGCGGTATTTTCTTCTTTTACGCTGTTTTTTTTATTCAGGGAACCCCTTCGTTTAAAAAAAAAAAAACTAGAAAAGAAATGTTTTAGTGTAGCATAGAACATAGAGTATAGTTTACTGAGTTATTATTGCTAAGCCTATTCTGTACATTTCTGTTTAAGATTCTAACGGAACTGAATTAACCCGACGCAGTCTGGTGACAGAGTTGTATGTGAATTGTTGTTTCTAAAGTAACTGAAGCAAAGTGCTTAAGCTGATAGGTTTCGAAAGTAACTGAAACTTGTTGTGTGTTTGTTATAATTCTGTTAAGATTCTAAAGTAACTGAATCAGCCCGAAGCAGTGTGGCAGTTGAATTATAGCTAAAAGTGTTTCTAAAGAAAGTGAAACAGTAATAGTGTAAAGAGTCTGACGCACCGCGGCTCTGTAGAGTTTAAAGCAATAACCCGAGGTAGTGTGGTGTTGTCTGACTGTAACAGTGTTTTAAACTTACGTTTTAAGTCCAAGTCCATGTACTGTGGTTAAGTAAATGGTTAGGCTTTAACGCAAAGAAACCTGACGTACAGTGGTTTTGTCCGACGTACTGTGACTATGTTTTATTTTAAACTTTTTGTGAGTTTGTGAGAGTTACTGATTGTGACTGTTTGTGAGTGTTTTTGAGTTGTGAGTGTTATTGTTAGTGAGTATTACTGTAGTTGAACTTGAGGCCAAACGGAGTGTATCTGTGTCCGAAGCAGTGAGACCTTTGAGTTTAAAAGCCCGACGTATTGTGGCTGTTTTGTTCATTTGCGTCCGAAGTACTGGAGCTGTGAATAAATAGACTAAAGGTTAACTAGACAGCTTATAGTCACAGAAACTGTGTAAAGTTTAAAGACTAAGATTTAAGGAAAGCTGTGAGTTTGTAAAAATGGAACAGCTGATTGTTAAGTACATCGCTAAGCACGGTTCTCAGGGAATGTTTGATGGAATAGAGAACAAGGTTGATAAACCGTATGAGTATGAGGGCTATTTCTAAGTTTGAAAATTATCCTAAAATGCCCAAGAACAAAAAAGGACAGATTGCCAATGCATTGCAAGCAGTTCTTGCATCGTACAAAGTCACTAGAAAGACTTTAAATGCATTAAAGGCTGAAAACGAGCAACTGCAATCTAAACTAGATGATGGGATAATCTCTAAAAGAGATTACCAGATGAGTGAAATACTCTGGAAAGAAGATCCATCCTAAAGGTTTTTCAGCTATATGCTGCCATTTACAAATTCACAGATGGTGATGCGTGTGTGTTGTTAACTGTGTGTTTGCCTGACACTTTGTCTGGAGCATTAAATCAGAAAGTCAAAACTAAAACTGACAGGCACTGCTTGAAGTCCTAGGTGCAATGTCAGTTGACTGGGATAAAATATTGGATGTGCACATGAGGACAGGGGAGCACCCCATGGCATTTTCAGAGTGATTATTGGAGACATTTAAAACTTTCAGTAGCAATCCTGACATCACAACGAATTATGTCAGTTTTAAATCTGCTTTGATTAACAAATGTGACTCACTCACCCGTTCTGCTGTGTCGATGTTTGTAACCCATCTCTCTGATTATAACAACATCATTACTAAAATGACACAGTTTTCCAACAACAATGCTAACACAAAGAAGTCCCATCCTGTTTCAACAGTAGGTGTTAAAAACCTCAGTAAGAATAGAGCCAGCAAGGTTTCCTGGAAAAAAGAGACCTAAATGTGTATGTTGTTAATGCTGTTAATTAACTACATTTCCCAGAATGCACTTTTGCGTGTGTTTCCGGTTGTTCATGTTTTCCGGTTTGTCTCTCTCTGCACATGTGAGTAAAGAACATTCTCGTTTAGTCTGTGTGTGTGTGTCATCCTTTAATAAATGCGTCATATAGTCTCCAAGTACACAACACTACACTACTGGAGATATAGGAAAGACTACCCTCTTGTAACCCTGATAACCTCCTGGTGTGTTATTCATGTGGCAATGAGGGACATATTTCAAGGGAATGCAAATTGTCCCTTAAGAGTTCAGGCTCCAAAACGGATTTAAACCAGTTACAGGCTACAGTAAACAGACTGAGAAAGGAGCTCAAAAATCTGTGTAACTCGTTGCCTGTTGTTTTTCACCAAACTACTCAACAAATTTGGCAAAGTCAGAAAAACAAAATGCATTCTGGTCAGAATGTGCACCATCACAAATTTGAAAGTCTGCTCACCGGAAGAGACCATGCAGAGATTCACATCACAAAACTAAAAACTGACAACTTGATAAGAGATCATTCCACATAGATTCATTAATATCATAAATGTATAAGGTCTTGTTGACAACAGCTTTCCTAAGGTATCACAGTGCTGTTGCAACCAGTTCATTGCCTTTTCAGAGAACATCTTCAAGTAAATAATCTCAAGGATTGGAAAGGATTTGAAAAATTGTTAGAAAGGATTCTAAGCATGGACAATTTGGGAATATTACAGAAGAATGTATTAAAGAATGGACTTTAAGGACTTTTAGGTTTATCACACAGATACCAACAGGAGAATGGCGAGGACTGGACATAGAATGCTGTGACAAAACTACATTGGTTTTATTTGCAAGTTTGATGCCTTGGAAAAACAACCATTATGTGGGGCACCCCACACTAATTATGAGGCTTGTGAAATCGATCTAACACATGTCCACAATAATTTTACAAGAGTAATAGTTTCACACAGGAAACATGTCACCACAACTCATGATCACATTTCTATCTTTGTTAATGATAACCACATGAGAACACTTTGCCTGATTAAGGTTACTTTACTTTGTATGATTCCAGAGACAGCTTGGTTCATAGGAAAATATTACTTTCCATATGTTAAATTCACTCTACAGACAATGTCATTGAATCCAGCAGACAATTAGTCTTTGAGGAAGATGTACCAGAATTTGATTTTGAGTTACCAAAATATATAATAATATGTTATTATATAATATGTTAGTCATTATGTCATAATGCAAAGAAAGGATGACCATATTGTCAAAGCTCAACAAGGTCTTGTAGGAAAAGATAATGTTTTGACTAAACAAATGCATAATGGTGATTTAGTTATTGCATATTATGATCTGATTTGGAATGTAACTTTCAAAACTGCTGTTTGTGTATGCATCTTTCTCATTCTTTGTCAATGCGTTATGTTATGCTGTATGTGTACCATATTGAGACGGCAGATTGCAGATAATTTAATGATCAATGTGGGATGTTCCCGTTGGCTGTGATGGTTTCTGAATGTCTCCAAACCCAAGTAATATTTTACATAGAACCAAATTTTAAGAACAAAACCTGTGATAAGGTTGCCTTATTGAATGGAACTAAAACCAGGGTGCGTGAGGTAAAGTTTCGATGACGGCACTTCACCGACACTGGGCACCTGCCCAAAAATGGGAGGTGTGATCTGTACTAAGGAAGTGATGTGATGCTTCAGGGCCAAAAGCATGAAAGGGGGGACAGTAAGAAATTACAGAAATTGCACCCAAATTCCACTCCAAGGTACACATCTAAAAGAGCTCATTCCTAAGAAGTATCATAAGGTAATATGCTTAGGACTCTAAACGTATAAACTTGATTCAATTATAAATATGGGGACGGCGACAGGACATTAGGGATCACCACGAACAAAGGGTCTACATGACCGCGATTACCATTTGAAGTGACCACTTGGTTGTTAACAATACCAAGCCAAGGTCTACATGGCTGCGATTACCATTTAAAGTGACCATTTGGTTGATAAGAATTGTAACAATACCAAGACAAGGTGTACGTGACCATGATTAACATTTAAAGACAATCAGCTAGACATCAAGGTGTAGCCCAGCCATTTGGAAGACACTCAGTTCTTACACTCAAAACATATTCAAAACAGAACTTCATTTAAATTACCAAAAGGGAAAACTGTATATAAGGCTTGAGCAGGATTTGCTCGGGGTTCTTATTGACTCCGACGAACCCAAAATACGTCATGTATTTTGTCACTGCTATGCTGGAATAAACTTCTTGTTCTTCATTAAGATATTCAACATCATCATATTATTTTTACACAACACATTTTTTATTTCTTACACAGCATACAGCCACTTTTGGCTTTAAACTGAAATATCCTATTCGGACCTACGTAAAACTGCATTGTAGAAGTGTGCATTGTGACTGTGGCTCTCTCACTCCTCGTGAAACACTCTGCACTGTTTTGAGAGCTAACATTGAATCTATCTTAAGTTTTTTATGACATAAATATTCCCATAAAAATAGTTCAGTTCATAATTCAGTAATTTATTTGGAATAAACTCATAGAGGCAAATACACAGAATTCACTGCCCTATAATTAAAGTACACTTTAAGTAGAAGCTTGAAAATGATTGTCTGGACCAGGTTTCGAATCCCACTTTGTGCAACTCTGAAAAAAATTGCAACAAACACCACTATAAGCACAAAGACAGACAACTCATTTCTGAATAATAAATAATGAACTGTGTAAACAGAGACACACAACACCAAAGAAATCTGTTTATCAAAATAATTATTTTACATTTTACACATTTTAAAGGAGCAGTGAATAAAAGCAATGGAACATTTCTTTTTCTTTTTCTGCCTTACATCTTGCTTGTTCCTCTAATGTTAACTGGAATAGACTTTGGAAGTAAAACCATGTTTAGATAAATATGTAAATGATGTAAATGTGTTTAGATGTGATTACATTTGATGTGTTTACTTTGCACATTTAAATCCTTTACTGTATCATTTGCCATTTGCAGAAAAGTATCACACATTTAGATAAATGAAAAAACAATGATCTATATAATCTTTAATCACTGACAGTGTTTTCTCACAAAGAACAATGAAGCAGGAATTTCCAGACACATTTTATGTAGAAATCCCCAGAGATAAACTCAACAACTAAAACTCAGGAAGAAACCCAACCACGCTGTACAAAAAGCACTATACAGAGCCATGCTTTTCTCACAAGATGGAGCTATTTACATGTTTACACTCACTTCTTCAGTCATATGTCTATTGGTCCATAATTATAATTATTGGTAATTTCTGGACCAATAATAAACTCTACTGTTGTTGGTTGAGTACAGTAAAGCTCAAATTACTGACATCACTACAACAATATTAATCATTCATAAAAAACAGTGAACTGGTAAATAAAAAAAATGCTATAAATGATTCTATAACATGTTTAAATAACACACTGTTATTAATTAACTGGTCCTTTAAGCATCTTTATAATACTAAAAAATATTTCTCTGAACAAAGACCAACCAATGTGAAGAATGTTACTGATTTGCTTCGCACTAAGGGTTTATTTATTTATTCATTTATTAAGAATTAATAAATGAAAGTCTAATTCATTATGTTCTAAATACCAAAGTATTTGAGCTGTATATATTAATACCAGTAATTCTGTATACAAATATATTTAACTCACCCCTTCAAGGGTTAATTATAGTGGCCCAGAAGGTTAATTCTCTCCTTTGCTAAATTCCATTTAAAGTTGCTCCATATTTTGTTGCTGCTGTTTGTATGGATTGTTTTTAAAGTTGACATCTATTTTTTTGTGCCTGGTCCTTGAGGGCCACCATAAATATTAAAAAAAACTATTAAAAGAACAGGGTTTGTTTTTAGAAAGTCAATCAATTTTTTAAAGAAGTCAATAAATAAATCACCAAAATTATCATACTATTGCTAAAAATGTACTATAATATTTATCATGACTATCATACATTATCATGGCTGTTTCTGATGATGCTGAAGCTCCTAATACAGTGACATCACTTTAAAAAATATTTTTAATAATTTAAGTCATATTGGATTTTTACAGAATAAAAAGATTCATTTTTTAATATTGTTATTCCTGATACATTTTATGCTTAATGTAAAGCCAAATGTTTCAGTATGAATCTACAGTCTGTCAGTAACATTATTGACACTGTCAGGTGATGCTGTGGGAGAGATTCCAGCTGTCCTTGAAAACAACTCAAAATTATTGTGATGTTTTACAAATGACAAAATTAATGTTAATTAAATTAAGCACTTCGTGTTTTTTGGGTTGACGCCAAGGGCGGTTCTAGGATTTCATCTTTAGGGGGTTTTAGCCCTCAGTGAGAATTTAAAACAAGAAGAGTTCTATATTATATGACAACTCTGGTAATAAGAATAGTGACATTTCACTGCTTTTGGTTGCCGTCTTTGCGTCTTTCCGCTGATTGACCTTATAGATAAACGCCTCCAGCTCTGACTGCGCGTGCACGCTGCGCGTACATGTGCTTTTCCGTTCAAATAAAGCAGACAGCTGAAGATGCACTTTTGAAGACTACAACACACGCGTGTAAAAGCAAAGTAAAAAAAAAACGCTCTTGGATCAAACTGATAAATAATTTTCTTTCCCATCGACAACATGTCCTGAATTTTAACGTAATTTTTATTTATGAAAGTAAAAATTATCCTTACAGTTTTAGGGTGGCTGAGATTACAGACAGGGGGCTGAAGCCACCCTAAAAAAGGGCTAGAACCGCCCCTGGTTGACACAATTCGCAACGCATTCACAAGGAATCCTTTTTGACGCCGATTATTACAAACATCTCCCTCATATATGGCCATGTGTGTTCAGGAATGTCCTCGTTGTTAGTTATTTTAACATCGGTGACTCCCTCTGAATTAACATTAGCCATTCCTTTTGTAGGCGTGCTGCTCATTGTTAGCTCCGCTATCCTTAGTCTATGTCTGATAGCCAGTAAATAATACAGTACACCAGTCACATGCTGAAAAAGCCACACAATGATAGGATGATAGGCTGGAAACAGCGCTCAATGAAAAGAAATAATACTAAAAGTAACGAGTCCGTTTTGAAAATGTAAGAAGTAAAAAGTACATATTTGTGTAAAAATGTAATGAGTAAAAGTAAAAAGTTGTCCGAAAAATAAATAGTGGAGTAAAGTACTGATCCCAGAAAAATGTACTTAAGTACAGTAACGAAGTATTTTTACTCCGTTACTTCCCACCTCTGTTTATATGTAACTTCCTCTAACATTGTGTTATTAGTGTCTTCCAGTCCACCTCACTCCTGAATGTAAAGCCACACCCTGGTGACACTGTCATGTGATGCTGTGGGGTGGAGCTTCATGAACCTTTATGATCTTTACATATTATTCTTCATAAAGACCCCAGAATATTTTCATTCAGATAGAAACAGTCATCATGTTCATTGTTATATTCATGTGTCTGTGGCTTTTTCCAGGTGAGTTTTATATTTTTGTTATTTCCCAAATATTATGTGTTGAATTAGTGATGTTTAATTGTTTGAATTAATCTGTGTGTTGATATGAAAATGCAGTATAGAAGTCCCAGCACTCCCCAAGAATGTCTGCTAAGGTTCATGGAGATAAACAAGTGGATCTGATCATTTCCTCTGCTGCTGTATCAGACTCCGCTCCATACTACTGTGCTCTGCAGCCCACAGTGACAGGAAATCCAACTGCACCGTACACAAACTATCATGCAGTTTTGTTACATATATATTGAAAGCAATTCTATCAATGATTTACCGAAATTTACATGTTTTGAAAAAGTCTCTCCATTTCTTTATCATGATTTATAAAGAGTTCATATTATTTTGATGTTTGATTATTAATAGACAGCTCATTCATTCACTTATTTTTTTGCAGCTAACTATAGGAACATGAATGTGGATATTGGAGAAACTTTATATAATGTTGTACCAATGTAACGGGAATAATTATTCTCGTATAGTAAGGGAATAAATTTGTGCTGCCCTGGAAGACTGAGTAACGAAAGGATTTTTGTCCCCGCCCCCAGTGCTTTTAGTCTCTGTACACGACGGATTTTGTATGTTGTTTCCTACCTTATGGGTGAATGACCCTACAGACTGACAAGGATAGGCTCCAGTTAGTTTAACATCACGAGAAAGCCTTCTGAAGTAAAACTGTATGTGAGACAGAATTATATATGAAAAGTCCACATACTCCTCCCTCCCCAAGCCTATTAAGGTAGGTGAGACGCCCTTACTCCCTGACAGACTTCACTTAAAGATTACACTTCAGGTAAGTATAAAGAAATATAAACCTTGTTTATTTTCTATATATAATTTCTTAAACAAAAATTAGTCTCAATATTCAATATAATGAATACATCAAAGAAAAATAAACAGAGACGTTACATAAATGTATTGCATGGATTTCTTTGTACTGTCGAACACAATCACTTTCAATATATTCAGTATATAGTATAATACTTTAGAAAAGAAAAACCCTTTTTTTTTCAAAGAAAACTCTTATCTTCCTTAAAATTCAAAATTCACTTAGAACTTGAGTTAAATCTCAACACATAAATTGACCTTTTGAACCCAAATACACTCAAAACAGTGAGAAAATAACAGTTCTCAATGAGCATTCACAATTTCACACATCAACCGCTCAACTTAAAGTTTTAACTGTACCGTCCATCAAACCACGATATCCCAAAAGAACAAATAGGAAATACCAGTCTGTAGAATGATGAGTGGAAATACGTTGTCTGGACATAGCGTGCGTTGCAATTAACTCAAGAGATGTAGTTTAATTGCCTCTTTCCGTAGCATTATCACGATGAATCAACGAATCACATATGAGTAAATAATGAACGAATCACTCTTGAGATGAATCAGCTGAGATGTCGTTTGGATGGCAGGGTAAACTCAAATTCAAATCTTCTCAAAACAGTGCTTTACAGCCCGAATACATGCAGCAGCCGATATTGAGCATTCACAAGCGTGCTTGCAGCTAGCATAAAGTTGCTGCCTCACTCCAGCAACGGCTAAGCTTCTCAGGAACCAATCAACCCAAAACGCAGTCTTTAACCGTGAAGAACTTACAGTCCACAAAACAGTGCTGTCCTTTATCCGACTAAAGCTCCGATCTAAGTTAGTTCTCGTAAAGAAATCTTATAGAACGGCTTCTCAAATGTGACATGACACTCATTTCTGCTAACTTTTTTTTTTCGCTGCGCTCGTTCCTTTTTTCCCACTCTTGCCACACGCATGAAAACCAGTCTGCTTGTCAAAATAAAAGTCTCTCAAGAAAAAAAATAATTACTATAAAAATAGGTACCGTTACACCAACATTAACACAACATTTTCCCAATGTCACATGTTACCTGAGATACAAGCTTTATGACTTGGGAGCAGGGAGATACGAGATTATGCTGTCATTGATAAGAATGGTACGGACACAGACGTCGCTGCTGCCAGCAGTGTTCAATAAAGTCTGCAGTCACATTGAGCCTTCTGACAAGAGACAAGGCTTCAATCGTTAACCAAAGCTAATGACTGTAGTTACATACATTTTCCTAAACTCTATTTTAAAGGTTTAAGAGCTATACGTGATGCAATACAAAACATGATAAGCTGATTAGGCTGTCTAATAGGTGGAAATTAGTCTAATCTGCTCGCAGATTTACCTACGTGGCTCACAGATTTCTTTCTGCAAAGAAGCATTACAGCTATCGATTTTTAACAAGACAGGCCTACTCAAATGTATCTAACCTAACTATTTTCACTTGTTAATGTCCAAAAAACAGTGTTGTACATGCACAGTGCCAAGAGGCATTGTCTAAGTAGGCTGACTTAAAGTCAGTAAAATAATAATAAAAACAATAATTTAATAGTGGTATCCAAAACATTCAATTTAATTCAAATATTATATTAGAAACATTTTAAAACGGCCAATGAACGTGTATAATAATGTTTTCAGCTCTCAGTCTTTTCCTTGGAGGTGCATCTTCCTCAGCATCTGAGCACAAATTCTCTGCATCCAGGTCCTCTTCACTTCCACCAGGGCTTCAAAATTCAAACTTCAAAATACACACACAAACCAAACATTCATGAATGAGTTACATCTTTATAAACTGTCAACAGTGAGGGCTAGCTAACACTTTATAATAACTTTCACTTATAAGTTATTAGTTTTGAAGTGTTTTGAAGACATTTACCTCAGAAGACATGTTGATTTGTTGCAACTCTTAATCTTGAGGAGAATTATGCCACGTAGCTCTCCCACGGAGTGAAGAAGAGGTGGAGTTATGAGATTTCTCAGACAGTTGAAGTGTCCAATGGAGTTAAGAGATTTGCACTCAAGCTATTTTCAAGTCTTTAGATTGGTTAATAACTTGCAAAAATAACAGACCCACGTGGGGACTGACCAATAGCATCGATATGTGAAAAAATATGAACTGACAAAATTTGGACATACAGTAGGAGGTTTCCACCCGACAGCGACGATATATTAAATTAGTCCTGAATATATTTAATGAATCCTGAATATATTGAATGAAACCTGACATCATCCAGACACACCTGATATCTTGTACTTTAGGCAGAATGAGTGAGTCAGCGAGAAACTTAGTTGCTGTAATTTTAAGAAATAAAGAGATGGTTAACACAGTTAACAATGCATGGACGGCCCAAAGTGGTAAACCACACTCAGTATCGGACTATGGATGAAGAAATGTTTTCACTATTTCACAGAGGAAGGTTTAAGGAAGGTTTCATCTATTTACATATCTAGCAGACATGGATCATGATCACTAATTTGGATCTTTTTGTGTCCATTACACTACTGTCTGATGCTAGGTAGGGAGGGTAAGATGGGTTTGTAATAGAAGATTTGGTTATAAATTGGAAATGATTTTATTGTTATAAATTTTCAAATTACACTAGGTCATCTCACTGTAATTTAACCGTCACCGGTCTTGCATCACTTTTCCAATACTTCAGGCAAATTGTGTCTTACAACTGTCAATTCAGCAGCAATAGTAATCATTATTTTTTCTTGTTGCTCTAATTGTTTTTCACAGTTGAAAAAGATGTCTCTCTGGAAGAAATTCTTGTTTTCACTGGATGTGACCACACTCCTGCACTGGGTTTCTCTCCAAAGCCAGCTTTTATGTTCATCACCCCTTCCTGATTATTTATTTATTTATTTATTTGAGCAACAGAAATGTTTAGTATTGTGACTCCTTGATGTGGAAATATGGCTTAGGCCTCATGTAATGGCTGAATCAAGCCCAGCAAATAAATAGTTTGTTGTTTCTATTGTGAACATGCTCATTCATTGTCCTCTGAGAATCTGTCTGTAAATTACAAACCTGGGTGAGGTGGCTCAGAGCTTACTATAGTCAATACTGTGAGCGTTAAATGAGTGGAATGTCTTGTCCTTGTAAATCAATAGATAACTTGCTGCAAACCTGTGGAAGAGATGCATCTGTAATAACTCTACATGCAATCATTCACAAACACCACTTTCACATTCAGCTGGTAGTTATTGCCATATCCCCTCCCCTGTACAGTCCTGACCTTTCTCCAATTAATGCAATTAATATTTTGCAAATAAATAACATCTGACCGCAGCTTTGTGATGGGGGTGTACACTATCGAGAAAAAATCCTTTTTTAATCTAAGGTTATGCCCTTAGTTGAAGCAAGTTGCAAGCTGTGACAAAAAGGTCTATTCCATGATTTACATCACCAGTCAAGGGATTTATTGGCCTTAACTCCATATCCATTCCTTCAAGAATGACATGAAAATTTCTTTCTTCATTGTTTGGTTCAACATGATTACTCATAATGAACATTGCAATAATAGAAATATTATCCTTAAAGTGATATGAGAAATGCTCCAGATGGTTTACCTCCCTTGATTTACAATCAGCTGTTGCAAAAAATCTTCCAGTTCAACAAAGTATTGAAGTATTTCTGCAAATGCCGTTTTAAAAAATGGAAAATTTTTTAAACATTTTCATATATTCAGAATCCATTTAATATATTCAGACTTTCCATTCAATATATTCAGACTTTTCATTCAATTCTCTCATGAATAATTTCCTAATCGGCATGCCATGTTATATAAAGAAAAAGTAGAGTCTGGTTTGTTCTGGATTAGTTTTTACACACACCTCCCTTTACATTTCCTATCCTGCATTGCACTCCACTTCCTACTAGAGCCTTGCGCGGGACTGTTTTTATAAACCCGCACCCGCCCGCTCCCGCTGAATTTCTGACCAGGACCGCCCATGCCCACAAGCTGCGTGTTTCTGACCGCCCACTCCTGCCCGGGGCAAAGGTGAAACCGCCTGCTCCCGCGAGATTTGCGTTGGGTCCCGCGGGAGCCCAATCCCAATGCAGCCCTCTACTTCCAACTATGCACACTCACTTCCACATTCATTAGTTCAGTTATTTTATTGATTTATTTTTTGCTATCAGTTTAAGCGATTTCCCCTTAAGTGATTTCCCTTAAAATGAATTTTGTGTGATTAGTCCCCTGATAGGACAAAAAATATGTCTTGTGAACTGATAGATTTCTCAGTAGACAATACACAAGTCGTGGGGCAAGTTGTGGCCTAATGGTTAGAGAGTCTGACTGGTAATCCTAAGGTTGTGGGTTCGAGTCTCGGGCTGGCCACGACTGAGGTGCCCTTGAGCAAGGCACCGAACCCCCCAACTGCTCCCCGGGCGCCGCAGCATAGAAAGAGGAAAACCGCAAAGAAAACCGAACTGACACAACGCCCCCTGGAGCACAATAAGCACCATATTACCCCCCCGCTGGCGACCTCCACAATTACCCCTGACATTTATATAAAATGTATTAGTGCAAGGATTGTGTAATATTCACAAACATTAATTCCAATAAACAAATATTCAAAGACATTAATTACAAAATTATAGAAACTACCACAAATGTGATAACACTTTAGTGGGCATCACATAAAGCATCATATATTCAAACATCCATAAAAATATGTAGAAAGATGTAGTTTCTTCACAGTTTTTTATTATTCATTGAAATAAATGTTTATTCATCTATTCAGACATTCATTACATGTGTACAAACAACTGCACGTGAACTTTTACACAACATCCGAGCCTGATTTTTTTTTTAAACTGTAAATGTTAGCAGCCGTGAACGGTGTTAACTGCTATGTATATTCACTCCATATGTCCATTTTCATTCATGTGTTCCTTCATTGTGTAAAGTTCAGAACATAAAACCTAAAACTAACGTCACCTCAGTTAATATTCCTTCACTAGCAGCAGCAGGTGTGGTGTTTGTGGTGTATGTAATAGTTACTGAGTTAACTTTCACAGTAACTAGACATAGTTAATTACTGTGACTTTCTGGATTTTACAGCTTTTACAGATAACACACTGCATATGAGATTTGATGGTGTTAACATCCATCATACATAGCTGAAGTATTATGTTTCATGTGTATATCCACAGCTGTACACAATGTATATATTAATAAATCCTACATATTTTCTGTTGCTCTGCTTGTGCTCATTTACATTAAGAATCGTTATAGAAATGACCAAATATTCGAAACAACTTCCCCATTAGGCTGCTTATGTTACTGTTTGCTGTAGACATAACAGAATATCTAAAAAGAGAAGCTCATTTCAGTAAAAAGTTCATGCAGTTCTTATAAACATGTGTTAAATCACTATTTACTCAATAATACAAATTATTCTAATATGATTTACAGTAGGGGGCACGGTGGTTTAGTGGTTACACCTCCAGGGTTGGGGGTTCGATTCCCACCTCCACCTTGTGTGTGTGGAGTTTGCATGTTCTCCCGTGCCTTGGGGGTTTCCTCCGGGTACTCCACTCTCCTCCCCCGGTCCAAAGACATGCATGGTACGTTGATTGGCATCTCTGGAAAAATTGTCCGTAGTGTGTGAGTGTGTGAGTGAATGAGAGTGTGTGTGTGTGCCCTGCGATGGGTTGGCACTCCGTCCAGGGTGTATCCTGCCTCGATGCCCGATAACACCAGTGATAGTCTACCCGTGACCCAAGAAGTTCGGTAAAGCAGTAGAAAATTAATGAATTAATTAATGAATTATTTACAGTAAGTAGAAGTAGAGCATCTTAGAATCATACCTGCAATTTCACTTTTCTACCACTAGAGGTCGTTGCACACATATTCCCTTGCACAGGATCTTTATATATTACATTCTATCCATAGACAAATTATCCACAAAACTACGCATACACAAGATTTATACAATACATGAGACTGCAGGCCTTTTGAAGACAGGAATGATTATTTAAAATGCTGAAAAGAATTATGTTTTTTGAAGATTTAGAAAAACTGTGCAAACATTAGGAGAATGGACACAAATCAAACTGCAACAAATGATCAATTATTGAATTAGTAACAGATTTAAATTAATCAATGTAAATGAGGTCAGAAGTGACATGAGTGACATGATAATTCTAGGCTGAGGGACTGATGTCAGAACTGACATGACTACACCTCAGTAGGTGGAGCTAGATTTGGTGAGATACAGTTTCACAGAGATACTGACATTTATATCTACTGCAAGAAACACACAGAACAGTCATGTTATTCTTCTTTGTATTGATAGTTGTCAAAAATATTGGTAAGTCATTTATATTATGCATAACCTTTAGGTGGATTCTGGAGATTTGTACTGTTACCTAAACATGACGATACATTTAGCAAAATACTGATGTTATATCCTTAAGCAATGAAAGTAAATGTTTATGTTGTTACAATGTCTTTACAGCAGGTGCTGTTGACAGCAGCATTACACCAGACCAAACCATCATATCTTCAAGTGAAGGCAGCAACATCACACTGACATGCACATATGATCAATCAGCTAGATCTCTCCACTGGTATCGACAAAAACCTCAATCAGGACCAGAGTTTCTGCTGCTGATTTATGAATCCACAGATAGTGACACTAGAACTAAACATAAGCTTGACCCACGACTATCCATTAAACTTCGTAAAAAGGAGAAGAAAGTAGATCTGGAGATCTTTCCTGCTGCAGTATCATACTCTGCACTGTACTACTGCGCCATGGAGCCCACAGTGACACAAAACTCTAACAGACTGTACAAAAAGTCAAGCTTGATATTATTTCTCAGCAGGGGGAGCTGTTTACCCATTTCATTCAAATACAGTTTTCTTTCTTAATTCTAAGATTTTGATGTACATTTGAATAATCAGAGAAGAAATTAGGATCATAAGAAATAAATGTTCATCTATAATCAAAGAGAATTATTTCTGCTAAGGTCCACGCTGTTATGTTGTTATTCTCCTGCTGTAATGAAAATGTAACATATAAAAAAAACAATATCAAAATGTATTTAAATAATATAAGATGCTGATTTTAACCCTAGTGAAATGAAGACTTCACTCTTCATTATATACAGCTTATAAATCAGCACTTGATCCAGCACACTGATATTAACCAGTCAGCTTCCTCAGACAGCTGTGTGTTCCTTCTGTCTGTTAGTGTTGGTGTTGTAAGTTATTTGACAGCACAATCTAGCAAGCTCATTAAAACACAAGGCCTTGTTGAACAGAAAGTACTTCTCTACACTAAACCCTTTGAGCTGTCAGAAAGATATTCAGACAAAAATATTTTTCTAAATCACAAGTTGTGTCTGAAATGGAAATGCTTGCTCCACTCCAGACTCTCACTGTGCTGCCACATGTTCTCTCTGTCTCCACTAAGTGAAGTTCTCATAGCTAGTGGTTTTATTGTCCAGTGTGCTTTTGACATTGATTGAAATACTTCAGCACTTAATTGCTGTGTGTATTGAGTACATGTCTGTTACTCTTTCTGCATCTGCAGAACCTGTAATAGAAAGCAAGTGAAATAGTTCATTATCACTTATACGGTGAAGTGATGAATTGTACAAAGTTACACTACAACAGTGTCACTTCCTGGGTGTGGCCTTCTAGAGACGTGTAAAGTTTAGTAAATACAGCACTATTATACAGAGCTGTGTTCAGAAATGTCTCAACTATACAACTTACTGTACATAGTGAGATACACACCACTGATTCTCACTCTAGTTACAGGTCATTCATTGTATTATATAGTATTTGTTTGTTTTTAAAGCATATAGTAATTTCCTAATTTACTGATTAATATTTGCTTTTGAAAAATTTGTTGCAGATTTAATTCTTTATATTCTTTTTCACTCCAGGCAGTTTTGCAGATAAAATTGAACCAAAGAATGAAGATGTCAACATTGTGGGGAAAGAAACAGACCCTGTTACTCTGAAATGTTCATATGAGACGAGCAGTGAATATGTTCGGCTTTATTGGTACAAACAATATCCTAACAGCGCACCACAGTATTTACTGTATAAAGGAGCAAGATCGAGTACTACCCAGAGCACTCCTGATGATCACCGATTAGAGTCAAAAACAAGCAGAGACTCTACTGAACTTACTATCAGAGGTTTAAAGCTCTCAGATTCTGCTCTCTATCTTTGTGCTCTAAGAGTTGGAACACAGTAATACAGAGTCAGTGAAAGGCTTTACAAAAACTTATAAAACCACATAAAAAGATCCTCCCTTTACCAACCTGTTATAAGTTATCCACATACACAAACAACTATTGTGGTAATTTTGTGGTATAAATGAATAAAGAAGCAAACATCAAACACTCCACAGTGTGCAACAGGTGCACAGGATATGAAATTTTTAGTTTATTGTACTTTTCTTGACAGTTTTATCCATGATACACTGTAATCAATATTCATTTGAATTTACTCGTTAAATTAAATGGTTCATTCATTTAGTCATTCAGTCTTGTGTATGTTATGCATGTATGTACAGCTGCATATTACTTTGTAGGATGTGAACTAGAGAAATGTCCTTTTACAAACCTCTCAAAACAGATGTGAGTTTTATTGTATTGTAATGATACACACACCACGGGTCAAACAAGCAAAACAAAAGTGAGTCCGTGAACATATATATCAAAATTATACTGTATGAAGCACCACCAAGTTGCAGCATGCACAAACACACGCCAGGGATAACACAGAATCCTTAACTGGAGATAGTAGAAGCAGGAGATAATCCTGTAGCCCCGAAGGCGAGGGAGAAGAAAGGAGAGCCGATTGCTGTGAAACAAACAGGAGTTTGGAGCTTGAATGACTGCAGGGAAAACTCACGTTAGTGCATACGATACCAGACAAATACGTGTGTTGATTGATGAATGCGGAGCAGGTGGTGCTGATTAGTACTCAGGGGAATGTGAATGCTGGTGAGTGAAAGAAGGACCTGGTGACTCCGTGACATGTACAGATACAATTGTACACACTAATAGAACATACTATAGGCTACACATATATGTTTAAGATAAAGAGACTTACTTTGCGAAAAAATAATTGTGTCTTTTGACAATTTTCTTTGTTTACCATGACACAGTTTACCGATTTTCAACAAACAGTAGCACTAATTCAGTTCTTATAGCCAGCAATGAATAAAGTGTAAAGGTTTAACAGAAATCAAACAATAGTATGATTTTGAAGGTGACTATGATCTAGCTGATAAGACAGAGCTCTATACTGAGACATTGTGGCTTTGGTCTAGTGGAATGCCTACACTATGGTAATGCTCAGTATTTATCAAGAAATCCCCTGTCATAATGTGCAAAATAATGAATAGAAAATAAGGACATGGACACTTAGAATCTTCTATTAAACATCTAGTATCAACCAATCAATCAATCAATAATAATAATAATAATAATAATAATAATAATAATAATAATAATAATGTTCATTCCAAAAGGTCAGACATGTATTTATCATTAAGTCCAGAGAAAATGTAAGGTTTTGATATTAGGATAATCTGCCTTTTCACAATATAATGCATAGTGCTAATAGGTGTAAGTTTATTACTTACATTCTTCCACTTGAGTAAACTTTAAATGAACAATCACTACTTACCTTATAGACCACTGCATGTAACACTGCTACAATGGTGTGACTATACATGTTAATTTAACCATTTAAATTGTATTGGTTTTTAAATATGATACACAAAGTAATTTGCAGGTGGAAGCAAATCATAAATTTGAGAGGAACATAATGTGAAAGTTAGATAGATGAGGTGCCAAAGACTGTTCAATCTTTTATTTATTCCTTTCCTGCAATACTTTTGCCACATTAAATAAGTATGTAATAAAGTCACATAAACCAAAATAAAAACAAAGTTTGACTTTGAGGCTGAACTTGTGTGTTACACTGCCAAACTTCCTGGTGACCTCATTCCAGGACTGTCAGCTGAGTTAACCATTTAAAAAAAAAAGTGTTTAGTGTTCCGGCAACTTGTCCATGACTGACGTCTCTGTTTATCACTTGGGAGTCTACAAACAGATTCAGATTCTGATTATTTTATTTAATACCATGTCAGCAATCAAAAGCTATTTTCATAATTCTATTACAAAAACACAAATATCATATAAATACAATAAAAACAAAACAAATATAAACAGCAAGTCATATTATAATTTTTTTTTAATTAACATAAGATAAAAAAATCCAAACCTTTTTCAGGCATAATGTCATTAAATATGTCCTTAAGTAACTTGATAAGAGCATTCTGCTTGCGATAAGTCCAGGACAATCTAATAAAATATGTTAGACAGATAAGGGAATCTTACAAAACATACATAAAGATGGGTCTTCACCTTTAAGCAAAAAAGCATGGGTCAATTTTTAATGTCCTTATTAAGAGCTTCGGAATCTACAAACATTGTCTGTTTTCCTAACTGTCAAAAACTAATGGGTAACTAACATGGATTAGCTGCGGTTGTTAACCAAGGACTAAAACAAACCAACGTAACAAGAAATATAATTTCCTAACATTCAACACCATAAAACACATTCTCACTTGTGAAAAGTAATCCCTTGCTGTCTGGTTTTTATATTTCTTTTGTTTGAACATCCAAACGCAGCACAGAAGTCCGGCATCGTCCATGCAATTAAAGTAGAAGAGCACTGTACAAAGATGGCGGTGCTTTTGACACATTTTTAGGACCCCGAGGCGACATTTATGTATAGATATCTATGCTGTTAACTGTTTTAAATCTACATAACCCTGAAGTAGCTGGGCTGAAGCGCTAATATTCAGGCGAGGCTCCCTCTGGCGGGCTGGTGAGGGAACCGCTGGTGAACTCGTTACAGCTTTACTCTCCTTTTCTTTTTCCCAATTTAGCAGTTAATCACAGACACATATAACACTTGTGATAACATGCAGCTGAAAAACAAATCAAAGTATAAAAAGCAAACAACGACAAATACTGCAGTCAATTCATGTACATTTACATCATCCAAACTATATTTTATCTGAGGCTAATAGAACATTTAGTGTCAGTTGTTATGGAGTGCATTTGTTATTGAATTCACTTATTAATTCTTTTGCCTTTTCTGGCCACTTATATTGTTAAGATAGATGGGGGTTTATATATATTTTATAGTCTGTGATAATTATAGGAATAAGTAATGATAATGAAAAAAATAATTAAATTAATATCATAAGAAAAAAGTAAATAAAATTCATGTGAATTCATGGCCCTTTAAGAACAGCACATTTACTTACTGTTAACAGAATATACAGAAGATATTTCCAATGCTGAAAAAAAAGAAGAAAATGGAAAAATAAGTATTCTCTAATACAGTAGTAGTTCACCTCCCTGTGTAGTGTAAGATGAAGCATCAGTGTCATGAATATGAATAAATTTGAGTGTGTGGAGTTACATGAGGAGACATTAGAGACACTTCAAATACACAACACGGGCATTTATTTCTAAAGCTAGAGGCCAGACCTAAACACTCGGGATAACAAAGTTACTTCTCTTCTTGCTTTTCTTTACTCACACAAACTGGCAAACTGAATATAACACATACAAGACAAGGACCACATTTTATTATCAATGTAAAATATTTCTTCAGAGATTTCTACAAAGAGTATACAGAACAGCACAGTTGTCATGGATGTGCATAAATACAAGTAGGTGGAGCTCGAGGTGGAGATGTACATCAAATATTAACACTGACATTTATTTCTAAAGCTAGAAGACATCCAGGAAAACAATGTTGTTCCTTGTCATGGTGTTTTGCACTCTTGCTGATGTTGGTAAGTCATATACACTGCACACAAAAGGATTCTGTTTTCTAATTAAAAAGAAACACAATTCTCCATGTGAAATGTGTCATTTATGATTAAAATGTCACAATATTGTTGTAATGTTTTTATAGCACAGGCTGCTGATTATAGCATTAAACCAGCTCAAACCAATATATTTTCAACGGAAGGTAGCAATATTTCACTGCACGTATACTGGATCAGTTTACAGTCTCATCTGGTATCGACACAAACCTCGATCAAGACCTGAGTTTCTGCTGATGATTCTTGAAGCAAGTAAATCTGTCACACCAGCTCAACCACCTCATCCACGATTGTCCATAAAACTTAATAATGATCAAGATAAAACATGTAAGAAAGTGTATCTGATCATCTCCTCTGCTGCTGTATCAGGGTGCTTTCACATCTATAGTTCGGTTCATTTGGTCCAAACCAAAAGCAAAAAATTATACATTGTAGCTTTTTATCAGTTTTGGTTCCTTTTCACACCACACTGATCGTTCTGTTCCGCACCAGTTGAAACGAACCAAAATGCAGTCATCTGATAACATCCACATCACTCATTGGCCACATGCCTTTGAGCATATTTCCTAAACTGCTTCTCGATTGGTCAGAATAAACGTGCGGGAAATTCCAACGAAACTCCGGAAGTAAACAAAAAGAGGAAAATACAGGAAAATACAGCATACACCATGGAGAGACGACTGCACGCTGCAATTATATTCGTGGTTGTAATCTACTACATCGCTTGTATACAGCACTCTATGCAAAGTCTAGAACACTAAATACAGAGCGTCTGTGCCAGTAGAGACTCATGTTGCCATTTGTATTTGGAGGTTCTAGGAAGTGCTAGGATGTTCATCTTGGGTGAATGGAGATTCTGATTGCCTATGCTGATGTGGATGATTCACTGGCAGCAGGGAAGTAGGCTGGGTTGGCTGAAACTGCTGGGACAAGGACCAAGCACTAGTGATTGATGTTGGTGGGATTGTCGTGGTCCAGGCTGGTAATTGTAAGGAATGAGATTGAGGCTGACCAGGCATTGTCGAAGCATGAGAATGAGACTGACCAGGATTTAACGCACTTGCAAGAGTGCCCATTAGTTGGAGAAACATTTGGTTAGTGGCCTGTTGCTGTGCCTGCATCACCTGGAATCTTCTCTCCTCGGCTTCCTGTTGTGACTGAAGTATTCTCTCAAAACCGGCAGCCTCTTGAGCCACTTGGCTTTCTTCAGGTCTTTGCAAATCTGTTAGCATCCTTTTGTTGTCCATCATATATGACTGGATTTCCTCATCAGCTTTGCAAGACTTTTTCTTTCTTTTTCGAGTTTTGGCTCCAGGAAAGGGCAGTCTCCCTCCTCTGATGCTTTCTTCGTTGACATGCAAGATGCTTTCTTCTTTCTGTGCTTGGATCATCAGACACTCCTTCATCAGCAGCAGTGATTGAGATATCAGTATGAGATGATATGTTGCTTGAATCTCCCACTGTTTTGAAATACACAATTTCTCAGTGTTACTCATGTTATTTTAATGCAGATTAAAATATATATTTCAATGCACAGTGCAAACAGTGTGTGTGTGAAACGATGAGAATAACTGTTCCTCAACTTTATAATTGTTAATATTCTGAAATAAGACAGTCTTGATGAAGTATACAGCCTACAAATGCGACATACAGAGGATGCAGCCTTCCGTTTGAGAAATGTACGATATAACATGAAAACTTTAATGTGAAGTAAATTAATGTTTTTGACTGCCTGTTTTATTATGTGCATCCCGCACTTGGATGTACTGCTGGCGGAGTTTTTTCACCTTAACCCGGCACTGCTCCACAGACCTATGAAACACCCTGTCCCTGAGCTGTTTGCTAAATAAAGAGAAAACCGCACTGTTCTTGTGAGTTTTTGAAAGTTGTGATCTAATATGTTCATCAGACCAAATTTCCATGAGGCTTTACACCTCCTCGCAACTCCAGGTCTGTCCCCGACCTTCCATTGTTGTGCTAATACTGCTAATATTCTCTCTCTCTCTCTCTCTCTCTCTCTCTCATTATTTTTAAAAAGTTTAAACACTATTGACATGTTTCTTTCTTTCATTTATTCATTCTTTCATTCTTCTGTAACTATTTACATAGTCTTTCCTTGGAAACACTGGGAGGAATTTGGATATTTGGAAAACATTTTAAACTCCACAAAGTTACTGGAGCTCAAAACTGAATATTTCTGTACAAACCTGTCATCTAGATCTATCATGCTATAGCTCACACAGTCCAAATGTCCTGTCCAGTATAGCATCACTCTGCTGGATCTCAAAAGAATAATCAGTTGATTCTCTCCTATCTTATTCACACTGCATTGTCTCACAGTCAAATTTCAGCCGTTCAGGTAATCTGTTTGTTTTGTTTCAGCTGGTAGGAGTGAAGAGGCCATTTACTGTTTTAAAGGCCACCACACTCCCCAGCAATGTTACAGGCCTGCAACAGGGTTTGTAACTGATGTGTGTGGGTGCACGCTTGTGTTCTGTCTGTGAATTCTGATATTACAGATTCTATTTACCTGGAGTTTTGGTGTTTAATGCTACTGTTTATTTTCCTGAAACGAAATAAGTATATGTTTAAAACTGAATATCATCACATTGTTTATCTGGAGTTTATTATTATTAGTGAGGTAATTTAGTGTAACATTCTTACATCTTCTGTGAGTTATTTTGAAATCTAACCTGTGAATCTCTGAGCGGATAGTTTAAAGAGTCTGTTCAGAAAAATATACACAACAGGTTTATTTATTTTATTGTCTTTATGGATTTTTTATGACATATACTCAGCCAGTTATTTCAATATTTCCATTTGTACATAATCAAATATAATCATAAGGTAATTGATAATACTTAACTTTTGAGTTTAAGTTAGTTTGGTGATAATTTGCTGCAGTTTAAAAATTATTCAAGTTTATTCAACAAGAAAAGATACTGCATTCATTCATGCAGTAATAGATTAATCTGACAGAAAAAAGTATGATAAAAACCCAGGTTCTGCTAATTCTAGAAAAGAATAATCACACTAAATACACACCTGTCAACCTTAAAGAGGAAGAATGATATTAACATGCTGCTCAAACTGTCTGAACATCTGTCCAGTACAAAAGAGCAAAAGGTTCAACAGTGACCTTACAATTTTAATTACAACTGTAATAATTTTTTGACATGTAGGTCATTACTATTTGACATGTAGGTCAAGGCCTGTGATATCATTTTTCTATTAAAAAAAAGTTAGGCTTTTTTTATTTCTCAGGAATGTTTGGTGGCTAAAAATATGACATTTCTAATAAATCTAATGTTAACTTTACACATTGTAAGAAATTACAGAAATTGCACCCAAATTCCACTCCAAGGTACACATCTAAAAAGAGCTCATTCCTAAGAAGTATCATAAGGTAATATGTTTAGGACTCTAAACGTATAAATGTGATTCAATTATAAATATGGGGACGGCGGCAGGACATTAGGGATCACCACGAACAAAGGGTCTACGTGACCGCGATTACCATTTGAAGTGACTACTTGGTTGATAACAATACCAAGCCAAGGACTACGTGGCCACGATTACCATTTAAAGTGACCACTTGGGTGCTAACAATTGTAACAATACCAAGACAAGGTGTACGTGACCATGATTAACATTTAAAGACATCAGCTAGACAACAAGGTGTAGCCCAGCCATTTGGGAGACATTCCATTCTTACCCTCAATACACATTCAAAGCGAAACTTCATTTAAATTACCAAAAGGGAAAACTGTATATAAGGTTTGAGCAGAATTTGCTCTGGGTTCGTGTTCTTTCTGACTCCGACAAACCCAAAGTACGCCATGTATTTTGTCACTGCTATGCTGGAATAAACTTCTTGTTCTTTATTAAGATCTTCAACATTATCGTCTTATTTTTACACTACGCATATTTTTCTTACAACATGTTGAATGCTCACTATGTGAAACAAACTGATTTTTATTTCAGGTTAATGTTCTCTGTATTCTGTAACAGAAAACAAAGACCCCATTTCCTCACCTTTCAGTCATGAAAATTGACAAGAACACCTAACTTTAAGATGGAAGGAAGTGGGTGGGGCTTTCAGGGGGTCAATTTATATCAGTAAATTCAAAACACCTAAACTGTTAATCATTTCAGGTTCAATTAGCCCATATGCTATTTTTTTCAGGGCAGTAAGAAGACTTTTTTTTTTTAAGAGATACTTTTGCCGATTTTCTAATAGTTATGTCACATGTAACAGGTCCCCTGGATGTGGAGCCTACAGTAGATAGAAGGTGACATGTTCATTTCTGGCAGGTACCGAACTTTCATTAAGTGGATGAATGGAAATCCTTTCTGTTTTAGGGCCCTCGATATATATGCTTCAATCTTCTGTCTAGATGTTTACATGCTTAAACTCTTGCACAATTTCTGGTGTTTTCCACCTTTCCCCTCCAATCCATTTTTGACGCTTTTATGAAACAGAGGAAAATTGTTTGATCGTTTAAATTTTATTCTTGTGGACAAATTTCTCATAGCTAGATCCTTGTCCCAGGTAGAAGTTGGTGTAAATCCGCCTCCTTCTGACAGGGATATCCTTCATTTTGTTCTTGTAGTTTTGTTGAAGCTTTATGACTGCAGTACAAATTGTTTTACATTTGTCCTATTTTTCTTACTCACTGTCAAATTTTTCTGTCCAAAAAAGGATTGAGCAAAGAAACAGAGCATTCGATGGGCATTTTGATTTCTCTTGAACAAATGAATGGCTGAACTTCTGCAGATCTTTGTGGACAACCAGCTTAGGTGAGAGATTGCACTTAAGGCAAAATGTGATGCTATGTAGTTGGCACAATCCACGTGATCCATTTTAGCGCCCTTTTTATACAGTGTAAATATTTTCTCTAAAGTTTAGACCTTGTCTTTATGATTTTTCTGCTCTATGTTGGAGAAGATTGTTGTAAAGTTACCTCCACCGAGCTGGGAGATAGCCTTGTATTTGCTGAAGTCAGTCATTTGATCTAAATACCTTGTGCATTATGGGCTGAAGTTTTGTAGTGAAAGGGTTCCCATTGTCCTTTAAACTCCTTAGGAATGTGGTCTGTACACAGGTATTTCTGTAATTCAGCACGTTTACTCGAGAACACATCAACTAAGGAAATTAGCTCTAACAAGCTACACCCCACTTCTATAACTCCAAAGAATCCTGAGCTGTTCATGGTCGCAGTTTCTTTAACATCTACCCTCTGACATATTTCAAAACAGTCAATGGCTTTAACTGCTGTTTCAATGGCATCTGCTGTGCACTCTTTCTGGTGTCATTTGGTGAGTCATTTCCAGTTCATTGTTTTTTGTTGTGAACAATCTTCTGTACACCTGACTTTTGGTGTCAAGAATGTAGGAGTTACTAGGCATTTTATTTGCTGCAGTTACTGCCCACTGTTTTCTCTCATCAAATTGTTCATGGAAATAAAAGAGACGAACTAGCTGTTGAGAAAAAAATGCATCCTTGTCAAATCTTTTGTAGGCTTCATGCAGAAGCTTAGTGAAATTTTCTACCTTTACATTTTGTCTTACATGCTCAATGAGGGGTGAGAAAAAGGTGTGTGATTTATCACCTCTGCTGATTTTGTAACGCCTTATTTAGAGCTCACGAAGAAACTTCTTGTACTCTACACCACCAAATCTGTAATTAAAGAGCACATCATTGCTGAGACATTCAAGTGCAAGATCACTTTGATGTTTGTCTCCCAAAAGCTGATGGAGAACTCCACAATGCAAGTGAACCCATGAGCCTCTCTGTTCTGACTGGAGTAATTACACTGCAGATGAAGAGCATTTTATTGACTAAGTCTAGTGTAGAAGAATCTTATCCATCGTGATATGTAGAAACAACATCAGAAAGGGAATTGGCTAGGTGTCTGTGTGTGCACACAGGAATGTGGGTGATATGGTCGACCCACAGTGATATACAGATATACAGTACTGTATACTGTAGCTTCTTTTGTCCAATGTATGTGCATTGGAATGTAACCATATACGGTAACGTATCCTAGCCATAGGAAGAGTGGCCCCACAGATTGTATAGTCAGGAGGGCTGTAGAAATGAAACAGATGTTGGGATGATGTGAATGTATTGGCAACCTATATATTGACCGGGATGAGTTAGATCGGGAGTCGCTCTGCAGACCGGCTCAGGCTGTTATTGCATGATAAAAATCCTAAAAAAAAAAAAAAGCCATAAAAGCCTTATTCTTCTGGCAACAAAACCTGAGACTTTGTGTGATTCCTCCAACATTTGGTGACCCCGACGTGATAGGAAAGGGGCATGGGTGTGGCTGATCACCGTGGGGTTTTCTTGGCGGGCAGAACAAACAGGTGGCCACCTACTAAGGTAAGCAGCTTTTGCTTATTTACTTAGTTTGTGTTGTTTGCTGAGGTTGACCCATGGTGGTAAGGATGCTTAAGAAAGACCCCTCCGGTGAAATAGAACATTGCAAGCGTTTTATTTCCAGAGGACATACATTCATGCACTAGACTGCTGTACTGTTAAGTGGGCGTTGATGGAGTAGTACAGTAGCAGTACAGTAAAGGTAGCTAGTACAGAGTTTTTCCTGGGTCAAAATTGGTCTTCGGTGGTGCCTGACCGACAAGGTCATCCACACACAGCAAAGAGTACCCTAGTACCCACATGATCCGCAAGCCCAATATTGACAATAAATGTTACATTTAAAATAAATACAAAGAAATTTTAAATACAAAGAAATACAAAGTGATTTTTTTTCTTATCCTATTTATTCATGAAAAAACGATCACTGTCAGGCTATAGATACAACCCCTGGCAAAAAGTATGGAATCACCCCTCTCAGGTGTTCATTCAAAAAACAAGCACATATATGCCACAAATTTCACTCAAGAACACTTAAAAAAACAAAAAACAAAGAAAGATGACTATAGTCAATTACAACTGTTTTTACAGATCAAACAGAGGAAAAAATATGGAATCACACAAATCTGAAGAATTGAAGTATGGAATCACCAAATAAAAACACTACTAGTACTTTGTTGCACCACTTCTGGCTTTTATAACAGCTTGAATTCTCTGAGGCATGGATTTAACTAATGACAAACAGTATACTTCATCAATCTGTCTCCAGCTTTATCTTATTGCAGTTGTAAGCTTTTCAGGTTGGAGCCTTGTCATGGACCATTTTCTTTAATTTCCACCAGAGATTTTCAATTGGATTGAGGTACGGATTATTTGCAGGCCATGCCATTGATATTATATGTCTTTCCTGTAGGAATGTTTTCACAGATTTTGCCCTATGGCACGATGCATTATCATCCCAAAAAATGATTCTACCATCACCAAACATCCTTTCAATTGATGGAATAAGAAAAGTGTCCAAAATCTCAACATAAACTTTTACATTTATAGAAGATGTAATGACTGTCATCTCTCCCATACCTTTACCTGAAATACAACCCCATATCAATAATGATTGTGGAAATCTGCATGTTTTCTTCAGGCAGTTGTCTTTATAAATTTCATTGGAACGGCACCAAACAAAAGTTCCAGCATTATCACCCTGCCCAATGCAGATCCGTGATTCATCACTGAATATAACTCTCATCCAGTCATCCACAGTCACTGAAACCTTGTTTTTTTCTGTTTAGATGTTAATGATGGTTTTCGTTTGGATTTTCTGTATGTAAATCCCATTTCTTTTAAGCGATTTCTTACAGTCATTGACATTTCTCACAGACATTGACTCCACTTTCTGCCATTTTGTTCCTCATTTGTTTTGTTGTGCATTTTCTGTTTTCAAGGCATATTGCTTTAAGTTTTCTGTCTTAGCGCTTTGATGTCTTTCTTGGTCTACCAGTATGCTTCCCTTTTACAACCTTTCCATTTGATTTGTACTTCGTCCAGATTTTAGACACAGCTGACTGGGAACAACCAACGTCTTTTGCAACATTCCGTGAACATTTACCTTCTTCGAGAAGTTTGATAATCCTCTCCTTTGTTTAAACTGACATCTCTCATGTTGGAGCCATGAGTTATGTCAATCATCTTGGGTCAACACATCACTAATGTGTGCAAGCACTCTTTTTTAGCTGCAGACTAATTAGCAGTTGTAATCAGATACAGGTGTTTGTTTTAGAAATGCAAAGTGCATGGTGATTCCATATGATTTTCCTCAGATTTGTGTGATTCCAAATTTTTTTCCTCTGTTTGATCTGTAAAAACTTTTTTTTGTGTGTGTGTGTGTGTGTGTGTGTGTGTGTGTGTGTGTGTGTTTTATACAGCCAGAAGTTTGGATTGTTGAGTGAAATTTGTTTTGTGGCATTTATGTGCTTGTTTTTTTTTTCTACACAAACATTTGAATGAACATTTTCTGAGAGGGGTGATTCCATATTTTTTGCCAGGGGTTGTAGTAAAAGAAAGCGATTACAACTTATTTTACGATCATCGATACCAAAGTATATTTGAAATGTCAAAGGTATCACAATTTATCTATTTACAAATATCACAGCCTGCAGATGAACATTTAACTCGTCTCTTTTTATTAACACTGTAGAACCTTTTTACAAGATCTCTGTAAGTCGATTTCATCCTGATGGGGCCCATCCACAGCTACCTTGCAGCATACGTCTAAATGTTGGTCCTTTTTCATTTTAGTATAATCATATCAATTAAAAAGTTGCATTAAAAACGTAGCATTAAAAGATGTAATAGTGTAATTTTTTACTATATAAAATGTAATATAATTAGCAGCTAGCTAGCTTGCTTTGTGCTTTGATCTAGTTTTATCTCACTCCAGTCTAACTTTAAACTAACTGATTTTATATGTAATTCACTACACATTGTCATAGGCCTATACATACTGTGGATTATTAAGGCTAAATTTTACTAAACACTCTTGCTAAATGGGGTAAGCACACTTACCGTATTTTCCGCACTATAAAGCGCACCGGATTATAAGGTGCAGTCTAAATTACGGGGTCTTTTTCTGTACTTAACCCATACATAAGGCGCACCATATTATAAGGCGCATGCTAAAACATATGGTCTACAAAAAAGGTAACAGAAGCAAAACAGTGAGTTTAGTTGAACTTTATTCTACTATTGATGTTGAATTCTTTCACAGCTGCTCTATTCCCAATTACAACCGTGTAACTGATAGCCTGTAGTTTGAATTGTGCCTCGTAAGCATGTCTCTTCACTGGTGCCATTTTCAGGGGTCCTTAGACAAACAAATGTTGTCTTCTTCTGATTTTTATTGGCGGATGGCAAACCAACTTAAGGTGTATTTACCGCCACCTACTGGACTGGAGTGTAGAGCCCATAATGGTTAGGAAGAAACAAATGTTGTTTTGCAACATACCGGTAGTTATACTGTACCTACCGGAGGCGTGGCAGAGGTAAGCGTACATACTGTACGTATTACATAATGTTCTCTGATTTGGTTTATCACTGCCAGCGTTTGTAGTGTATGTATTACGTCCGTGTCTCAGCAGGAAATGGTCCGACAGTCAATCAAGTGGAGCGCTTACCAAAGTCGCACAACATTTTTTACAGATTTTTGAAACTCCGTGCACACATAAGGCACACAGGATTATTAGGCACACGGCCGATTTTTTAGAAAATTTAAGGCTCTTAGGTGCACCTTATAGTGCGGAAAATACTGTACTTTCTCATTTCAGATGTGTATGTTCTTCTAAGAAGTAATAATTTGTTATACACCAATTCAGACACTGACAGGCAGACCAATTGCTTTAACCATGCATTATAATGAATCGGCTCAAAGGAGTCATTAGGTCACGAATCGGACTTTACGGACATGTTGTGTGGGAATCCTGGCTGTTAATACATCGCGAAAGATTTGTCAACACACACAGACACACAAAACACTTCATAACTGGATAGATTTTTTTTTTTGCGTTCATTTAAAGTCAGCTATTTCAGCTGCATGTGCGGAATGCTTGTCACAAGTTGTAAGAGAAGATAAGGCAACTTTTTTTTTTGACTGCAATTCACACCCAGCGGAAATTTAGCAAAACTATTCTCTGAATGCACCAAGTGAAACATGGATTCGGTCTTCCGACCTTTAAGATCAGTTGATTTTGATGCGAGGGAGAGAGCAAAGTCAGAACTGAAGACGGAGAGTGCCTGCGTGGGGGTGGGACGCTGTGCTCGTTCTGTTCGTCACTCCATCAGTAGCCTGATTCACTCACAAAACCAATTACACATCAAAAATGGCTTTGGTGGGACAAAAAATCATTTTGGCGGCCACCAAAAAATTTTCAATGTAGGAAAAACTCTGTAGTAGATGAACATTGCATGGTCTGTATTTGCTGCTAATAGGGCCTTGATGGGAAACAGACAAATATGAGTGATCACCTATGAGCATCTAATGTGCTGTTAAAAGGGCCTTGATGGATAGCAGTACATGAAAGGTAGATGATCATTCTATTGGTCTGTATTTGTTGGTAACAGAGCCTTGATGGATATCAACAAAACTAAAGCAGACCAATACAATTGCTCAACCCAGGGGTAATTCCATACAAATTCAAATAGAGAGATGAAGTTAAATCAGGATTTGAAGCAATATTTCTCTGGATTTCACCAATTAAAAATACTGAATGGATTAATCATATTTACTATAATCAACAATGGTTTATTAATTATATGGATGACGCTTTAACTGCACAAGGTGAACAGTTAAATGCAACAAGTTCAATGACATGGCAAAATAGGCAGGCTCTTGAATGTTTATTGGCTGATAAAGGAGGGGTACCATAAAGATAAAGGTTTGGGGACCAGTGCTGTACTTGTATCCTTAACAATACAGCTCCTGATGGTGCATTTACTAAAGCTATGCATAAGTTGAATGCTTCACAAGAAAATCTTTTTGCATAATTATTTTGAAATAAAAGTAACAAATACAATGGAGCAAATGTAATCGTCATAAGTTATTTAAAAAAATCATGCCAAACACTACAAACACAGGGGGTGGAGAATCATAATCTCTGCCTTTAGACGGTGAAGGGGAAATGCTTCGAGAAGGGTGGGGGCCTTTAGATCATTTGATGTCAGATATTTTGCATCAAACAGCACCGTTAGGTATTGTTGAAAAGGGTATATTTATTCTAGCAACAGTATGTAACAATTCAGTCCGACCTAATGGCCTTCGATCGTCTGAAACTGAGAGGCCGTGAGATTTTTAAGCAGATCTACCTTGTGAGATTCTTTGGTCGTGTTTCCATTAAAAATAAATTTACCCTCATCATTCCACGAAGCAGCATCGCCTGGTTTTAAAAGTTTTTCCATAATGTATGAGACATTTCTTTTATACCTCGCTAAAACATTAGCAAGCACCTCATGTGTGATCTCATCACTGTGGGGGTGTGAAACTGGTCACGGTTGCCTCTATTTTGCTTTCTGGTATTTTTGGTAGGGTCAGACTCAGTTGAGCTGATTCCTGATCACTCAGTTTAACCAAGTTTAAAATCTCTTGCAGGACTGATGTGTAGAGTTTTACCTTCTTGTATTCATTCAGATCCATCCTTGACAATATCTGCCGCATTGCTTCATCTAAGTTGTTTTCAACAGTGTTTCTTAGGGTGCTTTCACACCTGCCTTGTTTAGTTCGGTTGAATCGTACCAGAGTTCGATTGCTCGTTTGGTGCGGTTCGTTTGGGCAGGTGAGAGTGCAGCAATCGAACTCTGGTGCGCACCAAAAGCGGACCAAACAAGCGTACCGAGACCTCCTTGAAGAGGTGGTCTCGGTACACTTTCAAACGAACTCTGGTACGGTTCGTTTGTGGTGAGAACACGGTCCGAAATCGAATAGACCTAACTGCAAAAAGTATTGCGCATTTTGGACTAAACCAGCTGCCGTAGTGGGTCGTTGGCAATATTTTCGGAAGATGAGCATGTCACAGTTTCGCAAAAGTTATGCTCGCCGCCTCCTGAAGTGTCTTGCGATGCGTCTTCGCCGTTTGCAGTGCATTGAAATGATATTTTCAAGCCGCATCCACGCTTCATTCTGAAAATTAAGACTTTGCATAGAATGCTGTATACAAGCAATGTAGTAGATTACAACCACGAACATAATTGCAGCGCGCAGTCGTCTCTCCATGGTGTACTGTATGCTGTATTTTCCTCTTTTTGTTTACTTCCGGAGTTTCGTTGAAATTTCCCGCACGTTTATTCTGACCAATCGAGAAGCAGTTTAGGAAATACGCTCAAAGACATGTGGCCAATGAGTGATGTGGATGTTATCACATGACTGCATTTTGGTTCGTTTCAACTGGTGCGGAAAAGAACGATCAGTGTGGTGTGAAAAGGAACCAAAACTGATAAAAATATACAATGTATCATTTTTTGCTTTTGGTCCGGACCAAATGAACCGAACTATTGGTGTGAAAGCACCCTTAAACTCTTTCTGTCACGGTATTTCTAAGCTTGTTAAGTTGATGTTGAGGGAATAAATACATTTTCTCAGTGGTCTCCATGTTATCTGTTATGGGATGCGATCAAGCTGCTTATAAATGGTACCGGCACGCTGAGTAGCGGTAAAAGAAATCCTCCAGTTTCATTAATTACTTTACTTTTCTACAGTTGCTCTTTTATCTGCAAATTTTCATCAGCATTTTTTCTGCTTTTTTAATTCTCTGTACTGTTTTGCTGTTAGAGGGATGGTACCTCTGAGCATGTTTAAAGCTAATTCACATATGCTAAAAATGAGTTCGGTAGGTGCATCGCACAATATAACTTTTCTCTTCTGGAGCCTCGTGTAATGCTTTCAACAACGGAAGTGTTTTTTTCAAGCGTATAGACATTGTTTTCAGTAACACTTTTTTCTTCTGCTTCGGAACATACACAGCTGATTTTTCTTGCGGTAACAAACCTGATCGGAGTCTGAAGTCTTCTGGTGTATTTGACTTTAGGTAAAAAAATAACCGTATGGTGTTAGTGTCTTGAAAACATCCTAAAAAGTATTTCCTGTTACCCGGATAAATTTGCAGAACTAGCACACTGATCTGTAATTTATCTCTAGGGTTTTTAAAAAGAACCATGTAATTGGTTTTCAAATTGATTGTTCTACTAGACTTGCCCATTCTGAACCAGATATATGACGCTCAGATTTCGGAGATGTGTGTATTTAGTAAAAGCTTTTTCTACCTCCTCGTTTTCACTCACAGATTCCATCAAGTCATCTATTACCAAAAAGTTTGTTTTGCTGGGGGGAAACATTTCGTCATCACACAAAGAATCTGGGATTCCGTGAATAAAATTTATACTTATTTTGGTCATCAATTCATCGTACAAAGGCTGCCAACATGAATAAATCCATACAATATTTTCAGGAACTTGACAATACCTCTTTACAATTTTCCAGCAACATTTTGATAAAATAAAATTTCCCACTATTACTAGGCCTGCATACAACACATGATAAGGGCAGTTGCATCCTCCTATCGAAAGAAGTCATTCATATTTTCCTTGAAAAGCGTTCACAACTGTATAGACAATCAAATGAACAACATAAACATTCATAAATGCATATATACATAAAAATACATCAGGATAGGTGTCAATACCTGTAAGGGAGAGTTATGAAACAGCAAATAACACGTTTATCGTACACAAACCTGAACCTTCCGGATGGTCTTTGATCACTCCGCCACTGGGGAGAGCACGGAGGAGCAGTTGCTGGCCGGGTCACAGGGCAATCGCACCACGGAGGAGTATGCACTAGCGTTTTGCACTCTCGCCACCGAAGCAGGCTGGGAGGAACGCCCCCGCGACTGCTCTACCGCTAGGGTTTAAATCCGGACCTCCAAGCCGAGCTGGCCTGTCGGGATGAGGGAAGGAGCCTGTCCGAGTTCGTGGATCTCTCCATCCAACTGGACAACCTGATGCGCTCCCAGCGAGCGTGAGCTCCTCCGCGCGCTGTCACACGTCCTGCACGTGCCGAATACCCCAAGCCCATGCAGGTCGATTATACACACCTCACGCCGGAGGAACGAGAGTGCCGCCTCTGCCTCTGCCTCTGCCTCCGCCTCTGCCTCCACCTCTGCCTCCGCCTCTGCCTCTACTGCGGAGAACCTGGACACTGACTGCCGACCTGCCCAACCCGACCACCGTGAGGGCAAAATAACCCGCTGAGTCAACGTTCCGTCAACCCCCCCGATCGCCGAGCTGTGCCCAAATCAGTGTGCTGCTCGAGATTGACGGAGAGAGTGTGGAAGGCTATGCACTTATTGACTCAGGCGCAGCCGGTAATTTTGTGTCTTGGAAATTCGTTCACGCTCATAACGTACAGGTGATCCCTTCTGTCCTTTAGCAGTGGAGGCGATAGACGGATGACCGCTAAAGGAGGGGTGCATCACACACCTCACCAGTGATCTCAGCTTGCAGGTGGGGGACCAGCATCAGGAGCGCCTCTCCTTCCATATCATCCACTCCCACGGCACGCCCTCATCCTCGGCCTACCATGGCTCCGGCTCCACAACCCGACCATTCCCTGGTCCGAGCTGCGCATCACCAGCTGGGGCAGCGCATGTGACACGCACAGCAGAGACCTAGTGGAGCCGTGCCAACTTAACACCACAGACACCATGCTGATCTCCTCCCACATCCCCGGTCTCCCCAATGAATACCTAGACCTCACAGATGCATTTAGTAAAGTCAAGGCCACGGAGCTACCTTCACATTGTGCCTGTGATTGCGCCACCTTCTGCCAGGAGTAACGCCACCTAGAGGGAGAATATTCCCCTCTCACAGACAGAGTCTGCGGCCATGAACCAATATATTCAGGAAGAACTAAAGAAGGGGTTCAGTTGTCCTTCCATGTCTCCAGCGTTGTCAGGGTTATTCTTCGTCAAGAAGAAGGACAAGGGGCTTCGACCCTGCATTGACTACTGAGCCCTCAACGACCTAACTGTGATGTTACGGTACCCCCTGCCACTCGTGCCGTCAGCCTTGGAACAACTCCGCCGCGCGTGGTATTTCACGACACTCAACCTCCGCTGCACATATAATCTCATCTGCATCAAACAGGGAGATGAGTGGAAGACCACCTTCTCGACCCAATCAGGCCACTACGAGTATTTGGTCATGCCGTTCGGCTTATCGAACAGCCCAGCGGTCTTCCAATCGTTTATTAACGATGTGTTCCAGGACATGCTCAAATGCTGGGTAATCATTTACATCGACGATATTCTCGTCTACTCAGAAAGCAAGGAGTAACACATCCAACACATGAGGGTGGTGTTACAGCGTCTCATCCAGCATCATGTATACACCAAGGTGGAGAAATGCGAGTTTCATCAGACCGCATCATCCTTCCTGGGGTACATCATTTCGGCAGAGGGGGTCGCCATGGATGACACGAAAGTGCAAGCGGTGTTACAGTGGCCCAGACCATCAAAGAGCTACAACGCTTCCTATGGTTCGTTAATTTCTACTGCCGCTTTATCCGTGGCTTCAGTACCATCGCTGCACCCCTCACCTCGATGACAATGCGGGCATCTACTCAGCTCACCTGGTCGCCAGAGGCACACTCAGCGTTCAGTTAACTGTAGAATAATACTTTCTGTATAACATTTCATCTTCTGCATCCAGTACAGTGCTCAGGTTCATGTGATTTTTACATTCTTTGTGCTTTATACTACACTAGATGCTAGACAGCTCAGGCAAGCACATTGTATTTGAACAATATATAATAGAATTATATTGACTGATATTATAATATATGTCATCTTAATTTATATTTCCTAAAAATCTATATTTAGGAAAAAATTAGATAAAGTGATACTCATGGGGGTTGGACAAATACCTGTTACCTATTATCTGTCAACACTGAAATTGTGAAACAATGGACTGGGCTAAATTCCAAAATTGCATGTAAGCATACATCATACTAATGCCCAATACTATTGTATTTGCTACAGCAGCATGAAACCGGGCTGTATAGTAAGCTTAGAGTAATTATTATCTTTAGAGTATAATACTATAGAGTATTATATCTTTAACTATTCATCGTGAGTCACTTTAGGTTGACCAGAAGCTTTGTATTGGCCCGTTTGCCTGTCACTCAAAACTATTGAATAAGCGCACGCTCAGATTTATTCAATCAGAGTGAAACAAGAGACTGCGACCACCTGAAAGGGAATTCCTGCTGTGTAGTACATTTTAGGTCAACATAATGACAGGACTCATGTGTCAATGATGTTGTTATTTGTGAACAAGCTCCATTTTACCTTCCGGTTGTTAGCGCGAGTTGCGTGATGATTAATAAACTGTCCAGCAGCTGTTTTTGAAAGTAAAGTAAGAGCAAGTGAAAGGTTTTGTAAAAGTTTAACATATTTGAAGGTCTCTCGATCTCTTATAGCTTCGTAGCCACGTTTTTTCTTATGTGTGTGAATGTTTTTATTTATTTGGATTTTTTTGATGAGTTTATTAATCATGGATTGATTGCTTTATGTATAATCATATTAATAAATAAATTCATATATAGATGAATATATAGATGAATATTTGATGAGCAGCTATTGTTTTTTGTAATTGAGATTTAACACATGTTTCTTTGCTGGTCTTGAGTACTGAATAATAAGAATGTCCACTAAATCTGCAGAATGTCTCACTATAAGACACTATAAGACATTTGCACTATAATTATCTATGACATTATTACAGTCAGTAATAATGAACTCTTCTACAGGTCATTAAAATGGAGAGGAAGCTAAATTCAACCTTTACATTTATCCCTAATGTTAGCTCGCTATTGTAACAACGCCACCTGGACTTCTCCTCTCCAGCCACCAGAGGAAACCCTCACCAGAATTTTGAAGCACATTTAAGTCTTATCCCAACACTGCTGGTATTTAACAGTCAGTTCTTTAGACACCATGCAAATTGTGTTACTGTGTATTTTGGATTTTCCTGTTTTGGAATATAGTTATTGTTATGTTTTTGTTTTTTTGTTTTTTGACTTCTTGATTTATTGCCTGTTAATATAATTCTTGTCTCTGTGAATCTCTCACAGCTGTTAGTTCACTAGCACTTAGTTATTTACACAATAGCCTACTGGTTCAGTCACCTCTGGTAACATTACAGTTATTAACTAGATTTGTAAAGTTCGTTGCGACAAACTTTGATGTTGGCTTTGACGGTGCAAGTATTCGCAAAGACCGGTGCATTGTGGAGGCGAGTGGACAGAAAGATTGTGAAAGCTACTGGACCGCTAGGGTGCCAATACTTTTGGAGGTGAGTGGACATGAGCATGTGACGTGAACATAATACCCATGGGGCAGTTCCCCTCATTGTGCTGAGTGTTTTGATATGTCACATATCCATGTTGTGCAAATTTTTGATTTCACTTGTTTTGGGGGCGGGGCTACTCGTGACGTCAAGTGACGTGACCAGAATATCCGTGGGGCACTTCCCCTCGTTGTGCTGAGTGTTTTGATATGTCACATGTCCATGTTGTGCAAATTTCTGATTTCCCTTGTTTTGGGGGCGGGGCTACACGTGACGTCACGTAACTTGACCAGAATACCCATGGGGCAGTTCCCCTCATTGTGCTGATTGTTTTGATATGTCACATGTCCATGTTGTGCAAATTTTTAATTTTGCTTGTTTTTGGGGCGGGGCTACATGTGACGTCACGTGACGTCACGTGACGTGACCATAATACCCGTGGGGCAGTTCCCCTCATTGTGCTGAGTGTTTTGATATGTCACATGTCCATGTTGTGCAAATTTTTTATTTTGCTTGTTATTGGGGCGGGGCTATAGGTGACGTCACGTGACGTCACATGATGTGACCAGAATACACGTGGGGCAGTTCCCCTCAATGTGCTGAGTGTTTTGATATATCACATGTCCATGTTGTGCAAATTTTTAATTTTGCTTGTTTTTGGGGCTGGGCTACTTTGACAAAACGTGACGTCACGTGACATGACCAGAATACCCATGGGGCAGTTCCCCTCAATGTGCTAAGTGTTTTGATATGTCACATGTCCATCTTGTGCAAATTTTTTATTTCACTTGTTTTGGGGGCGGGGCTACACGTGACGTCACGTGACGTTACCAGAATACCCATGGGGCAGTTCCCCTCATTGTGCTGAGTGTTTTGATATGTCACATGTCCATGTTGTGCAAATTTTAAATTTTCACGTGATGTCACGTGACCTCACATGATGTGACGTGACCAGAATACCCGTGGGGCAGTTCCCCTCAATGTGCTGAGTGTTTTGATATGTCACATGTCAATGTTGTGCAAATTTTAAATTTTGCTGGTTTTGGGGGCGGGGCTACACGTGACGTCACGTGACGTGACCAGAATAGCCGTGGGGCAATTCCCCTCATTGTGCTGAGTGTTTTGATATGTCACATGTCCCTGTTGTGCAAATTTTTGATTTTGCTTGTTTTGGGGGCGGGGCTACACGTGACGTTATGTGGTGTCAAGTGACGTCACCAGAATACCCGGTGGGGTGCCAATACTTTTGGCAAAAAGTGGCTACTGAGGGTTTGGACATTTCATGTCAATACTGCAGTCATTATGGGATTCTACTTATTATACTGCATAGAACAGTACATGCAATTCTTAATGTTGGATGTATATTGTGTGTGTGAGAGCTTAGAGGACTTTTCAGAATTCCCCATTCAAGTCTATGGGATGTTCGATCGTCGACTACGGGAAAACCGAAAATTCCGTCGGAACTCCGGAATAAAAACTCTGTCCGGAGTGAGGTCCTAAAGAACCTGTCCGAGTTCGGTGTAAATCGCTCGAAAACTTGCCGAGTTATAAACCTCAAAATTTTATAATGGAAGTCTATGGGGAAAAAAGGCCACTTTGAGCTTCCGAACGCGGAATGCCGGAATTCCGATCGCTTAGAAAAATAGAAGCAACAAACTTCAGACCAGGGTCTACGACATATCCGAATTTGGTGCATGTGGCTCGAACGCCCTGGGCCGCATTTTTTAAAATAAATTTTTGTCTAATAATAATAATAATAAGAATAATAATAATAATAATAATAATAAGCTTATAACGGAAATAGGAATGTTGGCTTCTACAAAGCCAACATAATAACTAGATTTGTAGAATTCGCAAAGGCCGGTGCATTTTGGAGGCAAGTGGACAGAAGGATTGTGAAAGCTACTGGACCGCTAGAGTGCCAATACTTTTGGAGGTGAGCAGACATGAGCATGTGACGTGATCCGAATACCTGTGAGGTATTTCCCCTCATTGTGCTGAGTGTTTTGATATGTCACATGTCCATGTTGTGCAATTTTTTGATTTCGCTTGTTTTGGGGGCGGGGCTACACGTGACGTCACGTGACGTGACCAGAATACCCATGGGGCAGTTCCCCTCATTGGGCTGAGTGTTTTGATATGTCACATGTCCATGTTGTGTAAATTTTTGATTTCGCTAGTTTTGGGGGCGGGGCTACACGTGACGTCACGTGACGTCACCAGAATACCCGTGGGGCAGTTCCCCTCATTGTGCTGAGTGTTTTGATATGTCACATGTCCATGTTGTGCAAATTTTTTATTTCTCTAATTTTGGGGGCGGGGCTACACGTGACGTCACGTGACGAGACCAGAATACCCGTGGGGCAGTTCCCCTCATTGTGCTGAGTGTTATGATATGTCACATGTCCATGTTGTGCAAATTTTTAATTTTCACGTGACCTCACGTGACGTCACGCTACGTCACGTGACGTGACCAGAATACCCGTGGGGCAGTTCCCCTCATTGTGCTGAGTGTTTTGATATGTCACATGTCCATGTTGTGCAAATGTTTGATTTCGCTTGTTTTGGGGGCGGGGCTACACGTGACGTCACGTGACGTGACCAGAATACCCCTGGGGCAGTTCCCCTCATTGTGCTGATTGTTTTGATATGTCACATGTCCATGTTGTGCAAATTTTTGATTTCGCTTGTTTTGGGGGCGGGGCTACACGTGACGTCACCAGAATATCCGGTGGGGTGCCAATACTTTTGGCAAAAAGTGGCTACTGAGGGTTTGGACATTTCATGTCAATACTGCAGTGATTATGGGATTCTACTTATTATTATACTGTGTGGATCACAGAGAGAGAAGCCGTGCCTGAGCTCTGAGCACGCTGTGTGTGTGAGAGCTTAGAGAAATTTTTGGAATTCCCCATTCAAGTCTATGGGATGTTCGATCGTCGACTACGGGAAAATCGAAAATTCCGTCGATAGTCCGAAATAAAAACTTTGTCCGGAGTAAGATCCTAAAGAACCTGTTCGAGTTCCGTGTAAATCGCTCGAAAACTTGCTGAGTTGTAAACGTCAAAAGTTTATAATGGAAGTCTATGGGAAAAAAGGCCACTTTGAGCTTCCGTACCGGGAATGCCGGAATTCCGATCTCTTAGAAAAATAGAAGCAACAAACTTCAGACCAGGGTCTACGACATATCCGAATTTGGTGCATGTGGCTCGAACGCCCTAGGCCGCATTTTTTTAAATAAATTTTTGTCTAACAATAATAATAATAATAATAATAATAATAATAATAATAATAATAATAATAATAATAATAAGCTTATAACGGAAATCAGAATGTTGGCTTCTACAAAGCCAACATAATAATAACTAGATTTGTAAAGTTCGTCGCGACAAACTTTGATGTTGGCTTTGACGGTGCAAGTATTCGCAAAGGCCGGTGCATTTTGGAGGCAAGTTGACAAAAAGATTGTGAAAGCTACTGGACCGCTAGAGTGCCAATACTATTGGAGGTGAGCGGATATGAGCATGTGACGTGATCCGAATACCCGTGAGGTAGTTCCTCTCATAGTGCTGAGTGTTTTGATATGTCACATGTCCATGTTGTGCAAATTTTTAATTTCGCTTGTTTTGGGGGCGGGGCTACATGTGACATCACGTGACGTCACGTGACATGACCATAATACCCGTGGGGCAGATCTCCTCATTGTGCTGAGTGTTTTGATATGTCACACGTCCATTTTGTGCAAATTTTTTATTACGCTTGTTTTGGGGGCGGGGCTACACGTGACGTCACGTGACGTGACCAGAAAACCCCTGGGGCAGTTCCCCTCATTGTGCTGAGTGTTTTGATATGTCACATGTCCATGTTGTGCAAATTTTTAATTTCGCTTTTTGGGGGGCGGGGCTACACGTGACGTCACGTGGTGTCGAGTGACGTCACCAGAATACCCGGTGGGGTGCCAATACTTTTGGCAAAAAGTGGCTACTGAGGGTTTGGACATTTCATGTCAATACTGCAGTCATTATGGGATTCTACTTATTATACTGCATAGAACAGTACATGTAATTCTTAATGTTGGATGTATTGTGTGTGTGAGAGCTTAGAGGACTTTTCAGAATTCCCTATTCAAGCCTATGGGATGTTCGATCGTCGACTACGGGAAAACCGAAAATTCCGTCGGAACTCCGGAATAAAAACTTCGTCCGGAGTAAGGTCCTAAAGAACCTGTCCGAGTTCGGTGTAAAACGCTCGAAAACTTGCCGAGTTATAAACCTCAAAAATTTATAATGGAAGTCTATGGGAAAAAAGGCCACTTTGAGCTTCCGTACCGGGAATGCCGGAATTCCGATCGCTTAGAAAAATAGAAGCAACAAACTTCAGACCAGGGTCTACGACATATCCGAATTTGGTGCATGTGGCTTGAACGCCCTAGGCCGCATTTTTTTAAATAAATTTTTGTCTAAGAATAATAATAATAATAATACTTCTTAGGACCACATTTTATTATTAATATAAAATATTTCTACAGAGATTACTATAAAGTGTATACAGAACAGCACAGTTGTCATGAATATGCATAAATACAAGTAGGTGGAGCTTGAGGTGGAGATGTACATCAAATAGTAGCACTGACATTCATTTCTAAAACTAGAGGTTTGAACTAAACACTCAGGAAAACAATATTATTCCTCTTCATGGTGTTTTTCACTCTTGCTGATGTTGGTAAGTCATATACACTGCACATAAAAGGATTCTTTTTTCTAATTAAGACACAATTCTCCATGTGAAATGTGTCATTTATGATTAAAATATCTCAATATTGTTATGTTTTTTATAGCAGAGGCTGCTGACAATAGCATTAAACCAGAACAAACCAATGTATTTTCAACGGAAGGCAGCAACATCTCAATGTCCTGCACGTATTCTGGATCAGCTTACAGTCTCCTCTGGTATTGACACAAACCTGGATCTGCTGCTTTTAAACTGATAGTCCTCCTCTTTTGATTCTCTTTTGGGTCACCAGTTAATGTCATTAATCAGAGGCATTAATCACTAACATGAAATGGAATTTCTGCTTATTTTGTTGTGTCCATGTTCAGCATTACATTTTTTGTCACATTACACTCCACAGTGATGGTTAATGGCTCAAACAAAAATAGACACTCTGAACTTTTTAGTTTTGTATTTGAATTGTAGTGTTTCATAAGTATTTCAGTTTTTACCTAGTCTATAAGAGGAAATATATTCATATTCATAATTTAAAGTTCCAAGACAGTAAACCCAACCACACTGTACAAAAAGCACAACACATGACTGGAGCAGAGCCATGCTTTTCTCGCAAGATGGAGCTATTTACATGTTTTCACTCACTTCTTCAGTCATCTGTCTATGAGTACAGTTTAATCACTATCTGTGCAATTTTTTAACCCCTTTATGCCTTGGCCCCCTTTTGCAGGTTTTTCGCCTACATGACCTACCCAACAAAAAGTGGTACAGCTCCCGCATACTTTGACACACAGGGGTGAGCCTGGTCTCATTGGAAAGAATGACTAGTTTCAGATTGATTCTAGGCCTTACTGGCACAAAGTTACAGAGGCTAGAATGGAAGGTTTTCATTTCCGCCTGGGTTGTTTACCTGATAAACTGATTAATCTTATTTTTCTGGAACATGTTAGGGACCAAATAACAACTGAGGGTCATAGCCACATGTCTCTTCATAGCCTCAAGTCAAAAGACCCAAAAATGGCTTCAATAAAAATTTTTTTCTACGGACATGGTCGTCTGGTCCAGCGTTTTTATGTACTTGTTTACTGTATAACTTTGAATTAAAAGACTGCATGCTCAGTTTAAAAGGCCTAAAACAAGCAGAGACTCTCTGTCTACTACTCTGGTGCGAAAACAGGCCTGTAACTTGACACCCTGAGCTGTGAGAGTGAGAAAAGGTCAAGGATTACGCAAGAATTCTTCTGCGCAGCTTTTTCACGCAGATCCAGGCAGTAGAGAGGGGGGTTGCAGCATATCGTTGGAATCGTCTGCTTATTGGCTAAAGAGCTGTAGAGGTCCCGGCCCATTTCATTGCTATTGGAAGGAGTAATTGTCAGTCAAAGGCGGGTTCCCAAAAATGATGTCATCACATCATTGGCTTCCCAGCCGTCTATCTCTGCAATACAAGCACCGATTGGCTCAAGTGAGGGCTTGTTTGATTCGTTAGGCCCTGGGCTATAAATATGATGTAAATTTAGAATTTTTGAATACCCCAATGAGAAGTTAGAGCGGCAAAACAAGATGATGGCGCACTACTGTTTCCAGTTTTCGGAACACAAACGAAATATTTGCGGCGCGCCCAAAGCGTTTTGGATTAAAAGGCTTACAGATTCCAGTTCCTTGGACCTGTGTGGATTTTTGTGGAATATTTGTTTTGGAATATATTACCCCAGTGAAGAAAGGGAAGCATCTAAAGGTAAGGGAAAAACCGGTCTAGCGCCACCTAGGTCAGTTTTCTCCAAAAAATTTTTCTAATAGTATGAAGGCTGTGAATCATATTGTTAGGCGAAGTGAGGGAGGCGGAAGCCGAGGCACCAGCAAAACAGAGTTTAATGAAAGAATACGCAGAGTATACACACTGGAAACAGTAAACAATAACGGACGCTGGAATGGAGCAAATGTCGTGCTTATATAGGCCAGTGAAATGAGGAGCAGGTGTGGTAATCATTACGCTGGTGATGCGCTCCGCGCAGGCGGGGGCGTGCACAGGAGAAGAAGCTGGGTGCTCCCTGACACCACCCCCTCCCCCAGGGGTGGCACCGGACACCCTGACCCGGCGACAAGGCCGGCCCCTCGACCGGGCGCCGGGCAGCGTGGATGTGAAGCATGGAACTCCACCAGCAGCGCCGGATCCAGCACGTCTCGCCGAGCCACCCATGACCGCTCCTCTGGCCCGTACCCCTCCCAGTCAACCAGGTACTCGAGGTGACCCCTGCGCCGCCTAGAATCCAGCACCTCCTTCACCACATAGATATTGGGCTGGTCCACGATCTCCGGTTGTGCGGGCGCCGCGGGGCCACCTGGGGGGCGAGACACAGGAGAGGCACAAGGTTTGAGCAAGGACACATGGAAGGTAGGGTGAATGCGGTACCTTGGCGGCAGTTCTAGCCGATAGGACACGTCGTTGACCTGGTCGGCGATTTTGAAGGGCCCAATGAACCGAGGGCTCAACTTGCGGCAGGGAAATCTCAGTTTCAGGTCCTTGGTAGATAGCCACACCAGGTCCCCGGGACCGAAGCGTGGTGATTCCAGTCGCCGAGTGTCGGCGTGTCGGCAGGTGTTGCGGAGGGCTCGACGCAACTGGGTGTGTGCAGACTCCCACACGCTACTGCTCTCCCGGAACCATGAATCGACTGCAGGCACATTGCTAGGCTCGTCCGACCAAGGGAACAGGGGTGGTTGGAACCCCAACACACACTGGAAAGGGGTAAGTCCTGTAGTGTCCTGGCGGAGCGAGTTCTGGGCATACTCAGCCCATGGCAGAAACCGACACTACTCCTCTTGATCCTGGCTGCAGTAGGTCGGCCTGGCCATTAGACTGCGGGTGGTATCCCGAGGTTAGGTTCACGGACACCCCCAGGAGTTTGAAGAACCCTCTCCAGACCCAGGACGTGAACTGAGGCCCTTGGTCTGAGACGATTTCCTCGGGGAGTCCGAAGTTCCGGAAAACGTGATGGAACAGGGCTTCGGCTGTCTCGAGGGCGGTCGGCAGGCTCTTCATCTGGAAAATCCTTAGAAAATCGGTCTACCACCACCAGGATGCAGGTGTGGCCCTCCGACCGGGGCAAATCAGTCACAAAATCGAGTCCTAGGTGAGACCAGGGGTGCTGAGGGACAGGGAGCGGCATTAGCTTGCCCACGGGCAGGTGGCGTGGGACCTTGGAAATGGCGCAGGTGGGGCATTCCTGCACGTACCGTGTGATCTCCTCTGTCATGCAGGGCCACCAGTATCGAGCCATGACGAGCTGGACCGTCCGTTTTCCACCCGGGTGGCCTGTGCCCGGTCCTTCATGGACTGATTTGATGAGATCGCGTCGGCAGGAGGTCGGGACGAAGACACGTCCATCTGGGCATCCCGCAGGCGTGGCCTCGTGGAGCGATGCCGTGCGAATCTCATGGTCGATCTCCCAAACGATGGGCCCCAGGATGAGCGTGGGAGGAAGGATGGGTTCCGGGTCACTGGGTTCCTCCGGCCCGTACATCCGGGATAGGGCATCGGCTTTGCCGTTGAGTGTACCGGCCCGATAGGTGATGTGGAACCGGAACCTGGTGAAAAAGAGGGCCCAGCGTGCCTGTCGGGGGTTAAGCCTCCGTGCCTCTCGTAGGTACTGGAGGTTCTTGTGATCGGTGACTACGGTGAATGGGTAATCGGCTCCCTCCAGCCAGTGTCTCCATTCGTCCAGAGCCAGCTTGATGGCCAGAAGCTCGCGGTTGCCAATGTCATAGTTCTGTTCAGCTGCGGAGAGCTTGTGGGAGAAGAAGGCACACGGGTGGAGCTGAGCAGGGGTTCCCGATCGCTGGGAAAGAGTAGTCCCCACTCCAGTAGAAGACGCGTCGACCTCGACCACGAAGGGCCTCCGGGGGTCTGGGTGACGCAGAACAGGAGCGCTACAGAAGCGTTGTCGAAGCTCGTGGAAAGCCTCCTGAGCCTCCCTGGTCCACCTCAGGGATCGGGCGTTACCCCGGAGGAGTGAAGTGAGGGGGGCGGTGATCCAGCTATAGCCCTGGATGAACCGGCGATAAAAATTCGCGAAACCCAGGAAATGCTGGAGCTCCTTGATCGATTCAGGGACGGGCCACTGTCTCACTGCCTTTACTTTTCCTTCGTCCATCTGGATCCCCTCTGCACTGATGATGTAGCCCAGGAAGAGGATAGTATGGCGGTGGAACTCGCACTTCGAGAGGTTCAGGTAGAGCCGGTGTGAGCGCAGTACCTCCAGGACGGCACGCACATGTCTCAAGTGTTCCTCCCGATTTCGGGAGTAGATCAGGATGTCGTCTATGTAGACCATGACGAACCTCTGGAGATAGGGCCGAAGTACCTCGTTCATGAACCCCTGGAAGACGGCTGGAGCGATGGATAAGCCATACGGCATGACCCGGTATTCATAGTGCCCCGAGGGTGTGATGAAGGCAGTCTTCCACTCGTCTCCCTTTCTTATGCAGATTAGGTTGTATGCGCTCCGTAGATCGAGCTTGGATAAGGGTGAGATGTCAGTGGGAAGCTCAACAGTACTCACTGCAGCACGAACGGGGCGTGTGGGGCACCGAGTGACGGAGTGTCCCGGCGATCCGCAGTACAGGCACCTTCCCATAGCCAGGCGGCGGTCTCTTTCTCTCGGGGACAGTCCCTGGGAGCCCAGCTGCATAGGTTCGGCGTCTAGGGCGGCCGTTACGCCTTGCAGCGCGCCTGCTTGAGTAGGAGAGGTAGCGGGATGACAGGCTGCCAGGCGCTGAGAGAGCCCGATGGATTTCTGAATGAAGCTCTCCAGCCCCACTGTGTCCTCATGCACTGCCATGGCCTGCTTGATCTCAGGATTCAATCCCTGCCGATAAACGCTGAGAAGCGCTGACTCGTTCCAGCCACTAGAGACCACCAGGGTGCGGAAACGGAGGCTGTAATCTGAAATGCTGTCGTTCCCTTGACGTAAGCTGAGCAGCTGGTCGGCCGCGGTGAGGACGCCGGAGGTGGCGCAAAACACCTCCAGGAAGTGAGCAGTGAACCCAGCGTAAGACTGCGTAGCCGGGCTAGCCGCGTCCCACAGTGATTGTGCCCAAGCCAGCGCTCTCCCGGAGAGGAGGGAAATGAAGAACGCTACCTTGGATCGTTTGGTGGGGAATCGCTGTGGTTGCATCTCAATATAGAGATTCACCTGGAGCTGGAAACCGCGGCATTCTGAGGCTTCTCCGGAAAAGGCAACCGGAAGTGCCATGGGGCTGCCAGTGGAAGCGGGTGGGTTTTGTTGAGCCGCGGAGGAAGGGAAAGCGGCTCGGAGCGCGGCAATGAGGTCCCGAACCGAATCGGAAGCCGTGCCGGGTTGTTGATCCATTGCAAGGTAAGAGCCGGGTGGATCCTGTTCTCTGTCTTTCGGTCCGTTATTCTGTTAGGCGAAGTGAGGGAGGTGGAAGCTGAGGCACCAGCAAAACAGAGTTTAATGAAAGAATACGCAGAGTATACACACTGGAAACAGTAAACAATAACGGACGCTGGAATGGATCAAATGTCGTGCTTATATAGGCCAGTGAAATGAGGAGCAGGTGTGCTCCCTGACACATATTATGCTTTGTGTGTGGGCTTAAAAAATATTGAGAGTATAAACTTTACTAGGTAAATAGGTTTTTTCATGTTTTTAGACGATTTGATGCTTTAAAGATGAAATAAAGCTTGTTTCTGGGTCATCCCCTAGTGGTCACTTTGACTTCCGTGCCGTGCACGGCACGGCGACCCGTTTAAACAACAAACTGAAGAAATTATTTTTTAAATCATGGATGAGCTCCAAATCAACATAATATCCTTTATTAATAATTGTGTGTGAGAATAATTGTATAAAACAATCTTTTCTGGTAATGTTGGAGACTTTCTGTATAGAGCACATTGTTCTTTCTCTCTCTCCAACACACACTCTCCCCCACACCCACACATAAACATTCCTTCTCTATCTTACACATACACAGAGATGCCTTGACCTTAGTTTAACCCCCTTCCCACCATAGTGGGACCCCCTTGCATTTGCAACACCGAAAGCAGTTGTAAGAAACATGATACTTTGGCTGGGAGGTTCCTACATTGAGATAACGGCCAAGGCTGCTTTTGTGGACACTAGCATTAAGCTCTACACACACACACATTACACCATCCTTCTTCTTGTATGACTATATATTCCTGCTTTTCCTAATAAACTTTGGAACTTCTCTTTGAAAGACTGACTCGTGTGTTTCATTGAGACTTCCCCAAAGCCTTGTGGAGAACAGAAACTGAGCAGAGGAACGAGAGGCTGAATTTTAGTTTATCCTGCCTAGGCAGCAGATGAAAAGAGGGTTACCCTGTCCAAGCGACGGATGAGAATTCCTTACATTGTGCAAGCAAAAAATAATCACAGCAGGAATAAAAGACGTCCAGTTAAGAGTTTCTTGTTCATTATTCCCACTAGAATCAGAGACCACACATAACAGATATTTAAAATCTAATAGTATTATTAAGAGATTTCATTTGTAAATTGTGATTTAATGATTGTATAATAATTATTCAAATAATGACATGATTATAGTATATTATAGTGATTATTAGCTTTTACTATCAGTTCCTGAAAACTTTTGGGTTTGATTAAAATAGATATAGGGCATGTGAGGCTGAATGTAAAGCAGGAATGTTTCAGTAACAATCAAGAATCTTTCAGTAAGATTAGTGACACTGTTATGTGAGTGGTGATGTGGGGTGGAGCTTCATGAATCCTGATGATGTACATATCAGTATACAGAAAGAATAGTTTCCTTCAGCTTACACCATTCATCATGTTCACTGTTCTGTTCATTTGTCTGTGGATTTCACTGTGTGAGTTAACCATTCATATTATTGTAAAAAATAGTAAGTACTTAATTAGACATGAACACGTTATTACTCAGTTCTTAATTAGACACCTTACTACTCCTCATTATGTTAAAAAAACATTATGTTCTCTTCTCTATGACAGGTGACTCCATGGCTGATCCAATAGAGCCACTTTTCACTCATAAAGTTGAAGATGATGGTGATGATGTTTCTCTGTCCTGCAGCTACAAAGGCTTCAGTGGTAACATATATAACATGCAGTGGTAAAGACAATATATTACATTTAAACCTGTGTTCCTTCTATATGTTACTCCAAGAGGAGATCTAAGTCTCAATCATCCCACAAGAATGCCTGCTAAAGTTTATGGATATAAACAAGTGGATCTGATCATCTCCTCTGCTGCTGTATCAGACTCTGCTCTATACTACTGTGCTCTGCAGTAGAGCAATGCGCGGGACTGTTTTTATAAACCCGCACCCACCTGCTCCCGCTGAATTTCTGACCAGGACCGCCCATGCCCGCAAGCTGCGTGTTCCACTCCCGCCCGCACCCGCAATGTTTGTGTCCACTCCCGTGGATTTTTTCTTGAGAGCTTGTGAAAATTTTGATTGTATACAAATGATCAGACTAATTATTAGTTCAGGCTAATGTCCAGAATAACAGAATTAAACATGATTGCATTTAAATAAGATAAATTAATACTAATGCTAATACTAATCTTCTTCTCAACGTCATGTGTTGACTCCATTCTTATTATTAGGCTACACGCCAAATCCCACCGGGTCCCGCGGATCTCCCGCTAAATTTTCTGACCACCCACTCCCGCCCGGGGCAAAGGTGAAAACTCCCGCTCCCACGAGATTTGCGTTGGGTCCCGCAGGTGTCCAATCCCAATGCAGCCCTCTACTCTGCAGCCCACAATGACAGGAAATCCAGCTGCACTGTACAAAAACACAGTTTTGTAATATACATTTAGAGACATTTACATGCAGTTTTTGGGAAAGTTTTTCTTTTTCATGATTTTAAAAGAGTTTATATTATTGAATTATATTATTCAATAATAATAATTATTCAATATCTCTGTACAAACTGGTCATCTAGATCCATCATGCTATAGCTTACACAGTCCACTTGTCCTGCACAGAACAGCATCACTCTGCTGGATCTCAAAAGAATAAACAGTTGATTCACTCCTATCTTATCCACACTGCATTGTCTCCCAGTCATACTGTATTTCACATTGATTATAAAATGCAAGTACTGACCTATAAAATACTGAATGATCTCATGCCACAGTACCTGAGGAAACGTTTTTTAATAATGTGCCACACTTTGATCACTTTGATACTTCGATCAAAAGGTGCAGGTTATTTGGTAGTTACTAAAGTACTAAAGTCTACAGCAGGGGGTGGAGCTTTATCTTAAAAAAGCCCTGCAGTTTTGGAACAGACTTCACATTAGTGTTATCACTGAACATTAAAATGTTTGCAGGAAAATAAGCTGGACCATCTTTCTTTTTCTGCCTTTATCCCACTTTACATTTATCCATCCATCTTATCATTCTTGAAGTCGCTATATTCATCCAATCAATTTCCACATCTTTAACTTGAAATAATAAACACTGCTTGGACAGTTCCCTGTCAGACCACCAGAGCAGCCCTTTTACTTTGTCACAGTTATTTTTGTGCCATGTGATTTTGTTTATATTTTGTGTTTTCACATGTGTTTGCCCACTCATTCCTTTGTCCTCTTTCCCCACATTTGCACACTTGTTCCTCTGATTGCTTGCCTATTTAAACCTGTTGTTTTGTGTTAGTCTTTGCTGAGTCTTTGTTAAAGAATCCTTTTTTTAAATTTCGTGTCTCTGTTTTCGAAGTTTCTGTTGTGTTTTTTCACAATTTTGCTTTTCTGTGTTTTGCGATGCCTCCGATAAGTATTCTCTGTTATATAGTCTTATCACTAGTGTTTGTTTTTATCCTGCATTTGTGGTCAAATATCGTGAGATTGTGTGTGACTGTGTCAAAAACATGGAGAAATACTTCAGTATTCAGGAGAAGCAGCAAACTTTCAATAAGTAAGTTTATAAGATAGTATGTTAAAGTTAAGCTGAAATACTACATCATATATGTTAATGTGTGGAAGAACATGGGCTACTCTGTGAAAAGTATACAAATCTCTATCAAGTTCTTCAAATATACTTTTTGTCAGTACAAGCCAAGTGCACTCAAGTGTAAGTACCAGGTATAGGCCAGATATACTTAACCTTGTCTGTGTATTTGTCAGTATAAGCATATTTACTTATTTTAAGCTTAATTACAAGATTAACAGTACACTTGAATAAACATATTATTTGTATTACGGCAGAATCCTGGTCTGCTCTCCTACAGCTCTCAGTTCTGTGTGTGGCTGCAGCATTTCTTTCCAGACAAACAGGAGCTGCTTCTGCTTGTTTTTGGCATCACTGCACTATACATATATTTATACGCACACTTAGACATTATGTGCAATCTGTAAATATATAATACAGACAGTCATACTCAGTGGCCTGCCATGGGGTTTCAGTCAGGGCCTTCAGTAAGCGTGTAAAACATATACATACTCATCTGTTACAACTAACGCAGCCATATGCAAATAATGCGCATATTCGGCTGCACATACAGGCACTCAGGAACATGACAGCTGATCAACAATTAGCCTAAAACAGTATGCTAGGTAAGGGTGGGTTGAATTCAGACTAAATTTCCCTGCATGTATCAATAAATGTAATCCCCCTATGCACATTGTGTCACATTCACATCCACATGCCACAGTAGGCTACTATCAATGCAACATGAACCACTCAATAACAATGTGCATAAGCCATTATTAATGCTTATTATCAGATGTGAACCATGACCTGCATGATACAATACTTGTCACTTGTAAATAAAATCCATGCGTCTGTCTTTTTTGACAAAGCGGTCAATAACGTCGTCGTACGGTTTTCCTTTTTGCTTCAGCTGATTGAGCAATTCTTTCTCAATGGAGAGAAAGGCCAAAGAAGACAGCCTGTCATACTGTCTGCAAGGCCTGTCGTCCTCAGGAAATTCAGGAGATGGCTTATAATTGTACTGCAAAAGTTACATGCTATACATGACTTTGTGCTCAGCTTTGAGCCTGTCAAACTGTGCACCGTAGTTCTCCATCAGTCTCCTGAGCTCTGCCTCTGGAAATGTCTGTTCACACTGTCAAAGCCAGAATCATTCCATGTCCCTTTACTTGTATTAAAAAGTAATCATGGCCAACAAAATAACTTGTTGTGCTGGGTGCTAGCTGTTGGGGGGGGGCGTCGTCTGCGCTATCTCTCCATCATTCATCTTATTTTCACCACCCAAGTTCAATAAACTGTTACTTAGACTAATCTCCGCTTCTGTCGTCTTCTGCATGTGACAGGAACACGCAAGTTAAATAAAGTAAAAATGAGCATGTGCTGTATATTTAAATTTATTAACTGCTAGGTGGTTCAGTGAAAGTACTATATTAATGATCTTATAATGTTTTAATGCCACAGATCAAAGATTATCACACTGCTAATATCACATTAATCTCAGAAAGTCCTTATAGTTCTGAACTGTAATATTATTAGAAGATCCATGAAAATGTGGAAACATTAAGAAGAAAAACACATCATAAATAATAACCTGCATTATCAACTTTCAATATTTGTCTGAATTATTGGATTAGTAAAAAAATTAAATTAATCAATGAGATCATGAGATCAAAAAAACTGACATGACTACACCTCAGTAGGTGGAGCTAGATATGGTGAGATACAGTTTAAACAGTTTCACAGAGATACTGAAATTTATATCTACTGCAAGAGACACAGAACAATCATGTTATTCTTCTTTGTATTGATAGTTGTCAAAAATATTGGTAAGTCATTTATATTATACATAACCTTTAGGTGGATTTGTACTGTTACCTAAACATGATTCATTTAGAAAAAACATATATATATATATAATGTCCTTAAGCAAAGTAGGAAATGTTTATGTGGTTGCATTGTCTTTACAGCAGGTGCTGTTGACAGCAGAATTACACCAGAGAAAACCATCATATCTTCAAGTGAAGGCAGTAACATCACATTGACCTGCACATATGATCAATCAGCTGATTATCTCCACTGGTATCGACAAAAACCTCAATCAGAACCAGAGTTTCTGCTCCTGATTCATAAATCCACAGACACTAGAACTAAACATAAGCTTGACCCCCGACTTTTCACCAAACTTCGTAAAAATGAGAAGAAAGTAGATCTGGAGATATTTCCTGCTGCAGTATCAGACTCTGCACTGTACTACTGTGCCATGGAGCCCACAGTGACACAAAACTCTAACAGACTGTACAAAAAGTCAACCTAGTAATTTTGTTCTCAGCAGGGGGAGCTGTTTGCCTGTTTCATACAAATAGAGTCATTTACTAGTTCCTATATTTTGACCATCCTCTTACTCAAATTGATAAAGCTTAATGTTTGAACAGTTCATGAAAAACAAACTGTTTGTATTAAATGATTATTGACTTAATTCCTTAACCAAGAGACATTGTGTGTATAAAACACTGTCAAATGTTAGAACTGGACTTTCCAGTGTATCAGGTGCATGTTTACTCCTTTACAACTATTTTAGTAGCGCAGTGTCAGTGGGTAACATTACTCTGAAAACAGTCCTAATATCAGGATTTCTATATGGGAAGGTAACTATATAGGGCATAGTAATAAGCTCAGAAAGCAATTATGTGTTCGGTTTTTGGTGAATTATCACAAGTACTCAGCAATATAGCATCTAGTAACAAGGTCTTCATCCACATTGTCATCATCTTTGTTTACAGTCTGTTGTTACAGTGTTCTTTCTCAGAGGTCTGTTTGTGTTGCGTATTAGTTCAGATCAGAATACAGCCAAGAGTTGATAGAGCTTGACCCCAGTAAAACCTCAAGGTAGAGAATCCATCTGACGGAAAATGTGGGGATAAAAGCAGACCCAAATGCAGGGATGACAATTTTAAAATAAAAAAAGCCAATTTATTAACAAAAGAAGCAGACAGGGAATATAAATCCAGGAGCACAGGAACTGGCACAACATGATACATAAACCGACATGCAAAAGACGAGGACTCTGCGACGCTACACACAACACAGGGGGAAATAAATAGACATAATAATGAGTCCATTACGAACAGGTGAATATTGATGGGACAAGTGACACAAAACACACTGCAGGAACTTCCCCTAATGTTCTTGCAGAGAATGTCCAAGCAAAGGTCCTGACACCTTCAGTCTCAACAGTATAAGTAAGGTAACAGGTAACTAGATAAATGAGGGTGTAAAGTTCACATGTCTGAATCACACCTTAGTGCAAAGATATTCCATGTGTAACTGTAATAAGAGTTGTAGATTAATTTGAGTAAACTCTTCTAATCCAAGTTTCTTTGTTTATTGTGTCTGATGCTTTAATGTGTTCATGTGGATATTTCCAGGTTGTTTATTGGTTATTTATAGGACATACAGGATAAGTGAAAATTTGATTTGATGTAGTTATGTCACAGTAAATATTGGTATAGGATACTTTGGACTAGATACTTTCAGAGAATACATACACAACCTCTGAGTGCTAAAGCTAAAAAGACACTGAAAGCACACCAGACAAGGAAGGATGTCACCAGACATTTTGTTTAAAATTACAAACAGATCTATACTTAATCACATGGTACCTACAGGCTTAAATATTATTGACCTATAAAATCCCCTCAGGAGGCAGTGAGTAACGTCACCATATTGCTGCACATTGTTCATGTACTGTTCATTTCAAGTGGCAAGTAAAACAACATAAATACTTACATAACAACATAAATAGATAGATAAATAGATTTTTTAAAATTATTTTAAAGAAAATACAAAATATAATGTCAGCACTTTCCTACTAGAAACAGAAGAAAACAGTACTATGTCCCAATAAACAGAACAGAGCTTTAGGACTCTTTAGCCTACAAACATCTATTTCCAGCTGTTACACATGACACAAATAAACAAATCTAACATAAAATTTCTGATTCATAATCTATAATATATAATTAACAGCACTTCTGACTTTGCATTAAAATCAAACATTATCAATCTCATGGACACTAATGTCTCTGTAATGTAACAGAGGTGATGTAGAGATGAGACAGATACAAAAAAAAAGTTAAAGAGTAGACAGACAAGTTCCGCTACAACAGTGTCACTTCCTGGGTGTGGCCTTCTAGAGACGTGTAAAGTTCAGCTTATACAGCACTATTATACAGAATCGTCACAGAGCTGTGTTCAGAAATGGCTCAAATATACAACTGAGATAAGTGAGATACACACCACTGATTCTCACTCTAGTTACAGGTCATTAACTTTCATCAATTTATCAACTAAATTAATTATTACAACGATATTTATTTAGTTAATTGATTACATTATTTAATAACCATGTTTGTATTCATCTAGTCATATCTTAATTGAATATTTGGCATATAATAATATTTCACTGATTTATTTCTTTACAGTATATTCTTTTTCACTCCAGGCAGTTTTGCAGATAAAATTGAACCAAAGGATGAAGATGCCAACATTGTGGGGAAAGAAACAGACACTGTTACTTTGAGATGTTCATATGAGACAAGCAGCAGTTACATTATTCTTCACTGGTACAAACAATATCCTAATTGCACACCACAGTTTTTACTGTATAAAGGTGTACAGTCAGCAGCACGTGTTGATAGCATTCCTAAAGATCATTGAATAGAGTCAAGAACATTCTCAGATTCTACTGAACTTACTATCAAAGATCTACAGATCTCAGATTCTGCACTCAATCATTGTGCTCTTCAAGTAGGATCATAGTGATACAGAGTTACTGAAAGGCTTTACAAAAACATAAAGTGTGTAAAAACCACAGAAAATGAAAGACACTTCCTTTACCAACTGATCAGTTAACCACAGACACAAAGAACAAATTCAGGTAACAAATGCAACTTAAATAAACAGAAAAAGAAAGAAAGATGAACAGTGTAGCGATTTTGGCTCGCGAAGCAAGGTAAATATTTATAAGTAACTATAACGTGTTATAGTGACTTCTAGATATTTTAACCTAAGTTGAAATTAACTGGAATTAACGTTACACTTATTTGGTCTGTTCCTCCGGCGAACAGGCCGTGTAACCTTTATTAATTCTATGAAGGCGGTATCTTCCCGGCCAAGAAAGATTTGCTTTCCTTTTACTGTATACCGTAATTTAAATTAAATTAACTTAATAGAGCATGTAGTTCAGACCAGATGTTGCAGGTACCTTAATTTGTGAGCGATACTCAGAGACAATCACTTATTTGGCACAAAAATATGGCATTTAATGAATGAGACAAACACAACATAAACTAACTACACAAACAAACAAAAGAAGTAGGGAAAACGAAGATGAAAATAAAATAACACAAAAGAAATTAAAATGGGGAAAGGGAGGGAGAGACTGGAAAGAAGAAATTAGAGAAAGGAAGGAAAGGAATGGCAAGCTTAAACTTCAAAATTAATCACACCCTAACTGGGAAATCGTCACAGAAACTTAAATTCACCTTAAGATTCAATGAAAGATTACTACTTAAAATTACGCATCTAAATTGGTTGGTAAAGGAAACGGTTACTTGCATTGGCTTACTGCACAAGAGTCCGGATGCAACAGAGAAATCCCTGAAAAGTCAGTTAGGGTGGGGTCAGACGTTTTTCCAAGTTCTCCTGAAGATCAGAGCAGTTGTCGTTCTTGGAAGTGAAGCTTGCTGGAACTTCTCTGAAGGAAGATGGAGTCGTCTTGAAGCTGTTCCGAAAGTCTGACCACGGATTAGTGGTGTTTGTGACAATTTAAAGGTCGCGAACTCCACCCATCTTTGGGGAGATGACCAATACTTCGGTCAGGATTTTGGAGGGAAAACTCCCTTTGTTTCAGGTGTCTGTGGGTGTGGTTTAGCTATCAAACTTTTAGATGACTTTAAAGTTTGATCCAGGGTGTATTAAGACGGTATGGCGCCTTTCGTGCTCAAATAAAATACACCAGTGTTTGAAAAATGAGTAACCGATAATTTTGTGGTCATTTGGATACTAAACATGAAGGGTAATGACGGTATAATGGCAGCGGTACATTATATACACAGATCAGTAATCGAAGGGTAACTGATGTTAATACGATATTGTGTTCTTATAAAGGCAAAGAAACAAAAATGAAACATAAACAAGATGCACCTTCATTAGGGAAGTAAAAAGAAAACGATAGCTTCGTATACATTCTGACATCAGACCTTAAAGGGGCATACGGCATTAGAACAGGTATACATTAACATGCCATGATCAGTAATTAGAGTATAACTGATTTTAAAATACAATGTTGTTTTCTGACACATGAATAAAATACACCCTTGTCAGGAAATTAAGGAGCAAATAATTTTAAGTCAGGTAAGCCTTCCTTAAAAGGAGAAACCATTACAAAAAGGGTTATAAGAATGAGAACCTTAGAGTACCTTATCTTCGGGTTTTATTAGTAAAAGGAATGTGTCATTGTGTGTGTGTGTGTGTGTGTGTGTGTGTGTGTGTTGAGGGCCCCTAATCAGAGAAGCCGCATGTGGTTATCTGGTCTTTGTGTAGGCTCCAGTCATTCTGGAGCCAGGTGTGTGTGTAGCCCTCAATAAAATCGTAAAACTGAGTGCTCATCGGTTAATTGAGGAGTAGATGTTGAAATTTAGGGTGCCTGGGACATGAAATCTAAAATGACCGGTACCAGACTCTACAACAGCTATACATTATTCACATTCATTCATTCATTTTCTACCGCTTTATCCGAACTACCTCGGGTCACGGGGAGCCTGTGCCTATCTCAGGCGTCATCGGGCATCAAGGCAGGATACACCCTGGACGGAGTGCCAACCCATCGCAGGGCACACACACACACTCTCATTCATGCACGCAATCACACACTACGGACAATTTTTCCAGAGATGCCAATCAACCTACCATGCATGTCTTTGGACCGGGGGAGGAAACCAGAGTACCCGGAGGAAACCCCCGAGGCACGGGGAGAACATGCAAACTCTGCACACACAAGGCGGAGGCAGGAATCGAACCCCGACCCTGGAGGTGTGAGGCAAACGTGCTACCCACTAAGCCACCGTGCCCCCTACATTATTCACAGTAAATTGTAAATTTTTCATGCTGGAAAATACAATTTAATTATACTGCTAGAGACATAAATGTGTCACTGATGGATACACTTAATGCACCTTTCTGCTCAGTTTTCCCCAAAGATTCACTACATTCATTAAAGATGTAACTGAATGATTGATGTTTTTATATACACATGTTAATTTGTTAGAATTTGTTGGCTTGTACAGATGCAATGAAGACGAAATATTTGAATAAGGAAACTGTTAGTGGATTTACCTTTTCCTTGTTTTATGATTTATGGTTATTGCTTGTACACAACTTTGATGAATATACACAGATCATCTAAAACATAATTATGTGATTAGGTTTGGCTCTAGCCTTCTGAGCTGGATGTTTTTTTTTTTTTGTATTTATGATTCCAACTTTATCAAATCTTCCTGTAGCTGATTGTCTGAATGATCACATTATTAAGTTGAATAAGTGTGTAAATGTGTGTGTACAGAGTGTCCTGCTTTGGACTCATGTCCCATCTAGGATCTATTTTCTGTTTTATGCCCAGTGGAGTTAGGATATAATTCAGATCCACCGCAACCCTGACCAGGATAAAGCAGTTACTGATGATGAATAATGAATCAATGAACATTTTTGTCTGTCGCTGCAGGACAATAAGCAGCTGCTTTTATTGTTTATAAAGTAGAGTGGGTTTAAACTTTATTATATAATCTGTAGGTCTCATAGCTAATTTGGCGATTATTTCAAGGCTTAATTCCACAAGGTTTAAAGTTGAAGCTTTATGAAAGTCAAAGACATAAAAGCTGGTCTGTATATCTAAAAGGTTTAAGAGGAAGTCATTCACTTTGGGAAAAATGCATTTGGGAATCTGAGGCTTTAAATCCTCTCACCTGTCGCCCCCCCATTTTCATGATTTTCGCCTAGATGACATATCCACATAAAAAGTGGTACAGCTCCCATATACTTTGACACACAGAGGTGAGCTTGGTCTCATTGGAAAGAAGAGAGTCTCTAGTTTCTGACTTGATTCTAAGCCTTACTGACACAGAGTTATAGAGGCTAGAATGGGGGATTTTTATTTCCATCTGAGTCGTTTACCTGATAAACTGATTACATACATTGCTGTATTTAATGATGGTTGGTAAACAACAACTGAGGGTCATAGCCACATGTCTTGGCTTTCACCAAAAAAAAAAATGAAGTCGAAAGACTCAAAAATGGATTTTATATGAATATTTTTCTACGGACATGTCCGTCCGTTCAGGTTTTTCTTGTTTATTTTTTTACTGTATAACTTTGTATAAAAGGACTGCATGCTTAGTTCAAAAGTCCTATAACAAAGAGAACCCCTCTGCCTAGAATTCTGCTTTGAAAAAATGCCTGTAAACTGACACCCTGAGGTGTGAGAGTGTGAAACGTTCGAGAATTGCGCAATAAAGCTGAAAAAAATTAATATGCGCACGCTCATTGCACAGCCCGCCCTCACCAGATGTATCATGTTGCATCTCGTTGGAATCGTCTCCTTATTGGCTAAAGAGCTATGATGCTCGCGAAACATCATATCGCTACTGGACGGAGCAAATGTCAGTCAAGGGGAGGGTCACCCACATAGCATGGAGAGACCTCATTGGCTTCTTAGCTGCCTATCTCGGCCGCATAGGCACTGGTTGGCTCATGCAAGGGCTTGTTTGATTCGTCAGATCCTCGACTACAAATCTGATGTGTTTTGAAAGTTTGGTATGCGTCCAATGAGACGTAGGAGTCGAACAAAGGGCGGAAGAGAAGCGGTGTGTTCAGTTTCCGGTCAAACACATAATTCTTGTGAAGCGAGCAAAGCGTTTTGGATTAAAAGGATTACATTTTCAAGTTTCTTGGACTCTTGGCGATTTTTACAAGCATTTGTTTTGGAAAATACATTAACATTAGTGACAATGTGAAGAAATGGAAATTTAAAGACCAGCGTTAAAGGTGAGTAAACAGATCGAACTAGCGCCACCTAGTTCAAATTTTCTATCAAATGTTTAAATTACTATAAATCATATTGCACTTAATAAAATCCCGAGAGTCTAAGCTTTCAAACAGTATATAATTTAACCGTGTATTTGGAGGATTTAATGCTTAAAAGTTACAATGAAGTTACAATGAAGTTGATGCAGTCTCGCCTCCTAGCGGTAGTGGCTCGGTAACGAGACGTAGACATGTAACAGGTTTAAACACCTTTCTTTTTCTGCAATGCTACAATAAGGCATGATAACCTAAATCAGCAAAAATATGAGAATTTATTTTTTATAATGAGTGACACAAAGCAAATTTTCATTATAAGATGCTGAGAAAATCTGAACACTGTTTGTTACAAGAAAGAAGTAAAAAAGATAAATTAATTGTCTTTAACCTTTAGTTCTAGTGTAATTTAATTGCTGATGTGTGTACTTTAATATGTTTGTGTTACAGTTTTACACATGAAACCTTCTCTCCACATAGCATTATCTCTACAGATGGTATAAACAGTACAGAACAATTCCGGGTATTTATACACTGGTTACTAGAAGTGACTTATTTATTAGTGCATCGTTTGTTTTCTGCTCTTTTGCACAGTGTTCAGTGTGAGAAAGTTCAATTCACTTTTAAAACTGAACATTGTTACAAACACAGAGACCACAGATTATTATCATCTAATGCAATAAGATGTGAAGTAACACTGATATTGTTCTTTGTTTTATTGGTGACTCAATTCACTGTCACTGATACTGTGAAGTGAAGTTCTGTACAAAGTTACACTACAACAGTGTCACTTCTTGTGTGTGGCCTTCTAGAGACGTGTAAAGTTCAGCACATACAGCACTTATACAGAATCGTCACAGAGCTGTGTTCAGAAATGGCTCAACTATACAACTTACTGTACATAGTGAGATACACACCACTGATTCTCACTCTAGTTACAGGTCATTCATTGTATTATATAATATGTTTTTCAAGCATATAGTAATTTCCTAATTTACTGGTTAATATTTGCTTTTGAAAACATTTGTTGCAGATGTATTTCTTTATATTCTTTTTCACTCCAGGCAGTTTTGCAGATAAAATTGGACCAACGGATGAAGATGCCAACATTGTGGGGAAAGAAACAAATATTACTCTGAAATGTTCATAGGAGACAAGCAGTGAATATGTTTGGCTTTACTGGTACAAACAATATCCTAACAGCGCACCACAGTTTTTACTGTATAAAGGAGCAAGGTCATATACTGTAGTGGTGATGATAGCACTCCTGATGATCATCGATTAGAGTCAAGAACAAGCACAGACTTGTACTGAACTTACTATCAGAGGTCTAAAGCTCTCAGATTCTGCTCTCTATCACTGTGCTCTAAGAGTAACACAGTGATACAGAGTCAGTGAAAGGCTTTACAAAAACTTATACCACCACATCAACGATCCTCCCTTTACCAACCTGCTATCAGTTAACCAAAGACACAAACAATACTTTTTGTATTAGAAGGTAGAAAGTTTGTTGTCACTTTAACTGCGTGTACATTTGATTGCCAAAGGTCAATGTTTCTGTTACTGAATCTATTCTAAATAATGACTGTGAGATTACGGATGACCCTGACGTTGAATAATGAATGAATAATGAATGAATGCAATGAATAAATTGTTAGGGTTTAACAGAAATCAGACAATAGTATGATGTTGTAAAGGTGATCATAAAGGTGGCTTTATGATCCAACTGAAAGGACAGAGCTCTATACTGAGACATTGTGGCTTTGGTCTAGTGGAATGCCTACACTATGGTAATGCTCAGTACATGTTGATTTGTATGCATCAAGAAATCTCCTGTCATAATGTGCAACAGAATGTGAACATAAACCTTTGAACATAAAAGTAAACGAGGATATGGACAATTAGAATCTTCTGTTAAACACCTAGAATCAAGCACACAGAAAGTAAAGGTGACACTGCAGGACTATAAAAAAAAAAAAAATAATAATCAGTTTTGTCGGTATAGTCACATTTCTAGATGCTACATAATGGTGGTGTAGTGAAGTTTGTTTATGAATTCCTCACTTTTTAAACTAATTTCCTTTTTCTCCTGATGTGAACAAAGGTACCTCTAAAATGTCCACCATTTTAATCCTTTGAACATAAACACAGTTGAATGCAGTGTAAAATGAGGTTTTGTTAAAATATGCTTCTAGTGTTCAGTGTGTACAAATTTTTTCTCACACAGACAACTACAATGACCTTCACCAGAAGATGGAGGAATTCATAAAATGTGTGGATATCTGGATACTACAGAAAAGAGAACATATCAATAAATGTAAATAAAACAAATGAACAGCATTTCATGCTGCCCATATCCCTGAGCAAAGGAAAGTTTCCCACTTATGATTTAGAAGCACGGTTTACCACTAATTTATTTATTCTTTGTACAATATCCGAGCAGACAGCATTAATGTTACTATATAACTGACTGTACAGCTGTTCATTTCTGTGCTCATTTCTTTGCATTGGTAAGCAGACCATAATAACAGAGCAATGTACAATAGGTTCATGGCCAGCAGGGTGGTTGTATGTGGGGTGCTGTGTGGTATACTGCTCTTGCTGTTAGTGTAAGCCTGCGGTCACACTAGAAAGAGATAAAAGTTTATGCAACGTTCTTAATTATACATCACTTTTATATTGCAAGTCACAGTTTAGAATTGTAGAAGCCTTATACGTTTTAATGTCGTTGCTGCTGCAGATTACCGTTAGCCGTGGATAGTGCCTTTTGTACTGAAAAATAACTCATTGGATTTATTCAGTTCACTTATGGACATTGGTTACACACAGTGTTTGCTTCAGAAACAATATACTGGTATATTTATATTCAACCATCACAAGTACTTTGTGTACTTACAAAGTTATTAGAAATTTATTCCAACTTAGTCTGATCCCATTTATTCCAACAATTTAGCCTAACATCATTAGAATATTTAAAATATTCTAATGTTTTCATAAGTGTAAAATAAATAATGCTATTAAATTAAATGTAAATATTATGTTAATATTTATATTTAATATTTGTTTAATATTTAATCTAATTTAAGGTCAATATTAATTTTTTATATGAATGCAATAAATTACAATTTCAGCAAATATTTATTTTTGTTGTCTCATACTTTTCAGTACATTTTATCTTGATCATTTTGAACATCCACTTTCTCAACATTTAAAGTGACAACAGTTTTAAAATCCATTGTTTTAAATGTTGTTATAAAACAGAACCTGGATCATCAGCAGGTGTCCCCACTTTAAATGTGCAAAGTTCAAATTCCACAAACAATATCTAATATTATATGATGTGTAAGTAGTATATGGAGTGTATAAAGCCACTTTATACACTCCATATACTACTTACACACCATGCTTCACCTGGACATTCTAAGGACACTTTAACTCTGGACTTGCACAGCACAGTGCCACTTTATACACTATTTACACACCATACTGCACCTGGACACTTTAAGGACAATCTTTAAAAACCATACACATTTATTTATATGTATATTTATGCATATGTATTGAAGTAATTTATACTGACATACGTGTCCTTTAGTGACACTTGTTTTCGGATTGTGTAGGAAAGCCTTCCACAATCCCACTAAAGGGTGTGTCCTAGTTTGCACGGGTTAGTATTGAAAACACAAGATCAACTATCAGAGTTGGTCTTACCTTGAACGCAGATGTCCTTCGAAGTCCCCTCGGTCTTCTAACAAAGGTTCTGCTCCAAGTTCTTCTACCTATTCTATTGATTGAATCTTTAGATGAAGGAGTCAGACTTAGACCTTTTCAGGATCCTCACAATGGGAGGCCTTGTTTTTATTAAAAGCAGTGTAATACAAATAGATGTATGTAATATATGTAAGGTAAAAGAAAAGAAAATTACAAACAAAAATCTCCTTCAAATAGTCAAACAATTCTAGCGTAAATAGAAATAAGTAAAATGCAAAGATAAAACAAACCAAGAAACACTCTTAATGTAAGCCTGAGTTTGTTCTCCTGATGCACCCTCTATAAGCAATCACAAAGTATAACACAATGAGCTTGCCTCAAGGTGAATGCACACCGATAACTGGTTCTAAAACCCTATTTGTACCATTTATTAGTATGATCTCATAACGCCATTCTGCTTCTGTCAGCCTATTGTCAGGTCTCTCATGATCTCATGCTTCTGCAAAACATCCTCAGAAGTCTCCTAGGCTGCACGTCCTATTGTGTGTTCTTATGCTGCTGACAGAAAGCTGCTGACACAAAGCCTTGTGATTTCTTTTTAAACTTTCACTGTTACTCTTTGTCTTAATATCTAAAACATACCAAAGAAAATTATATAATTTCTTAATCACGTAATGGTTACATATATTCATATAAAGGTAAATGAAACTTGTCATTATAAAAAAATAAAAATAAAATTCATATAAAGGTAAAGGAACCTTATCATTATAAAAATGGAAAAGAAAACTTATAACAATTCTATAATCTTCTTTCAGCAAGATGATGGGTCTTGATCCAACTGTCTAGGTACAGTGTCTGTTCCTCTTTGTGTTGAATCAGGTTCCTTCTTGGTCTTTTTCTTTACAGTTTTTTAATCAGATATATTAAATTTCTTTATGTCAACTAACAATTTCCCCATTTCTTTTAGTTTATTTTCCACAGCTTCCTTTTTCCTCGCTCTCTGTCTTTGTTGTCTTTTATTTCTTTTCTCTCTTTTTGCTGCATTAATTTCACTTTGTTTCTTTATAGTATTGGATGAGATTGTTACATAAGGATAACCATGGGTAAGTTGTATGGCAGTTACATGTGATATGGCAGTTACTCCACTCCTAACATTTCTATTCACAGCATATACATTATTTCTTCATCTATATTTTCATATTTTTATATAGTTTTCTTATATAGTTTATACTTTTTTATTATTTTATTCTTATTTTTTGCTTTTTTATACTTTTTTATATTTTTTATTCTTATACTGGACAGTTGCATAAAACATTTCACTGCATATTGTACCCTGTATGTATGTGTATGTGACAAATAAAATTTTATTTGATTTGGTTTGATATTTTCAATAAGTAAAAACTACAGTACAGATTCTAGGGTTTCAGCGTGATGACTCCAATTTTCTACATTGCATTACAATTAAGACATAACACTGAACAACAACGCCAAAATTATTCTCAGATATATAAAATATTCCCAAATAAAATAGAAAAACAAATATACAACAGTAACCCAGCATATGGGATATAAAATAAACACAAACAATTTGACAGTCATTACAAGTGCAAAACATCAGTAACCTTAAACTTGGTTAAAGTCAAGAGAACCAGCCACAGCACTCAGTCCAGGAATGTAAAGCTAAAAGAGTTTTACTCCTGTTATCTGAAGGAACAGAGTATAAAGAACAAGAACAGTGAACTCTCTTCACTGGTGAAGTTCAGTTTTTAAGCTCTGGCCTTTCTTGATAGTTCAGCTGAATCTAATTTCAAAGGTGTAGTGAAGCTTTGATGAGTAACTCGTATGTAAGGCAAAAGAAAATCCAAAGGCTCACAATCTCTAAATCAGAATCACAATACTTTTATAACTCACTGTGTAACAGAAGCGTGTCAGCTAGAATCAAGACAGTCGTGAGAGCAGCTCTGCTGTATGGGTTAAAAACTGTAGCAGTGAGGAAAACGATGTTGAGGTTCTCTTTAGGAGTGACGAGGATTGACAGGATTAGGAACGAGCACATCAGAGGGACAGCTCAGGTTGGCTGTTTTGGGGACAAGGTCAGAGAGGCTAGACTGAGATAGTTTTGACATGTACCGAGGAAGAAGATGGGTATATTGGTAGAAGGATGTTGGAGATGGAGCTGCCAGGTAAGAGGTCACGAGGTACATATACATATACACTGCAGCTTATCCAACCAGGAGACAGAGAAAAGCACCTTTTTATATTTTATTTTAGCTGTTATGTTAAACCTAGACCATAATTATGATTTGATGCACACAAGGGCACATCTTTTTTCCGTAATATATTAATAAGATGAGCTAGTTGGACCTTTTTCGGGTTGAAAATGGAGAAAAAATCAACTCTAATTTTTAAAAGACACTTTCTTCAAGCAGTGGTACAGGAAAAAATCTGCATCTTTCAAGAAGGCTTGGATTATTATGCAAGACAACGCTCCATCACATGCATCAAAGTACTCCACTGCGTGGCTGGCCAGTAAAGGCCTTAAAGATGAAAAACTAATGACACGGCCCCCTTATTCACCTGACTTATACCCTATTGAGAACTTTTGGGCCCTTCTTAAGTAGGAACTTTACAGTGAATGTAAACAGTACACCTCTCTGAATAGTGTCTGGGAGGCTGTGGTTGTGGCTGCACAAAAAGTTGATTCTGACCAGATCAAGAAACTGACTGACTCTGTGAATGGAAGGCATGTGACTGTTATCGAAAAGAAGGGTGGCTATATTGGTCACTGAGGATTTTTTTTTTTTTTTTTTAATTTCAGTAATGTTTATTTGTAAATTTTGAGTTTACTATTCTCTCTTAAACAGGTGAAAATTAACAAGTAAGACGGGAAAATCTTTGGTTTTCATTTAGTTGCATAATAATTCTGCACACTAATAGTTGCCTAATAACGGTGTACATATAGATATTCTCTTAAGAAAGCTAAAACTTCATTTTTACTACTTAAATGTTCAGGTTTAAGGGTTTGTTAACATTTTGGATTGACCAAGAGCACCAAAATACAACTTGTCTAATAATTGTGCACACAGTGTACAATTGTACTTGCCTCCTCCATGACTTGTGTCAATGACCCAAATTATTCCTCTACCCCTGCCCCCTGTGGGCAGCTCATATAATAGCATAAACAAATATTTATCTGCTCTGATGGTTGCAGAGATATCCAGGCACTGATGTCATGTCCACATCTCCAGCCTCCTGTCATGCACACCACTAACACAACAATAACAAGTCTACTAATTAATTCTTTAATTTATTCATCCTGATTATTATTTGATTTTATTGTTAATAATCTGTATTATCATTTTTCTTTTGTATAAATGTTATGCATTTACTTAACTGTTACATGCCAGAACAGACCAGTTTCACGGCACAATCTGTTACCCACAAGTCAAAGACATATTAGATGTGATTGGGTTGCTGGTGGCATACAGTATGTGACCTACAATCTGCACTGTGCTCACATTAGGGGACAGGAGGGTCGCCGATCTCTCCGGGCAAAGGTTTCTATGGCAATGACCTGTATCTTGTAGTTTGCTGGTTTTCAGCTCCCACTCACCTTAAGGTTGAATTATCCTAGATTCCTTTATGTCAGCTCCATATTCTTCTGCTCTATTTCCCCCAGTCTATCTATGTTTCTGCCTTTCTGTTTAGTTTCTCTGACCTCTTGCTCACAGCTCTGCATTGCTCTGGTGTGGCATAAATATATAATGCATATATAATGCAGTCCTGTATGAGACATCAAGAATTTTCCTTCCTTCAAATTAAACATCAGTGCCAAAATATATATATCAGCTTAAAACAAATTGTTATACTTTTTTATATGCCGAAATTCTGCTTCTGCAGTGAGGCCCGTAAAGATTGTCCATAAAGATTTTTCATCCATGACCTTTTCAGGCCTTAACATGCCAAGAGGCTGACTATGAAATAACACAACTAGACAAAATAAATGTTTCTGGCCTTTGTGTGCTAGCATGGTTATCAAAATTGTACAAGCCAAGTATTAAGGTCTTCACATCTGAGTGTTCACCATGTTAAATCCTCACACATAGGGTCAAAAGCAGTGAGAACAGATATAAAGATGTAAACCAATTTTATTCCTCACATCAGTGCTTCGATAAGGAGTGAATGAGGAACAAATGAGAATTTAATGGATAACTATGTACCCCTACTCTTTCCTGTCAACCAAACTCCAGATGGCACTGTTGATCTGAGATCTTAACACAGGCATAAATAGTATTAGTAATAAATATTTACTAGATTTGTAAAGTTTGTCGCGACAAACTTTGATGTTGGCTTTGACGAGGCAAGTATTCGCAAAGGCCGGTACTTTTTAGAGGTGAATGAACATAAGGGTCAGTGTTAATTTTGGAGGCAAGTGGACAGAAAGATAGGGTGCCAAAGCATTTGGAGACGAGCATGTGATGTCATTCGAATACTCCTGAGGAAGTTCCCCTCATTGGGCTGAGTGTTTTGATACGCGATTTTCACATGACATCATGTGTCGTCACGTGATGTCATCAGAATACACCGCGAGGCAATTCCCCTCATTGTGCCGAGTGTTTTGATATATCACATGCCCATTTTGTGCAAATTTTTTTATTTTGCATATTTTGGGGGTGGGGCTGCGGCACAATCGAAAGGCCAGTCAGTACACCAATTTAAACCTTTGTTCAGAGTATCACCCTACTATTCAGGCTGGCCGAGTTTGGTGTAGATAGTCCGAAAGCTTGCCGAGTTATAAATCTCCAAAGTTTATAATGGGAGTCTATGGGAAAAAAAGGCCAATTTTAGACCTCTTAGAATCGCTTAGAAAAGTAATAGCAACAAACTTCAGACCAGGGTCTACAACATATCCAAATTTGGTGCATGTGGCCATGGGCATAAATTTCATTTAACAGTAGGTATATATATATATATATACAATTTTATGAGCAATTTTTGAAGGGGGACACAAATAATACAGTCAAATTGTAATTATAAAGATATGTCCCCACAGTGAAAAACTTTGATTTTATCATTATTATTGTAGCACGGAGACATGCCATTATGGTTATTTTCAAAGTTTTTCTCAGGTTCAAATTTTCCATTTCTCGATCATTTTATCTAGTCTATGACACTGCAAGGCAAGTTTATTTATACTGTAGCACATTTCATACACAATGGTAATTCAAAGAGCTTTACATAAAGAAAGTAAAAATAATTAATCAATCAAAATAATAAATAAACAATAAAAACAAGGAATTAAAAAAGGTTTAAATTTTTTTTCTGAATAGAAATTGATTATACAAAAAAAAAAAAAAAATACAGTGGGGTCATAGCACAGTGCTCATTTAGTAAATGCACAGCTAAACAATATGCTAATTGTGGCCGTTAATGTCAAGTTAACATTATGCCAAGTTGTCCCAAATAAAACAATGCATGGGAAATGTTAGTTGCAGTGCACTATGCAACAAGCTATTGTAAACAAGCTAACGTTAACTAGAGAAGTAATATTTTATTCGCTAATATAGCAGATAGAAAATTACATCGGTAATCAGCATTTTTGCCGCAACTAATTTATGAATGAATCTGCATCAACTACAGAATACAGAGAATCGCTTTATTTAAAGTTCAATTCAATTCAATTTTATTTTACAATAGGCTTCATCTCAAAGCAGCTTTACAGAACATAAACATAGAACAGAAGTTAAACATAAGGAGAAAAAAGAATTAAAATAGTAAACAATTAAGATATATATAGACTAGTTAGATACATGGGAGCTAAACCATTAAGAGCCTTGTACGTAAGTAGCAGCAGTTTGTAATCAATTCTAAACTTAACAGGTAGCCAGTGTAGAGATGATAAAATTGGGGTTATATGGTCATACTTTCTTGTCCTAGTGAGAACTCTGGCGGCTGCATTTTGGACTAACTGTAACCTATCTATTAAAGATGCAGGACAACCACCTAGTAATGCATTACAATAGTCCAGTCTAAAGGTCATGAAGGCATGAACTAGCTTCTCAGCATCAGATACAGACAGGATGTTTCTCAGCTTGGCAATATTTCTAAGGTGGAAGAAGGCTGTGTTTGTAATATGGGCGATATGATTTTCAAATGACAGGTTGCTGTCTAGTATAACACCCAGGTCTTTCACTGTTGAGCTACTAGTAACAGTACATCCCTCTAAGTGAAAGTTTCTGTGTACTGGTTTTTGGACCTATAAGTAGTATTTCTGTCTTATCAGAGTTTAACAACAGAAAATTACAACTCATCCAGTCTTTTATCTCTCTAAGACATTGAGTTAATTTGGACACTGTGGCTATTTCATCTGGTTTTGATGAGATATATAACTGTGTGTCATCAGCGTAACAGTGGAAACTAATCCCATGTCTTCTAATAATGTTCCCTAATGGAAGCATGTATATCGAGAAAAGAAGAGGCCCTAGAACTGATCCTTGAGGGACCCCATGATTAACTGGTAATAAAATGGAGGATTCACCATTTAATTCTACAAAATGGTATCGATCAGACAGGTAGGATCTAAACCAACTTAAAGCCTGTCCATGAATACCTGTGTAATTTTGTAAGCGATCTAGAAAAATGTTGTGATCTATAATGTCGAATGCAGCACTAAGGTCAAGTAGAACTAATAAGGACATAGAGTCATGGTCCGAAGCTAAGAACAAGTCATTTGTAATTTTAACAAGTGCTGTTTCTGTGCTATGATGGGGCCTGAAACCTGACTGAAACTCTTAGAGGATATTGTAAAGCACTGTAGTGTCTAGAGCCTTAAGTGAGACTGGGTCACTAATTGCTCTCGTATGTTGAGCGTCACCTATTTTATTCCTGATACTTTCGATTTTATCAGTGAAGAATCTCATAAAGTCCTCACTATTGAACTGTGATGGAATAGTGTGTTCAGATTTCTGTTTTTTGTTAAACTAGCCACTGTACTAAATAAAAACCTGGGATTGTTCTGGTTATTTTCTATGTGTTTGAGCAGGTGCTCAGCCCTAGCAGCTTTTAGAGCATGACTATAGCTGGACATACTGTCCTTATACGCAATTCTAAAAAACTCTAATTTAGTTTTTCTCCACTTTCGCTCGAGGTTACGGGTTTCTCTTTTGAGGGTGTGAGTATGACTATTATACCATGGTGCAAGTGTTTTATCTCTAACCTTCTGTAATCTGACTGGGGCAACAGTGTCTAATGTGCTAGTGAATATAGCGTCTATTATGAGATAAATTAGATAAAAGTCTGTGATGTCATCACTTTTAGTTATGATATCTATATCAGTGACATCTATTCTGTGTGATATTATTAAATCTAGTGTGTGATTACGACGATGAGTTGCTTTAGTGATGTTTTGTTTAAGCCCAAGTGAGTTTAGTAAGTCCATAAATGTGAGTCCTAAAGCATCGTTTGTATCGTCAACATGAATGTTAAAGTCTTCTACAATTAGTGCTTTATCAAAGTTAACCAATAAGTCTGAAAGAAAATCTGCAAATTCTCTAAGAAAATCGGTGTAGGGCCCTGGGGGTCTATACACGGTCGCTAGAGCAAGAGACATCAGGGATCTCTTCGTGTGCAAGTGCGATAGTGTAACCTTAAGGAAGAACTAAATCTAAATCAGTCATAAAATGGCATTTTTCTGGTCTAATTACAGTAAGATTATTTCGAGAACTTCTCACGTATTTACTTTTTGATCTCACTGCTCGGGGAACAGACAGAGGTTCTATAGGGTGAACACTGTGTGCATTTGTGTCAATGTGTTGAGGTGAAGGATGACTATTGGAATATAAATTTAAGGAGTAGTTTACCAGTCAGAAGGTGTGCAGCGCCCTGGAGATGTGGTCTGAGAGGATATCCGCTCCAACTCTGCTGGGGTGCAGGCCGTCAGCAAGGAACAGCCTAGGACGCTCCCAGAAAACATTCCAGTTATCAATAAAGAGTAGATTCTGAGTCTGACACCATGACTGTAACCATTCATTTAAAGCAAAAAGTCTACTGAACCTTTCAATTCCTCGCTGGTATGTTGGAAGCGGTCCAGACACAATGATCCTCGCTGTGGGCGCTGTGGTTGTCAACACCAGGGTGTTGAAGTCCCTCTTCAGGATCTACGACTGCCTCAGGCAGGTGTCGTTCGAGCCAGCATGAAGAACCACAGCTCCGGTGTTTCTGCTCATGGCCTTAGGTACCTGTGCAGCGACATCAAGAACACGAGCACCAGGCAAGCAGTGAGTCCAAGCCTTACCTTTCGACACAGTAGCATGGACTTGGCGGACGATGGAGTCTCCGATGATCACGGTGTCGCGGTCCGTCTCGCGAAGGGGGGCGAAGCGGTGAATAAAATGCCCTACTTAAGGGAGCTCAACATTAATTGAGCAGCAACCACACACCTGACTCGTGTGTGCAGAGTAGGTGAGATGAACTGGGAAAGCAGGCAGTGAGTCAAACCACTGTGGGGAAGGGGAGGGGGAACTCAACTGTTTCTAAATGCATTTGTTGCGTTTTCCTTTTTTTTTCTACTTACAAAAGTATTTAGGTATACATACATATATTTTTTCACAATAAAGAGTGCAATATTTAAAAAAAATTTTTTTTTTTTGGAGGGGGGCAACCCGGGACGCCCATGCTTTTGGCTCAAAAGCCCTAGGCCGCATTAAATTTTATACATTTTTGTCTAAGCTTAAATAGGAAAAAAGACTATAATAATAATAATAATAATAATAATAATAATAATAATAATAAGAAGAAGAAGAAGAAGAAGAAGAAGAAGAAGAATTAGAATAATAGTAATAATAATAACAACAACAACAACAACAACAATAATAATTATTGTTGTTGTTGTTGTTGTTATTATTATAATACTTTTATGTATGAAAACGACAAAACAGTAACTTTTTTATTCACTGCTTATTTATTACTGAAATCTTTGATCATCCCAAATTAAACTCTGATAGGGGCATGACCACATCAGGCAATCAGAATCTTTAATGTCAAGGGGTGGGGCTACAATTAGGTGACCATGACAACAGACACTGCCTAAATAGACATGGAAGTGGACACACTGACACTGAATGCAGAATGAAAAACAAAGTTATCCCTTAAATGGAAGAAATAAATTTTGGTAGACGTGTGCGTTCTCACGAGTCACTGCGTTTAGGAATAGATTCGGTTGACAAGTGTGGATTAAAAAAGTCTGTATGGACCATGATGTCTGCACATCCACACAACTTTGTTGCGACATTGTTAAGCCATAAACTAGGTTATGGCAATTGAAATAGTTCATCATTTTCTTTTTATTCACATTTTATGACTCCAAATCACATCCTCATGGTGATTAATATTCAGTGCTTGAACACCATCAGTCATAATGTCAGATAAAATTTAATTTTACTGTCATCTCAGCCAAATACATATACAGTGAAATGTATTGTACAATGTATAAGTTGCCACATTAAGGTAAGGGACCAGTAAAGCTAATTTAAAAGAAATGCTGAGAAATGTCAATAAAATAATCTTATATAGCCAAGACTATAATCTGCTCATAAGAAATGAGAAACACAGAAATTCTCTCTCCCTTTTACTGTGCATATAGAAGACTGATTTTATATTTTCATACCTATTGAGCATGACACTAAAAGCTCTCTCTCTTTAACAACTAGATCAATGCTTTTAATAAAGGAACAATCTGAGTTCCTTTCACGTTTATGGAACTACCCTTTAAACTTCCATGGTTATTTTTTTCAGACCCAAAATTTTTTTCAGACCTTTATCATAATCGCAGGTCAGTGCTGAGGTCGGTGAATATTCTTCAGTTAATAGTGCTTATGTAATGTGCCTATGTAGAAGTCACTTCTAGTTTTAAATTACACAGTTATGTGTTAAGCCTTGATAAAGACTGGCCGGATGAATAAGAATGTGGAGGCTGGAAATGCTTATTTTTCACTTTTTATTTTTCCTTTTCAATGCTTTAATATTCAGTGTGTAGAACTGAACCAATTCTGACTTTTACATTGAATATCATCTTTAAAGGCAGAAGTGCGTTTGCTTTTTGCCTTTTGTTTTGTTCGTTTGTTTGTTTTCATTTGAGCATGCTTCAAAGAACGTTTAATTATTATTATTTTTTTGAAAGAGTCATCATTTGGAAATGAATCACTATAGATAGCATTAATAGTTTATCACAGCAGTAGAACTAATGCTTAGGAGGATACTGTGAAAGAAAATGAAGAATCCTCTGACCTCTCACACACTATCTCCATGATGAAACTGGAAGCATTTTCTTGACTGATATTTGTGTTTCTAAAAGTCGGATTTGGATCTGCAGATTTGTTTAATGCTCCTTTTTCAGCCGGCATTTTAGGCACTGAATTTATAAAACATTAAATGTAAAAATATTTAAAATTCAGAGTTACACAATTACAAACATACAGTAAATCTGAGCACTATGAAAAAACAATCAAGCCCCAAATAATTTTTTCAGCCAATCGGCAGGAAAAAAAAGCATATTTTGATATGTGACCAAAGATTTACGACATTCACATCCAAATCTTAGTGCCATAACTATCATTATAAAGTTACTGAACCTCTGTACCTTTTTTCTTTCTGTTGATAAGGTCACATTTGAACCTACAATCTGACCCAAAAGCTTTTGGTCCAAGGAGAATTGTGGGCAAACATGCAAGAGTTCACTACTCAGAGTGATTGGTGGCCTGAAGCTACTAATCTACTCAAATATCCACCAAGGCGCAGATGTAATTTGAAATGGATATGGATAGTTTAGAGACCACCAGTCTTTGGAAGTCATATCACCCATTACGACCGTGTGCTGTACTGATGTTAGTGTGCTCATTCTTACAGAGTAATTGGATTTAACTATTTACTGGTTGGCGAATATGAAATAATTTTTTTAATTCTTCTGAACTGCAAAGGAGAGTAAGGAGTTTAAATATAGACAAAGTTGTAACGGGGAGATAATGGCTTAACAATAATGATCACAGCAACAACTGCCATCCAAACAATGGCCGTAATTATTCAGTAGGACGCATTTCTTTTAGCTAATAAGCTTGTGGGAAACTCAACACAAACCTGTTCAGAAAACAAACCTGCTGAATAATTTTGATAGAATCTCAGGAAGGAAATATGTTTATTTTAAAAATTAACTTTTTTTTTCTTTTCATGTCATGGACATGTTTAAGAACAATGGCTCAGCAAAGGGTTTGACAGAAGTGTGTACTTTTGTGGTACAGATTTCCTTCAGTGATGTCTATGACATTTCCCTTACACACTGACAAGCGAGGAAAACACTGCAAGAAAACTAGGCTTAAAACTCTTAAAACGTATTGGCTACTGAAATATGTTATGGCAGAAGGCTGAAAAATCGACAATGAGGTGCTGAGAAAACGAACAGGACGTTTTTGTGCTGTGAGCCTCTTGACTTGATATAGGTGTTCTAAAGACATTTACTTTAAAAATTTAGGCCATGTGATCAAATGAATAATAACAACAATAATAACAAAAGCATGAATAACAATGACAACAACATCTGTACTTATATAGTGTCTCAATATGCTTTACATTTTAATGCACTCACTCACTCACTCATTTTCTACCGCTTTATCCGAACTACCTCGGGTCACGGGGAGCCTGTGCCTATCTCAGGCGTCATCGAGCATCAAGGCAGGATACACCCTGGACGGAGTGCCAACCCATCGCAGGGCACATACACACTCATTCACTCACACACTACGGACAATTTTCCAGAGATGTCAATCAACCTACCATACATGTCTTTGGACCGGGGGAGGAAACCGGAGCACCCGGAGGAAACCCCCGAGGCACTGGGAGAACATGCAAACTCCGCACGCACAAGGCGGAGCCGGCAATCGAACCCCGACCCTGGATGTGTGAGGCAAACGTGCTACCCACTAAGCCACCGTGCCCCCCCCCCACCCATTTTAATGCATATAAAGATAATTCAAAATATAAAAAAGTACTTCAATTCAATTCAAATTAAAGCAAGCATACAAATAAATAAGCAAATAATTATATATCTATTGGAGATACTATACATGGCCAACACAATCAACAATATAGAAATATAATTTTAGATACTTACCAAAATTCGTTGTTATGAAATCTAGCATTTTTTTAAATTTATCGCAGTTTTTATTTCAGTTTATAATCTTTGTTTAAGATATAATGCCTAGTTTGTGTGTGTGAATAATTCAGACACTTCTTTCTTAGACCTGGTGAAAAATGTTTTTCCACACGGCACAATGTGAGTCAGTAATTTGGCATGCAGGAAAGCCATTTATTATGGGCCGCAATTATTGTCAAGAGGCTTGAGTAGAGTTAACAGCCTTATGAATGCCTGAATGCTATAGAGAAAAAAAAAATTAATTACTGCAGCTGCATTGAAATTGGGAGTATGTTATATTCATGAGTCTATGCCTGGTTTTTATTTTTAATTTTTTTTCCCCCTCCCAGATGTGTTAATGGACTCAACAGCAATAGCAGAGCTGGGCTGGACGATATACCCATCAGTAGGGGTGAGCACTGTTTAGCTGACCTACCCTTGTATGACCATTTACCATATGTAAACAGAACGCTCTGCTGTTTTACCTTATCTAAACTCAACGCCTGACTGCACAAATGCACAATGACTTGTGATATTCAGCCCCTGCAGGGCATTTGAATGAAATCCAAATGAAGACTAATAAAATGTAATGAAACCGTTCTTATTTGCTGGTGTGTGTGTGTGTGTGTGTGTGTGTTGGGGGGGGTGTTTCGACGTTGACTCCTGGAAAATAAGATCAGTGGCTAGGAGACACTAAGGATTTGTCAAAGATGTTTTCTTTCCCATTACTAATGCCTCCACTCTTTCCCCAGTGGGAGGAGGTGAGTGTCTATGATGAGCACATGAACACTATCCAGGCCTACCATGTCTGCAAGTCGAGATCAAGTTCATAGTGCGAGACTGCGGCAGCATCCCTAATGTCCAACTATCATGCAAGGAGACCTTCAACCTCTACTACTTCGAGTCTGACTCGGACACGGCCAGTAAAGTTTACCCTCAGTGGATGAAGAACCCCTGGATCAAGGTGGGCACCATCGCACCCGACGAGACCTCACAGGTGGACCTGGGTGGCCGGAGAATACTGATTAACACAGAGGTACGCAGCTTTGGTCCTCTGTCTCACAACTGCTTCTACTTGGCCTTTCAGGACACCGGCGCCTGTATCTATCTTACTGCTGTGCGGGTTTTTTTCCGGAAGTGTCCCCGTGTTGTCCGGAACGGAGCTGTCTTCCCAGAAACTTTGACAGGAGCAGAGAAAACTTTGTTGGTTGCAGCTAGAGGGACATGCATACCCAACGCAGAGGAAGTTGATGTGCCAATTAAACTTTACTGCAACAGAGATGGCGAGTGGTTGGATCCTATCAGGCGCTGCATGTGCAAAGCTGGACACAAGGAAGGCGAGAACGGCACTCTCTGCCAAGGTGAGCTTCTCTGAAGTTTTCATTTTAATGAAATCCGTTTGATGCGATAGGATATAACCTTTGGGTATCTGGGGATTTCAGGCTCTTTCTAGTAGAAAAAGCTACTCGCACCTTATTTCATAAGGTGACTTTGTGTGATCCAGCACACAGTTTTGACAGTTGAGCAAGTTGATACACATTCAAGGAATATTAGACTACATCCCAAACCACATACTACACACTAAAGTCTCTTTAGAAACATTAATACAATCATTTAGCATAATTTGCCATCAAAGCTTAAAAAATAAAATATATTAAATTGTGTAGAAATGTTTTTATTTGCAGTACTACAGACTAATATTTCTTAATCATTCTGTAAAGAACATGTTAAGTAAATATAAAGCCAGTTTAACATACACGCAGGGCTGATCCTGACCTCCCTGGGGGCCTAAGCAAAATTCTGCTATGGGGCCCTCCTACATTTCGTGCACGATTGCACGCGCATATAAACGCATGTTCACGCGTGGCGTGGTTATCGAGCTGCCGTTTATAAATACTGTTGCCCTTGGGCGTTTATTCACGCGAATGTTCACGCAATAAATTGTTGTGTAACAGACAGGCCAAGAGATGCACTCTTTGAAGATGCTTTAATCACTTGCTTGCTTTCTACCCATGCTTTCTTCACACTGACAGAATCTGTCAGTGACTTGACCTTGGCGAATTCCCGTCTCTACCCCATTGCATGGTATCTACCAACCATGGAAAGTGGTGCTGGCAACGTGGAGCCAACCTTTTAAACTGCTGGTCATGCAGAGTAACATGTTGGACAGAAAGTTCTAGAAAGTTTCAGAAAGAGCTCATATGCCCCTTTTCCACCGAGGCAGTTCGAGTGCTGGTTTGGAGCCAGAGCCTAATTTAGAATCAGTTCTTTCTGTTTCGACCGCCAAAGCACCGGCTCCGAACCACGAAAAGTGGTTCTTAAGTAGCACCAAAACGTTGCTGGTCTAGACTTAAGAACCGCTAATGACCGCAAACTGATAATGTACCTTAAGTACACTAATGTTTAATGCACGTTTACTTTACCGCGATATGATACATTATCAGCACACATGATAGTAGGTAGCTACATGCTAAGGCTAACTTTTTTTCTGTGTTAACGATAAAATAACGTTATGTACTTTATCGATTACAACCTCCGTTTATACAGATTACATGGAGCTGCACGTACACGTTTTATTCGCCGCGTTTGGATGCCAATGTAGGTTCGCAAAGCCATGAGCATTAACAGTAAAGCAACATCTGCCATTGTTGTTGTGTTTGTGTTTGCCGCTGCTGCGCTAACGTTGCTGGGACACGTGACACGTATACAGTGACGTCACACTCGGCGCTGTGATGGCTCTCTAGCTGGTGGAAAGGCAAACCTGTTCTTAGAAGGTTCACCAGTGGAACCAACTCTGAACCAGCACTAGCGCTAGCTCTGAACCAGCACCCGGGTCTTTCCGGTGGAAAAGAGGCAATAGACACCTGCTATTGGTTAGTGAAACCTTTGAGTGACAAGGGAGGGAGTGAAAGAGAGAGAGACTATGCTTTCCTTCCCACCAAGAGAGCTTGGATAGTTTTGCTGTCTTGGCTGCTGGCGACAGATATCTGGGACTTGAACTCATGCCCTCACCATTTAGGAGCCGGAACGGAATCTCTACCTTTATTAAAATTCTATAAATTTCCTTGTTTATAAAGACAGGTTATATTTTTGAAACAGAAGAAAACTTCATTTCAGAAGGAAAACTGTGTATTTTCAGAAATTTATTTAATAAAATATAATTTTTATGTATGATTTGAATTATCATTTGAACAATTTGAACAATTACAGTAAAACCGGGAAAAAAAAAGAGTGATTTTAATCCATGGAACATGACATCCATCTCTCATTTGGCCACACACACACAAACTGTCAGAAAAATCTCCAGGCATAAAAGGGGTTTGTGTGTTTATTAAAATGTTTATAGAATTGATAACTGAGAAGATATAGTGGGGAATAAAAAAAGAAAATTGAAATAGCAAATCAATAAAAACCAAAATGTCAAATAAAACATAAGTTGCTGAGAAGTGAAAAGAACAAAAAGTTGGTCTATTACAGGGATTTAGCATAGAATCATTTGCACTCCAAATGCAAATCCAAAAGAAAACATGTCATTTAGGATTCTGTGAGTCAAAGTAGTTACAGTACAGTAGTTACAGTATAAACACACCAATCACGCATACACACGACACCACTAGCATCGTAGCTCAAGGTTATAATATCAATTAAATGTATGCACGAATATTCCCCATTCTCCACGGAATATTCCCCATATCTCCTGCGTGGATAATCCTTCCGTGAGTGGTAATGCAGTCCGATAGAAGTATTTAGGGAGAAGGTGTTTTCCCCTTGTTCACTCGGCTCTTTGCAGATATGATTACACTCACAGAGACAGAAGAGTTGAAATGAGGATGTGATTTTGGTAGAATTCTCATGGGCACTGTTGACAGATTATAAATTACTAGGCACGGCTCCCCCTGGTGATTCCATTCAAATATAACGCACAGCTAATATATCCCCCTGTGGTGGTTAAGTGTGTACAAAAAAAAAAAAGAAAAGAATTGAGGATCTGTATTTTGTGTGCTACTCTGAATTACTCTGGTAATGTTTATGCATCATCACACCTTATATTGAAAAATAACAGCGATTTTAAACCAGGACTTGCCTGTTTTAATGCACTCACAGCGTAAGGGGATATGAACAGATATTCACACTCTTCCCTGCTTAAAACGAACAGTGAACGTCTGTCAAAAAGCCAAGAACCATGTTTCTCTTAATGTATCTCATATCTTGCATTTCAAGTCAATTCAAGAAGGTATTATTGTCATTTCAACCATATATAGCTGTTGCAGTACACAGTGAAATGAGACAACGTTTCTCCAGGATCAAGGTGCTACATAAAACAAAGACAGGGCTAAGGACATGTAAGTAGTCTTAGCCATATAAAGTGCAACCTGGTGCAAACAGTGCAGGACAAGACAAACAAGACAGTGCAGGACAAAAAACAGTGCAGACATAAAGTTACAAGACAATACAAAAAGTACTTGTAGTCTGTGCTGAATTAACAGCCTGAATTTCAGGAAATTAAAAAATATATAAATACTTCTGCAATGAAAACTGAAACATTCAAAGAACCGACATATGTTTTGGGTAAAACCCATACAGAAGAAAATCTATTTTACTCCAGCGCTACACTTCAACACATGTTTGATAACTACAAAGTGTTCCTTGAAGTATGACTTTTTGCTTGCATGAATAAACTCTGCTTTAAGTATGGATCGCAGCCAAAAGCGATGCCTGTAGCAAGAACCGTGCATGTATGCAAACGTTATGAACACAATTATATATTGTTACAGCTTCAAATCAATAGCTCATTTCCAGAGAGTTACAATATGTTCATTTCTCTATGATATATAAGACTGCTACATCTGCCTCACTGGGGCTCTTTGTACAGCTGAGATTTTGTATTAGAAATATTGCATAAATTACCAGTAAGGTGTGGAGTCTGAAGTTTTAGTTATTCAGTTGGATTGCAATGTACTTTTATATTTTTGGAATTAAAGATGTCTTGTTGCAAAATGGACTTGTGGAAGAGAAATAGGACATGGATGCAGCTTAATTCATGTACTTGCATTAACTTGATTTGAACGTTTGTTCTCAGTGATCAATGCGAGGCATGGATTTCTCTCCATGAGAGAATAGATACGCTCTAGATGGGAATATATGCCGCTGTCTGTGCTAAGATTATAAGTGTACATTATTACCAAGTCTGCAGTTATTGCTGTGAATTTGCTGCTTTGACCTATTGCATACTCAGGTGATAGATTTTTTTCATGGATGCATACTGGGTAATACAGTATATCCATTTTTTCCTGAATACAAGCATCATATATTATGTCCTCCTAAACAAGAAAGTGATTTTATTGTGGAGATATGTAACACACCTGCTTGCTTGTGACATGGAGCTCTAGCAGTTATAGTTATTTGCCCTTTTATTGGTGTTTTTCTGGTAGGCTTAATGTAATAGAAAGGAGAATTACTTTTCGCTTGCACTGACATAACCTTGGAAAACCCAGCAGCCACACTATCAGAAAGTAGTAGCATTATTGTGTCAGCAATATTCAGGTAGTTAAATGCTACGTATACAGTTTTTAGCTTTTTATTTTGTTGTGTTCTAATGTCATATTTGCAAGGATTTACAAATAATTTTTTAATAATAATTTTTTATTAATCTTCTGCAATGGATTACATTCCATCCTTTGTAGCTCTACAGAATAATAGGGAAAATTGGGGATGAAAGTCGAATGAAGACACTAATGAAATGGGTATATTTCATTTCATTGATCTTTGATTTGGTACATATATACTTACTTATACTCCCCAGAAGAGGAGGATTGTAGCACCGAAAGTGTCCTTCCCACTTCAGTGACCGTCCGGATTCTTCAACTGGATATCGAGAGGAAGGTCCGTCAGGCCACCTCTGGGCAAGCCACTCCCAGCAATTGTCCTGCAAACAGACTTTTTGTCCCCAATAGTCTACGCTCCCAGGTTCTCCAGGGGTGTCATTGCTCGCCTTTGTTCTGTCACCCCGGTGTGTCCCGCACCTTGGCAACCGTTCAACAGCGGTTCTGGTGGCCCACCCTCCGCCGGGACGTTCGCCAGTTTGTGGGGTCATGTACCACCTGTGCTCAACATAAGAGCTCTCATACTCCACCTGCTGGGTTCCTTCGTCCTCTTCCTGTCCCTCGTCGACCATGGTCTCACATTGCCGTGGATTTTATTACTGGATTACCTCCCTCGGCTGGCCAGACCACCATCCTCTCTGTCATGGATCGGTTCTTGAAGATGGTGCACTTTGTATCATTACCCAAGCTCCCTTCTGCCAAGGAGACTGCTCTGCTCCTCCTCCAGCACGTCTTTCGACTGCATGGCTTGCCTAGGGACATTGTTTCTGATCGAGGACCTCAGTTCACATCAGGATTCTGGCGAGAGTTCTGTCGACTACTGGGGGCCTCAGTCAGCCTGTCATCTGGATTCCACCCCCAGACCAATGGTCAGGTTGAGCGTTGTAATCAAGATTTGGAGGCAGGTCTTCGCATCTTATGTGCTGAGCAACCTGAGTCCTGGTCCACCAAGTTGGTATGGGTGGAGTACGCCCACAACTCCTTGCCCTCCTCAGCCACAGACATGTCTCCGTTCCAAGCTGCTTATGGATACCAACCACCTCTTTTTTCATCCCAAGAATTCGAGGCTTCTGTCCCCTCTGCTCTCGCCCTAGCCAAACCTTGCCGTCACACCTGGAGAAGAGCTCGTGAGGTGCTTCTTAAGTCCTCACAGAACTATGCCCGGTGGGCTAACAGCAACCGGTGTCCGGCACCTAAGTACCGTGTCGGCCAAAGGGTATGGCTATGCACCAAGGACCTTCCTATCAAGGGGTCTTGTCGCAAGCTCACTCCTCGCTTTGTCGGACCATTCCCCATTGCCAAGATACTCAAAGTAGCGGTACGTCTCAAGCTTCCTAGCAGCTTACGTATACATCCCACTTTCCATATGTCTCGCCTCAAGCCCGTTCAGGCCTGCTCTCCGCGTGTGTGTCAAACCATGGATTTTCCCTTTTGTTATTTTTTGGATTACTCAATTTTGCCTTTGTCGGCCAGAGACCCTTTTTTGTATTTTTGCTTATTTCGTTTGTGGATCAGTCCTATTTTTCTGACATTTTGGTGGGATTTATTTTTTGTTTTTCCTTCTGTGGACTTAAGGGCCTTGTTGGATTATTCATTTGTTTTCTTCAAGAATTTTTCCTGGACTCGCTCTTCTTGATTTTGTTTGTGGATTCTTCTCTTAGTCTCTTGTTGGAACATTTTGCTTGGTCTGTTTTTTCTGCGACTATTTATTTCTGTGTTGGATTATTCCCTGACATTATATACATTCCCTTATTAAATCTATTTTTGTGGAAGTCGTATATGTTCTGCATTTTTGGGTCCATACCCCCCTGCACCCTGACAGCCTTATTCTTTTGGGATTGAGTGATCATGAAACATTTTAGGTTCTGTGAAGACCTTCTCTTCCTCAATCCCGTAGAACTTACTAACTGTTCTAGCAGTTGACCGTCCTTGTGGATTTTTTGGAAAGCCAGCTACTGGCTGACATGGCCCAAGAGAGCAGCAGAACTATTAAACTGTATTTTAAGCTGATCAACATGAGCTGGGGTTAATAGAATCTCTAGTATTTAAGTGAAAGAAGCATACAAAAGTTTTTAACAGCTGTAATACTTGATTGCTCTGGCGCATGTGTCGAAACTTTGCTTGTTTATTGCTGCAGCATTTTAAGATTGTTATTCTGGCACTTTGAGAACAATTTTTTTTTTTACTCCAGCATTTTACTGTAAATGCATTTTTTAGTATTTTTCTCAACAGTTTAAAAGCATTTTTTTGTTGTTTTACTCCAGCATTTTAAAGGCATTACAAGTTTGCCCTTTTTTTTTGCCTTTTATTTTATTACAATTTTATATATTTTATTTTTAATTATTTTATTTTGATGACTGGATGACTGGTGTAGAACTATATCTGAGTCCAATTTTTGCAGTTCATGTTGACACAAAATGTGTCGCTTGGCAGAATTTGTGTCTGGATTTTTAAAGTGAATGCCATACAGGAATTTGTGGAAGAAGTTTGAATAGAAGATTTAAAGCTCTACATTAAAAGAAGAAAATTAAGTTGAAACAACTTTAAAAAATTGAGGTTTCTTAAAGTTAACTCAACCCCCCTTTTTAACTTTTTTGGACAATGTTAGTGTACAGTAGGTGTACAGTATATAGATGGCTATGTAAGTTTAAAATGATGTAGAAACTGAATTAATTTCCAAGTTGAAGTTTGTACCTTTTTTTATAAGAAAAAAATGAAACAAAAGACTTTTGAGCTGCCCCTTTTTTAAACATTAACTACATTAATAACACAGGAACCTTAGGCAAAAGAACATTTCATGTAAAATAGAACAGGGCAGAATTTACTGAATAAAAGAAAAGTGCAGAGCTTTGAGCAGCTCCCTTTTTCCTCTCTCCTTTGCACCTCTCCTTACTCCCTTTCCATTTTCCATATCCTAGTGAAAGAAATGGGCATGTAACTGTCCTGTCAGCAGTTTGAATCTTAATTGTCCTGCCAGCGTAATTAGGTGCATTACTGCCACCTTCTGCTCTGGAGTATGGAACAAAAACAATCTGTTTTTGGCTTGGCTTTTGATGACGCTCCTGTCGTAATAACTAGATTAACTGCACATGAATGAAAGATTTATCTTTTTATTAATATCAAAGAGCTTATATAATTTTATGATATTAGATTATAATAAGGAGATGTGTCGGAACTCAGAGCCGGTCTCCAATTCGACACATCGCAGGGTGATCTCCACACTTAGACTTTTTGGTTACTAAAGACTGTTTTAGTTAAACTTAACTGTTAACTCTATAATTACTACAAAAATACTGAGAAAACTCCTCAGACCTGAATGAGAATGACTTTTTTAGTGTGGTCAATCAGCCAACAAATTCTAAGAGAAATTGCCAAATTAAAAGTAACAAAGTTGCCAAATTAAAAGTAACAAATGAAAACCCCCAAAAAGAGCATGTCATGCAAAATCAATCAAGAAAAACAAGAACTCTCGCGACGTCCTTGCAAAAATAAAAACACCCACCTTGACCTCCCATTACCTTTCACCCATATGCCCATTTATGGATTTTCCTCCCCTTATTTTTCATGACCTCAGACTAAACACCTGGGCCTTCTTCAGTCTGCACAACAAGTTTATGAGCATCACATGCCCATTTATGGATTTTCATCCCCTTATTTTTCAGGGCCTAGGTCTGTGGACCACTGTTTTTTTCATTCTACATAACATGTTATTGCTATGGACCAAGGTCTGAGAACCATGGTGTTCTTCATTTTCCATAACAATTTATGAGCTAAGGTCTGGGAACCATGGTCTTTTCCCTTCTACATAACAAGTTGTTATTACAAATGTGCTCAGACTGTCTAGGCCTGACAGCCCCGAATCTGGTTGCAATAAACATCTTTGGCCTACAACATCACCTACATATGTCTTATGACAGCAATTGTAATATTTTGCAAGGCCTAATACTTTACTTTGGTTATAGTATTGTAAGGAATAATATTTTAATTATTTCTACTAAGATGTTTTTACAACAGATGCTTAATATGATAATAGAATTTTAATGGGTCCGGGCAGACCCTTCACTCGGTCCGGATCCGGGCCGCGGTCCGCCATTTGGTGATGCCCGCTCTAGCCCATAGGTCACTAACAGGCGGACTGCGGTCCGGGTCCGGGTCCAGGAGCTGTCCAATATGGACCCGGACCTAGAGCCAAAACAAAAGGTTATGATTTAAGACTTGATGGGGTGCTTCCATTTTAACCGGTGCAGCTTTTGCAATATTTATGGTAGTGGTACTGGAAAAGCACAGAACAATTGCATGCGAGTTAAGCCATACCACGTGATACCATTTAGCCAATCAAGTCTGTGCATTTCTGAAGTAAACACTGCTAGTAATGATGGGAAGTCCGGTTCTTTTCCGCAAACCGGTTCTTTCGGACAGTTCATTTTAATGAACCAGTTCAATAATCCAGTTCATGATGTAATTCACAATGACATCATGACGTAAATTCCTTCATCCCACCTCTGCTGGCAGATAATAATACAATCAATTTACCACATTTGAAAAGTTCTTTGTAATCATAACTGTAGATGAATACGTTTCTTGCATTTAAGTTTTGCAACTAAAACACCCAGTACAGGCATTGATGTGCAAACGTGGGTGTTTTACATGTACATGTCGTAAAGATATAAAGTTAATAAACTAATCTTCATCAAATTACAAAAACTTACAAAAAAAAGCATAATTTTGAAATGTTTCTTTCGCTCCATCAGTTGTTTCAAAAACTAATGCAACTGAGTTAAAACACTCATATGTTGATAAGACATTAAATCATAACCTTTCCATTTGTTGCTGTATCAGTTCAGTGATTTATGCAGGTGTGACGTGCAATATCTTTTTAGGTTTGGTTTTTATTTTAATGGGGGGATTCCGGGTCCGGAGACACGCCCACTGCTGCTGAGCTGCGCATCAACATGGAGCACACCTGTGACACATAATTAGTGCAGCATGCTAGTGGTTTTATAAAAAGCACATTGGAGTGGGGCTGTTTAATTTCTCTTCCGTGTGCATCTTGTGTGGGCAGAAAAGGTCTTTTGGCTATATTTTCCTGTCGCTTTCCCCTGGTGAGTCACCTGCTTTATTCCCCTTTTTTTTTTAGTCGCGTAGCATAACGGGTTCTCTTTGGGAAGGGGGAAACCTTTTTGAAATGTTTTTTCTGTTTTTCAGGTGCGGCCAAAGAGCGCTAGCTGCTGTTTCTAATGGCTGTTTCTAGCTGCTGTTTCTAGTTGCTGTTTTAAGCTGCCGTTTTATTACGGCTATTTTCTTAGTTGCTGTTCTGATTATTGCTGTTTGTTTTTATGAGCTGTTTTAAACTTGACTCATTATTGGGTTACAGTCGGCATAGTGCGGACGTTGCAGCGGTGAACACTATATCTTGAATACTGGGATGATACGTCAGTACTGCATTGCTGTATGTTTATTCTGAGTACAAGTTTATCGAATTAACCGGTTTTGTATTTCTTTCTTTCAAACAGTTTTGGTGCTCTTTCAATTAATCTGTTTTTACCGGTTATCACTGGACTGTCATTTGTATTGTTTTCTTTTCTTTTGCGTCTTTTGTTTGAGTGTCTGTTTACCGCATATATATCCACCTCTGACTATCGGACAACGAACTGTGATTAGTGAGGCTTAACAGAGGGAGTGTATGTTTGTCGTCCTTTTGGTTCATCCCTTTTTTCCTTGGTTTATCAGTGTTTATTATTATGCACTGCTTTGTTGTGTGGTGTGTCCCTCTTTGTTAAGGCGGACCTAGTCTAGTTGTTTTCTCCATTGTTGGTAACTAATTGGTAAACTGTACACTTGTATCTTAATGTTTTTAGGAACAAATGGTTTTCCTTTTATCTTTTTTTTGTAAAATAAAGTTGTACTCATTTATTGGAAAGTCACGTCTCTGTCCTCAATCCCATTCGAACCAGCAGGGTCCTTCATATTATTGTAACTTATTTTTGGTTTAACTTATTTTCCTGGGTAACCCAGGTGGCGTAGTCGGTTCCTTTTTTTTCCATTCTTAATGCCTTAACCAGGAAGGTTACACATGCGCAGTAACAACAGCTCATCGGTTTCAGTATGTCTGACGCATCCGAAGGAAACAGTTCTCAGTTCAGTGTACTGATGATTTGCTGTATCGGTTCAGTGATTCACGCATGCACAGTATCAACATCTTGAGCTCACAGTTCTCTCAGCACAATATGTCTCAGTTCAGTGTACAGGAGTTACATATACTCCGGGATATTAGTATATTTAGAGTCGGAGGGGCTGTCAGGCATGACCAAAAGTGAGTACTTTAGTAACTTGTGGATCAGCGCTGACTCAAGATGCGAACTGTTTAGAACGAATCAGTCCGATTTGGTGAACTGGTTCAGAAGAATGATTTGTTCACGAACTGGCCATCACGAACTGGCCATCACTAACTGCGACTCAACAGTGCAAGACAGTTGAGAGAGAATTAGAGTAAAGTTACTCATGAAAGAAAGATAGCGATACATGTAGAAAACAAAGGGAGAGAAACAGATGACTGAGACGGAGAAAGGAAGAATAAAGAACAAATGTCAGTCTCCAAAAAAAAAGACAAGTAGACCCGTGAAAACATTTAATTCATTTAATTAAGGACAGATTCTTTTCTGTTCATACCTCCCAATGGGAGCACAAAACCAGTGTTTCAAACCGGGGCACTTATTAAAAGTGGCAATGTGAAACGCCATTATGAGACAAAACAAAGATTTTGAACAAACATATCCACTCAAATCTAAAAAAAGCGTCCCTGAGACAGCTTTCCCAGGTCTGAGGGAAGTAGCCCTATACATCCTGACCATGTTTGGCTCTACATACAACTGCGAGGCAGCTTTCTCTACAATGAACATAATCAAATCTTAATATCATTCCAGGCTCACTAATGAGCACCTCCACATGTGTATGAGAGCGGCCCTGACTCCATTCAAGCCCAGGTTTAAAATACCGGCAAGCCAAGCTAGAGCTCAGTTCTCTCACTGAGCAAAAATTGGGGGAGTGGGATATAAAAGGGAAAGTTAAGCACTTTATTTAAACATTCACAATTTTCACATTTTATTTATTTTCTCTTATTTTGAAATGTAGCCCTACTTTTATTTATTTAATGAGAGAATGTTATACATATCTACAATCATACATATGTTCAGTTCTATGTTATGTGGCAATAATCTAGAATTTTTTATTGTCAATTCCTTTACTTTTATTATTCGTTATCTCCTTTATTATTAATTATGTTTACCTTCTGCTCTATGTTTATGCTCTGTAAAGCTGCTTTGAGACAATGTCTATTGTAAAAAGCGCTATACAAATAAACTTGAATTGAATTGAACAATAAATATTTTGTTTTTGACTTGTACTGAATATATTTGATTTGACAGTCAGGTATTGATTGCTTGCAGATGTTGAGACAACTACAAAGCTATTTAAATATATATCACACTAACTAGGTAGACGTTTGCTTCAAGAAATTTTTACATAAAATATTTAAATTTTAATTGAATACCTCGGCTCTAGCCTTTTGAGCTGGATGTTTTTTGTTTTTTTTCTGTATTTATGATTCCAACTTTATTTTTGATCATTCAGACAATCAGCTACAGGAAGCTTTAATAAAGTTTTTAAACATTATTAAGTTGAATAAGTGTGTAAATGTGTGTGTACATAATGTCCTGCTTTGGACTCATGTCCCATCTAGGATCTATTTCCTGCTTTATGCCCAGTGGAGTTAAGATATAATTCAGATCCACCACAACCCTGACCAGGATAAAGCAGTTACTGAAGATGAATAATGAATGAATGAACACTTTTGTCTGCAGCTGCAGGACAATAAGCAGCTGCTTATATTGTCTATAAAACAGAGTGGGTTTAAACTTTATTATATAATCTGTAGGTCTCATAGCAGATCTGGGGATTTTTTTAAAGCTTTATTCCACAAAGAAATACCTAAGAAAAGCTATTTATAAAACCTAGACTAAACAAATGTGTATTCACTCTTCACTAAAACACAGAGACTGTGTCTGAGTGCGGAACACTAATTGGAAGGCTGATCCATAACTGTTGGGTTTTGTAAGAATGAGCCACATGAGCCTCTCTGTTCTGACTGGACGAATTACACTGCAGATGAAGAGCATTTTATTGTTTAAGTCTAGTAACTTCACACACACACACATTATATATATACAGTATATATAATTGTCAATCTAATCAAAGAGAGCCCAATTTTCAACAAGTAAAACCTCAACAGAATGAGAACATCTCCAAACTAAGGATTATCTTATTATCAGCAAAACAATTCCTTGTGTTTTTTATACAAGTAACTAGAAATGTCTTATTCATTAGTGCAGTGTAGTCTTCTGATCTATTAGTGTTCAGTGTGAGAAAGTTTGAAGAAAATAATCATTTCATAAAATTATGTTGGTTTAAAATATTATGTTGATTCATAATCAAGCAGCCAAATAAATGTATCTAAAGGGAATTGTGTGTGTGTAATCCCCTGGTAGAACAGGAAGTATGTCATGTGAATAGAAAATATTTCTCAATGTCCAATTCAGTTTAGTTGTTGAGTTTTACATTTGTTTTCAAGGTCTAATATATAATTATGAATCCAGGCTGTATGACCTGTTTGCACCATCTTGTGTTCACTGAAGAAAAAACCTTAATGCACTAATAAATAAAACCCTGCAGCCACTTATCTTATAGTGGGTCAAGTACTAGAGCACCACACAACCTGCTCACACTCTGAGATGATGGATTCCACTTTTCACACTAAAACTTTTCTGACATAGAGTATACTTGTTCTTCTATTATACATACTGCTGATATAATATCCTAACCCCTGCCCTGGTTACTGTTAGTGCCTAAGCTCATTTCAGAGATACCATTCTGATTAAACAACACAACTGTCCACTTCAGACTAAACTGTCATAAGAATAAATACTCATCTAATGTCATTTCTCTGTCATACAAAAGCACCTGCTGTGTCAGAAACACTGAAAACTGTAAACTTCTCTGGAAATCTGAATGTAAAGCCAGGATGTTTCTGTAAGAATCAACAATCTGACAACAACATTGGTGACACTGTCATGTGATGCTCTCGGGTGGAGCTCTTTAAAGCTTTATGGTATTAACATATTAGATAACAGAAAGATCTGGATTATTTTCACTGAGCTAAGACCAGTCATCATGTTTACTGTTATATTCATGTATCTGTGGCTTTCACTAGGTGAGTTAACTTTGACATTTTGTTATTGCAGAAATAATAACTAGATTATATTAAATATTAGTCTGTGTGGTGAAGCAGTGTGAAAATGCAGAGTGTGGGTCTGACTTAAGTATTTTTGTTGATTATTTAAAGATTAAAAATATTATGTTCTCTTCTCTATGACAGGTGACTCCATGGCAGATTCAATAGAGACACTTTTCACTCAGAAAGTTGTAGATGAAGGTGATGATGTTACTCTGTCCTGCAGATACAAATTCAGCAGTGCTACAGGAAACAGCAACCTGCAGTGGTACAGACAATATCCAAAATATAAACCGGAGTTCATTCTCAATATGCTTCCAAGAGGAACTCTACTTTCCAACACTCAACCAAGAATGTCTGTTAAAGTTGATGATAAACAAGTGGATCTGATCATCTCCTCTGCTGCTTTATCAGACTCTGCTCTATACTACTGTGCTCTGCAGCCCACAGTGACAGGAAATCCAGCTGTACTGTACAAAAACTAACACAGTTTAATTATTTATATAAAAATTTACATGCCCTTTTTAGGGGTCAGAACAGCTGAAAAGAGTTAGTTTTATCAACTCTAAATTGACTGACGGAGTTAACCACGTGCACCACAACTATAATAAGCCATTATCAATGGAGCACAGATATAATGAGTCACCATGGAAACAGCGTCAGGAAAAAAGTGGTCTGCGTATTTCACACCAGCAGAACTGGAAGTGCTTATGCAAGCATATGGCGAATATGAAGACAAATTAAAAATAAAAAAAAAGCAACACTGTTGCAGCGTTGAAGGACAGAGAGTTAGCTTGGGGGAAAATAGCTGCTTGAGTTTACATTTGAATTACTTTTATACAGTGTTGGGTGTAATTAATTACTAAGTAATCTAGAGAGAAGACTATAAAATAATTCTGTATAAAACAATAGTGGATGTTACATCAAATGTAAGTAGACCAATACTTTCTTGAGATAGTAATTATTACGTTAATCTAATTAGACTGGTTGAAGATGTAATTTGTAGTTAGTAATTAAGAACTAATTTAGAGTAAATTCCCAATATCAGAGGTGAAACTGGAAGAACAGATTTTCATGTATAGGTGCAATCCTGCAGGCATTAAAATAAAATGAAATATAAAAACATAATTCAATCAGGTAAGCATTGAGCATATCATATGTGTAGGGTACCTGGCTTTACAAACAGTTGACATTAAATAACTAAATAGCATTCAGTGTCTAGCAGTGCAGCAGCATTTTTATCATGGGTCTAAATGTTCATTCTCATTTGACTACTCAGCCAACAGAAAGAAGGCAGAGGCTCCCAAAACAGGGGGAGGACCTGCACCACCACCTCTGACAAATCGTGCAAGTCGTGGCCTACTGTAATAGATAGAGAGTCTGACTCGTAATCCTAAGGTTGTGGGTTCGAGTCTCAGGCCGGCCACGACTGAGGTGTCCTTCAGCAAGGCACCGAACCCCACAACTGCTCCCCGGGCACCGCAGCATAAATGGCTGCCCACTGCTCCGGGTGTGTGTTCACGGTGTGTTTGTGTTCACTGCTGTATGTGCACTTTGGATGGGTTTAATTCAGAGAACGAATTCTGAGTATGGGTGACCGTACTTAGCCGTATGTCAAAAAAAATGCAGAGGAGATGGCCCTGAGCCTGAATGCTGGAAGGCCAATGGCTCCAGAAGATTTAAGTGCCTTCATAAAATGTAAGAAGTCTACCTACAGTATGTGTAATTTTTTATATACACTTTTTGTGATTTTCCATTTATATTACTTGTTGGTCCCAAGAGATTCACATGGTAATATCTGTCTCTTGGAGCCTCATGTCCCAACAGAACCCCAGGCAGTTGTAAGTAGCCTACGCAATACATCATAAATTATGACAAATAGTGTTATAAAGTGTACTTTATGGAATGCTTATCTTTACAGGATGATAGGGATGATGAAGAAACTGTTTCTGTTGCCACAGAGAGGCCTACAAAGGTAATGTTAATATAATGTGTCTACACATCAAACAATCTACACATTTCTTCACATTTTTATGTGGAGTAGCCTATAGGATCTAAGTTTATATCTATAAATGGTAATTCTTATCTATCTCCCCCAGAGTGTGGAAGAACAGCAGGAGGAAGGTCCACCAACTTCTGGTGCACGGATGAACACAGTTCAGTAAATGCCACAGTTTAATTCTGTAGAATTTTAGAACTACATTATCTAACTCTAATCTACTGTATTTTCAGTTGCCAGTTAAAGTTTTATATAAACTTCTTTTTATTAAAAAGATCCAAAAAGCAGATCTGGAAATTGAGATTTTGAAAGAAAAGCTAAGGGTGAGTGTATGGTCATAGGTGAATTCTAGGAAGTATTGAAACTATATTAAAATCTAACCTTATTTATTTATTTATTTATTTATTTGTTTGTTTGTTTGTTTGTTTGTTTGTTTGTTTAATCTCTAACCTCCAATTATGTGTATACTCATACCCTTCATACTAATACTCATATCCTGCAGTGTGCCACATTGAAGCGCTGCTGGGGGCCTGGTTCAGGTTCTGGGTAAAGGGTAATAAGATTTGGTCGGCAAGGATAACCCCTGTCTCCCAGGAGAAAGCCATCAATCTCTCCTGTAACAAAGTTCACATTGCTATAGAGCTGCACAGAATTTCCCCTGTAAGTGTGTAGTGCATACATTGAAATGTGTGTATAGGACATTTAGTTACCCCTTTCCAGTCTGTTGCTCAGGGTTGACTCCCGATACATTCTTGAGTCATGAACAGAGCCAGGCCACTTGGCCTCCACATTTGTGATTATATGTGCAGCATCACATATGATCAGTGCACAATGCAAATAATGAGACATTTACAGTATTATGATGTCTTTGACCATTAGAAATAGTAGGCTGTCAGTGTACCTGCACATAATACTGTGGATGGATCTCCTGTTGACATAATCCGCTTCATTTTCAGAGGGTGCAATGATCATAATGTGAGTGCCATCAATGCATCCAACCACATTCGGAAATCCTAAAGGGAATTCTAATTATTAGGTTACTTCCAGGGGTCGCAGCAAGATATTCTTAAATGAATGTCATTTATCTGGTTAGCCTCATCCTGTAAAACTCCTCTTTGATGACTCTCACTGGTTTGTGCCCAGGAAACAATACAAAAATTGTCAGAAATCGAGGCACACTTTCCTGACCGCTCTGAAAACAGTAGCCTTACTAATGTGTTCTGCATCCCGAATGTTATACAGAAAACTAGCATTTGCAAAAAAGCATAAGGCAACGCAAAGCATCTGCTCAGATGTAAGCGCACGGCTACAATGACTGAAGTTTTTGATATATGGATGGATGAGATTATAGATGTATCTTATTGATTGTAAAGAAAAACGGTACCGCTCAAATAAAAATTTATAGGGAAGTGACAAAACATTCACTCTGGGCCTCAAAATTCTCTCTCGATATAAACGTAACTCCCTACGAATTAATACAGCCTCTTCATCAACAGAATCATCAATAAAAGGGCACGCATTTCATTCCCTTTGATGCTCTCTGAGTAACTGAAACGTGCAATGCATGAGGTGTTTAAACATTGCACTGTGTGTGAGTTAAATTGTTAATGCTTCATTCCTGGTATTTACACACAATTGACTAGAACTGACTTATTTATTAAAGCATCACTTGTTTTCTGCAAGTGTTCAGTGTTAGAAAGTTCAATTTAATTCACTTTTAACACTGAACACTGTTACAAACACAGAGACCACAGATTATTAGGTATGATCTTGTCATGTAATGGACTGCAAGCAGAGACTCTGGCAAATGTGTGGAAAAGACAAAAGAAAGTGTGAAACAAAGACAGAATCGTCTCGAATCACGCCTTGAATGTTTTATAATGAATAAAAAGCCGAATAATTTCTTATCCTTTAAATATATACTATTATTTAAGAATAAATATTTAACAATGATTAAATAGCACACTTAATACATTGCGTTGATCAGCAACAGTTGAATACGTCTGTGTTTTATTGGTGACTCAGTTCGCTGTCACTGATACTGTGATGTGATGATCTGTATAAAGTTAAACTACTGAAGTAATTATACTGACATACTTGCCCCTTAGCGACACATGTTTTCGGATTGCGTAGGAAACCTTCCGCGCCCCCACTAAGGAGTTTATCTTAATTGGCATGGGGTCGTGTTGGAAACACAAGATCAACTATTAAAAGTTGTTCTTACCTTGTTGTCCTTCAAAGTTGTCCTTCGAAGTCCCCTCGGTCTTCTAACAATGGCTCCTCTAGAAGATCTTCTACTTAAACTATTGTTTGAATCTTTAAATGAAGGAGGCAGACTTAGACCTTTTTGTCTTTTCAGGATCCTCACAATGGGAGGCCTTGTTTTTATTAAAAGTAGTGTAATAAAAATAGGTGTGTGTAATATATGTAAAATAAAAATAAAAAGATTACGAATAAAAACTTATCTTATACTTAAAAACTTGATCAAACAGTACTAGAATAAGTAAAAGGTATTAAGATGCAAAGATTATAAAAAACCAAGAAACACTCTCCAAGTGTAAACTTGCGTTTGTTCTATGATGCAACTAAAGTATAACATGCACTAGGCTGCTTACAATAGAACACATACTCAATGTGATTCAAGGCGAGCTTTCATACTTTTTTACTGTGGCCAGATGGATTTGGCTGTCAGGTTTGGTTGGCTTTGTGCCTTTTAGACGCCTACCATCTTATTTCATAAATACTTCTCGGTTTCCCAAACATATCTCGCCAGCCGACTCTGTGTGCTCTGCTAATGTCTTTTTTTTCTAATCTCACGGTTAACACTTCTATATATGGTCATAGTTCCTGTAACTTCTCAGGCTGTGATTGTATAGAACTGAAGCTTTCTCTTGCCATGGAATTTGACAGCAAGCTATAAATCACTGAGCGTGCAGATTACTCCCCGCGAATACACAGAAGGCTTTACTTTTAACAGCAGGCCTTGAAACACTTGTGTGCAGATACTCTTTGTAATACACAGTAGGCTTTATAAGTGTTTACTACTAGAAAGTTTACAGTAAAATAAACAATATTAATCTAATATCTCTATTACATGAGGATATATGATTATAAGTAAAAGAAAAGCATTTCAGAATTTTTCTTGAACATTCTGAAAATAAAATATAATAACACATATTGCATTATAATCTTCTTTTTCTTTTGGAATCTTCTTCCAGCTGTCTAGGTACAGTGTCTTCTTTTAAACACTCATATTCAAATCTTTCAACTCCAACCAATTCTTCAACCTTTTGGATTTTTACATCAATCTTTCTTTGTTAATTCCCCTTACGTTCCGCTTTTCTTTCCCTATTTCTCCTTCTCTTTGTATTATCTATGTCCGTCTGTCTATTGACGGATAAGTTAATAATTGGTCGTGGTGTACCTTGATATTTATTATTATTTATTTGCTGAGAATTTATTATTATTTATTTGCTGAGTATTAAGAAAACCAGTATCAGGTATGTAGAGTCCTGTAACTCCATCCCGTACATGCCAGTGTCTCCTAACATCTCTTGCATGCCGCTGGCTCACAACACCCCCTCTTGGAGTTCCAGCAGCACACATAGCCTGATACTCATCCTCATCTTTAATTTGCCACTGAAGGTTGGTCCCTTGTCTCCTATATCTCAAGGGAATTATAGAATCAATTTGTTCCAGCAGATTCAGTTTTACCAGAAATCATCATCCAGCCCTCACCTACCCAGCAAAGGATCGAATAACAGTCTCTTTTTAACAGAGCAATTTCGTCCCAACTTTCACCCTCATCATCCCACATAGACTTGTCAATTTGAGATTTATACATTGGTGTACTAAGTAATGGTAATCTATAGTCACAATCCCACGCAGGACTCTTCATGACCCCCAGCCGTCTTACCTCATGTCCCCCGTAATGCCCCCTCTCCTTCACCACGACTTGGATGAGGTCCCAAGGTCCATGAGTTCAAGCATCACTGGATCCCCTTGGGAGTCCACACCACTTTGCCTCTGTTGAAAGAGATGGCATTCAAGTAAACACCAGGACGGGCTGGGTCATAAACAGGCTGCGTGCAATATATAGTTCTCAAATTACCTAAGTCCCATGGGTGAAAGGGATCAACACGTTTTACTGAGAAATTGGATTGATAATGACTTTATATAAACCAAAGAAATTTGTCATGCATCCTAATGTCATTGCATTCCCATGCTGCTACTTCATCAATGTAAAGTCTGTTTTCTTTAAAGTCTTCACGCCAACACCGGGCACAAAATCTATCATCCAATTTAGTGATGACAATAAAAGAATGAGTTTTTCTACATTGCCTACACCTAAAAAGTGCTCTTGGTGCATCTGTGTGTAGCGATTTTGGCTCGCGAAGCAAGGTAAATATTTATAAGCAACTAAAACGTGTTATAGTGACTTCCAAATATTTTAACCTAAGTTGAAATTAACGGTACTGGAATTAACGTTACGCTTATTTGGTCTGTTCGTCCGGCGAACAGGCCGTGTACCTTTATTAATTCTATGAAGGCGGTATCTTCCTGGCCAAGAAAGATTCGCTTTCCTTTTACTGTATACCGTAATTTAAATTAAATTAACTTAATAGAGCATGTAGTTCAGACCAGATATTGCAGGTACCTTAATTTGTGAGCGATACTCAGAGACAAATCACCTGTGGCTCAAAATTATGACATTTAATGAATGAGACAAACACAACATAAAACTAACTACACAAACAAACAAAAGAAATAGGGAAAATGAAAATAAAATAAAACAAAAGAAATTAAAATTGGGAAAAGGGAGGAAGAGACTGGAAAGAAGAAACTAGAGAAAGGAAGGAAAGGAGTGGCAAGCTTAGACTTCAAAATTAAATCACACCCTAATTGGGAAATCGTCACAGAAACTTAAATTCACCTTAAGATTCAATGAAAGATTCCTACTTAAAATTACGCATCTAAATTGATTGGTAGAGGAATGGCTACTTGCATTGGTTTGCGGCACAAGAATCTGGATGTAACGGAGAAATCTCAGTCAGAGTGGGGTCAGGCGTTCTTCTTGGAGGTTCTGGAGAGTGGAGCTTGCCGGAGGTTCTATGAAGGAAGATGGAGTCGTCTCTAAGCTGTTCCAAAAGTCTGACCACGGATTAGTGGTGTTTCTGACAATTTAAAGGTCGCGAACTCCACCCATCTTTGGGAAGATGACAAATACTTCGGTCAGGATTTTGAAGGGAAAAACTCCCTTTGTTTCAGGTGTCTGTGGGCGTGGTTTAGCTATCAAACTTTTAGATGACTTTAAAGTTTGATCCAGGGTGTATTAAGATGGTATGGCGCCTTTCGTGCTCAAATAAAATACACCAGTGCTTGAAAAATGAGTAACCGATAATTTTGTGGTCATTTGGATACTAAACATGAAGGGTAATGACGGTATGAAGGTAGCGGTACATTACATACATAGATCATTAATCAAGGCAAAGATAAAGGCAAAGAAACAAAAATGAAACATAAACAAGATGCACTTTCATTAGGGAAGTAAAAAGAAAACGATAGCTTCGTATACATTCTGACATCAGACCTTAAAGGGGCATGCAGCATTAGAACAGGTATACATTAACACGCTATGATCAGTAAGATATGATGATAGAGTATAACGGATTTTAAAATACATGTTGTTTTCTGACACATGAATAAAATACACCCTTGTCAGGAAATTAAGGAGCAAATAATTTTAAGTCAGGCAAGCCTTAAAAGAAGAAACACATTACAAAAAGGGTTATAAGAATGAGAACCTTAGAGTACCTTATCTTGGGTTTTATTAGTAAACGGAATGTCTCATTGTGTTGTGTGTGTGTGTGTTCTGTTTGCTGGCCCCAATGAGCCGCATGGGGTTATCTGGACTTTGTGGACACTCCAGACATTCGGGAGCCAGGTGTGGGTGTAAAACTGGGTTGCTCATCGGTTAATTGAGGAGTAGATGTTGAAATTTAGGGTGCCTGGGACATGAAATCTAAAATGACTGGTACACGACACTACATGTGTATGCCCTCATTCTATTTCTCTCATGTTCTAGAGCCTTTTGGATTTGTTCCTTAACTCGGTTATTCATTACCTCTTCAATCCAATGGCTCAAAGCAAAGGATAAATGTAATATCGAACTTATAATATAGAAAGATATTATCTTAAATGTTCAAATTTGAGACAAGATCTTGGAAAATTCAAGGAAGGAAATATATTTTTTTGCTATTTGAGCTCACAATCTTGCAGTATTTCTGAGGAATTTCATGACTTTGGAATATTTATAGAAAATATATTTTTGGAATATTTAGACGGAAATAGGTTTGGTATATGTTAGACATGGTAAGCGCGGAGGTTTCATAGTGCAACTCAAGCTGGCTCTTCAGCTGGACTGTGGCATTCGGTCCTACCCTTTTCTGCGGGGATCTGAACAAACTCGACAGTGTAATGCTGGATGGAATCTCCACGAAGTAGTTTATCGATGGCTGCACCCTGTTTTCCCTGGATCTTTCGCTGGGACTACTCGGGGCTTTCCCTCATGCACACCGAGATGGAGTTAATTTTGCACAATCTTTGACCACTACTCTGGGTAAGACAGAAGGATACAGCCCCACTAAAACTGAAAATGCCGCTAATAAATGCTCGGTCACTGCTAAACAAAACTTTTCTTTTAAATGACTTTTTTACATCACAAACATTGGATTTATTATACATTGCGAATGAAACCGGGTGAGTTATCACCCTGTATACCCTGCATGGCTGTACTTTTCTAACTCCCCACATCTATCTGGCCATGGTGGGGGTTTGTTAACTGTTTTTAAAGACACCTTGCACTGTCAATCTCTACCTATTGGCGTATACAACAGCTTCGAAGTGCAACTCTTTCAACTAGTCTCCATAAACCCAGTTGGTATAGCATTAATATATCGCGCTCCTCAACAAAACAATTACATTTTAAGTGAAATTGCTGAACTGTTGGGGGACTTGGCCTCCAGGTATGGGAAAATACTGCTGCTGGGAGACTTCAACAGATCTTAGTACTTTTTTTTTCTGAGCACAAGCCCATAATTTTTACCCTTACCCTTACAAGTCATTTTACTAGAAACTCAACAATACATTTAACTCGCTGTTTTACCAAACGATCCAGTCAGTATTTCTCCAAAGCCTATCTTAATGTACGGAACTCTCTGGAGACTGATAGCATCCTGGACACATTAGATATCTGTCCCCAGGATGTGATTCCACCCCTCTTTCTCAGACAATTTATTGACACTGTTGGTCCAGGTCTCGTATTTATCTTATTTTATTAATAAATGCTTGTCTACTGGCTCTTTTCCAAAAGATCTCAAAAATTAGGTGATAACACCTTATTTAAAGAAACCTAATCTTGATTCCGCTGTATTTTCAAATTTTTGTCCCATTTCAAATTTGCCTTTTATTTCCAAGATAAATGAAAAAAAAAATGTATTACCTCAATCGGATAAGCGGTAGAAAATGAGTGAGAGTGAGTGAGTATTACCTCAACTGCAAATTTATCAAAACATGAACTTTGAACAGGAAACATTGCACTGTACTGAATCTGCTCTGACTCTGAAACTGACTCTGGATGATCTGTGGCTTTAGTTTTATTAGATCCTAGCTCTGCCTTTGATTTAGTTGATCAAGAGATACTTCGTAGTTGATGAAGAGATACTGCTTAGAGAAAGCTGTGGGCATTTGTGGCACTGTTCTACAATGGTTTCGCTCTTATCTTACAAATAGATGGTTCAATGTTCGGATAGGTCAGTACTCCTCTTCTGCCATACCGTTTAACTCTGGAGTTCCTCAAGGATCAATCCTTGGACCAGTTTTATAGCTTTACTCTATATATGCTTCCACTTGCTTCTATATTCAATAAGTATGAAGTGTGTTTTCATTTATATGGTGACGACATACAGCTTTATTTCCCTATAAAACATAATGACTGAAACAGCCTACAACCGCTTTTGCCTTGCTTGAAGGAACTTAAGATCTGGCTCTTTAATAATTTTTTAAACTTAAATGAAAATAAAACCGAAATAATCCTATTCGGATCTACTGAAATCTGCATTGTAAACGTTGACATTTAGATAAATGTTCTGATTGCAAATAAGTGAGAAAAAACAATAATCTATATAATCTTTAATCACTAACAGTGTTCCTTACAAAGAACAATGAAGCAGGACTTTCCAGACACATTTAGTGTTGAAAACCCCAGAGATAAAGTCAGCAACTAAAACTCAGGAGGAAACCCTACCGCACTACACATGACTGGAGCAGAGCCATGCTTTTCTCACAAGATGGAGCTATTTACATGTTTACACTCATTTCTTCAGTCATCTGTCTATGATGTCAATTTGTTTTTGATCATCCATAATTTCTGGACCAATAAACAACTGTTGTTGTTTGGGTGCAATAAAGCCCAAAGTACTGTCATCACTACAAAAATATTATTCATTCATAAAAAATAAAAATAAACAGAGAACTGGTAAGTAAAAAAATGCTATAAATTATTCTATAGCATGTTTAAATAATACACTGTTATTTGTGAACTGGTCCTTTATAATCTTTATAATACATAAAAATATTTCTCTGAACAAAGACCAACCAAGAATGTTACGGAAGATGTAAACAGCTTCACTCTAAGGGTTTATTTCTTTATTTATTTATTAAGAATTAATCAATAAAAGTGTAATTCATTGTGTTCTAAATACCAAAGTATTTGAGCTGTCTATATTAATACCAGTAATTCTGTATAAAAATATATTTACCACACTCCTTTAAGGGTTAATTATAGTGGCCCAGAAGGTTAATTCTCTCCTTTGGTAGATTTCATTTAAAGTTGCTCCTTATTTTGTTACTGTTGATTGTATGATTTTTTTTTACAGTTGAAATCTATTTTTTGTGCCTGGTCCTTCTGGGTCACCATGATATTGAAAATTATTAAAAGACAGGATTTGTTTATTTATTTATTCATTTGTTTATATAAATATTTTTCTTTTTCTGATGATGCTGAAGCCCCTAATACAGTGACATAACTTATTTAATAATTTATTTAGTAATATTTATTTAATTTATTAATAATTTATTCATTTATTTAATATATTTAATAATTTAAATATTTATTAATTTAAGTCATATTAGATTTTTACAGAATAAAAAGATTCATTTCTCAGTATTTTGTTATTCCTGATACATGTTATATGAATGACATTTGATGCTCAATTTAAAGCCAAATGTTTCAGTAAGAATCTATAATCTGTCAGTAACATTAGTGACACTGTCATGTGATGCTGTGGGTGGAGCTTCATGAACCTTTATGATGTTAACGTTTACAGAAAGAATATCTTCATTCAGATAAAACCATTCATCATGTTCACTGCTATATTCATGTGTCTGTGGCTTTCACTGGGTGAGTTTTAAATTCTTGTTATTTTAAATATATTGTGTTGAATTAGTGATTAATTACTCTGTGTGTTAAGAAAAGGCAAACTATGAGTCTTGCTTATGTTGTTGTGGCTTCATTATGTAAAAGTTAAAAACATTATGTTCTTCTATCTATGACAGGTGATTCCATGGCAGATTCGATAGAGCCACATTTCACTCAGAAAGTTGTAGATGAAGGTGATGATGTTACTCTGTCCTGCAGCTACAAACCTACAAGCTATACTTCAGGAAACAACCTGCACTGGTACAGACAATATCCAAAATCTAATCCTGAATTCCTTCTTTATATTTCTCAAAGAGGAGATTTTAGTGCCAACATTCCCCCAAGAATGTCTGCTAAAATTGATGATAAAGCTAAACAAGTGGATCTGATCATCTCCTCTGCTGCTGTATCAGACTCTGCTCTATACTACTGTGCTCTGGCGCCACAGTGACAGGAAATCCAGCTGCACTGTACAAAAACTAACACAGGTTAGTTATACTGAAAGTTTTAGTTCTATTGATAATTTTGAATTTACATGCAAATTTTTAGGAAATTGTGTCTCTCTTGTGATTCATAAAGAAATCTGACACATGTTGTATTATTATTATTATTATTATTATTATTATTGGAGACAGCTCATTCATTTAGAGACAAATCTATCACTAGTGATCCTTAGTGATTAGTCTGTGTTTTACTTTTTTAATTTGTATTGTCGAGTATGATGTTGATAATCTTTATTAGTTTTTAGTCTTCACTGTTTTTAGGCATAAGTTGTAAACTGCTAAATGTGTCTGAACACTACAGTTCCTGAGATCATGAAAACTCTGCCGACACACAAGTCTGCTTTAAAGCACAGCTTGTTTCATATCTTCAAATGTGCTGATGACAATACAGTGTTGAGCTTCATGAGCAAAATAGTGAGTGTCCATACAGAGAGATGGTGGACAAGTGTGAGGACTAGTGTAGAAGCAACAATTCATTGACAAAACAAGAGAGATGACTGTTGTTCTCAGGAGGACAGTGATCAACCTGTGATGCTCTGCTGAGACGGGATTAAAGTCTTAGGCAGAACATCTCAGCTTTATCTTTATTTCCTGCAGACATATGAGAGAAAACACCAACCTCAAATCTTCTCTACATTCATGAGAGACATAAAGAGCATCCTGTGCAGCTGCAGCACTGTTTAATATGAAAAGTACATGCTATCTCAGAGCACAAGACACTACAACAGATAATGAACACCACTGAAAACATCATCAGGGTCTCTTTTATTTCAACAAAGGATTCATACCAAAAAGTCTACTTTCTAGTTTTGTGTACATCACCTCCCCTCTTCTACCAGACTAGAAAAAGGAATGAGAACATGTGGACAGAACATCTGCCAAACTCTGTAACAGCTTCTTCCCCTAGACCATGGGTCGCCAACCCGTGGCTCCGGAGCCACAAATGGCTCTTTCATCCCTCTGCTGCAGCTCCCTGTAGATTTGGAAAATAAATATTTAATTTAAATTTATTTTAATTTAGTTAGTTAGTTTTTAATAAAATATAATTCTAAATTCTAAGAATATGGTGCTCTTGTAACATTAAACCGTGTATTGTAACCGTGTTTAATTTTTTTTGTCGCTCAAAATATGTGTCATAACTGCCGACTTGCAAAATCCGCCAGTGCGAAATTGAAAATTCCAATCAATTCAGATCAAGATTTTCAACCCCAGGTAGGCAAACATGGATAAATGCTAGAAAAGAAAAGTTTCTGAAGAAAACAGAACATTTAATGAGATGTGGACAGATTAATTTGCTTCTGCTGACGAGAGTGGCTTCCCAGTATGCCTAATATGTGGCATTTTTATTTTCTGGTATTTTTGTTTGCCTGCAGAAATGAAATTTTGTTTACTCGGTAGCAGTTCATTGATTTCATGAATGCAACACACTACAGTTCTATACTTCTATACTTTCCAAAGGTAAAAAAGGATATATGCAGTGTTATCTTCATTTTAGATGTCAAAAGGGTTTTGTGGCTCAATGTTTTATTTTCTGTGGGAAACCTGTCCAAATGGCTCTTTGAGTGTTTAAGATCGCTGACCCCTGATAGTCAGGCTAAGTAATTGAACTAATATAAATAAAACAATATCTAATCAAAAACCTCAAGCCCATCATTATACATTCATTTTTAAAATTATAATCTTATTTGTAGACAGAAAATAATTATTCACATGTAAATACCTACAGGTTTTTTGGACAATGTTAGTGTATAGTAAGTGTACAGTATATAGACTGCTATGTAAGTTTAAAATGATATAGAATCCGAATTAATTTCCAAGTTGATATTTTGAGCTCTGTTTGTAACTTGGTTTCATTCATTTTAGTTCTTAAATAAGTCAGGTTATACAGAAGTTATATTTGATTCAAGTTTTATTCATTGTTATTAGTGAGCAAAGATTTCATCCTGAACAGCGTCACTTCCTGGGTGTGGCCTTCTAGAGACGTGTAAAGTTCAGCACATACAGCACTATTATACAGAATCGTCACAGAGCTGTGTTCAGAAATGGTGATTGATTGATTGATTCATTCATTCATAGGAATATTTTTATATGCAAATGTGTTTGTCAGATTTAGTTGGCTTGTACAGATACAATAAAGATGAAACTTTTGAATAAGGAGTCAGTGGATTTACATTTCCCTTGTTGTTTGATTTATGGTTTTATGATTTATGGCTTGTACACAACTTTGATGAATATACACAGACAATCAAAAACATAATTATGTCATCAGGGATGGCTTTACCCTTTTTCAGATGGATGTTTTTTCTGTATTTATGATTCCAACTTTATCAAAGCTTCCTGTATCTGATTGTCTGAATGATCACATTATTAAGTTGAACAAGTGTGTAAAATTGTGTGTACATAGTGTCCTGCTTTGGACTCGTGTCCCATCTAGGATCTATTTCCTGCTTTATGCCCAGTGGAGTTACTGTACAACCCAATCTCATGGCAGTTCGTGACATAGGTTGCGAAATGTAGTCTATTGATTTGTGTTCGAGGAGACATATTTCCCTTTTTTACGGGTCACAAAGCACGACTTTCGATCTAATGTATTTCAATAGGAAGCATCTTTCGTGTCTGCACCACGTTTTTCTTTCTGCCACTCGGAAGCATTGTTTTTGCTTATTTGCTATTCATTTTTAAACATTAAGCACTACATTACTCAACATTTTAAACATTCAAATATGAATATTTAGAATTTGCGGCTTGCAGAAATCACACAATCGCAAATGCCGACGCCCGCATTACCCGTGAGCCTCAGCATCCTTTGCTATGGAGACAGAGCCAGTCCGCTTTGCGATTGGGTGATTTCTGCAGGCTTTCACGGTTTCGCGAATTCTAAATGTTCAAATTTGATCATTACATTCAAGTAACATTACCTGGGAAGTGGTTTGAGCACAATGAAGGAGAATTTACGGCCTGCAGAAATCAGGAGAATCAAATAAATCAAAGTCAAAGACATAATAGCTGGTCTGTATATCTAAAAGGTTTAAGGGGAATTCATTCACTTAGGGAACAATGCATTTGGGAACCTGAGGCTTTAAACATTTTTCTGCAATACTGCAATAAGGCATGATATCCTAAATCAGCAAAGATATGAGAAAATATTACTTTACCTGAATAAACGGTACATTTTTAATTTTTCTAATGAATGACGACGCCTGAGATAGGCAAAGGCTCCCCGTGACCCGAGGTAGTTCGGATAAAGCGGTAGAAAATGAGTGAGAGAGTGAGTAATGAATGACAAAGCAAATTTTCATTACAAGAAAGGAGTAAAACGATGAATTCACAGTGAAACGATGAAGACTTTAAACTTTAGTTTTAGTGTAATTTAAATGCTGATGGAAATCAATTTTTTTAGTTTTCGAGTGTTAAAGTAGACCGAATAAATAAAATGAGATGAAGCAAAATAGTGATGATGATGAATAAATATGAGTGGGTGAAGCTACATGTGGAGACATTACAGACACAATACAGGTTTATTTCTAAAGTTAGAAATAACAAGGTTTTCTTCCTTATGACTGATCTTGGTAAGTCATAATCATTACACATGAAGCACAGTTTCCATGTGCATATTGTCATTTATGATTAAAATGTCACAATATAATTGTAATGTTTTTATAAGAAAGGTTTAGAAAGCAGCATTGCACCAGACCAAACCAGTGTATTATCAGGTGAAGGCAGCAACACCACACTGTCCTGCAGATATACTGGATCAGGAGAGCCATGCTTTTCTCCCGAGATGGAGCTATTTACACGTTTACCTTCACTTCATCATCAGTCTGTCAGATTAACCAGCATTTAACCATCATGGGTAGAAACAGTGTATTTTAATGAACACAATAGTGGGGTTGTGAATGGTTATTACTAGACCCAGTAAACAGTGAAAATCAGAAACCCAGTAAATTGTATTAAAAAGTGTATTATTAAAGTTAGAACATTAATTCTACATTTTATTTATTTGTTCTATTCTAGTTTGATGGATTCAGAAAAAACCCATAAACAACCTGTCTAGGTGAAATTAACTAGTTTTTAGAGATTCATTTGGTTACTATAGAAGCTAGATTGGATTTAAATGGAATATTTATTCCAGATGTACTGTAGTTCGGAGCAATTTGTAATTAAATTTCACTAAAGATAAGCCGTGACTCCACATATATAACACTGAACTATATAAAGCATTTAACACCATTCACTCAGACAAGCAATGAATTAGACCTCACATGCTTTGTCACTTCTGTTGAGATGGAGTGTAAGTCTCTGTAATTTACCACTGCAATATGTGAGTTAAAATGTTGTTGCTTCATTTTATCTGATGTGTGTACTTTAATATGTTTGTGTTACAGTTTTACACAGGAAAACTTCTCTCCACATAGCATTATCTCTACAGATGGTAAAACCACTACAAACCAATTCATGGTATTTATACAGTATACACGTGACTAGAACTGACTTATTAGTGCATCATTTGTTTTCTGCTCTTTTGCACAGTGTTCAGTGTGAGAAAGTTCAATTGAATTCACGTTTAACACTAAACACTGTTACAAACACAGAGACCACAGATTATTAGGTATGGTCTTAAACTACTGCAAGTAGAGACTCTGGCAAAAGTGTGGAAAATAAAAAAAGACAAAATCATCTCTTAAACGTCTTGAATTTCTTAACCTTTTAATATATCCTATTATTTAGGAATATATATTTAACAGTGGTGTAATAGCACATATAATGCAATGGGATGTGAAGTATCACTGGCATTGTTCTGATTTATTGGTGACTCAGTTCACTATCACTGATACTGTGAAGTGATGATCAAAGTTACACTACAACAGAGTCACTTCCTGGGTGTGGCTTTCTTGAGACGTGTTAAGTTCAGCACATACAGCACTATTATACAGAAACGTCACAGAGCTGTGTTCAGAAATGGCTCAACTATATAACTTACTGTACATAGTGAGATACACACCACTGATTCTCACTCTAGTTACAGGTCATTCATTGTATTATATAATATTTGTATTATATATGTTTGTTTTTAAAGCATATAGCAATTTCCTTATTTACTAGGTTAATATTTGCTTTTGAAAAATTTGTTGCAGATTTAATTATTTCTATTCTTTTTCACTGCAGGCAGTTTTGCAGATAAAATTGGACCAAAGGATGAAGATGCTAACATTGTGGGGAAAGAAACAGATACTATTACTCTGAAATGTATCCATATGAGTCAAGCAGTGATAACATTCGGCTTTACTGGTTCAAACAATATCCTAACAGCACAGCACAGTTTTTACTGTATAAAGGTGCAAGGTCATATAGTTCTGCAAGCACTCCTACTGACACTCGATTAAAGACAGAAACAAGCAGAGACTCTACTGAACTTATTATCAGAGGTCTAAAGCTCTCAGATTCTGCTCTCTATCATTGTGCTTTGTGGGTTGATGCACAGTGATACAGAGTCAGTGAAAGGTTTTACAAAAACCTATAAAACCACAACAAAGATCCTCCCTTTAACAAACTGTTATCAGTTATCCACATACACAAACAATACTTCTGGTAATTTTCTGGTATAAATGAATAAAGACAAGCAAACACTCCACAGTGTGTTACAGGTGCACAGGACATGATATTAAGTTCATTGAACTTTTCTTGACAGTTTTCTCCATGATACACTGTAATCAATAGTCATTTAAAATTTACTGATTAATTAAATGCTGCATTCATTTAGTCATTCAGTCATGTGTGTGTTATGCATGTATGTACAGCTGCATATTACTTTGTAGAATGTGAACCACCTACACATCTAATATGTTTAAGATAAAGTAACTTACTTTGGGAAAAATACTTTGTCTTTTGACATTTTTTCTTTGTTTACCATGGCACAGTTCACCAATGTTCTACAAACAGTAGCACTAATTCAGCTCTTATAGCCAGCAATGAATAAAGTGTTAGGGTTTAACAGAAATCAGACAATAGTATGATGTTAAAGGTGACTTTATGATCCAACTGGAAGGACAGAGCTCTATACTGAGACATTGTGGCTTTGGTCTAGTGGAATGCCTACACTATGGTAATGCTTAGTACATGCTGATTTGTATGCATCAAGAAATCTCCTGTCATAATGTACAACAGAATGAATAGAAAATAAGGGCACTTAGAATCCTCTATTAAACATCTAGTATCAACCAATCAATCAACCAATACTAATAATAATAATAGGTTTTGTCATTATGGTCACATTTCTAGATGCTACATAATGGTGGTGTAGTGAAATTTGTTTATTAATTCCTCACTTTTTAACCAGTTCCCATTTTCTCCTGGTGTGAACAAAGATATAGTGTCCACCATTTAATACTTTGAACATAAACACAGTAGAATTAAGTTTAAAGTGAAGTTTTGTTAAAATATGCTTCTAGTGTTCTGTATTGATCACAGCTGCAACTGGACATTTATCTTTCATATAAAAAGTTGGTCGTGACTGTTGGTCACGTTTAAGACACTTATTATTTTATAGTTTAATTATCATTATCATAATTATTCATTAGTGTAGAAAAGACATAATATAAAAAAAATGACACTAAGTCAGTGTACGTCTTTATGTACATTTAAATGAACTGATTGTTTTGCTCATCATTACCAGTGCTGGGAAACTGGAGTAAATTTGTGTTATAGAGAAGGCTGGCAAAGCAGCTACTGTCAACATATAGCTATTAGACAGATGGTTAGAGAGTCTGACTCATAATCTGTAGGTTGTGGGTTCGAGCAACCCAGCAACTGCTCCCCGGGCGCCACAGCATAAATGGCTGCCCACTGCTCCGGGTGTGTGTTCACGGTGTGTGTGCATGTGTTCACTGCTGTGTGTGTGCACTTTGGATGGGTCAAATGCAGAGAACGAATTCTGAGTATGAGTCACCGTACATAGCCGTATGTCACTTCACTTCAGTCAGCATCTTTAATATATAGAGCAGAAATCACACAAATGCCCTTTAATTTTATTTAATTGTATCAGTCACTAAAATTGTAACCAGAGCTTGAGCTAGACTTTTTTTACTGCTTGATATCAGAGGTCATGGAGCACCACACGGCATTCAATGAACTCTGGCACGAAAGTGTTATCTGTTTTAAATGCACAAAACCCTGAAGTAGCTGGGCTTAAGCACTACTATTCAGGTGAGGGCTCCCTCTGGTGGGCTGGTGAGGGAATCGCTGCTGAATTCATTACAGCTTTACTCTCCTTTTATTTTTGCCAGTTTACCAGTTAAACACAGACACATATAACACTTGTGATAACATGCAGCTGAAAAGAAATTGAAGTATGAAAAGCAAACAATGACAAATACTGCAGTCAATTCATATACATTTACATCATCCAAACTATATTTTATCTGGCGCTAATAGAACATTTAGTGTCAGTTGTTACTCAGTGCATTTGATATAGAATTCAATTATGAATTCTTTTGCCTTTTCTGGCCACTTATATTGTTAATAAGATAGATGGGGGTTTATATATATTTTGTAGTCTGTGATAATTATAGGAATAAATGATGATGATGAAAAAATTAATAAAATTAATATCATAGGAAAAGAGTAAATAAAACATGTGAATTCATGCCCCCCCAGTGCATTTACTTATTCATTTCCAATGGTGAAAAAATTAGAAGAAAATAGAAAAATAAGTAATCTTTAATACAGCAGTAGTTCACCTACTGTACCTGTGTCGTGTAAGATGAAGCATCATAGTCATGGATATGAATAAATCTGAGTGTGTGGAGCTACATGTGGAGATATCAACGGCACATTTCAAATACACAACACTGGCATTTATTTCTAAAGCTAGAGACCTGAACTAAACACTCAGGATAACAAAGTTACTTCTCTTCTTGCTTTTCTTTACTCACACAAACTGGCAAACTGAATATAACACATACAAGACAAGGACCACATTTTATTATCAGTGTAAAATATTTCTTCAGAGATTTCTACAAAGAGTATACAGAACAGCACAGTTGTCATGAATATGCATAAATACAAGTAGGTGGAGCTCGAGGTGGAGATGTACATCAAATGGTAACACTGTAATTTTATTACACTGACATTTATTTCTAAAGCTAGAAGACACTCAGGAAAACAATGTTGCTCCTCTTCATGGTGTTTTTCACTCTTGCTGATGTTGGTAAGTCAAATACACTGCACACAAAAGGATTCTTTCTAATTAAGACACATAATGTCATTTATGATTAAAATATCTCAATATTTTTATGTTTTTATAGCAAAGGCTGCCGACAATATCATTAAACCAGAACAAACCAATGTATTTTCAACGGAAGGCAGCAACATCTCACTGTCCTGCACGTATACTGGATCAGTTTACAGTCTCCACTGGTATCGACACAAACCTGGATCAAGACCTGAGTTTCTGCTGCTCATTGCTGAAAGCAGTAAACATGTCACACCAGCTCAACCACCTCATCCACGATTGTCTATAAAACTTAATAATGATCGAGATAAAACAAGTAAGAAAGTGGATCTGGTCATCTCCTCTGCTGCTGTGACAGACTCTGCTCTATACTACTGTGCTCTGCAGCCCACAGTGACAGGAAATCCAGCTGCACTGTACAAAAACTAACACAGTTTCGTTATATTGAAACATATATTCTGACATTTCTTTAGAGAATTTCACTTGACCTTTTTAGAAAAGTCTCTTTCTCGTGATTTTTAAAGAGTTTACACTTTACACTATTGACACATTTCTTTCTTTCGTTTATTCATTCATTCTTCAGTAACTATTTACCAGAGACTTTCCTGGAAACACTGGGAGGAATTTGAATATTTGGAAAACATTTAAAACTCCACAAAGTTACCTGAGCTCAAAACTGAATATTTCTGTACAAACCTGTCATCTAGATCCATCATGCTATAGCTCACACACTCCAAATGTCCTGTCCAGAATAGCATCACTCTGCTGGATTTCAAAAGTATAATCAGTTCATTCTCTCCTATCTCATACACACTGCATTGTTTCAAAGTCAAATTTCAGACGTTCAGATGATCTGTTTATTCTTTTATTTCAGCTCATAAGCGTGAAGAGGCCATTTACTGTTTTGAAGGCCACCACACGCTCCCCAGCAACGTTACAGGCCTGCAACAGGATAGGGTAACTGATGTGTTGGCACACGCTTGTGTTCTGTCTGTGAATTCTGATATTAAGTATTCTATTTAACTGGAGTTTTGGCGTTTAATGCTACTGTTTATGTTCATGAAATGACTTAAGTATATGTTTAAAACTGAATATCATCACATTGTTTATCTGGGGTTTGTTACTATAAGGTAATTTAGTGTAACATTCTTACATCTTCTGTGAGTTATTTTGAAATCTAACCTGTAAATCTCTGAGCGGATAGTTTAAAGGGTCTGTTTAGAAAAATATACACAACAGGTTTATTTATTTTATTGTCTTTTGATTTTTTTATTACATATACTCAGTTATTTTAATATGTCCCTTTGTACATAAATATATATAATCATAAGTTTACTTACCTTTTGAGTTAATTGAAGGTAGTTTGGTAATAATTTGCTGCAGTTATTGCATAAATCATTATCAGTAAAACACGTGTTAACTGTCAACGTTGTGAGCATCAAAATCACTATTTACTCAATAACACAAATTACACTGATATGATTTACAGTAAGTGGAAGGAGAGCGGTTTAGAATCATACCTGCAATTTTACTTTTCTACCACTAGAGGTCTCTGCATACACATGGTCAGGAGTGTGCGTAACTATACACACATTCCCACCCACAGGATCTTTATAGATTACATTCTATCCATAGATATGCAGAAATTATGCACAAAACTACACATACACAAGATTAATACAATACATGAGACTGCAGGTCTGTCGAAGACAGGAATGGTGCTGAAAATTCTTTTCAGCATTTTAAATAAAGTTTTTTGAAGATTCAGAAAAGTGTGCAAACATTAGGAGAAAGAACACAAATTATAAACTGCAACAAATCATAAATCATTAAATATTTGTTTGAATTATTAAATTTTAAACAGATTTAAATCTAATGTAAATAAGGTCAGAAGTGACATGAGAAGTAAATTCCAGGTTGAGGGACTGATGTCAGAACATTGACATGACTATACCTCAGTAGGTGGAGCTAGATGTGGTGAGATACAGTTTAGACAGGTTTACCGATATACTGACATTTATGTCTACTGCAAGGAGACACACAGAACAATAATGTTATTCTTCTTTGTATTGATAGTTGTCAAAAATATTGGTAAGTCATTTATATTATAAATAACATTTACTGTAGGTGGATGCTGGAGATTTGTACTGTTACCTAAACAGGTCTTTAAGCGATGAAAGAAATGTTTGTTGTTACAATGTCTTTACAGCAGGTGCTGTTGACAGCAGCATTACACCAGACCAAACCATCATATCTTCAAGTGAAGGCAGCAACATCACACTGACCTGCACATATGATAAATCAGCATACAATCTTCACTGGTATCGACAAAAACCTCAATCAGCACCTAAGTTTCTGCTGCAGATTCATAAATCATGAAACATGAAAACTACAGAGTAAATCATAAGACATTCACAAATCTACATGTTTCAGGCAAAAATGGGTCAGGCATTGTTGCAGTGTTCTTGTGAATGAACGTTATTGACATTTTCTGTTCTGTTGAATTTTCAATTTTTAATTTTCGTTCATGTGTTATGTGCTGGATGTGTGCTAAGACAATGACTTTTTACAAACAATCAGAGCAGATGTGAGTCTGATCATCCAGATAGAACATGTTGAAGCTGTTAATCTTCTGGATTTTCATGCACAACAGTCTATAAATAATTAACAATACAGTGAGAAAAGAAGCATATATAAAATCACAACATGTCTATTCTTGTTGTGTTTAAGCAACAAGACATCAGGTTTCTCTCCTGTCAATGAAGAACAGGACTCTGAGGTTAAACAGGAAACAGACTTACAGCAGAAGATTGGACAGTGACAGGATTCACAACCTCATATCAGTTCAAAACTGACAGATTCTAACACGAGCAAAGAGGTGAAGATTGTATTTATCATAGACTCCTGAAAAACATAAATCTTTAAAACAAATATTATTCTTGACCAATAATCCTTTACTATTTAATTATTAATTAAGAAATAATTTGTTTATACATTTATCAGTGTTTCATCTGTCTGTGTATTGTGTATAAATTTTACTTGCATCACCTTGAAGTAGAGGTATTCACGGCTCCACTTAGATCCGAAAAACCCGAGGTCCGACCCGAGACCCGAGCGGGTTCGAGTCTAAAAGTTTCACGTGTGCCTCGGACACGGGTCGGGTCTAATAATAGCGGCATCGGGTCTCGGGCAATTTAAAATGAATGTGTTTTTACCGAACGGACCCGAGAAGACCCGAACTACTGTATCTCGCGTGTGTGCATCGACTTGACTCCTTTTGCAACCTCTCCTCTGTTTGCCAAGACCGCTTGCGACATGTGGCTGGTGACGTGTGGCTGGCGGTAAGCTAATTTTCATTGAAACAGACCTGTCAATCAATTTTGAATCCATGCTGTAGCGGATATTTTAGTGTAGAGTTATGCAACATTTGGGTTAAAAAAAAATTGCCGTCGGGTCGGACTCGGGTCTAATTTTTTCGGGTTTGTCTTGGGTCGGGTCTTTTTTAAAAAAAAAAAATTGCACGTGGGGTTCGGGTGAAAAAGTGATTCGGGTCACTTCGGGTCGGGTACATTTCTTTAGACCCGAGAAGACCTCTACCCTGAAGTCAGTTACTACTAGTGATAAGACTATAACCGTCAATCAAATATAGATTTTTTTTAAAAATGACATTTTGACAACACTGGCTGAGGTGAAATGTATCCATACATGAGACAGTGTGTGTGGCATAGTTCTATAGAATAAGATTGGGAAAAATCTTGTAAATGCAATGCACAGTTATATAAATAATTTGTTAAACAATTTGAAAAATTTTGAAAAAAAAAAAACAAAAAAAAAGAGTGTTATATTGAAGATCTAATGGTCCTTGCTTCAATCCTGGATTTCTGCAGTTGGTTTGCTTGGAGACAGGTGGTGTGCGTTCATATATTCAAGCTAAATTGGCTAGGGAGTGCCAATAAACTTAGCAAGGCTCTTTTGTCTTCTTATCTTGGTGTTCTCGACAAGCCCATTTGGAAAAGAAAGTGGGTCTGAGAGATACATTTAAAGACCCCATGCATTCATAGCATGTTTTGGAAGCTTTTCTTTCTGATAGGTGTCCGAGAGGTTGAGGTGATGGACTACTGTAAGTTAGCACTGTGTCTGCAACTTTGGGCCATATTTCCATGCTGGTTGAACACAGATGCTTCCTTGTCCTTGGGTAGCGTGGCCGAGTGGTCTAAGGTGCTGGATTTAGGCTCCAGTCTCCTTGGAGGTGTTGGTTCAGATCCCACCGCTACCAAAGATACTGCATATTCCTTTTAGACAGTTTTTTATTATGTCACCTAAATGTCTGCTCAGTCAGTGTATTTGTATTTGCAATGGTATAATTTTGTTGCACAGTAACTTACACAAAGCACAATGGAGTTTCAAAATATAACTTTATGTAATTTTTAAATACTTTGTGTAAATGCCAAGATGGACATGTTTTTTACAATAATTTGTGTGCAGGATTCAAGAAATGATCTGTGTTATGTTATGGAAGAATGCACAGTGCATGTAATCAGTTTAATTGTTGAGTTTTACAAGTAATTTTAACATCTTTAACATTTTTTTTTTACATTTTAACAGTTTCCTTTAGAGAGAAATACATGAATGTGATAAAGATACCACAAACTACCTGGAGTTGTAAATACAATTTAATTATAAGGTCTAATATAAAATGGTTAATCCAGAGCATACATGTGAGGCTGTATGACTTGTTTGCAGGGTTTTATTTATTACTGTATTAAGGTTTTTCTCTTCAGTGAATACAAGATGGTGCAGTCACTTATATTATAGTGGGTCAAGTACTAGAGCACCACACAACCTGCTCACATTCTGAGATGATGGATTTTACTTTTCACACTAAAACTTTTGTGTCATAGAGTATACATGTTGTTCTATCATACATACTGCTGATATCAGAGCCGATCCTGACCTCCCTGGGGCCCTAAGCAAAGTTCTGCTAAGGGGCCCTCCTACCTGACCCGTGAGCCATGTAAACCATTTGCCACGCATTCACACTTGACACCCCACTGCTAACACTACAAACCTCCCTTCTTTTAAAAAAATTTGCTCCATCTCTCGGTCAAAGAGTAAAACAATACAGAATTAAATGTACAAGGGATAAACAAATCTTTATTGAATGGAATATTTTAAATAGAATTTTGAGTTGAAGTGAATTTAAATATAATTCATGATATAAAAAATATGGTTACTACTAGAAATCACACTCTTAATATTTACATTTTAAGTATTGAAAACTGAATTCTTGATATCAAAAATCCATATTATGTGAATGTATAAAAGCTAAAATAGCTTGCCATACCGTATCACTGTTTTATAGTATGCATGAGAGCAATACTTGATCCATGATGGTTATTATTTACTGAGGGATGTGCATTCTTATTGGTTTCCATATTGCATTAACGTTGTTGTAACCTTAATTAAGAGACTATAAACATTGTCATTTAGGAGTGCTATCACGCTGCTTTTTGTACTGGTCCCCACACAGATGTTGCTGGAAAGTGCGCGTGTCATTTCGTGCACAATTGCACGCGCATAGGAACACATTCACGTGCGGCACTGTTATCGAGCTGCCATTTATAAACACGGGCGTTTATTCATGCGAATGTTCACGCAATAAATTGTTGTGTGACAAACAGACAGGAAAAGAGATGCACTGGAAGCCCTGAATAATTAATTTAACTAGTCAGATAGTCAACTTAACTTTACTGTTATTTGCTCTTGCTGACATCAAACTTGAAGAGAACACACGTTTACCTGATTGATTTTCCTGGACTTCAATCTCATTTTGTTTCCTTTTTTCTTTTCATTGCCAGATGGATAGCTCCGCTTTATATTGTCATCTACACAGTAAATATTAACACGCGCTGTAAAATGAGGCAGGGGGAGGTGGGGCCTTGCGTAATTTGCGGGGCCCTACTCAAATTGCGTAGTGAGCGTATAAGGTCGATCGGCTCTGGCTGATATAATATCCTAACCCCTGCCCTGGTTAATAGTGCCTAAACTCATTTCAGAGATACCATTCTGATTAAACAACACAACTGTCCACTTCAGACTAAACTCTCATAAGAATAAATACTCATCTAATGTCATTTCTCTGTCATACAAAAGCACCTGCTGTGTCAGAAACACTGAAAACTGGAAACTTCTCTGGAAATCTGAATGTAAAGCCAAAATGTTTCAGTAAGAATTAACAATCTGACAACAACATTGGTGACAATGTCATGTGATGCTGTGGGGTGGAGCTCTTTAAAGCTTTATGGTGTTAACATATTAGATTACAGAAAGATCTAGGCTATTTTCACTGAGCTAAGACCAGTCATCATGTTCACTGTTATATTCATGTATCTGTGGCTTTCACTAGGTGAGTTAACATTGACTTTTTGTTATTATATATTAAGTAGATTATATTAAATATTAGTCTGTGTGGTGATGTAGTGTGAAAATGTGTGGGTCTGACTTAAGTATTTCCTGTTGATTATTTAAAGGTTAAAAACATTATGTTCTCTTCTCTATGACAGGTGACTCCATGGCAGATTCAATAGAGACACTTTTGACTCAAAAAGTTGTAGATGATGGTGATGATGTTACTTTGTCATGTAGATACACATTTAACAGTGTTTTAGGAAGCAACAACCTACAGTGGTACAGACAATATCCAAAATCTAAACCTGAGTTCCTTCTTTATATTACTCAAAGTGGAGCTTTCAATTCTGACCCTCTACCAAGAATGTCTGTTAAAGTTGATGATAAACAAGTGGATCTGATCATCTCCTCTGCTGCTGTATCAGACTCTGCTCTATACTACTGTGCTCTGCAGCCCACAGTGACAGGAAATCTAGCTGCACTGTACAAACACTAAAACAGTTTTGTTATATTGAAAGCAGTTCTACTGATGATTTTAAATTAACTGGCCATATTGGAAATCCTTTCTCTCTTGTTATTAATAGTTTAGATTTGTAACACATGTGTGATTATTAGGATACAGCTGATTCCATTAGAGTGATATATTTTCTCAGTAATCCCAGAAGTCACCCAAATCTAAAAGTGTTTAGATTTTCTGCAGAGACAAAACAACACACACCTCCCTTCCATCATCATCACCACATTCAGGAAAATATTGCTAGCATCCTGAAAAGCTGCACCACTGTTTAATATGTGAAACCCTAAAATCTCAGAGCACAAGAACCTACAGCAGATTGTAAAAACCTCTGGAAACATCAGGGTCTCTCTTACCTTTAAGGAACTACACACACCTTATTTCATAGTATTATCAATATCAGCAGATGTTTTTCCTAACCTAACTGAAATACCTTAGAAAATTGGTGTTTAACTATGCAATAAAGAATAAAAAAAATATGTTTACCTGAAAAAAGTAATAATTTATGAGTTCAACATTCCCAGAGAAGGCAAAAACCTAGGGTAAGGGCTAGAAAAACAGAATTTAAGGATTGCTGGCTGACAGAATTATACTGACAAACCTAAAACCAGGACAACATAGAGACTAGACTCACCAAAGAAAGATGAAATGCTGTCAAAGGAATAACCATAGCAAAAATATAATATGCTTGGTGCTTTTTTTAAACAGACCTAACAGTCAAAATATAAAAAAACTAGGTAATGGTGCTAGGCTAATATATATATATATATTAGAGCACCATATAAACCTGCTCACATTCTTTTTACATCTGTTTCACAATAAACCCTCTGTGATATAGACTCCACATCTTCTACAAATCACAAGTGTGATCTTAACCCCAAATGAGCACATAGAATTAAACTATCAGAAGAATAAACACACATCAATTTTCTTTTATTATAATAACCCTGAGTGCATGTACTAATGTTGTATGTTTAATACGTAACTGATTTGTGTTTAATACAGACTGATTTCTGTCCATACTTCCCACTGGGAGCACTAAACCAGTGTGTCTCATATGTTCAGAAACTGTGGCACTTATTAAAAGGGTTAAACAAGTAATTGTGTGCACATCCCACCTTCTGGCAGGTGCTGGACAAAATAAACTGCTAAAGTGAAGAAGACCCAGGGTCGAAACGTTGCTTGCTTTTTAATAATCCAATAAATATGAGTTATAAACAGTGTTGCGGACACTAAATTTGTATTTTATTTTATTTTTATTTTTTTCACTTATTAAAAGTGGCAATGTGAAACGCCATTATGAGACAAAACAAAGGTTTTGAACAAACATACTGTATCCACTCAAATCTGAAGACATGGATCATGATCCATGAGGCAGCTTTCCCAGGTCTGAGGAAAGTAGCCCTATACATCCTGACCATGTTAGGCTCTACATACAACTGCGAGGCAGCTTTCTCTACAATGGACATAATCAAAACTAAATATTATTCCAGGCTCACTAATGAGCACCTCCGTGTATGAGAACGACCCTGACTCCATTCAAGCCCAGGTTTAAAATCCTTCCAAGCCAAGCTAGAACTCAGTTCTCTCACTGAGATATGAAAGGGAAAGTTAAGCACTTTATTTAAACATTCACAATTTTCACATTTTATTTATTTTCTCTTATTTTGAAATGTGGCTCTACCTTTATTTATTTAATGAGAGAACATTATACATATCTGCAATCATACATATGTTCAGTTCTATGTTACGTGACAATAAATATTGTCAAAAAGTTTTTGAATTGTACTGAATTGATTTGATTTGACAGTAAGGTACTGTATTGATTGCTTGCAGATGTTGATACAACTACTAGGCTACTTAAATATATATCACACTAACTAGTTAGACATTATGATCTTCTGGACCTTTTCTTCAAGTAATTTTCTCTTACTGGACCTCTTTAAATTTTAGTTGAATACCTCTGTTTTAAATCAATGGATAACTTGCCGCAAACTTGTGGAAGAGTTGCATCTGTAAGAACTCTACATGCAATCATTCACAAACACCACTTTCACATTACAGGAATTCAGCTGGTAGTTATTGCCATATCCCCTCCCCTGTACAGTCCTGACCTTTCTCCAATAATGCAATTAATATTTTGCAAATAAATAACATCTGACCTCAGATTTATGATGGGAGTGTAAAGTATCGAGAAAAATCCTTTTTTAAGCTAAGGTTATGCCCTTACTTGAAGCAAGTTGCAAGCTGTGACAAAAAGGTCTATTCCATGATTTCCATCACCAGTCAAGAGATTTATTGGCCTTAACTCCGTATCCATTCCTTCAAGAATGACATGCAAATTTGTTTCTGCATTGTTTGGTTCAACATGATTACTCATAATGAACATTGCAATAATAGAAATATGATCCTCATAGTGATGTGAGAAATGCTCCAGATGGTTTACCTCCCTTGAATTACAATCAGCTGTTGCAAAAAAATCTTCCAATTCAACAAAGTATTGAAGTATTTCTGCAAATGCCATTTTAAAAAATGGAAGATTTTAAACATTTATATATATATATTCAGAATTCATTTAATATATTCAGACTTTTCATTCAATATATTCAGGATCCATTCAATATATTCAGACGTTTTATTTAATACATTCAGACTTTTCATTTGATATATTCAGGATTCATTCAATATATTCAGACTTTTCATTCAATTCTCTCATGAATAATTTCCTAAACGGCATGCCATTATATAAAGAAAAAGTAGAGAGTCTGGTTTGTTCTGGATTAGTTTTTACAAATTTTTTTTTGTAGTTTTTTGCACTCCACTTCCTACAATGCACACTCACTTCCACATTCATTAGTTCAGCTATTTTATTGATTTTTTTTTCTTTGCTATCAGTTTAAACTATTTCCTCTTAAGAGATTTCCCTTAAAGTGAATTTTGTGTGTTTAGTCCCCTGATAGGACAAAAAGTATGCCTTGTGAACTGATAGATTTCTCAGTAGACAATGGACAAGTTTAGTTGTTGAGGTTTAAAATGTATTCCCACAACTGACTCCTTTTAGTTTTTACTTTTGTTTTGTTAGTAAATAATTAAGGATTATTAATCAATTAGTCAATATTCCTTCACTAGCATATAGTTAATTACTGTGACTGTCTGGCTTTTACATCTTCTACAGCTAACACACTGCATATGAGATTTAACGGTGTTAACAACCAACATACATAGCTGAAGTATTATTATGTTTCATGTGTATATCCACAGCTGTACACAAAGTATATTAATAAATCCTACATATTTTCTGTTGCTCTGCTTGTGTTCATTTACATTAAAGAAATGACCAAACATTCTAAACAACTTCCCCATTAGGCTGCTTAGGTTACTGTTTGCTGTAGACATAACAGAATATCTAAAAAGAGAAGCTCATTTCAGTAAAAAGTTCCTGCACTTCTTAAAAACACGTGTTAACTCAAAATCACTATATACTCAATAATACAAATTATGTTGATGTGACTTACAGTTAGTGGAAGGAAAGCGGCTTAGAATCATACCTGCAATGTCACTTTTCTACCTGCATACACATGGTCAAGAGAATGCGTAACTATACACACATTCCCACGTGTGTAAATCCATAGATATGCACTATTATGCACAAAACTACACATACACAAGATTAATACAATACATGAGTCTGCAGGTCTGTTGAAGACAGGAATGGTGCTGATAATTCTTTTAAGCATTTTAAATAATATTTTCGAAGATTTAGAAAAATGTGCAAACATCAGGAGAATGAACACAAATCATAAATCATTAAATATTTATTTGAATTATTGGATTATAAACAGATTAAAATTAATCAGTGTAAATGAGGTCAGAAGTGACATGAGAAGTAAATTCTAGGCTGAGGGACTGATGTCAGAATTGACATGACTACACCTCAGTAGGTGGAGCTAGATGTGGTGAGATACAGTTTAAACAGTTTCACAGAGATACTGACACTGTTATTCTTCTTTGTATTAATATTTGTCAAAAATATTGGTAAGTAATTTTATTACACATAACCTTTAGGTGGATGCTGATTATTTGTACTGTTACCTAAACATGATGATTTATTTATTACTGAACTGTACTATACTGAGCACAACATACACACACATCATCTGTATGGACTGCATAGACCCTCACAAAACACACACACTTTTTTGCACACTTTTCTGCTGTTTTTGCACATACTGTCCAACATTTCAGCTGTTTTTGCACATATTGTACTATATCTCAGCCATTACGCACATACTTTACAATATTTGTCATTTTGATATTTCAGTTTTTTGCACAACTCTATATATTATCCAAAGGACCTGCTCGAAATATTGTTTGAACATTCAGTATTTACACTGGTCAGTCGGCGCTGTTTCTGTTACTGTTTATTGTCTTTTGTGTATTGCATTTTTTGTACTTTTTGTATTGTCTTGTAACTTTATGTCTGCACTGTTTTTTGTCTTGCACTGTTTTTTGTCCTGCACTGTCTTGTTTGCCTTGTCCTGCACTGTTTGCACCAGGTTGCACAGTTGGACTTTATGTGGCTAAGACTACTTACATGTCCTTAGCCCTGTCTTTGTTTTATGTAGCACCTTAATCCTGGAGAAACGTTGTCTCATTTCACTGTGTACTGCAACAGCTATATATGGTTGAAATGACAATAAAAGCTACTTGACTTGAAAAAAAAATGCTGTGTTCTTAAGCAATGAAAGTCGAAATGTTTATGTTGTTGCTATGTCTTTACAGCAGGTGCTCTTGACAGCAGAATTACACCAGACCAAACCATCGTATCTTCAAGTGAAGTCAGCAACATCACACTGACCTGCACATATGATCAATCAGCTGATTATCTCTACTAGTATCAACAAAAACCTCAATCAGGACCAGAGTTTCTGCTGCAGATTATTATATCTACAAATTATGTCACTAAAGCTGAACAACTTTACCCATGACTATCCACCAAACCGCGTAAGAAGCAGAATAAAGTAGATCTGGAGATCTTTCCTGCTGCAGTATCAGACTCTGCACTGTACTACTGCACCATGGAGCCCACAGTGACACAAAACTCTAACAGACTGTACAAAAAGTCAAGCTTGATATTTGTTTCTCAGCAGGGGGAGCTGTTTACCTGTTTCATTCAAATACAGATTCTTTCTTAATTCTCAGACTTTAATGTTTATTTGCTTTAAATATCAGAGAATAAATCCTTTATTCTTTAATCAAAAACAATTATTTCTTCTAAGTTCCATGCTGTTATATTGTTATTCTCCTGATGTAGTGAAAATGTAACACAAATTACACTAACAATATGTATTTAAATAATATAAGATGCTGATTTTTTGCAACGTTTTGGTGCTAATTAAGAACCACTTTTCCAGGTTCAGAGCCGGTGCTTTGGCTGTCGAAAAAGAAAGAATTGGTTCTAAATTAGGCTCCGAACCAGCACTCAAACTGCCTCAGTGGAAAAAGGGCATTAGTGAATAACAGTGTAAAGTTGACAAGATAGAAATGCCTCGAAGTGCCATACCATTACAGGAATTATGATAATATATTTTAATTATTTTATATGTTGTTTTTTTTTGTGTGTGTGTTTAACATGTTTGCGGGTTTACTTTAGTCTTGTGTCTTGAATAATAAGAATGTTTGATTAACCAGTGTGCTTTTGACATTGATTGAAATACTTCAGAATAAAAAGCAAGTGAAATAGTTCATTATCTCTGATACTGTGAAGTGATGATCTGTACAAAGTTACAACACAACAGTGTCACTTCCTGGGTGTGGCCTTCTACAGACATGTAAAGTTCAGCACATACAGCACAATTATACAGAATCGTCACAGAGCTGTGTTCAGAAATGGCTCAACTATACAACTTACTGTACATAGTGAGATACACACCACTGATTCTCAGTCTAGTTACAGATAATTAACTTTATATAACATTTTTGTTTGTTTTCTAAATCATATAGTAATTCCCTAATTTACCAGGTTAATTTTGCTTTTGTTCATTGCAAAAAATCATTGCAGATTTATTTCTTTATATTCTTTTTCACTCCAGGCAGTTTTGCTGATAAAATTGGACCAAAGGATGAAGATGCCGACATTGTGGTGAAAGAAACAGACTCTGTTACTCTGAAATGTTCATATGAGACAAGCAGTGAATACATTTATCTTTACTGGTACAAACAATATCCTAACAGTGCACCAAAGTTTTTACTGTATAAAGGTGCAAGGTCATATAGTTATGCAAGCAATCCTACTGACACTCGATTAGAGACAGAAACAAGCCGGGACTCTACTGAACTTACTATCAGTGGTCTAAAGCTCTCAGATTCTGCTCTCTATCATTGTGCTCTAAGAGTTGGAACACAGTGATACAGTCAGTGAAAGGCTTTACAAAAACTTATAAAACCACATCAAAGATCCTCCCTTTACCAACCTGTTATCAGTTAACTGCAGACACAAACAATTCTTGTGGTCATTTTGTGGTATAAATGAATAAAGAAGCAAAGAAGCAAACGCTCCACAATATGTTTACAGCAGTGGTGTAGTCCTCAAAAAAAAAGTGGTATACTACTACCCCTGCCCACCTCTGCCCCTTTTAACCCCCTGTTCCCTGCCACACTGCCAAAACAAGAAAAGCAATAACAACACACAGAAGTCAATGTTTGCATTTACATGACATTAACATTTATGCCTTTAGCAGACACTTTTATCCAAAGAAACTTACAGTGCATTTGAGTTACATACATTTTATCAGTATCTCTGTTCCCTGGGAATCGAACACACAACCTTTGTGATGCTGAGAGAAGTATTATTAGGTACTATTATTATATAATAAACTATATAATACTTTTCTACTCATGAGGACATGAACTGAATTTAGTTTTTTTCTTTGGAGAGACCTGTGCTGGAGGTCTGGGCTGTGCTGGTCTGACTTTGGCCTGTGCTGGAAGTCTGGGCTGTGCTGGTCTGACTTTGGCCTGTGATGGAAGTCTGGGCTGTGCTAGAGGTCTGGGCTGTGCTGGTCTGACTTTGGCCTGTGCTAGAGGTCTGGGCTGTGCTGGAGTTCTGGGCTGTGCTGCTCTGACTTTGGACTGTGCTGGAGGTCTGGGCTCTGCTGCTCTGACTTTGGCCTGTGCTGGACTCTGCTTCTGACTTTTCTAATAAATTGGAGAACAACTGGCCTACACTGCTTCTCTTACTCTGGACAATATATCACAACATGTAATGATTAGAAATCAGAATTCAAATCTTCTTAAGACAATAATTGAAGACACACAGATTATGAAAATAAACAGTTTTCTGATGGCTGACAGATCAACACCCAACATGTAAGGCACTATTTGCTATATTTCCTTTAGTTTAGTTCATTTAGTTACCTTCCAAAATAGTCAGTTAGACTGGCCTTCCTCTTTTCCCTTCTTCCTCTTCCTACCATTTCTAGAGGAGAAATGGTCAGAATTACACCTGAACTATGCTTAGTTAAACTAACATGGTTAACAACATAATCTAGTTAGCTAACTAATTTATCTGACTAGGCCTCTTAAAACTAAAACAACACATGACATTACTAATGTTAGCTGCTTCTTTCAATAAAATGTATTTACATTTAGGAAAAGAGACGTTTGTGAAAATGAATAATCTGGTGGGCAGTGGTGTAGTCTACGTGATACGCAGGTATACGCCATATACCCACTAGGAAATGCCAAGGATTTCCGTATACCCACTTAAAAAGCGTGAGGATACTTAACAATATCGTTTTGTGACAGAACTTCCATTCATAAATTCACTCTGTCTGTGTTGCGAACACAGACTGTGGTTGCGATTGCGAATCACTAACGTTTTTGGACCATTGGGGCTTCCGTGGCCTGTGACCTGATCTGAAGTCACCTACCAAAGAGTAAAATCAGTTGCTTGGCGGTCTTTTTTGACGCAAAAAAAAAGAAGATGAAATGAAAACAGACTCAAACTACACTCTTTGGGTGTTTTTGGAAGCCTGCACCAAAAGCTAGAGCAGCTTCGGGTGACACTTCAGCTGCAGAAGAAGGCTGATGCTATCGTGACGTTACCTGGTATGTAAAGCTAGCATACAGTACATGTTATCATTAAATGTAACTGTAACAGCAGGGGATTGTTGGTATATTGAATTTTATCCAGAACGTGCTAACTTCACTACCGTTAGTGTGGTGGATCAATTAATGTGGCAGAAGAGGGGAGATAATAGGTGTGTGTGTGTGTGTGTGTGTGTGTGTGTGTGTGTGTGTGTGTGTGTGTGTGTGTGTGCGTGGTAAACATTGTGGAATACAATTTTTATATCTCCTTGTTATTTCAGATGATGAGAGAAATGAGAACTCCTGGCCAGCCTTGTGGACTGAAAGTCAGGCTATGGAATTTAAAAACAGGCATCCTTGGTTAGAGTGAGTGGAGGGACAATAAGTTAGGTAGATATAGGCACACATGCAAATCTGATAGAAACAATTAAAAATCATTGTCAGTGACTGCAAATGAGAGTTAATTCATGGTCACCTTAAATGTCCATCAATTTAAAACAGCCATGTGATGGTATCAATTATTTTTTATAGTGCGACAATTGCTTAAGATTTTATATGGCATGATGAAACTTCGGGTCCCTCCTGGTACTGTGCTTGCTTAATCACCCATATGCTAACAGGACTATTTTAGCCATACACACTGTACGGACATCTCGATCGCATTTTCATCAGTAACCCACATCTGCCGAAATATAATGTGACTATATCACATACATGAGCCCAGCCCTACAATTAAATGTTTTGTACATCAATAAGCTCACACATTCAAGTATAACTTTATTGGTGTTGGTCAACACTTATGTTGCCATTCCAAGTAATTAAATTACTTAGAATACAGTGGTGTTGTGCATTTTAAAAGGTTAATGTGGGATATGTATTCTTATAATGAGTTCTAAAAATCTAAATAATGTGTAATAAATAATTATTTACGATATTTTGAAGTGCCCACGATAACAATATAGTGCATGTTCATTATCCTTATATATATATATTGTATTACAGATACTGGCACATGTCTAATTTAAAACATTTACACCAATAAATTACTATATGGTGATATTAGTTATCAATAGTTATAGTAATTAGCTGTTGAAAAGAGTGGAAAATTGTTCTCCTTTCACATGCTTTTCATGCATTTGTCAGCCATGGTGTGATGATTGTAAACAGTTAATTAAATACTTTTGAGTAAATGTTGGCCCTGTTTAGCATATGTTATTGTTAATATAGATACAAAACTTCTATGATGATGCTAATTAGTCATGGTTTTGTTTACTTGCAGGTTGTGCTGTTTTCAGCGCAATAAAATCAACAGGCATCCTCACAGAAAAAAAGAGTGTCCATATCTGAGGAGTGGCTGCATTTTAAGATCCAGTCCTTAAACGCAAACAGAACATCTCTGGCCTCTTTGAGGAACAAGATACGACGACATGAGACATCCAGGGCACACGAAATAGCCCAGGAACTCACTGAAAAGGGTGGACAGGATTTACTCGGAAATTTAGTGAGAACTGTGTCAGAGACAGTGTTGGCTGAGACAGATGCTGTATTCAGAACATCATACTATCTTGTGAAGATGAACCGACCTTTCACTGACCATGACAGTCTCATTGAGCTTCAGGAAATAAATGGTGTCAACATGGGCACTAGTCTGCACTCAAGGTACAGTTCCACAAAAATTGTGGAACACATAGCAACAGAGATGCAGAATAAAATAGTTCACAGTATTGTGTCTTTTTCAAGCACGTTGTTTGTTCTCATTGACAAGGCTACATCTCTCAGCCACAAATCTGTCTTGATTGTCAACGTGAAAGCCTCAGTAGATGGAGCTACTCATGAATTTGTGTTCCAGGAACTGGTGGAGCTGGAGAGCCAAAGGGCAGAGGATATAGAAGAAGCTCTACTTAACTGTTTGGACACTGCAGGCTTCAGTGAAGCGTGGCTTCAAAATAACTGGGTCTCATTTGTTTCTGATGGAGCCAGTGTCATGTTAGGCAAGAACACTGGTGTGGCAACCAGGCTGACTGCAAGATACCCTAACCTCTTCACATGGCACTGCATTAACCAACGTTTGGAACTGGCTGTATCTGATGCTGTGGATGAGGGTCAGGCAGTCAACCACTTCAAAGCGTTCATGGAGAAGATCCACAATCTCTACAGTCAGTCCAATAAAAATTCCCGGGAGCTTCTGGAAGCAGCACAAGAAGAGGGTTCACAAGTCCAGAAAATTAGCAGAGTTTTGAGTACTCGATGGGTGGCCAGCAGTTTCCGTTCTGTAAAGGCTATGTGGAGGTCATATGAAGCACTCAACAGACACTTTGAAAATGCTGCAGGAGACCAAACAAGAAACGGCAAAGAGAGACAAACTTACAGTGGCCTGGCACGTCATATGCAAAGCAAGGAATTCCTGTATGACCTTGGACTAATGTACGATGCACTGTCTGAACTTGCAAACCTGTCTCAGCAACTCCAGGCCCATTCAATCACATTATTGAGAGCAGACCAGCTTCTGAAGCGCACCATCAGAGTACTGGCATCATTCAAAGACTCCCCAGGAGAGAAATCAGAGGAGGCACTGACGGCACAGGCTTTGAGACATTTTGGATCAGTTCCCCTAGTGTCCAATTCAAAGCTCACTCCAATCAATGCAAAGCAGTTCCTACAAAGTCTGATCAACAACATGGAGAAACGCCTCTCATTCGAAGGTGAAATGCTTCACGATCTCAGCATTCTGGATAGAGACAACTGGCCATCAACACCTGGCATACGGCATGGCGAGGCACAAGTGAAACGACTGTGTAGGCGGTTCAATCTTTGTGAAGAGCAAGCAGTTAATGGTATGAGAGATTTCTTTGAGCACCCAGACAGTGAGCCTGAAAGCCTAAAACCACTCATACGATGCATGCAGACCTTCCCTTGCAGCACTGCCGAGTGTGAAAGGGGCTTCAGTCTCATGAACAATGTATGCACAGACAAAAGATCTACACTGTTGTTGGCAAATGTTAGTAATTTGATGATGATCAGCATCAATGGGCCCCCTTTAAGACTTTTTGAGCCAATGAAGTATGTTACATCGTGGTTGAGAAGCCATCGCTCTGCCACACAAGCAAGGAGGCAATGCACTCCTCAGATGCCTGAGTACAAATGTATTTGGAAAGCTTTGTAAAATAATATTTGTTAAAATGAATTTTCTTTATGGTAATTAATTTTTGTGATTTCATTTTCTTCCCACATTTCTCTTTCTATGTCGGAATGAATGGGTTCTTCCCCCCACTCTGGTCATCCTGACCTGTGATAAGTGTGTTCTTGCTTTCTTGTTTTTGTACCCTGTGTTTCTGCAAACATAAGCAGGATGGTAAGGCTTGCAGATAACGTAACCATAATCTTAAGGGAATAGAAAACGAGGATTCTCTGTCATGTAAAAATGTATTTCTGTGTTATAAGTTATGTCATCTTCACCTCTTCTGATTTAATGTTCTTGATTTGAATCTATCCTGTTCCTTTAGTGCTCTTGACCAGATGAAAAGACAAGATAGGTTGACCTGCTTGTGAGATTACTCGCAGGACACTCAGTTTCTCTTTGCTCATGTACAGGCCTTCTGACCTTCAATGCTTGCATAAGAGTTGTGAGGAAGCAGCATTCTAGCATACCCCTATCTATGTTGACAAAACTTGGCCTCCGCCTTATCTCATACACCATAGCTTACTGTATTTCATTGCGTATATATTCTGTTCTGTAGCTCAGTTCTTTGAGCAGCTGTTTGGAATAAACCAGATTTGATTTCACTCGTGTGGTTTGTTCTCTCAGTGCTCCGGAGCGCTCCTATTGTTTGCGGAGGTAAAGAGACGCGGATGAGTACGAGGAGGAATCTTTCTTACAGTTTGGTGACCCCGACGTGATACTCTCGATCAGGTAAGACATGTTTGATTGACTACCTGGTCGGCAGTATTACTAGGAAGAAGTTATCCCATTTTGAAGGGATATTTATCCTTGGCTTCGTTTGAGAAGACCAAGAAGGTTATACCCCGACGTGATGCTCTCGATTAGGTAAGACATGTTTGATTGAATACCTGGTCGGCAGTATTACTAGGAAGAAGTTATCCCATTTTGACGGGATATTTATCCTTGGCTTCGTTTGAGAAGGCCAAGAAGGTTATACCCCGACGTGATACTCTCGATTAGGTAAAACATGTTTGATTGACTACATGGTCGGCAGTATTACTAGGAAGAAGTTATCCCAATACTGACGGGATATTTATCCTTGGCTTCGTTTGAGAAGGCCAAGAAGGTTATCCTTGGTTTCGTTTGAGAAAGCCAAGAGGGTTATCCTTAGTTTTGGCAGGAAAAGCTAAGCAGAGTGCACTATATATATATTTCCTCTCTTGACTTATCCGCGCCTCTTTTCTTTGCCTGTTGTAATATTTTGTTTGTTCATAATGGGGAACTCGTATCCCAAGCCTATGCCTGGTGAAACACCGTATGATTGGATGATACGATGTGGTTTAGGATATTATGCACAACCATTTGTTGAGAATTTGGCTGGCTGGACTGAGGCCAATCCTCAGATTCCACCATACCCACGTGATGGTACTTTTGATCTTGGTTATTTAGCCTCCGCATACCGCATGATTTTTGAGGGTATGGGAGATCCACAGTGGGAGTGTTGAACCACCACCTTACTCTAAAGAAAAAGAAAAAGGTCCCGTTGGCCTCTAATCGGCCTACCTCGCCAGATAACCATTACATTGTTGATATGCTAATCAGCTTACAGGAGCAGATTATCTATTTATTCTCCAGAATAAATTAGGCGACCAGTATGATGAAGAGAAACTAATTGAACAAGTTCCTGTGTTAAAACCTCAGAATGATGAAGTAGTAAATATGAAAAAAGAGGAAGAAAAAGAACTGAAACTCAAGTTGTTTCCACGTATTTTTGTAAGGATAATAAAGATGCTTTAGACCAATTGTGTCGGCAGCTCACTAAATATCTGCTTAATATTAAACATGCTAATCGTGATCTCTCTCAGGTTACTAACTGTAAGCAGGAAAAGGGAGAGTCCATCTCTGTGTTTTGGCCTCGATTTAGGTGTGGCAACATTTAGGAGGAATGGTGCTCGACCTTTAACCTCCTTGGCCGTGATCTTATGAGTCTCCTGGGACTCTTTATAGCTTTTAGAGGTTCCCACATGACTGTACAAATGCTCGATACCTCTGTTCCAGATATTCTCACTCTCTCTGACTGTGTACTTCCACATAACGCTGCTGCAGTTAACGCTATCTGTTCTCTCCCTGCTCTCTCTCCCACTCTAGAGTCTGTTCCTTCTTTGTGGGCGGAACACAAGGATGACATGGACTGCGTTTCCTGTCCTCCTTATGAGGCCAGAATTAAACACCTTACACCTGTGTATATTAAACAGTATCCTCTGTCTCATGAGAAAGCCGCTGGAATTGACATTATTCTTTATTCTCTTTTACAGCAGGGAGTGGCAATGCCATGTTAGCCCATACAATACTCCTGTCAATTCTGTTCCAAAACCAGATGGCTCTTGGAGATTCACCCAAGATCTGAGTAAAATAAATGAACTGATTATTCCTGTAGCTCCAATTATCCCTGATGTATCCTCAATTATAGCCTCTATTCCATGTACACATAGAGTCTTTTCTGTGATTGACATTTGTTCTGCTTTCTTTAGTGTTCCTGTAGGGAAGGAAACACAGCCAATCTTTGCCTTCACACACAGGGGACAGCAGTATACGTGAACCAGGTTGCCACAGGGTTACATCGATTCCCCCGCGGTCTTCGCGACCACGGTCAAGAACGCCCTGTCAAGCCTCTGCCTTCCCCCAGACTCAGTGGTCTTACAATATGCAGATGACCTCCTGGTGGCTGCAGCCGATTATGACACCTGCCAAGCACCTGCCGACCCTTGCTCTACTCACACACCTGGCTGAGAAAGGTTTTAAGGTGTCCAAGTCAAAACTGCAGTTCTGCCAGAACACTGTCCGCTACCTGGGTTATGAACTCTCTCAGGGCTCAAGGAAGTTAACTGCTGAACGAATACAAGTTATCATGGACACTCAGCGGCCTGCCACTAAACAGGCTTTACAGGCCTTCCTCGGCCTCATCAAATACTGCCGCCAGTGGATCCCAGACTGCTCTCTGTATGACAAATGTCTGTGTGCTGCGGTGAAGCAGACTCCAGAAATGCGGGCTGCTTTTGAGGCCTTGAAACGGGCCCTGTGTACAGCTCCTGCTCTGAGACTCCCCAACTACAGCCTCCCTTTCCACCTGTATGTTGCGACTCAGCCAGGAACAGCCTCTGGGGTGCTGCCCAGGAACATGGGGGGGCATGCAACCTTGTGCGTTTCTTTCTAAATCCCTCAACTCTGTGGCTCAGGGTTTGCCGGCCTGTCTACGTGCTGTTGCCACCTGTGCTCTGATGGTAACTGATGCTGAAAAGATCGTTTTATCTCATCCTTTGATCTTACACACCTCACATCAGGTAACGCAAATTTTATGCAATTTAAACACATAGCACATGTCATCCCAGCGACGTTCAGGAGACCGTGTTATTGGCCACTGAGCATTTAACTGTACGTCCATCATCCTCTCTTGACACTGTAGCGCATGCCCTGCAGCGCCTTCTTAATGCACAGGAAGATTGTATGGGTGACTCTGATCATGATTGCCTTACTGAAATAGTCCATGCCACTAGCATTCGCCCTGACCTCTCCTCTGTTCCCCTACAGACAGCTGATGTCCTCTTTGTAGATGGCTCTTGCTCCAAACCTAGTGATGGTGTTTATCTTTGTGGCTATGCTGTTTGTCGGTTACCTAACACTGTCCTTGAATCTTTTTCTCTCCCTTTCTCCTCTGCGCAGGCAGCTGAACTCTTCGCTCTCACTCGTGCCTGTGTTCTTGCTGACGTCACTATTTACACTGACTCTCGTTATGCCTTCGGAGTAGCTCATGATTTTGGCCGCATCTGGCAATCTCGTGGGTTCACTACAGCTGACGGCAAGCCTATCTCCCATGCCTCGTTAGTGCAGGATTTAATCACCGCCTGTCATCTGCCTCGTTCTGTGGCCATTGTTAAAACTAGGGCGCATTCCTCTGGTGACACCGATGAAGTGAGAGGGAACAGTTTCGCTGACCGAATGGCTAAACAGGCTGCGGCTTCACGCCCACTTCCCCCAAGCCTATCTCCAGCCATGGTCTCTGTTAACACCATGATCAGTGCTGTTCTACCTGACATGGATCTCCCTTCGCTGCAGGCTTCAGCTTCGCCTGCTGACCGCGAATTTTGGACTAGTCAGGGTGCGACTGATTCCTTTCAGATATCTTTTGGTAATGGTTGATAAGTTCTCCAGATGGGTAGAAGCCTTCCCTTGTAGTAAGGAAAATGCTAGAGTTGTGGTACAGAAGCTAACTACTGAAATAATTCCTAGGTATGGCATCCCTGTAGGAATTGATTCGGACAAGGGAACTCTATTTACATCTAAAGTCACTCAGCTTCTGTGTAAAGAGTTAAAGATCAATTGGCATTTCCACATTCCTTACCATCCACAGTCATCAGGTATGGTGGAGCGAGCCAATCGCACAATAAAAGACAAAATTCGTAAAGCAATGCACACATCCGGTTCCAAAAATTGGCTACGTGCACTGCCACTCGTCTTAGCAGATATGAGAATGACCGTACAAGTGGCTTTGGATCACCTGTCTCCCTATGAGCTCGTGATGGGGAGACCATTTCCCCAACCTTGGCGAAGAGGCAAACAGGCATTGGGAACAGGGGACCTTGATGTACACCTCAGCGAGTACTCTGCAGGGTTAATTCAGAAGCTCAACGAGTATTGGGTGCGGGTAAATTTAAAACAACCCCAAATTCCAATTGGCAATCTTTCTTACAATATTCTGCAATGAAAGAGTGTTGGTGATAGAACTGAACAAATGTTTATTGTTCTCTCTTATGTACATTGAAAATTGACAGCTGATAAAAGCCCATATTTGTATAACATTTAAGGCTAAATGTAACTCTTAAAGGTATAGTTCACCCAAAAATGAAAATTGTGTCATTTTTCAAAATATAATCTTTTGTGTTAAACAGAAGAAAGAAACTCATAGTTTTGGAACAAATTGAGGTTGAGGAAATAGCACAATTTTTATTTTTGGGTGAACTATACCTTTAAGAGATATGGGACCTGGAGCACAGGTTTTATCTTGTTGCTGTATAACTGTCTTGTTGCTTATAATAAATTGGAATGTTGATGGCACATGAGCAGTCTTAAATAATTCTCTAAATTACATGTAGATGCATATTTTATGCATTAGTGAGTGTGGTGGTGCCTATGGGGTGTCACTCTAGAATGGGTGTGTATGAGGCTGGGAGGTTGAAAAAAAAATCACAGTATACTCACTACAAAAAACTAGACTACACCACTGCTGGTAGGTATGGTTTGAATAAGTCTGAATAACTTCTGTGCGATTTTTTTTCTTACTCTTTTGTTGTTAGAATAACTTTAATGATTGCTGTCACTTTAAGACCAAATACACGGATTACACACGCATCAATTGTATAACTTTAATACATTGTTTGTATTTGACCATTTTACTGCAATAAACTTTGAAAGGGAACTCAATTCCTGACATTACAGACAGCAGTGACCTACTGCATACAGTATATTCCCTTTAAACTAAAGCATGTAGCGATTTTCTCATTCATGTACATTTATCAATCTAACACGTAAATAACGTTAAACTGTACTGTGTAGCACTTAAGTAAAGTTGGCCCCATATTCCCAGATTCGATTTTCCTGAGTCAATAGCTCCTGAGCTAAAGGGTGTTACTACACGAATAACACCTCTTTTTTATCTTAGTAATGTAGAGAGGCAGCTACAATGCAGCTACAACCTAATCTTCCTCAATATCAGCTTTCCTCCGCGTTGGACAAAATACATAATTCTCTATGTGCGAACACCAAAGAGACAGATTCCAAGGGACCGTCTGCAAAGTGCAAACCCCGAAAAGCGAATACAAAAAACAGTCAATAACTTTACTGTAATACACTGTACTGTCACCAAGCTCAGGTCACACATCACTGATGTCCTAATACATATACTAATACACTTACTTTGGGGAAATGACTTTTTTTTTAATTTTTATGATTTTTCATAATTTAAAAAAATCAATAACTTTACTGTAATACACTATACTATCACCAAACTCAGTTCACACATCACTGATGTCCTAATACATGTACTAAAACACTTATTTTGGAGAAATGTCTTTTTCTTGATTTTTTATGATTTTTCATCAAATTAAAAAATCAATAGCTTTACTGTAATACACTGTACTGTCATCAAACTCAGAACACACAGATGGTAAAAGATCGGAGCCAGCACTTGTGGGAAAACATATTTCTTTCTGGCGCGATGCACGACTCACGAGTCACCTGGGAGGAGTATAGTTTGGGAGAAGTATAGCGCTGACGTATGTGGCTTGAACAACCACATGCATTTACACCTGTCCAGTTTCATCTGAAATGAGTCCCAGACCACCTCCTGAAGTGGTTTGAGCAATCGGATTTATATCCGTCTCCAAACCATTTCGGAGGGCATTTACACCTGGTCTTTTTACGATCGTATAGCTATCGGATCACAGAAAACGCATGAAGTGACCAGATGTAAAAAAACCCTAAGATTACAGATGTCTCTGATGTTAACTCTATTCTGTTCCCACTATAACTGTAACATAGGTTTAAGATAAAGTTACCTAGTTTCGGAAAAATACTTTTATGTTTTTTTCCAATTTTCTTTGTTTACCATGACACGGTTCACCAATTTCTAACAAACAGTAGCATTAATTCAGCTCTTATACCAAGCAGTGAATAAAGTGTTGGGGTTTAACAGAAATCAGACAATAGTATGAAGTTAATGGCATCTTCATGAAACATGTTTATAGCCACGACTGTGCACAATGGAGGTTAATGAATCCCTGATATTTCCTATTGCTCTGCTCATGTTCATTTACATAAAGAATTGCCAGGACAGACCAGTGTGTGGAGCTAACGTGTCTGTAACGAAAGAATATAACATAAGAAGACACTATGAAACGAAACATTATGAGAACTATTAGGACCTGGACGTAAAGCAAAAGCTCCAGAAGGCGGAGAAGATGAAAAAGGTCTGGTTTCCCGGCAGACTATGTTCATGAAAGCAAAATCAAAAAGTGAAGCTGCTATAAAGGCTAGCGTTATTGTGGCAGCAGAGATTGCAAAATCTGCCCGGCCTTTAATGAGGGAGAGTTTGTTAGAAAGTGTATGGTCAAAGTTTGCGAAATGAACACCACTGATGTGTCTTTTATTTCATATTTAATTTCTTATGTGTTTGTAATATCAAGCTCTGGTTGTTCCAAATCCTGTCTTTAAGCAAAACTAAAGTATGTTTCCATATGAAAAATGTTGAACATTTCATATCAGTGGCAGTCAATTTTTCAGTAAATATTCAGTTTGGCCCGTGACTTTATTTCAGTTTTATATTTTGGCCCACTGTGAATTTGAGTTTGACACCCCTGGTTTAGACAGTTTCACAGAGATACTGACATTTATATCTACTGCAAGAGAAACACAGAGCAATCATATTATTCTTCTTTGTATTGATAGTTGTCAAAAATATTGGTAAGTCATTTATATTATACATAACCTTTAGGAGGATGATGGAGATTTGTACTGTTACTAAACATGTCCTTAAGCAATGAAAGAAATGTTTGTTGTTACAATATCTTGTTGACAGCAGAATTACACGAGACCAAACCATCATATTTTCAGGTGAAGGCAGCAACATCACATTGACATGCACATATGAACAATCAGCTCTCTATCTCTATTGGTATCGGGAAAAAACCCTCAATCAGTACCAAAGGAATAAATCCACAGATTTATAAATCCACAGATGGTGTCACTAAAGCTGAACAACTTGACCCATGACTATCCATCAAACTTTGTAAAGTAGAAAGAAGGTAGATCTGGAGATCTGAGTAACACAAGGTCACAAAGTTCAATAACAAAATGTATGTAAATAATTTAAGGTACTAATTTTTAACACTAGTTATCTGGAGACTTCACTCTTTATTAATTACAGCTTATAGAATAGCACTTAATCCAGCACACTGATATTAGCCATGCAGTCATCTCTGCAAGGGCATCAGAGGGAATACTCACCAGAAAATTGAAGCACTTTCGGGTCTTCTCCTGCCACTGCGGGTATTTAAACAGGCAGTTCTTTAGACACCAAACGAATTATTGTTTGTGCTAGTTATTCTACCAAACCTTTTTTCCCAGCCATTGCCACTCTATGTGTCACTCACTTTGTGTATTAATCTTTGCTGTGTTTATTGGATTTTCCTGTGTTTGGATATCATTATTGTACCTTTGCTACACTGATTCTGTTCAGGACCTTTAGATTTATTGACTGCTTTTTTGGATTGTGATTTTGTGCCACTTTGGATTTGTGTGCTGTGACAAACAAAGTTTGTTGGATTCTTTCTTTCTCTCTACTGGTCAGGGTCATGGTTGATACGGAATCTGTCCCACACATGAGGTATGAAAACCCTGAATGTGAGGTCTGTCCTTTGCAGAGCTCCATACACAAACCAAACTCTTTCTCTCTGCAAATTTCCTCCTGTCATGTTTTTTTGGAGGTAATGAAGAACTGCACACAGACTGACAGTAACCTGAACTCACCATCAAACTGAGGACCCTGAAGCTGTGATTCAGTAACACTGCCTTTGTTTACTTGTAGTGTGGTGGTGTCATTTTTAAAATAAAGAAAGATTTCTCCCCCCATGGTACAATTTCATATTCACTGATAACAAGTGCACTAATGACAAGGCTCGGCTCAATCCTCATAGCGGAACTCCACAATGCCAGTAGACTCAAGAGTCCCTCTGTTCTGACTGGAGTAATTACACTGCAGATGATGAGTAGTTTATTTGTCAAAGTCTAGAAAATTCACATATATATATAATAATCAAACTAATCAGGGAGAGTCCAATGTTCAACAAGTAAAACAGAATGCGATCATCTCCAAAACTAAGTATTACCTTATTATCAGTAAAACAATTCCTTTTCATTTTGTCCAAGTAAATAGAACTGTCTTATTCATTAGTGTAGTATTGTCTTCTGATCTTTTACAATGTTCAGTGTGAGTAAGTATGAGGAAAAGAATAGATTCATAAAGGTATGTTGGTTTAAAATATTATTTTGTGATTCATGATCAAGCAGTGAAGTAAATTTATCTAAAGGGAATTGTGTGAGTTTAATCCCCTGATAGAACAGGAAGTATGTCATATATTTCTAGTAGTATTTCTCAATGTAAATATAATATAAAGTATTTGTCAATGGACAATTCAGATTTGTTGTTGGGTTTTACATTTGATTTCAATGTCTAATATAAAATTATTAATCCAGAGCATACATGTGTGGCTGCATGGCCTGTTTGCAGGGTTTTATTTATTAGTACAGTATGTTAAGATTTTTCTCTTCAGTGAACACAAGATGGCGCAATCACTTTTCTTATAGTGGGTCAAGTACTAGAGCACCACACAACCTGCTCACATTCTGAGATGATGGAATCTACTTTTCACACTAAAACTTTTCTGACATAGAGTATACTTGTTCTTCTATTATACATACTGCTGATATAATATCCTAACCCCTGCCCTGGTTACTGTTAGTGCCTAAGCTCATTTCAGAGATACCATTCTGATTAAACAACACAATTGTACACTTCAGACTAAACTGTTATAAGAATAAATACTCATCTAATGTCATTTCTCTGACAAACAAAAGCACCTGCTGTGTCAGAAACACTGAAAACTGTAAACTTCTCTGGAAATCTGAATGTAAAGCCAGGATGTTTCAGTAAGAATCAACAATCTGACAACAACATTGGTGACACTGTCATGTGATGCTGAGGGGTGGAGCTCTTTAAAGCTTTATGGGGTTAACATATTAGATTACAGAAAGATCTGGACTATTTTCACTGAGCTAAGACCAGTCATCATGTTCACTGTTATATTCATGTTTCTGTGGCTTTCACTAGGTGAGTTAACATGACTTTTTATTATTGCTGAAATATTAACTAGATTATATTAAATATTAGTCTGTGTGGTGATGTAGTGTGAAAATGCAGACTGTGGGTATGACTTAAGTATTTTTGTTGATTATTTAAAGATTAAAAATATTATGTTCTCTTCTCTATGACAGGTGACTCCATGGCAGATTCAATAAAGCCACTTTTCACTCAGAAAGTTGTAGATGAAGGTGTTGATGTTACTCTGTCCTGCAGATACAAATTCAGCACTGAATTTGGAAGCAACACCCTGTACTGGTACAGACAATATCCAAAATGTAAACCTGAGTTCCTTCTTTATATTTATCAAAATGGAGATCTAAGTCACAACACTCCACCAAGAATGTCTGCTAATGTTCATGGAGATAAACAAGTGAACATGATCATCTCCTCTGCTGCTGTATCAGACTCTGCTCTATACTAATGTGCTCTGCAGCCCACAGTGACAGGAAATCCAACTGCACTGTACAAAAAGTGTTTCTTTTTTTTTTTTTGTTTGTTTTTTTAAAGCAGATCTGTTAGTGCTTTAGAGAAAGCACATGCCAAAAATGCATGCCATTATGGGGGAAATATCTCCCTTTCTTTATCATGAATTTAGAGTTTATATAATTGCCATGTTTTAATATTAAGAGACAGCTTATTCATTCATTTATTTATTCATACTTTTATAACTATTTACCTGGAAACACTGGGGGGAATGTTGGTATTTGGAAAACAAATCTTATCCACACTTCATTGACTCCCAGTAAAATTTCAAAGTGATACTAGTATTGAACTAAAATACTAGTCCTGACCTATAAAACACTGAATGATCTCATGCCACAGTACCTGATGAAACCCCTTTTTTAATAATCTGCCACACCTACTTCGATCAAAAGGTACAGGTTATTTGGTAGTAACTAAAGTAGTAAAGTCTAAAGCAGGGGCAGAGCTTTCTCTTACAAAGAGCTTTCTCCCCACACCATGACTTAGATGATTGCCCAAGTGGATGAGACAATTAAAATGGTATGTGGGCCAATGTATAGGTTCAAGAAGAGCAGTAGTTAGAGACTGACAGTGTTCAATATAAGAAAAATATTTATTTAAAAGTTGTATATTCTTTCCAAGATAATGTATTAACAATAAAAAAAGGTTCATATAACTGTCAATCACTCATATAACTGTCGATTTTTTTAACCAAACATTCTGTCTAGTTATACTTATAAATTTCAGTTTCTCTTCTCGCAAAACATAAATCAAAATGAACCAGGCTTCTCTTTCCTTTTCCCTCTCACTCTTTTTTCCACAGCACTTTTATCCTTCTGCTGATGTGTTGACCCCTTGTCATTATGTTCAATCATATCTTGTATCATCAACATGGGAGAGAAGAAAAGAAAAATAATATCACCCTTCTCATATTTTCAACAAAAGTAAAAAAAAAAAAATCTATTCAGATGTTCTGTGTAACAAAAATTAAGATTTTTTTCCCCTTAATTATTAATTTATTCCTTTAAATCCCCCTTAGCTCTACTTACTTCTATTTATTGTATCCCTGGATTACATTTTCTTATTTCATCAGGAAGAATTTTAATCATTTGTCATCTCTCAGCAGGGGAAGGTCTCTGACTATTCTTAACAGCACTCTGAATACCTGCTGGCATTTCTGTGCCATGACTGTGACACTCTAGCTGATGAGCTTGTTAATTTTGGTGAACCAGAGTTGGTTTCAGGCCAGACCATGTGGAGAACTTCAACAGAATGCAAAACCACTGTACTGTTTTGAAATTCTGTGGATTATTCATTCGTTCATTTACCACCGCTTATCCGAACTTCTCGGGTAACGGGGAGCCTGTGCCTATCAAGGAAGGATACACCCTGGATGGAGTGCCAACCCATCACAGGGCACACACACACACTCTCATTCACTCACACACTCACACATTACGGACAATTTTCCAGAGATGCCAATCAACCTACCATGCATGTCTTTGGACCGGGGGAGGAAACCGGAGTATTATGTGTGTATTTTTGTTGTTTTTATTTTGCTTTTGTAAAGTGCTTTGAGATGTTCTTTTAAAGGTGCTATAGAAAAGAAAGGTTATTATTACCTGGAGAAAACCTCTGAAGCATGGGGAGAAAATGCAAACTCCACACACACAAGGTGGAGGTGGGAATCAAACCCCCAACCCTGGAGGTGTAAGGCGAACATGCTAACCACTAAGCCACCGTGCCCCCCCCTCTGTGGATTATATATAAGGGAAGAAATCATTTACTGCATAAAGAATTACACCATATACAATACTGCAACGCAATATTGAAGATCCTGAGTTTGATTGAATCAACACTATTTTTACCTTGATTTTTCCAGTCACTTAAAGTTTTTGGCATTGGATAAGTGGCAAGATCTCCAAGATGTCATCTTCTTTAACATACACTAAATCATCCACACTCTCAGCTCTTTGGTCCACAAGCTTCTCGACCAGTGGCTCGATTACATCTGGAGAAATGCAACACCCACAATACAGAATCTTTCAGTACATCTTTTAATCCAGACATTATTCTAGAATTGATAAGGAATGATGGAGAACTAATACTGACAAGCCACACAAAGAGTATTCAGGCAGAGGATGGTAATCTAGTAGTCTTGATTTATGCACAAATAGTCTTTATATTGTGATGCCAAGCACTGAACTCCCAAAATATGGAATAAAAACACTGTCAATAATAATCGTACGTAATTCAAAGCATTTGTGTGTAAATTTTGATTTAGTTGTGTGTAATTTAAAACTATTGTACGTAATTATGTTTTTTGCGGAGTTGGATCCCAAAATCTACGGCCACGACAGTTTACACACACAACGCTTGTTTTCACAACACCTCTTTTTCACACACAAAAACGGTCTGCGAAACAACTGTCAAAAATACTTCATCACGTTCACAGGCATTACTATTCGAGGGAAGATGAATCGATTCCACGAAGTGTGCATGCGCCCCGCCCTCTTTTAAACCACTGGCGCCGAAATGGCAGGTTAGTTATCACTAATAACAGAGAGAATTTTGTGCTAACACTTTAAAATTATGGTCTGTTGGTGATGAGTGACTATGCAGGAAGTAATAGGTAGTATTAACACTGAGCTTAATACTACTAACTAATATGGAAGCAAGATAAGTAATCTTAGCAGTATAAGTAATAGCAAAGGACAAAGGTAATTCTTTATTTGGTATTCAATAATTACCAAATAAAAATATCCTGATTAACAACTACTTGCTAATTATGATAAATTAATAAAGAACCAATTAATTACTAATCACAACAGTTCATCTTGCTTCCATATTAGTTAGTAGTATTAAGCTCAGTGCTAATGCAGTACTACCTATTACTTCCTGCATAGTCACTCGTCACCAACAGACCATTATTTTAAAGTTTTTTTTTTTTAAATTAACAAAAAGCACCAATATAAAACTCTCGTTGGGGAACAGGATATACATGTGTATATGCAATACAAATGTTGTCACTGTACAAAAGAATTTCTTAAAAAAACAAGGAGTAAAAAAGGGAGGGGGGGGGCGCTTAAATACACAAATCAAAAAAGGCTAAAAAGGTAGAAAACAAATATCTAGAACAGTACATAAGGAGAGACTCATCAAAATAGTAGCTCCCTAGATATGTCACTATACATTTTCCTTGCAATTTTAGTAGATTTGATCTTTTTCAGTGAGGAAAAAAACAGTTTAAAGTCATTCATAAACCAAACAAAAGAAGGCATAGAGCACCTCCACTTATTGCAATGAATATGATATTTACCCATCATAATAATCATATTGAGTAAATCAGATACTGATGAATCTATATTGTCCATATAAAAGAGTGTGTGTGACAGGTTGAAAGTAGGGATTTTATCCATCTTAAGTGACAGCCAATTGTGTATCTCAGACCAGAAGCTGTTAGATATGGGGCAAAAAAAATGAACATGTGTTCCAGAGTCTCATCAGCCACCTCACAAAAAACACAAGGGTCTACATCAAATTTTAATCTTCTTCTAAGAAAGTCAGTGACCGGATATATCTTATAGATTATTTTAAAGTGGGTCTCTTTTGGGGAAATGGGCCATTTAATGAAATTAAAATGTGATTTTTCTATGGACAATTTATCCATGTTTAGAATCTGTACACACACTCCTCTGTTGTAAACAAATAACAATACTGTATAGATTTCAAAGCATCACTAATAATTGTATTATTACATTTATTGTGAAATAAAGTGCAATCATTAATAACTAAATTTGGTAGTGTTGGTAAGGGTCTTGTACTTGCATTTAAAAATGTGTTTTGAATTAACTGTAATAACGGTGCAGGTATTGCTTTACAGATAATATTGTATTTTCTATATGTACTGTTCAAATTATATTTGTCTAGGAAGGCTTTGTAATCCAAAAGGATACCCTTGTCATCTATAATATCATTCACAAAAACAATTCCCTTTTCATACCAATCATACCTGAACAGTGATTTCCTATTGATTATAATGACCCTATTGTTACATAAGGTAGATCCATGAGGAGAAAAGTTATGGGTAAATATCATTTTCCAATATTGAAGAAATTGTTTGTGGAATTTTGACAAAATAACAGGATTTTTGGTCACCTCAAAATCACAATGCAAAGGAAAATCAAGCCCTCCTTGTTTAAATAGATTTCTAGATATGTGAAACCACATAGAAACTGGTTGTGATAGATATGTTTTCAACCAGATAATCTTGAATGTCCCAAACATTGCTTCAAAATCCAATGCTTTAATACCACCCATATCATAGTAGTAGTAGTAGTAGCCTTTATTGTCACTGGTCACAAGTACCGTGAAATTAGCCATCAACCTGTCCAATACATACAATATGACAAGGGGGGACAGGACAGGAAGACAGGGAATTGAAAAGAAATCCAGCATAACATGAGGGAAGGGAGGAGAAAAAAAACAACCCCCAGACTATACTCCAGAGGAAGTACAGTGTGGGAACAGGAAAAACACCTCAGCTCATAAACAGTACGCCATAAACACACGACTTGCAACAGGGGAGGGGAGTGGGGGGTGGAGGTAATCCAGCACAGGCAAGCAGCCATCAGGTCCTGCAGCCTTTATCTACGGCGCTGGTCGCAGACCCGCTTGTCAGACTGGCGGTATGAAGCGGCGAAGGCGTGGGATGGGGGTGGGGGGGTGAGTGCATATCTTTATATATGTGTGTGTGTGTGTGTGTGTGTGTAAAAGTGTAGGCCTGGAGAGTCGTTGCTCCCAGCATCCAATCTTGGTGCCTCAGTCCGCAAGATTGTCATAGCGATACACAGCAAATTGCCATGGAGACAACCTTGATTAGGTCCTAGAGAGAGTCAACAATCAGCAGGTGTCTGTGGAAGTGGGGGAAGGAATGCAAGAGAGTCCCGCTGCAGTGCTCTGCCGGGGGAGTTGTTGTTCCAACAGCAGCCTTGGCCAAGGCCAGTGCTGGTTGAGGGGAGCTGAAAGCAGATAAGATTGGGATTGTTTGGTCTTGAGGCGAGTAGATGCATTCCAATTTACACGACTACTCTCTTAGTCCATTCTGGTCTCCATTTTTCTTTCCAAAGCAGTGAGTTTCTCTCTGATGTGAACCAAAGCCAAAGCAGTGAGCTTTACCGTGATGTTATCCATATTGCGGTTATTAGTCCCAGCCTCAGTGCTGACCGCTCTGCCCACTGCATCAATCATGACGGGCAGCCTTGGGAGATTTTGAACAGCTGTTACCGTTTTCCGATTTCGTCGATAATCCAGGGCAATGCCTAATCCAATCAGCAGAACTCCTGTTATCATGGTTCCGAATAGGTAGATATCTTCAATGTCCTCCACGGAAAGAGGCGCCAGACACACGACCCGCCACTTCTCCCACGCGTCCATCGTATAGCCAGCTGCGAACGTTCCGGCAGGGCAGTCAGGTTCCCCGAACCCAAGCTTCTCGTCGAGAAGATGGTGTCAATTGCGTTGAGAGACCAGTTTATCAAATCCATGATATTTTAGTTTGGAGAGCAGTGCGGAGAGAGTCTCTCAGAGTATAAGACAGTAGACGAGACGAAAGAAGCAAAGCAGGGAAAGTAAGGGGAGGAGAGGGAGAGAAAATGCGACCGCCTTCGTTTGAGAGCCAAAAGAGAAAGCCTTTAATAACCAGCTGTGATTTCTTAATATAATGAGTTTTGTTTTTCCACAGAAATTGGAAAACGATCGAATTAGCTTTCTTAACATTAACTGTAGAAACATACAGGGAGTAGATTATTTTGGAAATACCCTCAGATTTAGACAGAGTGACTCTAGTGAGATCTCTGGTAAGCCAGCGGCTCAAAGATTTCCCCATATCTATGAACTGGTTAGAAAAGTTAACGTCTTCTCTTCTAAAAAGCATTTTTAGATAAAACTATTCCTAAATATTTCACTTCGTCTTTAACCTCAATTGAAGAGATGATAGAGTCCTTTGATGAGTGAATGGGAAGTAGCTCACATTTTTTAATATTAAGGGTTAATCCTGAAGTTTAGAGAAAATCGAGACTGAATTTAGGGCAACATCAACCATGAATTTATTCTTTAAAAGGATTGCTGTGTCGTCTGCAAATTGACTAATTTTAAATTCCTTGTCAAATATTGAGATCCCATGCAAATCGGGGTTATGATTAATGAGCAATATAAGTGATTGAGTGGCTAGAATAAACAGTTTGGGAGAAATCAGGCATCCCTGCATAATACCGCGGAACACTTAAAACCTAAGAGTTACACTAGGATTCAGGGATACAGAACTATATGTCAAACATCTTAATTATTTTACAAAAATTACTCCCAAAACCTAAAAAAATCTAAGATTTTAAATAAAAAAGTATGTTCAACAGTATCAAATGCCTTGTAAAAGTCAAGAAATAAAATAAAAAACATTATTTTAAAGTGTTAGCACAAAATTCTCTCTGTTATTAGTGATAACTAACCCGCCATTTTGGCGCCTGTGGTTTAGAAGAGGGCAGGGCGCATGCGCACTTCGTGGAATCGATTCATCTTCCCTCGGATAGTAATGCCTGTGAACGTGATGGAGTATTTTTGACAGTTGTTTCGCTGACCGTTTTCGTGTGTAAAAAAGAGGTGTTGTGAAAAAAAGCGTTGTGTGTGTAAACTGTCATAGTCGTACATTTTGGAGTTGTATTTGAACAAACACACAAAATCTCGTATCTGTAAACTGTCGTGGCTGTAGATTTTGGGATCCAACTCCGCAAAAAACATAATTATGTACAATAGTTTTAAATTGAGCACAACCATATTAAAATTTACACACAAATGCTTTGAATTACATACGATTATTATTGACAGTGTTTTTATTCCATACCAAAACAACAAAATTATATTTCTTTGTGACAAAATAAACATTGGAAAAATCATGAAAAAGAATCAAGTGAATCTTCCGGAATTCAATTCCCTCATCATTGATCTGCAATACAACATGCATGTTCCTATTGTAAAGTGTTTTATTGGATTCCGCCATATTCCTGGGCTGAATTGGATATCGCCACGTTCCTGAATATTCCGCCATATTCCTGGGCTGAAAATTAAAGCAGGCAACAAATGTCATCATTGTAGTCTGTAACATCGAGATTTGACCCTCTGTCCACCTCAACATTTATGTAGCAGGAATACCAAATTTGAACTCAGCACTAGGAACATGACTATGGAGTTTTATGTGCTGGCAAAATGTTAACACTGAAGCAAATTGACAATGACAGAACTGACAGAAAGCCATTGTAATAATATTTCACAACAATATTTCACAAACTGTTTTGTCCTGTATTTTTGATCAAATGCTGGCTTTTGAACATAAGGGACTTATTTAAATCTTAGTAAAAAGAGTTACCAGACCCAAAGAAACTCACATGCTCACATGAGCCTGCATCCTGTTGTCAAAATAGCTCAGTTGGGAGAATGCTAGACTGATGATCTGAAGGTCCATGTTTCAAGCCTTGATTTCTGCAATTGGTTTGTTTGGAGTCGGGTGGCATAAGTTCTTATTCTCAAGCTTTATTGGCTATGGAGCACCAAGCTCTTCTTCACAAAGCCCATGTTGCTTTTTATCTTGCTGTTCTCGACAGGCCCGTTTACCTGAGCGATACATTTATAGACCCCATGCATTCATAGTGTTTTGGAAGCTTTTCTTCCTGATTAGGTGGCCGAGAGGTTGAGGTGATGGCCCACTAATACGTTTTGATTTGCGCATGTGCTTTCCAATCCAACCCTCGTCGCGGACCTCCTCTTAACCTTTAATTAATAAACCTTTAATAAACCTTTAATAAAAAATCATTACGCACGTTAACAATAAATAACATAACGTATGTTGCATGATTTTCAATACAAATATAATGAATAACAAACAAAACAAAAAAAGTTTATTACAATTTATTAAAAAGATATGGAATGTCTTAGATACACATATTGGCATGCATGTTGTCCAAAATAAAAAAATGAAAGTTTTAATGTAAACATAAATAGTGGACCTAAAAAAAAGACACACTGTTAAAATACAATACTGCTTTATTCCTCTCAACAAATGAAGTTAATGAACTCAGATAGGTGATCTAAGGAACAACCGGAATCCTGGATTGAATGACTGAAATGACTTTAATTTATCATATAGGAACGTTTATCACTTATTAATTTATCACTAACGAATGTTTCTCTGACCCAAATTGAGCTGTAGAGACTATAATTTGCCCGTTCCAAGATGAGTCTGAACAGGGCCAGTGGCGCAATGGATAACGCATCTGACTACGGATCAGAAGATTTTAGGTTTGACTCCTTGCAGGCTCTGTCTGTTTTCACATCACCTCCAACCTTCCTGCTCAGTAACAAAGTTTACAGTCAGAAATCCCTGGTCCCAAAACAAGAGATCCCTGCTCCCAAAACAAGTGCATCAACTACAACAATCTACCTGCTGTGGTACAGACAATATTCAAAATCTAAAACTGAGTTCCTTTTTCATATTCTTCAAAGTGGAACCTCACTTTCTGACCCTCCACCAAGAATGTCTTTTAAAGTTGACAATAAACAAGTGGATCTGATCATCTTCTCTGCTGCTGTATCAGACTCTGCTCTATACTACTGTGCTTTGAGGCCCATTGTGACAGGAAATCCAGCTGAACTGTACACAAACTCACACACAGATTAGTTATACTGAACCCAGTTCTGCTGATTTTTAGATGTGCTTTTTATGACAGACTGTTTTCCTCTCTCAAAATGTAAAAGAAGTTTATATTCCTCGCAAATTTTGTGTTATTAAGAGTCAGATCATTCCTTGATCCAGTCTTTTACAGTTCATCATTTGCCAGTTTTGACAATTGTCATCTAGGACAATTGCTAATATAATTAACAGTAGGTAGGATAATAGCACATGTGAATCGCTTTACATGAGATTGTAATTTTCCACCACTAGAGGTCGCTGCACAAGATAAGGACTGATGTCAAAATTGACATGACTACACCTCAGTATTTGGAGCTAGATGTGTTGAGATACAGTTTAGACAGTTTCACAGAGATACTGACATTTATATCTGCAAGAGACACACAGAAGAATCGTGTTATTCTTCTTTGTATTGATAGTTGTCAAAAATATTGGTAAGTCATTTATATTATACATAACCTTTAGGTGGATGATGGAGATTTGTACTGTTACCTAAACATGTCCTTAAGCAATGAAGGTAGAAATGTTTATGTTGTTCCAATATCTTGACAGCAGAATTACACCAGACCAAACCATCATATCTTCAGGTGAAGGCAGCAACATCACACTGACCTGCACATATGATCAATCAGCTCTCTATCTCTACTGGTATCGGAAAAAAAAACCCTCAATCAGTACCAAAGGTTCTGCTGATTTATAAATCCACCGATGGTGTTACTAAAGCTGAACAACTTTACCCATGACTATCCATCAAACTTCGTAAAAATGAGAAGAAAGTAGATCTGGAGGTCTGTGTAACACAAGGTCACAAAGTTCAATAACAAAATGTATGTAAATAATTTAAGATACTAATTTTTAACACTAGTTATCTGGAAACTTCACTCTTTATTAATTACAGCTTATAGAATAGCACTTAATCCAGCACACTGATATTAGCCCTGCAGTCATCTCTGCAGGGCATCAGAGGGAACACTCACCAGAATATTGAAGCACTTTCAGGTCTTCTCCTGCCACTGCGGGTATTTAAACAGGCAGTTCTTTAGACACCAAGCAAAGTATTGTTTGTGCTAGTTATTCTTCCAAACCTTTTTTCCCAGCTATTGCCACTCTATGTGTCACTCACTTTGTGTATTAATCTTTGCTGTGTTTATTGGATTTTCCTGTTTCTGGATATCATTATTGTACATTTGCTGCACTGATCCTGTTCAGGACTTTTGGATTTATTGAAAGCTTTTTTGGATTGTGATTTTATGCCACTTTTGGATTTGTTTGCTGTGGCTTTTCTTCATTAAAACCTCCACATATGAAATCGAGACAAAGTTTGTTGGATTCTATCTTTATCTCTACTGGTCAGGGTCATGGTTGATACGGAATCTGTCCCACACATGAGGTGTGAAAACCCTGAATGTGAGGTTAGTCCTTTGAAGAGCTCAATACACAAACTCAAATCGCAAATTTCCTCCTGTCATGTTTTTTTGGAGGTGATGAAGAACTGCACACAAACTGACAGTAACCTGAACTCACCATCAAACTGAGGACCCTGAAGCTGTGATGCAGTAACACTACCTGCTGTGTCACTGTGCTATCACATTACTCAAATCCTTTTGTTTTCTTGTAGTGTAGTGATATGTCATTTTTACAATAAAAAAAGATTTCTCCCCCCCATGGTACAATTTCATATTCACTGATAACAAGTGCACTAATGACGAGGCTGGGCTCAATCCTCATAGCAGAACTCCACAATACCAGTAGACTCATGAGTCCCTCTGTTCTGACTGGAGTAATTACACTGCAGATGACGAGTAGTTTATTTGTCAAAGTCTAGAAACTTCACATATATATAATAATCAAACTAATCAGGGAGAGTCCAATGTTCAACAAGTAAAACAGAATGCGATCATCTCCAAAACTAAGTATTACCTTATTATCAGTAAAACAATTCCTTTTCATTTTGTCCAAGTAAATAGAACTGTCTTATTCATTAGTGTAGTATTGTCTTCTGATCTCTTACAGTGTTCAGTGTGAGTAAGTATGAGGAAAAGAATAGATTCATAAAAGTATGTTGGTTTAAAATATTATTTTGTGATTCATGATCAAGCAGTGAGGTAAATTTATCTAAAGGGAATTGTGTGAGTTTAATCCCCTGATAGAACAGGAAGTATGTCATATATTTCTAGTATTTCTCAATGGACAATTCAGATCTGTTGTTGAGTTTTACATTTGATTTCAATGTCTAATATAAAAGGTTGTGTGGTGCTCTAGTACATGACCCACTGTAAGATAAGTCACTGCGCCATCTTGTGTTCATTAAAGAGAAAAACCTTAAAACACAAATAAATAAAACCCTGCAAACAGGCCATGCAGACAAACCTGTATGCTCTGGATTAATAATTTTATATTATACATTGAAAACAAATGTAAAACTCAACAACAAATCTGAATTGTCCATTGAGAAATACTTTATATTATATTTACATTGAGAAATACTACTAGAAATATTACATACTTATTCTTCTATCATACATACTGCTGATATAATATCCTAACCCCTGCCCTGGTTACTGTTAGTGCCTAAGCTCATTTCAGAGATACCATTCTGATTAAACAACACAACTGTCCACTTCATACTAAACTGTCATAAGAATAAAAACTCATCTAATGTAATTTCTCTGACAAAAAAGTACCTGTTGTGTCAGAAACATTGAAAACTGGAAATTTCTCTGGAAATCTGAATGTAAAGCCAGGATGTTTCAGTAAGAATCAACAATCTGACAACAACATTGGTGACACTGTCATGTGATGCTGTGGGGTGGAGCTCTTTAAAGCTTTATGGTGATAACATATTAGATTAGAGAAAGATCTGGATTTTCACTGAGCTTAGACCAGTCATCATGTTCACTGTTATATTCATGTATCTGTGGCTTTCACTAGGTGAGTTAACATTTATTTTTTGTTACTGCAGAAATAGTAACTAGATTATATTAAATATTAGTCTGTGAGTGTGCAACTGACAAGTATTTTTTGTTGATTGTTTAAAGATTAAAAATATTATGTTCTCTTCTCTATGACAGGTGACTCCATGGCAGATTCAATAGAGACACTTTTCACTCAGAAAGTTGTAGATGAAGGTGATGATGTTACTCTGTCCTGCAGCTATAAAGACTTTAGTGGTACTGTACAAAATCTGCACTGGTACAGACAATACCCAAAATCTAAACCTAAGTTCCTTCTTTATATTTATGAAAATGGAGATCTAAGTCCCAACACTCCCCCAAGAATGTCTACTAAAATTCATGAAGATAAACAAGTGGATCTGATCATCTCCTCTGCTGCTGTATCAGACTCTGCTCTATACTACTGTGCTCTGGCACCCACAGTGACAGGAAATCCAGCTGCACTGTACAAAAACTGACACACAGTTCTCTTTCGGAACTCGAGCTGCGTCGAAACGCTATGGGAACGCCCTCTGCGTGACCGCGCTCTGAACCACGTGTGTAATCTGACCAATAGGCTTTGGAACGTGACGTCATCGGCGGGTGACGTCGCATAAACAGGAATCTACAAATGGCTGCGTGATGGACAAGACGCTAGCTTCTGCTCGTTCAGGTAAGCGCTGTTTTCTGATACTGTGTTTTTCTGATCGAGTGATGGCTAGCAGACAGAACTTTCCGAAAGTGTGGAGCTCCTCGAGGTCGTGACACGAGCCATAGCCAAACTGGATTTAGATTGGCTGGTGGAGCAGCAGAAGCAGCGCACACCCAGTAAGCTGGATGAGCGTTTCCTGTGCCCTGTGTCACTTCCTCGGCGCCGGAGCCTGCCATTTTTTCCCGATCTGCACGCCGAGGTGTCCAGATCCTGGAAAACCCCGTACTCTACACGCACTTCTCCTAGTCACTCCTCGCTTTACGCGAATGTGGTTGGGGCTAAGGCGTGCGGCTACGGGGCAATGCCACGTGTGGAAGAGACGCTGGCTAGCTATCTCTTCCCTAACATAGCATCGTCGCTAAAGGCTCCGGTTTTCCCTACTAAGCCGCTACGTGCTACGTCAGCCTTAGTAGGGAAGGCTTACGCGGCAGCAGGTCAGGCCGCGGGCTGCCTCCACACCATGGGTGTGTTGCAGGCATACCAGGCTGACCTGCTGCGTGATTTGGATGAGGGACTTAGCTCCGGGACCACTGATATTGAGGAGTTGCGTCGCACTGCCGACTTGGCTCTTCGGGCCACGAAGCACACGGCGCGGGCCGTTGGGCGGTCCATGGCGGCCCTGGTGGCCACAGAAAGGCATCTGTGGCTCACCTTGTCTGACCTACCGGACAAGGATCGAGCTGTGCTACTGGACGTACCGATGGCTCCTCATGGACTGTTTGGCGACGCTGTGACGTCGGTCGTACACAAGTTCCAGGAGTCTAAGAAGCAGTCGGCTGTCAGCAGTACCTCCCTCGGCGATCTCATGGGGCTGTTTGGCGGCAGCCCCAGCCTGGTCCTTCCGGGCACCGCGAAGCCCAGAGACAGAGCGTGGCCACCCGATCTCCGCGGGCAGGGCCTAAGGGCTCAAGGTGACGCTCTAGGTCCAGGAAGGAGCAGGGTGACCTGAGGGTCACCCTCGCCTCCGACAAATGGGCAGTGGTGCGTAGATCCTGACGATCTACGGTTGGGGGGATGGGGCACGCCTCACGAGACGGTGCCCATCCCTCCCCTGCACCACACCACAGGATGTGCTTCAGAGCACGGCCCCCCTCCAGCGGGCACCTCCCCCCTCCAGCGGGCACCTCCCTCCACTTCCGCCCAAAGTCTCTGTACGGATGGGGGAGGCCCACCGCCTCTCAGGAGGTCTCAACGGCCGCAGTACGTGGCTCCGGCCGTTCGGGTCATGGAGGCCGGTCTGTCTGCCCTGCCACAAGATGTGCTTCAGTGCGAGGCTTCCCTCCAGCGGTTCGCTCCCCACCTTTCCACCCGAAGGTTCGTTGTGGAGGGGGAGGGTCCGCCGCCTCTCGCAAGGCACCATCAGCTGCAGAGCTTGGCCCCAGCTGCTCTGAGTGGGTCAGAGGCCAGCCCTGAGGGGCTGGTTCCCCTGAGGAACTTTCTGACAGCTTGGGAGGAGCTGCCAGGAGTCTCCCAGTGGGTCCTGCGGACCATAGAGGACGGCTACACGATTCAGTTCGCTTCCTCTCCTCCCCGTTTCAATGGGATGTGTCCCACCCTGATGGGACCCGAGCAGGCTCTGGTCCTGGAACAAGAAGTGCACACACTCCCGAGGAAAGGAGCCATCGAGGTGGTCCCCCCCTTGGTTCAAGAGTCAGGCTTTTACAGCCCGTACTTCGTCGTTCCGAAGAAGGATGGCGGGTTGCGTCCCACTCTAGATCTACGCTCCTTGAACCGCTCTCTCAGGAGGCTCAGCTTCAGGATGCTCACCCTCAGGGAGGTCGTGGCTCAGATCAGGTCAGGGAACTGGTTCGTCACAATAGATCTGGAAGACGCGTACTTTCACATTTCCATCCTTCCTGCACACAGGAGGTTCCTGAGGTTTGCTTTGGGGGGCGAAGCTTACCAATATCGGGTCCTTCCGTTCGGCCTAGCACTCTCGCCCCGCACCTTCACGAAATGCGTCGACGCAGCACTGACCCCGCTGCGGCTCCAGGGCATCCGCATTTTAAACTACCTCGACGACTGGTTGATTCTGGCTCAGTCGGAGTGCCAGGCATTGCGTCATCGAGATGTCGTCCTCGCCTGCACGAAGGTGCTTGGGTTTCGGCTAAACGCCAGCAAAAGCGTGCTCTCTCCAGCACAGAGAACCACCTTTTTGGGCGTGATCTGGGACTCGGCCCGGATGCAGGCACGGTGTCACCTGCTCGGGTCAAAGTCATCCTCACCTCAGTCAGGAGAGTGCGGGAAGGCCAGCCACTCACTGTGAAGCGGTTCCAGAGACTGCTAGGGCTCATGGCTGCGGCGTCCAGCGTAATCCCGCTCGGCCTCCTGCACATGAGGCCCCTCCAGTGGTGGCTCCGGGGCAGGGGGTTTTCTCTTAGGGGAAACCCATATCGTTCCATCAAGGTCTCGCGGCGTGCCCTTCGAGCCTTGGATGTTTGGAAAGACCGAATGTTTCTGTCCCAAGGCCCCGTGTTGGGGGCTCCATGTCGCCGCGTGATGCTAACGACGGACGCCTCCCTCACGGGGTGGGGTGCGGTCATGAGTGGCCACTCTGCCCAAGGTCTGTGGAGCGGTCGACGTCTCTGGTGGCACATAAATTGCCTGGAGATGATGGCAGTGTTTTTGGGGTTAAAACACTTCCTCCCGGGCCTGAGAGATCGCCGTGTATTGGTCCGCACGGACAATACTGCGGTGGTCTCCTACATCAACCACCAAGGGGGCGTCCGATCTCGCCCTTTGTACAAGTTAGCACAAGCGGTTCTCTTGTGGTCTCGGGACAGACTCCTCTCTTTGAGGGCCATTTATATCCCGGGACGGTTGAATGTCAGAGCAGATGCCCTGTCGAGGCAGGGGCCGAGGCCTGGGGAATGGCGTCTCCACCCCGAGGTGGTGGAGTTCACATGGCGGAGGTTCTACAGAGCCCAGGTGGATCTGTTTGCGACCTGGGAAACCTCGCACTGTCCCCTCTGGTTCTCTCTCTCTCACCCAGCCCCGTTAGGTCTGGATGCCATGGTGCAGTCGTGGCCGAGGCTATGCCTGTACGCCTTTCCTCCGATTGCGCTGCTCCCTGGAGTTCTGGAGAGAGTTCGCCGGGATGGAGTCTCCTCCTTGTAGCACCTCGATGGCCGGGCAAGCCATGGTTTGCGGATCTGGTGTACCTACTCGAGGGCCCTCCGTGGGAAATTCCTCCCAGGACGGATCTCCTCTCACAGGCGGGCGGAACCCTGGTGCACCCCCGCCCAGAGCTGTGGAGGCTGTGGCTGTGGCCCCTGAGGGGGCACAGTTCATAGCGGCTGGTCTCTCTACCGAGGTAGGAGAGACCCTTCTCCGCTCCAGAGCTTCCTCCATTACAGCCCCCGAACAGGAGCAACAGAACCGACTGTGTCCAGTGCAAGCACTGGTCACTTACCTCCGCAGGACGAGTCCATGGAGAGAATCGGTGCAGCTGCTCGTCTGCTACGGCCCTAACAGGAAGGGTTTCCTGGCCGCTGTGCAGACGTTGAGCAGATGGGTAGTGGATGCGATTGTCGGCTCACAAGCCCTCTGGCTTCCCCGCACCGTTCGGGGTCCGAGCTCACTCCACCCGGAGTGTGGTGGCCTCTACGGCCTGGTCCGCTGGAGTGGCACTCCAAGACATCTGTGACGCTGCGGGTTGGTCCACCCCGCTGACCTTTGTCGGGTTCTATGTCCTTGACCTCAGAGCCACCCCGGGCTCCTCTGTCCTACGTGCAGGTGCCGAGGCCCTCACTCTCTAAGCAGGGTCTGGTCAGTGTGGCGTGATTGGACACTCGTTCCCATAGCGTTTCGACGCAGCTCGAGTTCCGAAAGGGAACGTCTCTAGGTTACGATCGTAACCCTAGTTCCCTGAGGAACGAGACGCTGCGTCTCCGTGCCACACTCCCTGCATCCGTGCGGCGCTTACCTTCTCTCACAGGAGCTAGCGTCTTGTCCATCTCGCAGCCATTTGTAGCTTCCTGTTTACGCGACGTCACCCGCCGATGACGTCACGTTCCAAAGCCTATTGGTCAGATTACACACGTGGTTCAGAGCGCGGTCACGCAGAGGGTGTTCCCATAGCGTTTCGTCGCAGCGTCTCGTTCCTCAGGGAACTAGGGTTTACGGTCGTAACCTAGAGACGTTTTCTTTAAAGCAGATCTGCCAGTGCTTTATAAAAAGTTGCATGCCCTTTTTGGGGAAGTCTCTATCTTTCTTTTTCATGATTTTAAAGGTTTATATTATTGACACATTTTATTATTAAGAGACAGCTTATTCATTAATTTATTCATTCGTCTGTATTTATCTGGAAACACTGGGAGGATATTTAGAAAACAGCATCAGTCTGCTGGATCTCAAAAGAATAAACAGTTGATTCACTCCTATCTTATCCATACTGCATTGTCTTCCAGTCAAATTTCACATTGATTACAAAATACTAGTACTGACCAATAAAACACTGAATGGTCTCATGCCACTAAGGAAACTTTTTAAGTATTAAAGTCTACAGCAGGGGGTGGAGCTTTCTCTTACAAAGCCCTGCAGTTATGGAACAGACTTCACATTAGTGTTTTCACTGAATATTAAAACTTTTGCAGGAAAATAAGCTGGACCATCTTTCTTTTTCTGACTTTATCCCACTTTACATTGATCTATCCATCTTATCATTCTTAAAGTTGTATATTGCTGTTCTTCAGTATTCATACAATCAATTTTCCCAATTTCCACAGTTCTGTCCTTGTAATTATATATGGGAATGCCATTGTTGTCATGGACTGCTTGGACAGTTCCCTATCAGACCACCAGAGGGGGCATTTACTTTGTCACTGTTATTTTTGTGCCATGTGATTTTGTTTTGCCACGTCCTGTTTCCCCACGTTTCTTTGATTGCCTATTTATGCCTGTTGTTTTGCATTAGTATTTGCTGAGTCCTTGTTATTATTATCTTTTTTGTGTTTGTGCCTAAGGATACAGTAAATGTAATATCGAACTTAAAATATAGAAAGATATGATCTTAAATTATCTTAAATTATCTTAGATTTGGGACAAGATCTTGGAAAATCGAAGGAAAAATGTTTTTTTTTTGTTATTTGAGCTCACGATCTTGCAGTATTGAGAGGAAAATATAATTCCTGAAGAATTTCATGACTGAAATATTTATAGAAAATATTTTTTGAATATTTAGACGGAAATAAGTCATATGTTATATGTTAGACGCGGTAAGCTCGGAGGTATCAGTGCAACTCAGGCTGGCTCTTCAGCTGTACTGTGTCTTTCAGCCCCACCGTTTTCTGCAGGGATCTGGTCAAAATCAATGGTCTACCGCTGGATGGAATCTCCATGAAGGCGTTTATCGATGGCTGCATCCTGTTTTCCCTGGATCTTTTGCTGGGCCTACTCTGGCTTTCCCTCAGAGTTAATTTGCAAAATCTTCGACCGCTACTCTGTGCAAGACAGACAGATACAGCCCCACTACAACTGAAAATGGCACTCATAAACGCTCGGTCACTGCTAAACAAAACTTTTATTTTAAATGACTTTTTCACATCACAAACATTGGATGTATTATACATCATGGAGACTGGGATGAAACCGGGTGAGTTATCATCATTTTCTGAATTGGTAACTGATGGCTATACTTTTCTAAACTCCCCGCATCTATTTGGCCATTGTGGGGGTTTGCTAACTTGCTAACACCTTGTACTGTCAATCTCTACCTATTGGCGTATACAACAACTTCAATGTGCAACTCTTTCAACTATTCTCCATAAACCCAATCTTTATAGCATTAATATATCACCCTCCTCAACAAAACAATTCTTTTTTAAGTGAAATTGCTGAACTGTTGGGGTACTTGGCCTCCAGGCAGGGGAAAATACTGCTGCTGGGCGACTTCAACATTCATGTTTGCTGCCCCTCTAAACCCTATTCTGCAGAATTTTTAACTCTGATGTAGTCTTTGGAATTTACTCAATGGGTTTCCAGCTCTACACATAATCTTGGCCATACTCTTGACTTGGTTTTACCTCATGGCTTATCTGAGCACAAGCCCATAGTTTTTACCCTTCCCCTTACAAGTAATATTAGTAGAAACTCAACATCAGTACGTTTAACTCACTGTTTTACTCAACGATCCAGTCAGGATTTCTCCGAAACCTTAATGTACAGAACTCTCTGGGGACTGATAGCATCCTGGACACATTAGATACTGATTCACACCTCACTCTATTTAACTCTACCTGTGCTGAAATTCTGAACTCTATTGCTCCATTGAGGCATAAAAATCATAAACCAGCCCCATTGCCCTGCCACGACACAATGCCATAATAACACTACACGCTCTCTTCGGCAGGTTTGCAGACATGCTGAGCGTAAATGAAAAAAGACAAACTACAGATCACCTTTGAGATTTTAAGAGACTCTTATCATACTTTTCAGAAAATGGCAAAGGCTGCAAAATGTAAATATTTCTCAGAACGCAAAAAATCGTCATAAACCTCAATCTCTGTTTTCTATTGTTAATTCTGTTTTAAACGCTCCTGTACATACTATTTTAGAGCCTTCTCTAACTCTCTTTGAAAATTTTGGGAAATATTTTGTAGACAAGATTACAGTTCTAAGATCTCAGATATCAAATTCAGTGATAACATTTTATGATGCTCCAGTGCGTTTTTCGACCTGGTCTGAGTTTGAGCCCATGGACCTGGCCTCACTTATGGATATAGTCAGTAAATTAAAACCAACTATCTGATTCCACCCCTCTTTCTCAGACAAATTATTGACACTGTTGATCTAGGTCTCTTAACGTTTTTTAATAAATGCTTGTCTACCTGCTCTTTCCCAAAAGATCTCAAAAATGCTGTGGTAACACCTAATCTAAAGAAACCTAATCTTGATTCTGCTGTATTTTCACATTTTCATTAAATTTCAAATTTGCCTTTTTTGCCTTTAATCTATATTCCAAGATACTTGAAAAAAATTTATTAACTCAACTGCAAATTTATCTAAACATCAACTCTGTACAGGAAACATTCTAGTCTGGTTTTAAAACATTACACAGTACTGAATCTGAACTGTTGAGCGTTTCAACTGACATTTTTATGGAAACTGACTCTGGAAGATCTGTGTTTTATTAGGTCTTAGCTCTGCCTATGACCATGAGATACTCCTTACGTGCTTAGAGAAATCTGTGGGCATTCATGGCACTGTTCTACAATGATTTCGCTCTTACAAATAGATGGTTCAAAGTTTCAATAGGTCAGTACTCCTCTTCTGCCATACACTGTAAAAGATTTTAAGCCAGTACAACTAATTAGTACAGTACTAATTTCCCCTAGCTTTTTCTTGTTTACTCAACTTTTATAAATAACAGTTACACTGACTCAAATATAGTTGTCAGTTATACATAAAATGTTTAGTTGAGTGAACTTATAATTGATTGTTTTCTGGAGAGGTAAAACTGTTCTATAACAAACCTTTTTAAGTTGCACCAACTCAACATTTTTAGTCTGTAGAAAAAAATGCTATTGGAAATTAGTACTAAGTAATAATACGTTATGACTGGAAACTAGAATAATATCGCCGAAGTCAAAAACTGAAAACTGTGTGTAAATGCAACAAAACATTTATTCCGAACAGCCATTTGTTTTAAAACCCTTTTCACAAGCATGTTGAATGCAAATAAATGTATAGTCATCATCATGACAATTACAATTTGTCAAATTAAAATACTGCAACTCTACAACTAAAATTAAACACTGCAGTTAAGAGTTGTACAAAACACTGCCACTGAATATGAAACAGGTGACTAAGCAGCAGCACACGGTCAAAATTTTAAGGATCTATAAAATAGTCCATCCATCTACAAAGCACTGACTCACCTAAATATGAAACATTTAGTATGAATGAACAGTAGGCCTATATCAACGAATATCAGTTAAATGAATAAACATTTCAATTTTAAGATAATTTAACTCTGCAAGTCTTAAAACTTAAAACTCAAAATTCACCATTACACAATATACAGTAACATCTAAAAAACATTACTATACCAAAAGGTACCCACCAACAATAAGAGCATCTGAAAAAACTCAATGCATCTTAAACTCCCTATACAATAAAAAGCTTATTCTTCAGGGACTGAACTCTGCTGGTGCACTTTTCTCCCAATCCCACAAAGATGTTCTGCACTGCCTCAAATGTGTATTTTAGTCCTTTTAGATATTCAATATTCAGAGCATATAGAAGTCCAAAGAGTACCATGAAAGCAGTGGGAAAGTCAGGTAGGTCCTCCATGACCACGGTTTCCTCCAGGATGATGCCGAAGTTTAGACATCTCTTTGTTGCCTGTGAGAGATTATCCTCCATGACTGTGAGAATGGCCAGTTTCACTACTCTTGTGTAAGTCTCCTCTAAATCCGTGTCCTAAGAATTACATATATTTCATGAATGGTTCAATAGTTGTGCTTAAGTATAATTACAAAAATAAAATTTTAAACTATTGCAAACAAAACATGGCACATTATGTGCTAACTTGACAAACACTTGATGAAAACAAGCCACAAGGAAACCATGTCAGCACCTTTATTAAATATTGCATTTAATAAAATAACTATGATCAAATGAAAATATGAGATGAATAAATGCTGAAAACCTACCAGACAAGTCTTTAATATTACGTCACGTTCCCTGAGGTACAAGGGGAGTCCCTGTAGAGCCGTAGTGTGTCTGTGTGATAGGATGTCTGTTGTCTGTATAAGGGAAATATCATTTTCACTTCTGCATGATTCCTTTAAGGGTTAGTTCACCCAAAAATAAAAAAAAATTCTATCATCTTTTACTCACCCTCTAGTTGTTCCAAACCTGTATAAATTTATTTGTTCTGTTGAGTTTTTTTGTTCTGCTGTAGAAAGATATTTGGACAAATTTACACAAAGATAGATATTTGGAAGAATGTTTGTAACAAAGCAGATCTCGCCCCCCATTGACTACCATAGGGGAAACAAATACTGTGGTAGACAATGGGGGCGAGATCTGCTTTGTTACAAACATTCTTCCAAATATCTATCTTTGTGTAAATTTTGTGTAAATTTGTGAAAAAATTGTGTAAATTAAAATTCTTACTGACCCCAAACTTTTGAAGGGTAGTATATAATGTTACAAAAGCTTTGTATTTCAGATAAACACTTTTCTTTTGAACTTTCTATTCATCAAAGAATCCTGAAAAATAAATATTGTACACAAATATTTTGTACAATTGTATACGATAAATGTTTCTTGAGCATCAAATCATCATATTAGAGTGATATCTGAAAGATCATGTGACACTGAAGACTGGAGTAATGGTCCTGAAAATTCATTTTGCCAACACAAGAATGAATTACATTTTAAAGTATTTTCTAAAAGAAAACAGTTATAATTAAATTGTAATAATATTTCACAATATTACTGTTTTTACTATATTTTTTATTAAATAAGTGCAGCCTTGGTGAGAGACAAAACTTTTTTTTCAAACATTAAAAATCTTACCATGTCCAAACTTTTGACTGGTAGTGTATATACAGTAGTCAACAATTGAAGTGGAACAAAAAAGTTCAACGTTGTCCCAAGAAGAAGATTTTAGGACTTTGAATAAAAGGTTTTGATCCACTTCAAATGTATGTATGTATATATATATGTACACACACAATAAATATATATACATAAATATATATACATCTTCAGGTACTCAAAAACACAAAGTAATTGTCACAAAAGTGTGTCACATTAAATACTTAATTAGAAAAATATAACTACTCATTATAAAAGGATTCATATGTATAAGTATAGGAGTCATACCTGCTCGTCAAAATGGTCCAGTAAAATTTTCAACTCATCTCCAAGGTCTTTACTCTTTGCTCGAAACATTTTGATGAGGGTGTTGCTATGTTTGTTAAGAGCTGTCATGAACGCTGTTTTAAGGTCCACACAAGTGATCCTTTGGAACTCTGTGTAAACCTGAGGAAGGGAAAGAAGAAAAAAAATTTGTCAAGATTAAAATCTATAAACAAACAGGACAAAATAATGTACATAAAATGTAAAAAAAATTAAGTTACTTGCTCTTCCAAAAAGAGGCCAGGCCATCTTTCTTTGATGACAGAGACCAAAGGCTGCTCACTGACAATTTCTTTTCTCCTGAGACGGAATGTAGTTTCCATTTTAGAATTTAGTACTGTCATGTCCATGTTCCTCTTCTTGACTTCAAGCTCAAGCTGTTCCCTTTCATGTTCCAATGCCTCTTCATCCAAACCAACAGGATTGTCTGGAAGAAAGTTGACTTCTGATCTTCGTGGTTTCTTCTGGGGAACTCTTGAACCATCATCTCTTTTATTGTCAAGCTCACTACATCTAGCATTGCGTAATTTTTGTCTGTAATTCCCCATTTTAAATTTTAAGCTCATCTTCCAGCCCTTGCATCCTGTGTCACAGCCAAGTTCCCTTAAACATGGATGTCTGAAAACTAACGCAGCTGCTACTTGCTCAATTTCAGAGTCACTTGGGTTAGCTTTAAAGGAGTATATTGTTTCTGCCAACTTCTCCAGTATTTCTGACTTGTCATCTCTTTTAACATCCATGGTAGTGTTCTGTTTTTCATAGACTTCATTAGCTTTCCTCAGTCTGAACTCTACATCATAAGAGAAATTTGGAATTTGGAAAACGGGTGGCCAACGCTCTTCCCTGACTGTGGAAGATGGACTGGACAGATTGGATGGGATGCTTGCTGTGTCTAGTGTAAAATCAGTGTCAGACCCTGTGCTTTCGTTTCTTGGCGGTTCTTTTACTGATGCTATTTTGAACATTTCCCAGATAATCTTCAGTGTGACCTTATCAGATGGAAGTTCTTCTATGTTACTTTGCAAAATCAAAATCAGGGTCCTCGTACTGGATCACAAAGTTTTGATCAATTTTCAGTTTGTCACAAAGAATTTCTTTGAGCTCATCTACTGATGATGGCACTTGAGGGGAGTGGGGATGAGGGAAGTGTCAGCTTTTTTATGCACTCTGGAGTCACAATCACTCATTATGCAACATTATGGTTTTCTGAAACAAAATATACCATTTAGTGCTGCTAGAAATCTGGGGAGAGAGGGGAACACGCTTTAATGTAACAAAAAATGTTTAGGTGACACCATGAGATTTCTACCTAGATATTCATCTGTGGTAGCATTAGAAAAAGTCTTTTCAGCAGTCTCACTATGACATAGAAATCTTTTTAAGACTTCAAGAATAGGAACATAAACAAATGTTTGTTTTTTTGGTCTACTGAATACAAATTCAACAGGTTCAACAACATCAAAGTTTTGTTTGTAATATACTTTGCGTTTATGATCAGTAGATAAGGTTCCTTTGTCAGTGGTAGCGTAAAGAGGATTTGTTCTATGAACAGCTTTAGTGATTTCTGTGATTAAAGATTGGTCAGCTTGACAGTTGTAGTGGCATAAAATATCTTCAATCACCTTTTCTGTACATGGTTTAGACAGGGATAACTACAAATTACACAATAAAATCGTGTTATTTGATACATTTCATTCAAATTTTACAAAGTGACATGAACATGACCTTCAAATGAAGCACGTAAGCTGTCTGAGCTCATTGGAAAATATCACTACATTCCATAAAAAACCTTTCCAAAACATAACTTTACATTATACATTAAGCTTTTGTGTAATTTATTTAGGTTATTTTCGATAATAAAACTAAAATAAAGCTTACCTGAACCAGAGCACATTCAGCCCCTTCTAAAATGTGGCTGATGAGGGGAAACCCTGTGCAAAATGCTACGGAAACAGACTGCGCATGCGCAATGACAGGAAGTTAAACGCTTGAATTAATAAATCAAAATATTACATTTTCCCAACTTAATAGTTTATTTTCATTGGACAAAATAGTACTAAACATGCAGTTAACTCTCTTTTATGAGTAAACTCGACACTGTGCTCAAAAATTTGTCCACCTAACATAATTTTAAATTGAGTTAACAATTTGCAAGTTGGATTTTTTACAGTGTACTGCTTAACTCTGGAGTTCCTCAAGGATCAATCCTTGTACCAGTTTTTTTTTACTCTATTCAGTATATGCTTCCACTTGCCTCTATTTTCAATAAGTATGGAGTGTATTTTCATTTATATGCTGACGACATACAGCTTTAAAACATAATGACCGAAAAAGCTGTAAGAAATTACAGAAATTGCACCCAAATTCCACTCCAAGGTACACATCTAAAAGAGCTCATTCCTGAGAAGTATCATAAGGTAATATGTTTAGGACTCTAAACGTATAAACTTGATTCAATTATAAATATGGGAACGACAGCAGGACATTAAGGATCACCACAAACAAAGGGTTTACGTGACCGCAATAACCAAGTGGTCACTTTAAATGGTAGATAACAATACCAAGCCAAGGTCTACGTGGCCGTGATTACCATTTAAAGTGACCATTTGGTTGATAACAATGGTAACAATACCAACACAAGGTGTACGTGACTGATTATCATTTAAAGACATCAGCTAGACAACAAGGTGTAGCCCAGCCATTTGGGAGACATTCAGCTCGTACACTCAAAGCGGAACTTCATTTAAATTACCAAAAGGGAAAACTGTATATAATGCTTGAGCAGGATTTGCTCGGGGTTCTTACTAACTCTGATGAACCCAAAGTACGTCATGTATTTTGTCACTGCTATGCTGGAATAAAGTTCTTGTTCTTCATTAAGATCTTCAACATCATCATCTTATTTTTACACAACACATTTTTATTTCTTATATTGCCGAGCCACCCAGCGAGGGATTCCAAAAAAAAAATTAAATAGTGGGGAAAGGTAAGAAAAGCGGTATTTTCTTCTTTTACGCTGTTTTTTATTTATTCAGGGAACCCCTCGTTTAAAAAAAACCTAGAAAAGAAATGTTTTAGTGTAGCATAGAACATAGAGTATAGTTTACTGAGTTATTATTGCTAAGCCTATTTTGTACATTTCTGTTTAAGATTCTAACGGAACTGAATTAACCTGACGCAGTGTGGTGACAGAGTTGTATGTGAATTGTTGTTTCTAAAGTAACTGAAGCAAAGTGCTTAAGCTGATAGGTTTCTAAAGTAACTGAAACTTGTTGTGTGTTTGTTAAAATTCTGTTAAGATTCTAAAGTAACTGAATCAGCCCCAGGCAGTGTGGCAGTTGAATTATAGCTAAAAGTGTTTCTTAAGTAAGTGAAACAGTAATAGTGTAAAGAGCCCCACGCACCGCGGCTCTGTAGAGTTTAAAGCAATAACCCAAGGTAGTGTGGTGTTGTTTGACAGACTGTAACAGTGTTTTAAATTTACGTTGTAATCCAAGTCCATGTACTGTGGTTAAGTAAACGGTTAGGCTTTAACGCAAAGAAACCCGACGTACTGTGGTTTTGTCCAACGTACTGTGACTGTGTTAAACTAACGTTTTAAGTCCAAAAGTGCTGTGGCCAAGAAGACTTTTAAAATATAACAAAAACCTGACGTACGGTGGTTTGGTCCGAGGTACTGTCACTGTTTTATTTTAAACTGTTTGAGTTTGTGAGAGTTACTGTTTGTGAGTGTTTTTGAGTTGTGCGTGTTATTTGTGAGTGTTACTGTAGTTGAACTTGAGGCCAGACGGAGTGTGTCTGTGTCCGAAGCAGTGAGACTTTTGAGTTCAAAAGCCCGACGTATTGTGGCTGTTTTGTTCATTTGCGTCCGAAGTACTGGAGCTGTGAATAAATTGACTAACGGTTAACTAAACAGCTTATAGTCACAGAAACTGTGTAAAGTTTAAAGACTAAGATTTAAGGAAAGCTGTGAGTCTGTAAAAATGGAACAGCTGATTAAGTATATCGCTAAACAGGGTTCTCAGGGAATGTTTGATGGAATAGAGAACATCGTTGATAAACCGCATGAGTGGGCTATTTCTAAGTTTTAAGATCCTAAAATGCCCAAGAACAAAAAAGGACAGATTGTCATTGATGCATTGCAAGCAGTTCTTGCATCGTACAAAGTCACTAGAAAGACTTTAAATGCATTAAAGGCTGAAAACGAGCAGCTGCAATCTAAACTAGATGATGGGATAATCTCTAAAAGAGATTACCAGATGAGTGAAATACTCTGGAAAGAAGAAACGATTAGAATGCAGAGTAAGATTGCACGCTTTAAAACTAACAACAGCATACTTAGTTCATCTGTGGAAACATTGTTCAAAGATTTAGAGGAAGCAAAGCCTGCTTGTCAATTCCAGAAAATGCCACAACTGAAACTAGCAGCAGTAAGACATCTGTATGTGGCATGTGGAGTAATCAGGTTCCTGAAATGTTAGGCAGTGATGAGAACTAGAAATAGATTCTCAGTCAGTCAGCAGTCAATTCTCTGATTGTACAGTTAAGTTCCCCATGGCTCCAGTTCACTTGACTACAACTATGTAGTGAAAGAGCAGAGGAACCAGTGACCTCTACTATAGTCAGAGGGTTTAAACCCAATGAGCTAGAAGCTGTGATTAAATGTATTGGTAAATTTGATCCTGCGAAACAAGATCCATTAGACTTTCTAAAGGTTTTTGAGCTATATGCTGACATTTACAAATTCACAGATGGTGATGCGTGTGTGTTGTTAAATCAGAAAGTCAAAACTAAAACTGCCAATAAGTTAGCGAGGAAACAGGCACTGCTTGAAGTCCTAGGTGTAATGTCAGTTGACTGGGATAAAATTTCGGATGTGCACATGAGGACAGGGGAGCACCCCATGGCATTTTCAGAGCGATTATTGGAGACATTTAAAACTTTCAGTGGCAATCCTGACATCACACCGAATGGTGTCAGTTTTAAATCTGCTTTGATTAACAAATGTGACTCACTCACCCGTTCTGCTGTGTCGATGTTTGTAACCCATCTCTCTGATTATAACGACATCATTACTAAAATGACACAGTTTTTCAACAACAATGCTAACTCAAAGAAGTCCCATCCTGTTTCAACAGTAGGTGTTAAAAACCTCAGTAAGAATAGAGCCAGCAAGGTTTCCTGGAAAAAAAGAGACCTACACTACTGGAGATATAGGAAAGACTACCCTCTTGTAACCCTGATAACCTCCTGGTGTGTTATTCATGTGACAAAGAGGGACATATTTCAAGGGAATGCAAATTGTCCCTTAAGAGTTCAGGCTCCAAAACGGATTTAAACCAGTTACAGGCTACAGTAAACAGACTGAGAAAGGAGCTCAAAAATCTGTGCAACTCCTTGCCTGTTGTTTTTCACCAAACTACTCAACAAATTTGGCAAAGTCAGAAAAACAAAATGCATTCTGGTCAGAATGTGCACCATCACAAATTTGAAAGTAGTGATGACGATGTGGTAAAGAATTACCAAAACGAGGGCCCATGGTCTGCTCACCGGGAGAGATTAGGCAGAGATTCACATCACATAACTAAAAACTGACAACCTGATAAGAGATCATTCCACATAGATTCATTAATATCATAAAAAACTGATGGCAGTCACAAGGGCCATGTAAATAGGCAAGTTTATGTTGTATGTCTTTGTAATGTTTTTTGTGTGTTGTGTTAAAGAAGTGGGGGGTATAAATTCATTACAGTATGTTTTCAAGTGTTTTTCAGGTCAAAAATAAATAAAGATGTGGGGATGGACAAGAAAGGCAGCTCTCATGACAGCAGTGCCCAACGCTGTCCCAAAGTGCTTATCTACAATGGATCCATGTTCCGGTCTTGGTGAACCTTACAGCATGATCTCCAGACCCAGAGGAATAGTGTAACAGGAATGTATAAGGTCTTGTTGACAACAGCGTTCCTAAGGTATCACAGTGCTGTTGCAACCAGTTCATCACCTTGTAGCGTCTTGTACCAGTCATTTTAGATTTCATGTCCCAGGCACCCTAAATTTCTACATCTACTCCTCAATTAACCGATGAGCAACCCAGTTTTACACCCACACCTGGCTCCAGAATGTCTGGAGTCTCCACAAAGACCAGATAACCCCATGCGGCTCATTGGGGCCTGCAAACAGAACTCTCTCTCTCACACACACACACACACACACACACACACACACAACACAATGAGACATTCCGTCTACTAATAAAACCCAAGATAAGGTACTCTAAGGTTCTCATTCTTATAACCCTTTTTGTAATGTGTTTCTTCTTTTAAGGCTTGCCTGACTTAAAATTATTTGCTCCTTAATTTCCTGACAAGGGTGTATTTTATTCATGTGTCAGAAAACAACATTGTATTTTAAAATCCGTTATACTCTATCATCATATCTTACTGATCATGGCATGTTAATGTATACCTGTTCTAATGCCGTATGCCCCTTTAAGGTCTGATGTCAGAATGTATACGAAGCTATCGTTTTCTTTTTACTTCCCTAATGAAAGTGCATCTTGTTCATGTTTCATTTTTGTTTCTTTGCCTTTATCTTTGCCTTGATTAATGATCTATGTATGTAATGTACCGCTGCCTTCATACCGTCATTACCCTGCATGTTTAGTATCCAAATGACCACAAAATTATCGGTTACTCATTTTTCAAGCACTGGTGTATTTTATTTGAGCATGAAAGGTGCCATACCGTCTTAATACACCCTGGATCAAACTTTAAAGTCATCTAAAAGTTTGCCACTCCTTTCCTTCCTTTCTCTAGTTTCTTCTTTCCAGTCTCTTCCTCCCTTTCCCCAATTTTAATTTCTTTTGCTTTATTTTATTTTAATTTTCGTTTTCCCTATTTCTTTTGTTTGTTTGTGTAGTTAGTTTTATGTTGTGTTTGTCTCATTCATTAAATGTCATGATTTTGAGCCACAGGTGATTTGTCTCTGAGTCTCGCTCACAAATTAAGGTACCTGCAACATCGGGTCTGAACTACATGCTCTATTGAGTTAATTTAATTTAAATTACGGTATACAGTAAAAGGAAAGCGAATCTTTCTTGGCCAGGAAGATACCGCCTTCATAGAATTAATAAAGGTACATGGCCTGTTCGCCGGACGAACAGACCAAATAAGCGTAACGTTAATTCCAGTACCGTTAATTTCAACTTAGGTTAAAATATTTGGAAGTCACTATAACACGTTTTAGTTGCTTATAAATATTTACCTTGCTTCGCGAGCCAAAATCGCTACAACCTTTTCAGAGAACATCTTCAAGTAAAAAATCTCAAGGATTGGAAAGGATTTGAAAAATTGTTAGAAAGGATTCTAAGCATGGACAATTTGGGAATATTACAGAAGAATGTATTAAAGAATGGACTTAAAGGACTTTTAGGTTTATCACACAGATACCAACAGGAGAATGGTGAGGACTGGACATAGAACGCTGTGACAAAACTACATTGGTTTTATTTGCAAGATTGATGCCTTGGAAAAACAACCATTATGTGGGGCACCCCAAACTAATTATGAGGCTTGTGAAATCGATCTAACATGTCCACAATAATTTTACAAGAGTAATAGTTTCACACAGAAAACATGTCACCACTAGTCATGATCACTTTTCTATCTTTGTTAATGATAACCACATGATAAACACTTGGTCCGATTAAGGTTACTTTACTTTGTATAATTCCAGAGACAGCTTGGTTCATAGGAAAATATTACTTTCCATATGTTAAATTCACTCTACAGACAATGTCATTGAATCCAGCAGACAATTAGTCTTTGAGGAAGATGTACCAGAATTTGATTTTGAGTTACTAAAATATATAATAATATGTTATTATATAATATGTTAGTCATTATGTCATAATGCAAGGTCTACCTGGCCGCGATTACCATTTAAAGTGACCATTTGGTTGATAAGAATTGTAACAATACCAAGACAAGGTGTACGTGATCAAGATTAACATTTAAAGACATCAGCTAGACAACAAGGTGTAGCCCAGCCATTTGGGAGACAATCAGTTCTTACACTCAATACACATTCAAAGTGGAACTTCATTTAAATTACTAAAAGGGAAAACCGTATATAATGCTTGAGCAGGATTTGCTCGGGGTTCTTACTGACTCTGACGAACCCAAAGTACGTCATGTATTTTGTCACTGCTATGCTGGAATAAACTTCTTGTTCTTCATTAAGATCTTCAACATCATCATCTTATTTTTACACAACACATTTTTATTTCTTACACAGCATACACCCACTTTTGGCTTGCCTGAAGGAACTTAACATCTAATAATTTCAGCTCTCTAATAATTTTATTTAAACTGAAATATCCTATTCGAACCTACGTAAAACCCTCGTGAAACCCTCTGCACTAGGAACTTGGGTGTTCTTTTTGATCACAACCTTAAATTCGACAAACAGATTAATGCTGTCGTAAAATCCAGCTTTTTCCATCTCCGACAGCTTTCCAAAGTAAAATCATTTTATCCCAAAGTGATTTCCAAACATTGATCCATACAGTCGTTACATCATGTCCAGACTACTGCAACTCTCAAACTCCTCTCTCTCTCTCTCTATTACAGTTTGTTCAAAATTCAGCAGCTAGACTTCTCACTAAGATGCCCAATCATGAATCAGTTACTCCCATGTTATCAGCCCTACACCGGCTTCCCGTCAAATTTAGAGTTGATTTTAAAATTTTACTTTACGTTTACAAAGCACTAAATAATCTGGCCCCTGAGTATTTGACCAGTCTACTCTCGCGTCATTCCCCGTCAAGAAACAGGATCGTGTGACCAATGCTTACTTGTTGTAGCACGATCTCACCTTAAAAACGAGGTGATCGGGCCTTTGCAGTTGTGGGACCCAAATTATGGAATAGCCTACCTTTATATATTCGGCTTGCCCCTTCTATTTCCACATTCAAGTCATCCTTGAAAACATATTTCTTTTCCTTAGCTTTTAACAATCCCTGATTTTTATTTTTATTTTATTTTTTGTTGTTGAGTTATTGTCATCCTAGCATGTTGTTTTTTAATGTTATGATTGTTTAATTATTTTATTAATGTTTTTTACAAAGATTAAATTGTGTTTTTTATTTGATGTACATCACTTTAGTCAGCCTCTGCTGTTTTTAAATGTGCTTTATAAATAAAGATTGATTGATTGTTTTGAGAGCTAACATTTAATCTATCTTAAGTTTTTTAAGACATAAAATCCCATAAAAATAGTTCAGTTCATAATTCAGTAATTTAGTAATTTATTTGGAATAAACTCGTAGAGGCAAATACACAGAATTCACAGCCCTACACTTTAAGTAGAAGCTTGAAAATGATTGTCTGGACCAGGTTTCGAATCCCATTTAGTGCAACTCTGAAAAAAATTGCAACAAACAACACTATAAGCACAAAGACAGACATGTAACTCATTTCTGAATAATAAATAATGAACTGTGTAAACAGAGACACACAACACCAAAGAAATCTGTTTATCAAAATAATTATTTTCATTTTACATATTTTAAAGGAGCAGTGAATAAAAGTGAATAACTAAAATAGTAAGGAACACATACCTGCGACTGCACATATATACATATTAATGAAAACTTTAAACACTAAAGAACTTAAAACACATTAAAATAAAGACAAAATATATCTATGGAAGTATTTACCACAAGTAAAGGGATATTTACAACAGAACATTTCTTTTTCTGCCTCACATCTTGCTTCTTCCTTTGATGTTAACTGGAATAGACTTTGGAAGTAAAACCAAACATGTAAATGTGTTTAGATGTGATTACATTTGATGTGTTTACTTTGCACATTTAAATCCTTTACTGTATCATGTGCCATTTGCAGAAAAGTATCACACATTTAGATAAATGTTCTGATTTCAAATAAGTGATAAAAAAAAAACAATAATCTATATAATCTTTAATCACTGACAGTGTTTTCTCACAAAGAACAATGAAGCAGGACTTTCCAGACACATTTTATGTAGAAATCCACAGAGATAAACTCAACAACTAAAACTCAGGAGGATCCCAACCACACTGTACAAAAAGCACTACACATGACTGGAGCAGAGCCATGCATTTCTCACAAGATAGCGCTATTTACATGTTTACACTCACTTCTTCAGTCATCTGTCTATGATGTCAATTTGTTTTTGAAGATCATCCATAATTTCTGGAACAATAATAAACTCTACTGTTGTTGTTTGAGTACAGTAAAGCTCAAATTGCTGACATCACTACAACAATATTAATCATTCATAAAAAACAGTGAACTGGTAAATAAAAAATGCTATAAATTATTCTATAACGTTTAAATAATACACTGTTATTAATTAACTGGTCCTTTAAGCATCTTTATAATACTGAAAAATATTTCTCTGAACAAAGACCAACCAATGTGAAGAATGTTACTGATTTGCTTCGCACTGAGGGTTTATTTATTTATTCATTTATTAAGAATTAATAAATGAAATCTAATTCATTATGTTCTAAATACCAAAGTATTTGAGCTGTATATATTAATACCAGTAATTCTGTATAAAAATATATTTAACTCACCCCTTCAATGGTTAATTATAGTGGTCCAGAAGGTTAATTCTCTCCTTTGCTAGATTCCATTTAAAGTTGCCTGTATTTTGTTGCTGCTGTTTGTATGGATTGTTTTTAAAGTTGACATCTATTTTTTTTGTGCCTCGTCCTTGAGGGCCACTATAAATATAAAAAAATTTAAAAGAACAGGGTTTGTTTTTAGAAAGTCAATCAATTTTTTAAAAAGTCAATAAATAAATCACCAAAATTATCATACTAATGCTAAAAATGTACTATAATATTTATCATGACTATCATACATTATCATGGCTGTTTCTGATGATGCTGAAGCTCCTAATACAGTGACATCACTTTAAAAAATCAGATACAGATCTACCAGCTCCAGTTGGACTCTATAATACCAAGTGGAGATCTGAACTCCATGTGATCTTTACACCAATTCAACACTTGTTTGACTGTATATTTGTAATCACACCCCCAGTGCCACCCATATGAGGATGCGTTCCCCTTTGTCTGGTTCCTCTCAAGGTTTCTTCCTTACCTTATCTTAATTTTTAATATATTAATTCTTTTTTCTCCTTATGTTTAACTTCTGCTCTATGTTTATGTTCTGTAAAGCTGCTTTGAGACGAAGCCCATTGTAAAAAAAACTCGCTATACAAATAAACTTGAAGATCAACCTGTGCTGCTCTGCTGAAACAGGATTGAAGTCTGAGACAGAACATCTCAGCTTTATCTTAATTTCTTGCAGACATATGAGAGAAAACACCAACCTCCCATCTTCGCTGCATTCATGGGAGACATAAAGAGCATCCTGTGCAGCTGTAGCACTGTTTAATATGAAAAGTACATGCTGTCTTAAAGCACAAGACACTACAACAGATAATGAACACCACTGAAAATATCATCAGGGTCTCTCTTAGTTCAATGAAGGATTCATACCAGAAAGTGTACATTTATAAACTCACCAGTTTTGTGAACATCACCTCCCCAGACTGGAAGAAGAAATGAGAACATCTGCCAAACTCTGTACCAGCTTCTTCCACAGACAGTCAGGCTCAGTAACTGAACTAATATAAATGAAAGAAAATGTAATAGAAAAACTTCAAGCCCATCATTATACTCTCATTTTAAAAAATAATAATGGTATTTGTAGACAGAAAAGAATTATTCACAATTATTGGCTGATTTATTGATTCATCGATTCATTGTTTGATTGATTCATTTATGTGAATATCTTTTTATACACCATAAGTATATATGTATGTGACAAATAAAATTAGATTTGATTTGCATATAAATACATATAGTATATATTTATAAATCAAATGTTAATATATTAGCACTAGTTGGCTTGTACAGATGCAATAAGAAAGAATCATTTGAATAAGGAAACTGTTAGTGGATTTACCTTTTCCTTGTTTTATGATTTATGGTTATTGCTTGTACACCACTTTGATGAATGTACACAGAGAATCTAAAACATAATTATGTGATTAGGGATGGCTCTAGCCTTTTGATTCCAACTTTATCAAAGCTTCCTGTAGCTGATTGTCTGAATTATCACATTATTAAGTTGAATACGTGTGTAAATGTGTGTGTACATCATTTCCTGCTTTGGACTTGTGTCCCATCTAGGATCTATTTTCTGTTTTATGCCCAGTGGAGTTAGGATATAATTCAGATCCACCGCAACCCTGACCAGGATAAAGCAGTTACTGATGATGAATAATGAATGAATGAACATTTTTGTCTGCATATTGTTATATATATTGTTTACTTTATATTGTTTATAAAGTACAGTGGGTTTAAACTTTATTATATAATCTGTAGGTCTCATAGCAGATTCGGGGATTTTTCAAGGCTTAATTCCACAAGGTTTAAAGTAGTTTTATCAAAGTCAAAGACATAAAAGCTGGTCTGTATATTTAGGGTTTATTTTAACCTGTATATATAAGGTTTAAGAGGAAGTCATTCACTTATGGAACAATACATTTGGGAATCTGAGGCTTTGAACACTTTTCTCTTTCTGCAATGTTGAAATAAGGCATGATATAATAAATCAGCAAAAATCTGAGAAAATAGTACTTTACCTGAATGCAGGATTTTTAATATTTATAATGAATGACACAAAGCAAATTTTCATTATAAGATGAGAAAACCTGAACACAATTTGTTACAAGAGAGAAGTAAAAAGATGAATTCAATGGCTTTAACCTTTAGTTCTATTGTAATTTAATTGCTGATGGAATTTTTTTTTTAGTTTTCAAGTGTTAAAAGCAGACTAAATAAATAAAATGAGATGAAGCATAATACTGTAGTGATGATGATGAATAAATACGAGTGTGTGAAGCTAAATGTGGGGACATTACAGACACAACACTGAGGTTTATTTCTAAAGTTACAACTAACAAGGTTTTCTTCACTATGACTGATCTTGGTAAGTCAAAATCATTATACATGAAGCACAATTTCTATGTGCAGATTGTCTTTTATGATTAAAATGTCACAATATAATTGTTTTTGTTTTTATAAGAAAGCTTTAGAAACCAGTGTATCAAGTGAAGGCAGCAACACCACACTGTCCTGCATATATACTGGATCAGTAGAGACATGCTTTTCTCACAATATGGAGCTATTTGCATGTTTACCTTCACTTCATCATCAGTCTGTCAGATTAACCAGCATTTAACCATTAAGTGTAGAAACAGTGTATTTTTATGAACACAATATTGGAGCTGAACTAATATTATAAAAATTGTGTGACTGGTTATAAATGGACCCAGAAACAGTGAGGATCAGAAACCCAGTAAACGCTCTGTTCTGGACATCTTGTACTATTACAGTTAGAACATTAATGCTACATTATATATATTCATATTCATATATATTCATATATATATATATATATATATATATATATATATGCAATTAGAATAGAATATATATATATATATATATATATATATATATATATATATATATATATATATATATATATATATATATTTCATATTCTATTCTAATTTGATGGAATCAGAAAAACAGATATAAGCAACCAAACTAGGTCAAATTAGGGAAAACAAGATTGGATTTAAATGGAAATTTGGTTCCAGTAGATCAGAGCAATTTGTAATTAATTTAGACAAGCCGTGACTCCACATATATAACACTGAATTACTGTATATAAAGTATCTAAGATTATTCAGTCAGACCAGCAATAAGGTAATGAGGAAATCTCCAGATGTAAGGAAAAAGTTTTAGGCTTTTCAGGATATAAGAATTGCTTTGCTTTGTCACTTCTGTTTGCTTTGTCACTTCTGTTGAGATGGAGTGTAAGTCTCTGTAATTTACCACTGCAATGTGTGTGAGTGTTGTTGCTTCATTTTATATGAGGCGTGTACTTTAATATGTTTTACAGTTTTACACAGGAAACATTCTCTCCACATAGCATTATCTCTACAGATGGTATAACCAATACAGACCAATTCCTGGGGTCTCATTTATAAAACTGTGCGTAGGATCCCCACTAAATGTTTACATACGCCCAAAAGCCAAAAATGGCGTACGGCAAAAAAAATTCCGAATTATAAAACCGTGCGTACGCACATTTTTACGTGTGTAAGCAATGTTCCCTTTATAAATCACAGATCACCCACAGATGTGCGTACGTGAACCAGCATGAAATCCCACCCTGTACACGCCCATTTTTAACCATAAATAGTCACTGCAAATCACTGCGCGTGCACGAGAGTGGACCTTGTTATAATGAGTTTCTTCTGTGCTCTGCGTGTTTAAAAATGGGGTGAGGAGCCAGCGTCTCAGGGGGTAGCCACTGTCGCCTGCAGGTTATAATTATATTTTATTTATGTATAATTATAAATATATTATACAATTATATATAAAAGCAACATTGTTATAATTATATTAAAAACAAAATTGTTACATTTTCTATTTTTTAATATGGTTAAACTCACCAAGAAGCCAGCCATCACGTACTGCGCCTGCATTTAGTCTGTTTCCTACACTGTTATGTGTCAAAATAAAGGAATCATGTGTTGAACCAGGCCAGCATGCCACAATGTTTGTGAGGGTCATGTTGGAGTCACATATGATTTGCACATTAATAGAATGCACATGCTTTCTGTTAACATAAGCAACATGAGCGCAGTCAATTGCGCCGATTACATTTGGGAAACCAGACATTGCTGCAAATTGCATTTTAATTTCGGGCTGTTCTCGCACTGATGTATCGACTACCCATATTAAGTATACCATTCAAAACGACAGATATTATGGCAGTCAGGGACGGCTGTAATATACCAGACCTAAAGGGTGAAATGATAGATTCCAATAGAATTATTTCATATACAAAAAGGTCTTAGACACAAAGTTGAGGATTACTTATAGTTTTTTTTATATAAATAATTTACCTGTCTGCCAATTCCCGCTGGAATCAGCCGGTTGCCAAGAACCCCAGAGTGGTGAGGACTTGTATTTGGACTGGCATGGCATGGTACCGGTGTGTTGCCCTCTCTAATACTGGACCCAATTCAACACATAGATCTAAGAGCACAGCTCTAGGGAATCTAAATTGTCTTATTACCAGTCATCATCATGGGCCAGGAAATCATCATGGTCCCTGAAAAATTGTTCTCTCCTTATTCTGCCATTGGCGTAATCCTCCAACAGTGCCAGCAGTGCCATCATGAAGCATTACATACCCGGGTCACGGGAGGATTTATATGTTTCTAGAAATTAGACTGATCGTTAACACCTTGAGAAAATCACAGAATTAATTTGTGGGCGAAAATTTAAGACGGAAATGTTATAGTGAGCTGATGTTAGATGTTATAGTTTTGTAATGAACATCGTAATAGTTAGGACTGATGATGAGTAGCGATTGTGCTTCATGACTGTATTTGCAGACTTTGACATTTTATGATATATGTACATTAAGGAAAATGTTTCGTTTTTACACTGTGCTCTGCAGTTCTCTAATAAAAGGGTATTTCATGCTATTCTGTATCACATGTAGTCACGCCATCTCCTCCTGCGCTCCCGTTGTGGACAATGTGACTGTAAGGCAGCGCTGAGTATTTATTCATTCATTCGTCTTCTACCACTTATCCGAACTACTCGGGTCACGGGGAGCCTGTGCCTATCCTCAGGCGTCATTGGGCATCAAGGCAGTATGCACCCTGGACGGAGTAGCGCTGATTATTATTATTATTATTTTATTTTTGTAGCACCCCCTGCCCTACTTAGTTGGGTCAAGTCTAAGCTCTTTAGGGTGGGGCGACGGGTTCAATAACTTGGGGTCTCTCGACTAAAGAAATTAAAAATACTCTGATACCTGGACTCTTAAATACACAATAAAGAAAAACATTCATGAAACAGTTTTTGTATTTATTTTTCTATATAAAATATATTGTGATATGAATTATAGAATATCTATATTTATATGTTTAAGTAAGTAAGTGTAAGTGAAATAGGTATAACAATATATAGGTATGAATAACAATAGTCAATAGGTTTTAACGAAATGAATTATTGTCCACTTACTGAATAAACAATGTAAACAGTTCAAATACTTCACTTTGAATACACAAAAAAACCCAGCAATGAATATGCACTCAAGAAAATACTTAAGTACTCTTACTGTTAACTAGTTTAGTAACGGAGCAACTGTACACTCTAAACCAACACCAATAGTACCACAGTGTAAATTCAACATAAATTTTAGTGGGCCCACTCACACAAGCAAACACTCACTCACCCAACCACCCCCCGATGCAGGCCTGTGTCGTTGCTTGCGTGCGTTGTGGCCTTTGAAACGATTACACCGGCCTCTTCACTCAAATGAGCCAAAACCAACAGAAATAACAGGTACCTGTGCTCCCAGTGACCACTCACACTCTAAGCGGAGACATCACACACGATCCTCGGCGAATAGTGGTACGTTTCTCGCGAACCAAGGCAAAACAAACAGTCTTGATGAACGCACGTCTTTGCCACCGAGTGCTTTTTGCTACTGTAACTCAAACTGATCTCCCGAAGTGTCCAACTCAAAGTATTAAATAGCGCAATACCACAGTAATACGCTGAATGCAGTATATCGTTCCAGTAACGTTATGTAGAGGCACTCCAATTCCACACACCCGGGCAGTTTCTTCTCAAAAAAAAAAAAGGGTCTCACCGACAGTTAATAAGACGAAATCACGGTCCGTTAACACATCTCCTGGTTAACATTAAAGCATAAACAAACTAAAACACTGTTTATAAAGAAAACAAATCCATATAACACGCATTTAGCACGAGCGTTTTGCACGAGCGTTTCTGCTTCCGCCACTCTCTCGAACGCGACTCGTCTCAATCTCTCTCTTTTTTTGATTGACACATTACCAACCAAACACATTGCACTCTCATATGCATGGGTGGGTATAAAATAATAAACATCCAATCACAGAAAAAATAACAAACTAGATAGTAACCAGCACATGTCTTCACAGTGCACTTAAGCCAAACTTTAGTGTATACACACAGTTTCTCAACTCTTTCGCCGCCACTGACGAATTAAAGGGATACACACTCATTTTCAGATCACATAAAAAAAATGTAAATCTCTTTAAACACAACAGTTTAATGAATAGTGTACTTAAACCTTATTATAAACAAACCTTTTCAGCCACAAATATCTGAATAGGGCAGTTATTAAAAAATAAGCTTTTATATGCAGATATTCCTAATAAAAGTAGTACGAGGGTTACATTTTTAATACATTTTGAATTATGTTTGGATTTTACTAAATGTATATAGCCTAAAACAATCGGCACAAATAACACTGTTAGATTTAATCTTCATGATAATGTGTATATAACGTATGAAATGGAGTGAAAATTAAATGTCATTAATTCTTATAATCGTTCTTCTCACATGAATTTTCTACAATCTAACTTCAGTTCACGACCTCACCATCTGTGTCATCAATTCCCTTTGTCTCCAGAATGTGCGTATGCACGTCTCAAAGTTTGCTTATAGGTGCGCACATTTTCCCGTCAAGATTGTTTTTTTATATATCACAACCTTTGCGCGAAAACTGGCGCACCCTTTATAAATGAGACCCCTGGTGTTTATACACAAGTGACTAGAACTGACTTATATATTAAAGCAGGGATGTCAAACTCAAATTCACAGTGGGCCAAAATATAAAACTGAGATAAAGTCACGGGCCAAACTGAATATTTATTGAAAAATTAACTGCAATTAACTGATATGTAATGTTCGACCTTTTTCATATGGAAACAAACTTTAGTTTTGCTTAAACACAGGATTTGGAACAACCAGAGCTTGATATTACAAACACATAAGAAATTAAAAAATAAAAGACACATCAGTGGTGTTCATTTCTTATTTAAATAAATGAAGCCTCTCACTGTATCATTTTAAGTTCCTTTTTTGAAGTGGATCTTTTTCAAAAACCGACAACAAAACAACCAAAAATAATAATTTCATTCAATGAAAATCCAACTTTTCGACTAGTGACTTCTTATGTTGTATTCTTTCGTTACAGACACGTTAGTTCCGTTAGCACACAACACAAACAGGTCAGTCCTTTATATTCGTGAACAGATGTTCTGCCTCCCACCTGTCTTGAAAGGTCCTATTGTCCATCTTTCATTTGGCCATTTTTGCGGAGGGTGGAATAAACTTGCCCGATGTGACTGTAACATGGTTGTTAACGACAGGGTCTCTCGATTTTTGAAAGCCAAAGTCGACATGTGAAATCACCAAAACAAACACGCCCTATACCCAAATGGGTCCCACCCCTGTACTGATAGCTCCTCCCACACATACATACGTAACCCAGACAACTAATGGAAAGAAATGTGTCTTTATCATAGCTGAAAGGAAGAACAATACGATTGCGGATAAACAAACAAGCAAAAATGACACACAAGCATAATCATGCAAAGGACGGCATATATTAGTTCTGTGAAACAAAGCAAAACCAAAGTTACTCACCCATTGAGAAGGAAAAAAGCGCCTCGCCGTCTTAAGTAAAGTTGGCAAATATTCACAGATTGGAGTTTCCCGAGTCAATAACTCCTTAGCTAAACGCTGTTACTACACAAAACGCGGTTGTAGCTGCCTCTCTACATTACTATGATAGAAAAGAGGTGTTATTTGTGTAGTAACAGCGTTTAGCTCAGGAGTTATTGACTTGGGAAACTCCAATCTGTGAATATGCGGCCAACTTCCTGCTCCTTCAGTTCTCTACATCGCTGGAAAGCTGATCCTATATTAACACGTCCTAGTTCTTGCCTTATCATAAGCCTTTCTTCACTTTCTTTGTTTGTTTTTATCCTCCATGTCAATATTAAAACCGCTTTCTACTAATGTCGCACGTGCACACTCTGTCCGCCGCATATTGAAAAGACACGCCCCTTTCTGCTCATTGGCTACACGTTTGTTTTGATTTTTGTTTTGATTTTTGTTTATTATCAGCCCGACTCAGTTTTCTGAAGCATTTTGTTTTCTGCTCTTTTGCACAGTGTTCAGTGTGAGAAAGTTCAATTCAATTCATTTTTTAACACTAAACAAAAAATGCAAAGTGTGAAGTAAAGACAGAATCTTCTCTTAAATGTTTTAAAATGAATAAAAAAAGCAAACAATTTATTTCCCTTTAAATATATCTTATTATTTATGCATAAATATTTTACATTTGTTTAAATAGCACATCTAATGCAAAAGATGTGAAGTAACACTGGTATTGTTCTGTGTTATATTGGTGACTCAGTTCACTGTCACTGATACTGTGAAGTGATGATCTGTACAAAGTTACACTACAACAATGTCACTTCCTGGGTGTGGCCTTCTAGAGACGTGTAAAGTTCAGCACATACAGCACTATTATACAGAATTGTCACATTGCTGTGGTCAGAAATGGCTCAACTATACAACTTACTGTACATAGTGAGATATATATCACTGATTCTCACTCTTGTTACAGGTAATTAATTGTATTATATAATATTTATGTTTGTTTTTAAAGCATATAGTAATTTCCTAATTTACCAGGTTAATATTTGACTTGCACATTTATTTCTTTATATTCTTTTTCACATCAGACAGTTTTGCAGATAAAATTGGACCAAAGGATGAAGATGCCAACATTGTGAGGAAAGAAACAGACCCTGTTACTCTGAAATGTTCATATGAGACAAGCAGTGAAAATGTTCGACTTTATTGGTACAAACAATATCCTAACAGTGCACTACAGTTTTTACTGTATAAAGGTGCAAGGTCATGGTCCCAAGAGCGCAAACCCACTGACACTCGATTAGAGACAAGAACAAACAGAGACTCTACTGAACTTACTATCAGAGGTCTAAAGCTCTCAGATTCTGCTCTCTATCATTGTGCTCTACTAGTTGGAACACAGTGATACAGAGTCAGTGAAAGGCTTTACAAAAACTTATAAAACCACATAAAAGATCCTCCCTTTATCAGTTAACCACAGACACAAACAGACACAAGTGTGGTAATTTTGTGGTATAAATGAATAAAGAAGCAAACATGCAAACACCCCACAGTGTGCAACAGGTGCACAGGACATGAAATTAAGTTTATTGAACTTTTCCTGACAGTTTTGATCATGATTCTGTGATGCCTTGAGATATGAGTTTAATTCGTTTCGTGACCTTGCTCGTATCTCAAATTGCTCGTATCTCAAAACAATTTTTCCCGTTTAAATTAATTGAAGTCCCATTAATCTGTTCCAGCTTGCAAAATTCCACTCCAGTTGTTGTGTTTATGTGTTTTGAATATGAAAAATGTACAGTATCTGTATTTATAAATGATTGTATAAAAACATAAATAGTAATAAAAGAGAATGTTAAAAAAATAAACTGGTTTTACTTTACGGAAGATGCACACGGAGGTTGAGGGAGGAGTAAACAGGCGGAGGAGGAGAAATTTTGTCTCGTACGTACACTTTCACTTTCGTTCACTTACTTGCTACTGTACACTCTTAATGCTACTTTACACTTAAATGGAACTTAACTAAACTTCACTAAAATTAATGAACTTAAATCAAGCATCGCATTAGTTCTGGCAGGCCACGTCGTCAAGCATGCATCAGCTGTTAATCAGCTGTCCACGACGCGCACCAATCCGGTTACGACATCCATATTACTCGACAATTTAAATTCCCATTCATAGAGCCACTCTAGCGCCTCGCTGCTCCTCGATCTAAACTCCCTCCTCTAACCCCGACTCCACCATGCCTGAACTCGTGTTCCTTGTACCAGTTTACGTCATAAATCTCCACATATATTTCTCTCACTCTCCCTCTCTCTCTAATTATTTAATTATTTATTTATCCATTCATTCATTTATTACTTTCCAAAAACGTGTAAGCGAGCATATCTAATACTATGCATGATTAATGGTTCTGTTATACGGGGGTCTATTCTATTTTCTAGTCGCTGCTCCCCACGCTCTGACCATGCATGCACATGCGCACGGACGAGCGCGTGGATTTTTTCCAGAACAGAACCATACCGCCAACACTAACTGTATGCATATCATCTAATAAATTCTCTTTTGACAAAGTGGTCCTGACAGAACTGAAATTCTCTTAACTTAACTGAACTTAATTGCTACAATTTCTGTTTTCTTTACATTACTTGCATAATTTTCATCTTTTCATCTATTTTAATTCTTCATTGCTTTTCTCTTCACTTGTTTTTGCCTTTTTTGTCACTCTTTCCTCACTAACATCTGCCAGTCGTTTTAATAAAAACCTGTCCGGTCAGCATATCGGATGCGGTATAGTCGCACAAATAAAATTTTTTTAACGGATCCAACGCTCAAATCGGATCCGAAAATTATGGATCTGCAGATGGTCAGCACCTCACGCAGCCCATAGGAAATGAATGACTTCCGTTTTATCGACCGTCCTTTGTCGATTATGTTCTGCTTTAGTTTTTTCCAAAAATGAGAATATCATCAACAATGGCCATGACCCCATTTAGGCCTTCATATGTCTCATCGATTTTCTGCTGAAACTCATCTGGGGCTGAGATCAAACCGAAGGGAAGGCGTCGAAAACGGTAACGTCCAAAGACTGTGTTAAACGTAGTCAGTTTTTACGATTCCTCTGTGAGCTTAATAACCCAATAGCCTGATCTTGCATCAAGAAGTCTTCAAGAGTGGGCAATGGGTAATGAGGTCACTTAATAGCTTTGTTAAGGTCCCTCAGGTTTAGACACACCCGTAATTTTCCTGTGCATGGTTTTTCCGCTAAGACCATTGAGTTAACCCATTCAGTTGGCTCTGTGACTTTACTGATAACATCCTGCTTGTCCGTGCTATCAAGCTCATCTTTAAGGTGTCTGCGTAGTGCGAGAGGAATACGTCTAGGTGGGTGGACTACTGGGGTTGCATGTGGGTCCAAATGTATGGTACACTCACCAGGAAACAGTCCAATTCCTTTGAAGACGTCTGCAAATTCCTTTAAAACTGGCACTTCCATCTGTTTTTCTGATACAGAGAGTACAAGATTAATTAGACCAAAGTCTATGCAGCCATTTAGACCTATGACAGGAGGTGCAATTCTGTCAACCACATAAAATGTCATGATCATTTCAGTGTCTCTGTGTTTGCATTTCAGGTCACGTTTGCCTTTTACCGACAAGCGTTCTCCACCATATCCAAGCAGAAGGCGAGATGTCTGCTGTAAAGTGCACTGGGTACTCAACCTGGCATATTCGTGTATGGGGATGACATTGGCAGAGGATCCAGTGTCCAGTTTGAACCTGATTTTGAGTTTTTTAGGGCCTACTTTTATGTTTACAAAAGCCTGTTCCATCTCTGAGCTTTGTCTGCCCTGTGTGACTGAATCAATAAACAGTTCATCATCACTGTCCTCAGTCTGATCTGAGATTCCTTTGCTTATTGTATGTACATTTTTCTCACTGTTGGAACGACATACTTTTGCAAAATGGTTTAATTTGCCACATAATTTGCATACTTTTCCTTTTGCAGGACACTGAGATTGATTAGTGTGAAGATTATTTCCACAGTAACCGCATCCTTTTGTCTGCACTGAGGTTGCACTTCTGTGTTGCAGATTCTCACTGTATTTCTTTGTGTGCTTAACATTATTGAAGGTGTGAAGCACTGTGAAGCACTTTGGTCAGCCGTGTGGCTGTTTGTAAATGTGCTATACAAATAAACTTGAACTTGAACTTGAAGTTAACGACGAGACGGCTTATAGGGAGGAGATCCAGCACCTAGTAGCATGGTGTGAGGACAATAACCTGGAACTTAACACCAAAAAGCCCAAGGAGGTCATTGTGGATTTCAGACGTGCTGGCAAGCACACTCATCCTCCAATTCACATCAACGGAACTGCTGTTGCGCGTGTACCTAGCTTCAAGTTCCTTGGAATACACATCTCTGAGGACCTCACCTGGTCTCTGAACTCCTCCATCCTGATCAAAAAGGCACAACAGCGCCTATATTTTCTGAGGAGACTTAAAAAGTCTCGTCTGTGCTACAGGATACTGGAGAACTTTTACCGCTGTACCATTGAGAGTATCCTCACAATCTCAGTGTGGTACAGCAGCTGCACAGCTTCAGACCGTAAAGCCCTTCAAAGGGTGGTGAAACCCGCCCAACAAATCATTGGTACTAAACTACCCACCTTGGAGGACATTTTCAAAAAATGCTGTTTGCAAAGGGCGAGGGGCATCATCAAAGATCCCTCTCACCCCAACCACGGACTGTTTACACTTCTCCCATCGGGCAGACGCTACCATTGTCTCAGAGCCAGAACAAACAGACTGAAAAATAGCTTCTTTCCTGGGGCTGTTTCTGCACTGAACAGCTGATATTGTGTTAAGAATCACCATTGTACTGTCACTTTTTCTTCTGTGTTTTGCACTATTTTGCACCACTTTAAAATCATGCATCCTTGCACCACCCAAAAACTATCATTGCATGTGTGTTTGTCCATCCATATTTATTCTGTTTATTCTGTGTATATGTATGTATGTGTGCGTATAAATATACATATACATATATATATATATATATATATATATATATATATATATATATGGATGTATATATGCATAATGGCATTCCTTTTGTATAGCTATCTGTCATACCACTTCATACTGTAACATACTGCTTTAAAAAACACACTATATTTACCCTTATTCAGTTACACGTACATATTACTACACCTTCTGTATAACCTCATACCCTTATTTATTACACTGCCACTTGTAAATAATCCATCTATGCACTTCTGGTTAGATGCTAACTGCATTTCATTGGCTCTGTACATGTACCTTGCACAATGACAAAAAAGTTGAATCTAATGTAATTATGTTGCTTTGAAACTGCCCCTTTTTGCGTGTGACGAAAAACTGAGTGCACTGCATGTTCACGTGGAGTACTCATACTATTTGAGATGGTTTTCAACTGTGCTTGAGCTAACTTGTGAGATCAAGTGAGTCTATTGCTTTTTCAAGCGTTAATTCAGAGCCTGCATTCAAAAGTTTCTCTCTCACTTTGGGTGAATGTATCCCGAAAAGAATGCGATCGCGGACCATCTCGTCACTATTTGCATAATTACAATCCTTTACAAGCAGACGCAGGTCAGTCACAAAGTGCTCGAAGGGTTCGCGGTCTCCCTGTATTTTTTCGTGAAATTTATAACGAGCAAATATGACGTTTGCTTTGGGTTCATCATATGCTGTAAAGCAGTCGTAATACGATTTAAAGACCTTTGCTTCGTCTGCAGACAGAGACCATGTATTAAAAATATCACGGCCTTTTTCTCTGACCCATAAGAGATGATAACTACATTTTTCATCCTCCCCCTTCTTTTTTAGGGGTCCGCTGAACATCAGCTCCGCATGCTGCTGAAACAGCAATCAGCTCCGCCGTGCTTCCGGTAGGTTTGTTGCTTCCCAGTTCATCGTGGGCATCGGAACTCCAGAAGTATCCATTTTCGTGCAATCCGTTATTTCTCAAATATTGATGACCCGACACACGGTATTTTCTCTAGATGAGAATTTAATAACTTATTGCAGGAAATAGAATGCAGGTGATACCTGTAGCCACAGTGTGCAACCCTAAAAACTTCCTAACTCCGTCTGACGTAGAATGACTAACATCTGCCATAGCCAATAGGAACACAGTGCATAATATAACAACATATAATTGGTTCTTAGCAAAAGCCTAAGAATATTACAGTGTGCAGTGGAAAGGCGGCTTTAACCGAGTGAGACGCGGGAAGCTGAGGTGGGGGAAACAGAGCACACGTGGTTGTTGGGGATCTTTGTTTCGGCGGTGGCTCGGATGCTTGTATCTCAAAAATTTGCTCGGATATCAAGACAAAAATTTGGTTGAATCTGTCAGCGAGCAGAGGAGGGTGCAATGGAGTAGAACCCAAACGCAGGCCAGTGTTATTGAAATGAAAAAAGGTACAATAATAATATTATATATATATATATATATATATATATATATATATATATATATATATATATATATATATATATATATATTGCACAGAAGATGTAGCCGGGCAGAGTCTAGGGCTAAACCGCATTCAGAACACAGTAGCAGAGGGACAAACAGTGCACAGGTGCTAGTCTTACGCCAGGGCGTAACAGTCTCAAAACCGGAAGTTCGATTCACAGGGAAATAATAATCCAATCATGGTCAAAAAAGTAATCCACACAAAAAGGAAGTTAATCCAAGCACGGGCAAAATAATCCACACAGGAAAAAGATAATCCTAACGGCAAAAACCGGAATAACTCACGTAGTAAGTCCCGGAAAAAAAAGTAATCCGAGACGGGGAAATCGACTCGGAAACAAACAGCAGCGAGGCACAGATAACACTCGGACCGGAAGATGGCAGGAGTGACTCACAAATCGCGACGTAGTGATGAGAGATCATCTGGCGACGATCCAGCATGAACGGCGTGCTTAAATAGCGCTTCCGAGTATAAAAGTTATGCGACACGGGGATGACGTCACAGGTGCGCGCTGCGGAAGTGAGTACGCTGAAAGCTCGTATCTCAAAAAATTCGTATGTCAATGCACTCGTATCTTGAGGCATCACTGTACACTGAAATCAATAGTCATTTAAAAATTTACTGATTAATTAAATAATGCATTCATTTAGTCATTCAGTCTTGTGTGTATTATGCATGTATGTACAGCTGCATGTTACTGCTGGATGTGAACTAGACCAATGTCCTTTTACAAATCTCTCAGAAGTTTTGTTTGATTGTACAGATACAATTGTACAGATTGTACAGAAGATATAATGGATAAAGAAACTCATCTAGAGAGTAGAAAGTTCAGTAGAAAGTTTGTTGTCACTTTAACTGCATGTGCATTTGATTCCTAAAGGTCAAGGATTCTGTTACTGAATCTACTCTAAAACATGACTGTGAGATTACGGATGTCTCTGACGTTTGAGTTAACTCTATTCTGTTCCCACTAGATCTGTGATATTCAGGATTTCCCCAACACATTTTACCTGCCAGCATTTGTTAGGTTGCAGATGCAGGGCACTAAGCACTTTTTTTAATGATGTTTAGAGGGTAAAGTGGGTTTGGATGTGATTATAAAATACATTGTTGTTTTAGTAATGTCACAGCACACTACACATCTAATATGTTTAAGATAAAGTTTGGGTAAAATACATTTATGTCTTTTGGCAATTTTTCTTTGTGTGGCATGAAAAAGTTACGTAGATTTGAAATTTCCACCAAACAGTAGCACTAATTCACCTCTTATAACCAGCAATGAATAAAGTCTGAGGGTTTAACAGAAGTCCCACAATAGTATGATGGTTATAGTGACTTTATGAATATATGTTTATATCCACAACTGTATGACTAATGAATCCCTGATATTTTCATTTGCTCTGCTCATGCTAATTTACATAAAGAACTGCCCAAAAATGATCATATATGGTAAACAACTTCCCTTAAAATAGCCCAGTAGACTGCTTGTTGTGCTTCTTGATGTGGACGACAGGAACCTTTCCAACATTTCTAAGGAGGGGAAACATCAGCAACGCCAATGCTTTTGTTTCGAATCCCTCTCATCTCAGTAAATAGTTTCCTGCACTTTTAAAATTACATGCCAACTGACTGCACCTTGTGACCAACAAAATTGCTAATTACTCAATTATTACAATTGCTTATATAATTAACAGTAGGTGGGATCATAGCTCCTGTGAATCACTTTGCCTGAGATTGAAATTTTCTACCACTAGAGGTCGCTGCACAATGTCAGGTTTAAGGTCAGAATTGACATGACCACACTTCAGTAAGTGGAACTAGATGTGGTGAGATACGGTTTAGACAGTTTCACTGAGATACTGACATTTATATCTACTCAAAGCGACACAGAACAATCATGTTATCCTTCTTTGTATTAATAGTTGTCAAAAATATTGGTAAGTCATTTATATTAAACATTTCTACTTTGCTAAATGAATCATCATGTTTAGGTAACAGTACAAATCTCCAGCATCCACCTAAAGGTTATGTATAAGTTGTTACAATGGCTTTACAGCAGGTGCTGTTGACAGCAGAATTACACCAGACCAAACCATCATATCTTCAAGTGAAGGCAGTAACATTACACTGACCTGCCCATATGATCAATCAGCTGATTATCTCTACTAGTATCGACAAAAACCTCAATCAGAACCAGAGTTTCTGCTGCAGTTTTTTAAATCCACAGACACTAGAGATAAACATGACCCAAGACTATCCACCAAACTTCGTAAAAATGAGAAGAAAGTAGATCTGGAGATCTTTCCTGCTGCACTATCAGACTCTGCACTGTACTACTGTGCCATGGAGCCCACAGTGACACTAAACTCTAACAGACTGTACAAAAAGTCAAGCTTGATATTTGTTTTTCAGCAGGTGGAGTTCCTGTATTTTGATCATCTTCTTGCACTAGTTGATAAAACTTACTGATTGAACACTCACTCACTTGCTCACTCACTCACTCACTCATTTTCTACCGCTTATCCGAACTACTCGGGTCACGGGGAGCCTGTGCCTATCTCAGGCATCATCGGGCATCAAGGCAGGATACACCCTGGACGGAGTGCCAACCCATCACAGGGCACACACACACTCTCATTCACTCACGCAATCACACACTACGGACAATTTTCCAGAGATGCCAATCAACCTACCATGCATGTCTTTGGACCTGGGGAGGAAACCGGAGTACCTGGAGGAAACCACCGAGGCACGGGGAGAACATGCAAACTCCACACACACAAGGCGGAGGCGGGAATCGAACCCCGACCCTGGAGGTGTGAGGCGAACGTGCTACCCACTAAGCCACCGTGCCCCCCACTGATTGAACAATTTATGAAAAACAAACTGTTTGTATCAAATGATTATTGACTTGTTTCTTGGTTAAGGTGCATGCTGTTAATTCCCCTGATGTAACAAAGATGTAACACAGTAACACAATGTGTAGACAGATAAATGTGCACACAGTTTACTGATAACGTCCAACATGTTCCAAAGTGTATAAAACACTGTCAGGTGTTAGCATGGACTATATATATATATATATATATATATATATATATATATATATATATATATATATATATATATATATATATATTCTGACCTTAAGTTATTTTTAATCTATATATATATAGATTTTAAGTTATTAATCTATATATATATATATTTTTGTACTTTAACTGGGTTCCGGAGGCAGTTCATAATTTTTTCGGGAAGTGGAGTTTGATCGGGAGATTATTTCATTATGCTGCATTATTGACGTCTGCTCTTATGTTCGCTCTGTTTACGTACAGTAGCTCTGTTAGCTCGGTAATTTAGACAATAGGCTGTTGACAGAGTAACGTTAACGTTCGGTTAAAAAATATAAACAATGCTTGTGAAGTTGTGTCGAATTGTATGCACTTGTGGGAGTTATATGGTACGTTTAAGTTACTCTGTCTTTTGCAGGCAGCAAGATGTAGGCTATAGGCTACATCTTGAAAAGATGAAAAGAGTGTGGCTGTTGCTGAGCCATCTCTTGGTCCTCCACCAGCCAAAAAAAAACTTGCTCAAGTTCTGTGTGGAAGTATTTATCTTCTTACAAGTGAAATATGGTTAAGTTATGGTTAACATAAAATATTAAAAAAAAAATTAAAAACATAAAACATAAAAAAAAAAACTTTGTGTATTTTTTTTTGGCAGACAGTTGACAATAGCATTGCTGTATTTTTTAGCATTAAATAGAATACAACTTTTGTTCTGCCAGATCTCCCAGTAAGGGCTTGATAAAGTTTAGTTCTTGGAATTCTGTGCATTAGAAAGAAGTTCTTTCAGAAGAAGAACAGTTCTTTGAAGTATTATTTGTTTTTATTCTGTCTGTTCAGCATCCTCCAACAAGGACGGGTGGTGGGGTTCATAATGTTCACAATGGTATTTTATTAGTTGTTGGTTTAACCATGGATGAGGCAATGGCTGTTATATTATTTTCTTTTTTTAATGATGTTCCTTGTTACATGTTCAAAAACATCAACCAATATTGCATATCCATAATTATTATAATGAATATAATTAAAGAATACTTACACTATAACGTAAATTAGAAGTGTAACGCAAAAAAATCTGGATTTTTATGCCTATTTTGAATTTTACTCGAATACAAATACAAATACTTTTACCCCCTCAACAAATACAAATACAGATACAAATACCGGCTGCTTTGCACACCCCTAATACACACATTATATATATGTATACATAATAGATAAACTTATTCATATATGAGATGCATGTTTAATCCTTTTAAACAGCACACAGTATTAGGACTCTAAGTATCCAGTATTTACAGCCTACAGACATCTATTTTCCAGCTGTTAGACATGACAAATATACAAATCTAGCATAAAAATTCTGATTCATAATTTATATCATAATATAAACTTAACAAAACTTTTGACTTTGCATTAAAATCCAACTGTCAGGATTTGTTTGTGTTCTGTGTTCACGTGTCTGCCTTGTCTCTTCCTCCCTGCCTCTGCACACCTCTCCCTCATGTGTCTGATTAACTAGTATTAGTATTTATTTAAGCCGCGTTGCCTTGTGCAGCATGGAATCCTTTGTTTTGTTTTGTCCTGGTGTCGTGTATGGAGTCATTGTCTACATTTCATGTTTTTTAAGTTAATAAACCCCGTTTTCTTTTAAGCTATCCTGCATTTGGGTCTTTTATCCCCGCGCGCCTGACACCAACATTATGAGACTAATGGACACTAATGTCTCTGTAATGTAACAGAGGTGATGGAGAGCAGAGACAGATGCAACAAAAAGGTGTTTAATTTTAAGGGAAGACAGACAAGTTGCACTAGAACTGTGTCTCTTCTTTGGTGTGGCCTTTTAGAGACGTGTAAAGTTCAGCACATACAACACTGTTATACAGAATCATCACAGAGCTGTGTTCAGAAATGGCTCAACTATACAACTTACTGTACATAGTGAGATATGCACCACTGATTCTTACTCTAGTTACAGGTCATTAACTTTCATCAGTTATTCAACCGTATTAATGAGCTCAATGAATTTGTAATTAGTTACTTAATTATAGTAATTTATTAGCATTTTTCTGTATTAATCTAGATATTTATTTAGTTTTTTGCGATCGCTATGACAGTTTTTTCAATATATTTAACAAGTTTCCTAAACTCCTAACACACCTAAAACACACAATTCACAAATGCCCAAAATCACACACTGTAAACTAAACCCCAAAACTAATTTTCAAAATACAATAATAACACAATACACTATGTCTAACAAAACACTGCAAAAATGTTTTAAAATCAAATAATTATTCAAAACACTGACTAAATGTTCCTGTTGGAAGTGAACATGTGTTAATCATAACACAATGACAAAAAAACACTAACATCAGCTGCAATTACAGAAACTGCATTATTATGTAGGTCTGCCCTTATACAATAGACAGTATGTTGTATTGATCATAGATTGGGGTTTTGCATTGTAGTTTCTTTTGAAGCCTCTCTACATTTTTGTTTTGTTGGGTTTAGTAAAGGCATGCATTTTGTTTCTTTTGCTGCAGAAATTCAATACAAAAAATGAATGACCATCTCAGAGTAGCTTTATAAAATGTACAGTTTATGTAAAAAAATAGACACAGAATTGCTGCAGTAAAGACTTTATTTGCAAAAGGACATTACTGCAAGATATACAAACAGAAAAAGCACCGGAATTCTAATAAAAAAACAAAGTAATCTTCTAATCTGCCCGGTCTTTTGCATTTTGGCACATGTTCTCATCCACATTACACCTGATATCTTCTCTGGCAAGGCATCGTGAGGAGAATCTTTTGGCATTCCTTATCCACCCCTGGCAGTGTTCAGCTGTGATGTCTTGGCATGCAGCATCCACTGCATCCAGGAGTGACATTTTTCATGTGGACGATGGTCAAAAACCTTCCATCTCCAGGCTGAGAAAAACTCCTCAATGGGGTTGAGGAAAGGGGAGTAAGGGGCAAGGAAATGGGACGACAGGATGGGCATCAAACCAGGCTGTGACTGCACAGGAATGGTGGAATGCCACATTGTCCCATGTGATAACATATATTGGCAAATGGTCTCCCACTTGTCCCCTTTCTAACTCTGGCACCAGTCTTTTGTGCAGGTCTTCTAAAAACAGGAGAAGGCGGTCGGTGTTGTAGAGGCCAATCTCACATTTATGCAGGAGTAAACCGTTGTTGGAGATTGGGGCGCACATGGTGATGTTGGCTCCTCTCTGGCCCGGCACGGTAACTGTGGCCCTGATAGAAAGAAACCTGATAGAAAGAGATCTGATAGAAGATCTGATAGAAAGAGCACTCCTGATGATCATCGATTAGAGTCAGAAACAAGCAGAGACTCTACTGAACTTACTATCAGAGGTCTAAAGCTCTGAGATTCTGCTCTTTATTGCTGCTTTTAGACTAACATAGTGATGCAGAGTCAGTGAAAGGCTTTACAAAAACTTCAGCATGGATTACTTGGTTTCTTAAACCACAGAAGATGATAAAGACTTGCTTTATCAACATATCAGTTCACCACAGACACAAGAAGAACACACATTACACTACACATTAATTCACAAATCTCCATGTTTCAGGTGTTATTGGTGCGTACAGTATGTAATTAACCTAATAAACAACCCATAACCCATGTGTTTATGATGTATGTAGGTTTATTCATACAAACAGACATGAGTTTGATCATACATACACAAAAAAGATCATGTTTTATGACAAGATTTAATTGCACACAATGTTGAAGAACAATGGTCATGTCCATAATCTAAAACAGAATTATGTGATCAAGGGATGATGATTCTAGCCTTTTGAGCTATACTGTGATTCAAACATACAGTTAGGTGGATTTGTGACACTAAAGTCTGAATAAGTGTTTACACGTGTCTGTGCATCGTGTCCTGTGTTGGACTGGTGTCTCATCCATGGTGTGTTCCTGCTTCATGACAAGTGTTAATCAGAGCAGCTCCAGATCCATTGTAACCCTAAGGAGCATAAAGCAGGTACTGAAGATGTATGTATGAATGTAGGTAATTATAGACAGTTGTAGAAGTGTGACCAGGATAAAGTAATTACTAAAATAAATTCTGTTTGAATGACCATTCATTAGGCTGTGGCTGCAGGACACTAAGCAGCTGCTTATATTGTTTTTAAGGTCCAGTAGGTTTATGCAAAAGGTGGATCTGTGTCTTGGTTCCATTCTAGTTTGTAATTGTAATGAGTCTGTCTGTCTGATAGAAAGAGCACTCCTGATGATCATCGATTAGAGTCAGAAACAAGCAGAGACTCTACTGAACTTACTATCAGGTCTAAAGCTCTGAGATTCTGCTCTTTATCGCTGCTTTTAGAGTAAAAGCCTTGCCTTGTTTCTGTCTTCTTCTTCTTCTTCTTCTTCTTCTAACTTTTTATGGTGGATGGCATTTACCACCACCAGCTGGACTGGAGTGTGAAGCACTAGTAGGCATGACATATGCAGCAGCAAAAAAAAAAAAAAAAAAAAAAAAGGAATTAAATTCTATCAGAAATTCCGATTTCTTTGATGAATTTTGTTATATAACCATAGATGATACGTTGCTGTTCTTGATCTTTCAACAGGCCTATCACATTGAATGATTTAACACCTGTTTTTAACTGCATCAATTAGTTTCAACCTTTCTCTTCCATATTTTTTACATTTTATTAAAACATGTTCTATGGTTTCTGGCTGATCACAATAAACACACAGTCCCGATTCATGTTTTCCTATTTTAAACAGAGAATGATTTAATCCAGTGTGACCTATTCGTATACGTGAAATAATTGTATCTTTTTTTCTGTTCCTGACAACATATCTTGCATTTCCTACTTGCTGTTGAATATTATACATAAACTGACCCTTGCTATCACCATTCCAAGCCTCTTGCCATTTGTTATTTATGAATTCTTTAATTTTCCCTTTAACTTCATTTTTGCTTAGAGACACGTGGATATCTATTACCGAGTGTTTAAGAGCTTCCTTGGCTAGTTTATCTACCACTTCACTTGCCTCCACTCCCACATGAGCAGGAACCCACAAACATGTTATCAAGCTTACTTTGCTGATTCTTAATAAACTTGCAAGTATCTCGTATATAATGTCTTGTCTTGATGATTTTAGTCCACTTGTAAGACTCGATAATGCTCAGTAGGAATCAGAACAGATTACAACTGAGCTTGGTTGTACTTCCTCTATCCACTGGAGGGCTACCACCATAGCAATTAATTCTGTGGCATAGACAGATACAAGATCAGTTATTCTTTTTTTTTATACTGGTTTGAAATTGTGGAATATATACTGCAGCAGCAGTTCTACCAGAGATAGGGTCTTTAGACCCATCTGTGTATATATGTAACCATGATGAATAACTCTGGTCTACATACTGTTGCGCAATGATGTTCTTAGGGGTATCTTCCTCATTCTTCATTTTAACTTGTATTTGAAAATCTACATTAGGCATTGGAAAAAAAACCATGGTGGAATTTCGGATACTATCACAGTTGGACTTATATCGCAGTCAGCGATACCAACTACTTCTGCTTCCCTTTTAGCAATCCATCCAAAGCTCTTAATATTTTTATTTCCATGCTCCCAGCATTCTCCAGTCACCCCCTTTACTGGATGAGACTCTTTATGTCCTTTCAAATTCACCCAATAGTTCATTCTCATCTTATACCTACGAAGGTGTAAAGGAGCTTCCCTTACCTCTACCTACATAGCTGCAATGGGAGATGAGACCGGTTTTTCCCTTACCTTTAGACGCGTCTCTTTCTTCACTGGGGTAATATATTCCAACACAAATAATCCACAAAAATCCACACAGGTCCAAGGAATTGAAATCTGTAAGCCTTTTAATCCAAAACGCTCTGGTCGTGCCGCAAATATTCCGTTAGTGTTCTGAAAACTGGAAACAGAAGTGCACCATCATCTCGTTTTGCCGCTCTAACTCCTAATTGGGATATTCAAAAATTCAAAGTCTACGTCATAGCCCAGGTCCTATCAAATAAGCCCTCATTTGAGCCAATCGGTGCTTGTATGGCAGAGATAGACGGCTGAGAAGCCAATGGTGGCATGACCTAATTTTTGGGAACCCGCTTTTGACTGACAATTACTCCTTCCAATAGCAATGAAATGGGCTGGGACCTATACAGCCGTTTAGCCAATAAGCAGACGATTCAAACGGTATATGACATGCCGTATGTTCTTTGCCTGTGTCTGCGTGAACTGGATGCGCAGAAGAATTCTTGCGTAATCCCTGACCTTTTGTCCCTCTCACAGCTCAGGGTGTCAAGTTACAGGCCTGTTTTCACACCAGAGTGATAGAGAGAGAGCCTACGCTTGTTTATGGCTTGTCAGACTGAGCCTGCAGCCTTTTATTTCAAAGTTATATAGTAAAAAAGTACACAAAAACGCTGCACCCGACGACCAGGGCCGTAGAAAAATATTCATATAAAATCCATTTTTGGGTCTTTTGACTTGAAATTTTTTTGGTGAAAGCCAAGACATGTGGCTATGACTCTCAGTTGTTGGTTTGTCCCTAACATGTTCCAGAAAAATAAGATTAATCAGTTTATCAGAAAAACAACCCAGGCGGACAGGAAAATCTGCATTCAAACCCCTGTAACTTTGTGCCAGTAAGGCCTAGAATCAATCTGAAACTAGTTTCTGAAACTAGAGAATCTCTTCTTTCAAATGAGACCAGGACTCACCCCTGTGTGTCAAAGTATGGGAGCTATACCACTTTTTGTTGGACAATGGATATAGGCGGAGGTCCATAAGAGGTTAAATAGGGCAGACAAGGGTATCCTCTGTCCCCCAGCAAGTAACCATTGTACTGTCCTGTAATGATTGAAGTGTACAACACAAATATAGTAAAAAGGAAAAAAAAAACAATTGTATAAAGCAAAACATACCCTGCTGAAATGTCTGGCATAATGATGACTTGCGGAAAATTCTGGCATCATGCACAGATCCTGGCCATTTTGCCTCAACATTGGTAATGATTTGGGTTGCCTCACATATTACCTAGTTAGTGGAAAAAGTAATGACTTTAACGACTTTAATGAATTTAAGAAGGGAAAAAAATTAACTTTAGCTTTAGCTTTAATAGGAATGTGAGTGCCATCAATGCACCCAATTACATTTGGAAACCCTCAAACAGAAAGTTATGGAAGTATGAAGTGTGGGTGCACATAATGAATACATGTATAGATATAAATAATATGACTAAATATGCGTCATAGATTTTACTAAAAAGGACAAACCTGCCACTCTGTGGAATTCGTCTTTAATAAGCAGAGGTTTATGGCCAGGGAACTGCACAAACGTGGGTAAGAACTATTTGCATTTAAAAAAAAAAAAAAAAAAAAAAAAAAACTTACACTTTTTCATTGTAACTTTGAACAAATGTTTTAAACTCATGGTATCTTAAGTTTGTAATCTAGTGAACCAGCATTAATGTATTCAATGTTAGAGATTTAAGCACTTATGTATGTCGCTCTGGGGCGTCTGCCAAATGCTGCAAATGTAAATGTAAACTGTTTAAGTGCCAGACATGATGTACGAAAGGCTCTACACACAGTTGCCTTTCCCACATGCTCTGAATCGCCCACACTGTACAAAAAATGGCCAGACACAAAAAGCCTAAGTGCTATGCACAGAATGTTTTCTGTGCTTAGCGCAGAACCGTGGTTTGTCACATTTGTTAATGTTAATTCAGGAGAAGCAGCAAAGATTCAAAGATAATATATTAAGCTGGAATACTACATCAGATATGTTAATGTGTGGAAAAACATGGTCTACTCTGTCAAATATGTTTGTCAAATATGCGTTTTTGTGTTATTTTTTTCTCCATGTGTTTTGTTTTTACTTTGTTCACATACAGATGTTTCCAAACGACCACCCATCAGCACTGTGGCAGCGCTTGTACACATAGTAAGTCCTGTGTAGGTGGCTGTATGAGCTCTTCTGTGGCATCAGTGCTGCTATTGAGACCCCTTGGCAAAGATCAAAAATCCCTTTAATGGTTTGTGTAGCCCTTGCTGGCTAGCTTTAAGCAGTTTGAATGTCACTCGTCCATTAATGACCAGTTTGGAGCCTCCACCTGCTGAGGAGTCCATAAAGTTGAGTGTGTTTGCACCATTGAAAACATCAGCTTACACGTGTGTTCCCAGCATTAAGTTTACATTTGGAATCAGGCGGAGGCGGAGGTCCATAAGAGGTTAATATTACAAAAGATGTCATTAATCATAATATTAAAAAATACTGGGCTGCATACACTTCCTTGTGGAGTTCCATTATCTATCTTGTAAGTCTTTGAATACTCTATTCCTATCCTAACTTGAATTGTTCTTTCTATAAGAAAATCCATCATCCAGTGTATAATTTTCCTCCAATTCCCATGCATTTAAGTTTGATTAAAAGTCCCTCTTTCCAAAGCATATCATATGCCTTCTCGATATCAAATAAAACCCGTACCAATACTTCTTTATTTGCTTGAGCTTTTCTAATATCTGCTTCTAAGCTTAATACAGCATCCATAGTATTCCGACCTGCCCTAAACCCACTCTGATAAGGTGATAGGAGACCTTTTATTTTCAATATATAATTTAGCCTACGTATAATAATTTTTTCCATCAGCTTGCATAAATTAGAAGTCAAAGCAATTGGCCTAAAATTATTTGGATTAGATTTATCCTTACCAGGTTTGCCAATTGGTACTATTATTCCATGCTTCCACGAAGAAGGAATCTGTCCTGCATTCCATATTTTATTGAACAGATTTAAAATAGCATTAAAGGATCTATCTGATAGATGTTGAATCATGATATAACATATGTCATCTTTCCCAGGAGATGAATGTTTGACTCCCCCTAGTGCCATCTTCAATTCATACATAGTTATTTCTGCATCCATAGCCTCACCAGAAGGACTTCTTTTCATCATCAAATCTGGATATTTATTTTTGTTCTGGATTCTACACTTTTTAACATCCCCTGATACATTATTATCACTATGGACCTTAACAAAAACTTTAGCTAACATTTCAGCTTTTTCATTATCTGTCACTGCTATACTTCCTTCCTCATTTTTCAAAACAAGTAAAGTTTGGTTTCTATAAATTCCCCCCCATTTTCCTAATTGATCCCCATACTTCACTTACATCAATATCCTCTCCTATTGTTGTGCACCAATCTCTCCAGTACTTCTTTTTAGCACCTCTTACTATTCTTCTTACTTCAGCTTGCACTTTCTTATACTTAATAAAATCTTCAAATAATTTAGACTTTTTAATTTTTCTAAATGCTTTATTCCTATTGTGTATAGCCTCACTACACTGCTCTGTCCACCAAGGAACTGCTTTCCTCTTTTTACATTGTTCCTTTTTCCCTATAACATTATCTGTAACTTTATACAATACTCTACATATTTCTCCATTACATTCATCTATATCTTCCATCACATTCAGGTCTAATGATGATAGTTCTACTTCACTAGATATTTATATGCTTCCCAATTTGCTTTACTGAATCTCCATCTTGGAGCTGAAATCACATTATGTTCTATTACACTTATCCCTACCTTACATACAACAATAAAATGATCACTACCCATATTATTATCTTCCCAAACATCCCATACACATTTGCTAGCTATACTTTCAGAAACCAACGTCAAATCTATAGCTGACCCAATTCCACGTACCAAGTCTATTCTTGTGTTCCTGCCATCATTAAGACAAACTAACCTATTACTATCTAATATTTCTTCAACAACATCCCCATTATGATCATCTTTACTACTTCCCCATAAGGTGCTATGTGCATTAAAATCTCCACACCAAATTATTTTATGATTCCCTGACCCTATAACCTTTCCTAAATCTGTACTCAATCTATTACAAGGATTATAATAGTTAAATATTCTAATATTATGTTTCTCTGCAAATATCTCTATAACCACCAATTCAAATTCTTCAGTCTCATTAATAACTCTATATTTTAATTCATTCCTTATAAAAGTTGCCACTCCACCTCCATTACCTGCCTTTCTGTCTTTCCTAAAAATTTGATACCCTTGCAGAACAAAGTTTAAGTTTGGTTTTAACCATGTTTCCTGTAGACAACTTGTGCTCGGTTTCTCATCTAATTGATCTATAAACTTTTTAAATTCTGTTCCATTTGCGACATCTGGCATTCCACTGAAGAATTGTTAAAACCATTATTGTTATTAAGTACTTCCACATGCTGTTTGAGTACTTGATTGAGTCTTTAGCATGTCGTTTATTTTTTCCAATGTAACTCCTGTAACTTCCAGGTATCTCTCAGCTGCCCTTATTATGATTTTAATTCTCTCTGTTCTGCTTTCTGTTTGAGCAGAACAGTTTACCACTTCAGCCATAAATGAAATAAATTCCAATTTCCCAATCACCAAAATATCCTCTTTTGTCTTACTATGATCACTAGTACCTCCAGACCGTTCTTGAACTTTACCATCAGTTTGCTCCTTTTGTTTTGTTTTCTGAGCTGCTTCAGCATAAGTTAACCCTTCAGATATTCTTACATTTTGAATTTTCACAGCCTGTTTGTGAGCAATACATCCCCCAAAGCCAGCACTATGTTCACCTCCACAATTACAGCATTTTGCCTTTACTCCTTCGCCACATTTACCATATTCATGATCACCCCCACATCTCTCACAACGTTGATTTCCTCTGCAAACAGCACTAACATGTCCATACTTCTGGCACTTGAAGCACCTAAGCGGAGGAGGCATGTAAGGTCTTACTGGATAACTAACGTATCCTATTTTTACCCTCTCTGGAATTCTTTCCTCATCAAACAGAAGCATTACTGATAGACTATCCTTTCTTTCTTTATTTTTCACATACTGAAGCCGTTTTACTCCTACTACCTTCCCTCCGTCAACACAACTTTTGATTTTATCTGTACACATATCAGTAGGAATTCCAGTTATTACTCCTCTAATCCAAGGTTTAAATTTCATCAATGTGCATGACACTGAGAGTCCAAGCATGGAGTTTATACTTAAAGCCTTCTTTTGTCGTCTTTCATCTTTACACATAATAATCAGGTTACCATCTCTCAGAGTTTTTGCACTATGGACCACTCCTAAAGCTTTATTGAGCGATTTTGTCAATTTAATTGGGTTAATCGTCTTACCTGCTTCTGCAAATTTCATCATGACTTTATATTCTTCTATGTTTTTCCTACTTACGTAATCCTCCTTACCACTATCCGTAAATGATCCTTGACTATTAGTTTCTTCCTTTTCCGATTCACAACTTTCCACCGTTCATTCCCTCCTGCACTCCTACACGATTCATCTTCCATTTCCGGGTCACTCCCAGAGCTACCGTCATTTCCTGCTATTAGTGCTCCAGTCACAGTCCAGTGTTGCCAAAACCGCCGTCCTCTGTGACCTCAACTGGGCCCTCCCTTGTTTCTGTCTGCTGTCTTGCCCTGCTGTTAATTGTTTGCTCCGCCCACTCATTGGTTACCATGGACACTAATTGAACTCAAGCTTTCCTCCAGGTGTGTTGTCTTTGTCTCTGATTGTCTCCGTTTTGTGATTGGTTCCTGTTTCCTATATCTACTCTGTTTGTTCACTTCCCGGGTGTTGGTCGTTGTGGTATGTTGTATGTTTGTCTCTGTTCCTGGTCCCTGTTTTGCTTTGTGTTCTGCCTTGTGTTGCCTGCCTGCTTGATTTTTTTTGATTAAATACGTTCAAATTGCATTTGGATCCTCACTCGCCTGTGTCTAACCGCGACAGTAATAGAAAAATGTTGTGAATAACAAAAATGAACATTGAACATTCTTTACCAATACACACACCCTAAAATAGGAACAGCAAAGATAACAAAGGGGGACTGAACTGTTTTCCAAACTGCACACTAAGCTTAAAAGATAAGAACTTTGCAGATGTATGGGAAATGAAAGCGTGACCGTTGCCCTACTTGTGCAACAACATGATTAGAGGGTGACAAGATCAGTGGGAGATGCCACACGGACACATAATTATGAACCTTGGGTCCAGCATCTTGTATAAATAGAGAACGGCTTCACAAGCAAACTAACTCACTCTGTTCAGACTTAGGTCGGGACAGACTAACTTCACACTTGCAAGTGTATTGAATACATATGTTTGATATTCCACAGGACTCTGCTGCGTTCTTCTCGTCTTAGGACAGAGTTCACTTGAACTATTATTTCTGATTAATAGAATAGAATTTCCACCACAAGTTTTATCACATTAAGATGTGCTATGTTGTTGCCGTATGATGTAAAGCAGAGTTGTCATGAATATGGATAAATATGAGTGTGCAGAGTTATATGTTGAGACATCAGAGACAAATTTATTTATCCGGTTTAAATAAACACAAGCAAAACTATAATCACAAACAGAACTATAATAAACTTTGACTACATGCTTGTGTTAATCAGATCAGCAGCTTGCAAGGACCATGTTGTAGTGTAAACTCACTAGATCAATGTTAAGTCCTGTTTATAAATGTATTCATTCTGTCTTTCTACTAACACTCTCTCTCTTGTTTTCTGATATAAAACACAATACTTCTTGTTACTTATACAGTCTGAATACAAGTATAGTGTTTACTTTGATACTAAGTTCATTTCACAATATTTTATGTATTTCTATTCGAAATACATAAAATATTGGGAAATGAACTTAGTATCAAAGTAATGTGAGTTATTGTGTCTTTAGGTGTTCAAGTCCTGAGACACAGCCCTGACCTCTAACTCCAAAAGATAACTCCCCATTATGAAGAACTCAAAATCATGGTCCGTGATGTCTCCCGGTATGGCGCAGCCAGGCCCGGGGTTGGGGCTCACATCCAAGCGCCTAGTGGCCAGGTCTTACCCCACAGGGCCCGGCCGGGCTCAGACCCAATTCCCGGACACAGAATCTGGCTCTAGAGACATGGAATGTCACCTCGCTGGGGGGGAAGGAGCCTGAGCTGGTGCTTAAGGCTGAGAGATACCGACTACAGACAGTTGGGCTTGCCTCCATGCACAGCTTGGGCTCTGGAACCCAACTCCTCAAGAGAGGCTGGACTCTCTACAACTCTGGAGTTGCCCGTGGTGAGATGCGGCAGGCTGGTGTGGGCTTGCTCCTAGCCCCCCAGCTCAGCCGCCATGTGTTGGAGTTTACCCCGGTGAATGAGAGGGTCGTTTCCCTGCTCCTTCGGGTCGGGGATAAGTCTCTCGCTGTTATTTGCGCTTATGGGCCAAATGGCAGTGTAGAGTACCCGACATTCTTAGCGTCACTGGGAGGGGTACTGGAAAGTGCTCCGATCGGGGTCTCCGTCTTTCTACTGGGGGACTTCAATGCTCACGTGGGCAGTGACAGTGACATCTGGAGGGGCGTGATTGGGAGGAATGCCGCCCAGACCTGAACCCAAGTGGTGTTCTGTTATTGGACTTCTGTGCTAGTCACAGTTTGTCCATAACAAACACCATGTTCAAGCAGAATGGTGTCCATCAGTACACTTGGCACCAGGACACCTTAGATCAGAGGTCGATGATCGACTTTGTGGTTGTTTCATCTGACCTCCGGCCGTATGTCTTGGACACTCGGGTAAAGAGAGGGGCGGTGCTGTCAACTATTCACCACCTGGTGGTGAGTTGAATTCGATGGTGGGGGAGGAAGTTTACTTTATATTATTCCTTATGTTTACCTTCTGTTCTGTGTTTATGTTCTGTAAAGCTGCTTTGAGACAATGTCTATTATAAAAAAGCACTATACAAATAAACTTGAATTGAATTGAATTGAACTCCCACCTCCGGCAGAGCTTCAACCAGATCCAGAGGGAGGTTGGAGACATGAGTTCGAGTGGACCACGTTCTCCACCTTCATTGTTGGCCACACGCGGCCGCTTGGTCTACGGTGCCTGTCGTGGCGGCAATCCCCGAACCCGGTGGTGGACCCCGGAAGTAAGGGATGCAGTCAAGCTGAAGAAGGAGTCCTATCGAGCCTGGTTGGCTCGGGGGACTCCGGAGGCAGCTGATAGGTACCGGACGGCCAAGCGAGCTTCAAACTCGGGTCTGGGAGGAGTTCATTGAGGCCATGGAGAAGGACTATTGGTCGGCCTCGAAGAAATTCTAGCAAACCCTCCTGCACCTCAGGAGGGGGAAGCAGTGCCCTGCACACACTGTTTACAGTGGGAGTGGGAATCTGCTGACCTTGACTGGGGACATCCTCGGATGGTGGAAGGAGTACTTAGAGGATCTCCTCAACCCCGCCGTCATGTCTTCCCCTGAGGAAGCAGATGTGAGGGCTCAGACTCGTCGATTGCCCAAGCTGAGGTCACTGAGGTAGTTGAGAAGCTTTTCGGTGGCAAGGCACAGAGGGTGGATGAGATCCGCCCTGAGTATCTCAAGTCTCTGGATTTTGTGGGGCTGTCTTGGTTGACACGCCTCTGCAACATCACGTGGCAGCTGGGGACAGTGCCTCTGGGCTGGTGGTCTCCAGCAGGAGATTGACAGGCGGATCAGTGTATCTTCTGCAGTGATGTGGTCGATATTCCGGTCTGTTGTGGTGAAGAAAGAGCTGAGTTGCAAGGCGGATGCCTCCCTGGGGAGCTGTTCCGGGCATGTCCAATCAGAAGGAGGCCCTGGGGAAGACCTAGGACACGCTGGAGGGACTATGTCTCTTGGCTGGCCTGGGAACGACTCGATATTCCACCTGGAGCTGGAGGAAGTGTCTGGGGAGAGGGAAGTCTGGGTGTCCCTGCTTAGACTGCTGCCCCCACGACCCGGCCCCAGATAAGCGGTAGAAATGACTGAAATATTGTACAATATGTGCAAAAATGGCTGAAATGTTGGACAGTTTGTGCAAAAACAGTATGTAAACAGTTTGATGGATTGTAAGCAGCATGTAAACAGTATGATGTGTCAGTGTGTGTGTTTTGTGAGGGTCTGTGCAGTCCATACAGATGATGTGTGTGTATGTTGTGCTCAGTACAGTTCAGTTCAATTATTGAGAAGTCTGATGGCTTGTGGGAAGAAACTATTACACAGTCTGGTCTTGAGGGCCCGAATGCTTCGGTACCTTTTTCCAGACGGCAGGAGGGTGAAGAGTGTGTGTGAGGGGTGTGTGGGGTCATCCACAATACTGTTGGCTTTGCGGATGCAGCGTGTGCTGTAAGTGTCTATGATAGAGGGAAGAGAGGCCCCAATGATCTTCTCCGCTGTCCTCACTATCCACTGCAGGGTTTTGCAATCCGAGATCGTACAGTTCCCAAACCGTTGGTTGCAGCCTCCCTAAAGATATTCCAGTCTTAGATATTGCACTTAAAGCAGTCCTGAAGAGCAGAGGTGGCTCCTGCTGGCCAATTTTTCACCTGCTTCAGAACTCTGTCACTGAGCCACGTCTCCATGAAAACAAACACGCAGCAGTTTCTAATCTCTCGCCGTGTAGAGCCGTGTTCAAGTCAGATGTAGTCCAGTTTATTGTCCAGGGAGCAAACATTGGGTAGTAGAATGGACGGGAGAGAGGAAGCTTCCGCTTCCTCGCGGACCACTTTCGGCGTCACCTCTCCTGGTCTTTGGTATCAGGCGACACCGGGGACTGGAGGCCTGGTCTCCGCAGCAAGCCGGGGTCACGTAGCCTATCCAGTACATCATCATGCAGCTTGGTTGTTACACGATTTCTGTACTTTATTAGGTCCTGGTGGTTGTATAGATGAACACCGCTGTCTCTGGCATCCATATAGTAGCAATGGTGGGACTAAAAACCGTAAATAAAAACTTAAAAAAATGGAAATAGCACCGTATTGAATCCGGAGAGGCCGCTGGGTGCTACTGCCACATCGCCATTTTGGAGGTTTTTTTTTTTAAATATTTGGCTTAGAAAATATATTTCACTGATATATTTCTTTATATTCTGTTTCACACTAGGCAGTTTTGTAGATAAAATTGGACCAAAAGATGAAGATGCCAATATTGTGGGGAAAAAAACAGACACTGTTACTCTGAAATGTTCATATGAGACAAGCAGTGATTAAGTTATGCTTTACTGGTACAAACATGTCTTTGCTGTATAAAGGAGCAAGATCAACTAGTTATGCAAGCACTCCTGCTGACACTAGATTAGAGTCCAATACAAACAGATACTCAACTGAACTTACTATCAAAGGTCTAAAGCTCCCAGATTCTGCTCTCTATCATTGTGCTTGAAGAGTTGGAACACAGTGATATAGAGTCAGTGAAAGGCTTTACAAAAACTTATAAAACCACATCAAAGATCCTCCCTTTACCAACCTGTTATCAGTTAACCACAGACACAAACAATAATTGTTGTAATTTTGTGGTATAAATGAATAAAGAAGCAAACATGCAAACACCCCATTGTGTGCAACAGGTGCACAGGACATGAAATTAAGTTTATTGAACTTTTCCTGACAGTTTTGTCCATGATACACAGTAATCAATAGTCATTTAAAATTTACTGATTGATTAAATGGTGCATTCATTTAATCATTCAGTCTTGTGTGTTATGCATGCATAGCTGCATGTTACTTTGTATTATGTGAACTAGAGCAATGAACATTTACAAACCTCTCAGAACAGATGAGTTTGATTGTACATTTACAATTGTACAGATTTTACAGAAGATGAAATGGATGAATAAAGAAACTCCTCTAGAGAGTAAAAAGTTCAGTAGAAGAAAGTTTGTTGTCACTTTAACTGAGAGTAAATTTGATTGATAAAGGTCAATGTTTCTGATACTGAATCTATTCTAAAACATGACGAGATTACGGATGTCTCTGATGTTTGAGTTAACTCTATTCTGTGCCCACAAGTACTGCGACATTCAGGATTTCCTCAACACATTTTTTTCTGAAAGCATTTGTTAGGTTGCAGCTGCAGGGCACTAAGCACTTGTTTATGATGTTTAGAAGGGAAAGTGGGTTTGGATGTGATTATATAATACATTGTGTTTTTAGTAATGTCACAGGCACACTGATAGAAATGAGGCTACACATGTAACCTAGTATCGGAAAATTTCTTATGTTTTTTTGCCAAATTTGCCAATGTTGGAAATTGGTGAACTGTGTAATGGTAAGCAAAGATGCTTACCATTACACAGTTCACCAATTTCCAACAAACAGTAGCACTAATTCAGCTCTTATAGCCAGCAGTGAATAAAATGTTAGGGTTTAACAGAAATCAAACAATAGTGTGAAGTTAATGGCATCTTTATGAAACATGTTTATAGCCACAACTGTGCACAATGGAGGTTAATGAATCCCTTTTATTTCTTATTGCTCTGCTCATGTTCATTTACATAAATAATTGCAAGTTTTGACAATTGTCATCTATGACAATTGCTTATATAATTAAAAGTAGGTAGGATAATAGCACCTGTGTATCGGACCCGTGAATCGACTACACCTCAGTGTTTGGAGCTAGTTGTGGTGAGATACAGTTTAGATACTGACATTTACATCTACTTTTCACACCCACACTGATCGTTCTGTTCCGCACCAGATGAAACGAACCAAAATGCAGTCATGTGATAATATCCACATCACTCATTGGCCACATGTCTTTGAGCATATTTCCTAAACTGCTTCTCGATTGGTCAGAATAAACGTGCGGGAAATTCCAACGAAACTACGGAAGTAAACAAAAAGAGGAAAATACAGGAAAATACAGCATACACCATGGAGAGACAACTGCACGCTGCAATTATATTCGTGGTTGTAATCTACTACATCACTTGTATACACAACTCTATGCAAAGTCTTAATTTTCAGAATGAAGTGCGGATGCGGCTTGAAAATATCATTTTAATACACTGCAAACGCAACGCAAGACACTTCAGGAGGCGGCAAGCATAACTTTTGCAAAACTGACATGCTCATCTTCCAAAAATAATGTAATGTTATGCCCTCTCTTTCTTTAAATTGTTTTCTGTAAGTTTCTGTAAAAGTCTCCAAGGTCTTATTGATAACATTCTCACTGTGTTATTAACCCTATACAATGCTTCTGCTTGCTTGTCATTAAACCGTTTGTTATCTGTCCAGATTTCAGTCACTCTGCCAATAGATTTAGTACTTTTTTTGAGAGTGATAAACTTTATTAAAAGTTTAAAATATTAATAGCAAAATGACATTGACCTAATTCATCTAACAATATAGCAGTTTACATATGATAATAATAATGAAAATTAAGATATCTTTTCTTGAAAATTATCATAATGACTAGATGTTTATCTAATGTCACCAATTTCATCCTTTTTAAACACAGGAGCATTTGGAGATGCGCACGTAATGACAGTTGGTGGCCCCACATCAACGCAACCTGGACAGATGAGGATTGGTTAAAAAACTTCAGAATGCGAAGAGGCAGTTTCAGACTACTGTGTGACACTCTCCGGTCCTGGCTGACCTGACAGAACACTAAATACAGAGACGCTGTGCCAGTAGAGACTCATGTTGCAATTTGTATTTGGAGGTTCTAGGAAGTGCTAGGATGTTCATCTTGGGTAGATGTAGATTCTGATTGCCTATGCTGATGTGGATGATTCACTGGCAGCAGGGCAGTAGGCTGGGTTGGCTGAAACTGCTGGGACAAGGACACAGGTGACCGGGCTACCGCATCTGACACAGATATTGACGGTGAGTTTACCACCATCAAGTTATGGCGTAACTATCTATGGTAGTATACATTCCCTATGCCAAAATGACATCAATTTACTTCATCATTGCATGCATCAATAGCATCATTGGAAGAGGACGATGTTGAATTTTCATGGGACTCAACAACATCCACTGGATCAATATCCATTTTGTCCCAAGTATTTTGTCCAGGTCATCGTACCAGGGGAACTTGTCTCTCTCGTTACCCGAGCTGCCTGTTTTATTAAGTGCAGCCTGCACTTGGATGTACTGCTGGCGGAGTTTTTTCACCTTAACCCGGCACTGCTCCACAGACCTATGAAACACCCTGTCCCTGAACTGTTTGCTAAATAAAGAGAAAACCGCACTGTTCTTGTGAGTTTTTGAAAGTTGTGACCTGTAACGTGTCTTTCTGTGTTTTCCCCTTGTTTCTGTCTGCCGTCTCTCCCTGATGTTAATTGTTTGCTCTCACCCATGACCGAGGTGACATGAGTCAGCTGTTGGCAGAGTTCGCTGACCGGCTGAGCCTGGCAGAAGAGCTGTGAGGCAGCGGCTGGATCATATGGTGGCGAAGTCTTCTGTAATGACAGATCATGGGACGGAGGATCCATTTGCACGCTCTTTAATTCAAACTCAAAGTATAACAGGCGTAGATCAGAATTAGCAGACACGATATCGAAGGAGAGGCAAAAATCAGAAACAGTAATACAGGCAGGAGGTCGGGGCAGGCGGCAAACAATCATAGAACGGAATGAAATCAAAACAGAGTCAAAAAACCAGGAAAACACAGACAGGAAAACGCTCAGACTGACAGCAGAGGCAAATCGAGACTTCGCACAGAAATGGGGTTCAAGTTCAGCTTAAATAGGAAGCAGGTGATTGATATCAGCTGGTGGAGTAATTACGGCAGGAGCGGTGGATTGTGGGAGATGTAGTTCCGAAGTCACTAGAATTCGGGAGAAGGATCCCTCTGGTGGTGGTCGGGAGGCGAGACAGGTGTTTCATTTGTAACATGATCTAATATGTTCATTAGACCAAATTTCCATGAGGCTTTGCACCTCCTCGCAACTCCAGGTCTGTCCGTGACCTGCCATTGTTGTGCTAATACTGCTAATACTCTCTCTCTATTTTTAAAAAGTTTAAACATTTACACTATTGACATTTCTTTCTTTCATTTATTCATTCTTTCATTCTTCTGTAACTATTTACATAGTCTTTCCTTGGAAACACTGGGAGGAATTTGGATATTTGGAAAACATTTAAAACTCCACACAGTTACCTGAGCTCAAAACTGAATATTTTTGTACAAACCTGTCATCTAGATCTATCATGCTATAGCTCACACAGTCCAAATGTCCTGTCCAGAATAGCATCACTCTGCTGGATCTCAAAAGAATAATCAGTTGATTCTCTCCTATCTTATTCACACTGCATTGTCTCACAGTCAAATTTCAGCCGTTCAGGTAATCTGTTTGTTTTGTTTCAGCTGGTAGGAGTGTAGAGGCCATTTGCTGTTTTAAAGGCCACCACACTCCCCAGCAAAGTTACAGGCCTGCAACAGGGTTTGTAACTGATGTGTGTGGGCCCACGCATGTGTTGTGACTGTGAATTCTGATATTACAAGTTTACTTACCTTTTGAGTTGATTGAAGTTAGTTTGGTGATAATTTGCTGCGGTTATTGCATAAACTAGCCAACATTATCAGTAAATTATCAGTAGACAAAAGCACAATAGGAAGGAGAGTAATATCCCAGTCGAGAGACAAAGTTATAACCCGGAGCTCCCCATAATTTGAGGTTAAAGGTAGGGGGCGCTACACTAACTTTACATCAGTCAATATTCCTTCACTAGCAGCAACAGGTGAGGTGTAATGTGACCGATAAAGTTACCTCAGTAACTACTACAAACACCATGTTTGTAGTAGTTACTGAGGTAACTTTATCGGTCACATTACAGTAACTAAACATAGTTAATTACTGTGACTTTCTGGCTTTTGCAGCTTTCACAGCTAACACACTGCATATGAGATTTAATGGTGTTAATCATCATACATAGCTGAAGTATTATTATGTTTCATGTGTATATCCACAGCTGTACACAATGTATATTAATAAATCCTACATATTTCCTGTTTCTGTGCTTGTGCTCATTTACATTAAGAATCATTAAAGTAATGACCAAATATTCTAAACTTCCTCATTAGGCTGCTTATGTTACTGTCTGCTGTAGACATAACAGAATATCTAAAATAGAAGCTAATTACAGTAAAAAAAAAAAAAAGTTCCTGCAGTTCTTAAAAACATGTGTAAACTGTCTGAACCGTGTGAGCATCAAAATCACTATTTACTCAATAATACAAATTACGCTGAAATGATTTACAGTAACTTCGTCCAGGGTGTATCCTGCCTTGATGCGCGATGACGCCTGGGATAGGCACAGGCTCCCGGTGACCCGAGAAGTTCGGATAAGTGGTAGAAAATAAATGAAGGAATGAATGAAGGAATGAGTGAATGATTTACAGTAAGTGGAAGGAGAGCATCTTAGAATCATACCTGCAATTTCACTATTCTACCACTAGAGGTCTCTGCATGCACATGGTTACTAGTGTGAGTAACTATTCACACATTCCCACGCACAGGATCTTTATATATTACATTGTATCCATAGATATGCACAAATTATACACAAAACTATGCATACACAAGATTAATACAATACATGAGACTGCAGGTCTTTTCAGCATTTTAAATAATGTTTTTTGAAGATTCAGAAAAATGTTAAAACATGTAAAAAATGTAAAAATTAGGAGAATGAACACAAATTATAAACTGCAACAAATTATCAATCATTAATTATTTGGGTGAATTACTGGATTAGAAACAGATTTAAGTGAATCAAAGGAAATGAGGTCAGAAGTGACATGAAAAGGAAATTCTAGGCTGAGGGACTGATGTCAGACATTGACATGACTACACCTCAGTAGGTGGAGCTGTATGTGGTGAGATACAGTTTAGACAGTTTCACAGAGATACTGACATTTATATCCACTGCAAGAGACACACAGAACAATCATGATATTCTTCTTTGTGTTGATAGTTGTCAAAAATATTGGTAAGTCATTTATATTATACATAACATTTAGGTGAATGCTGAAGATGCATGATGATTCATTTAGCAAAAAAATGATATGTCCTTAAGCAATGAAAGTAGAAATGTTTATGTTGTTGCATTGTCTTTATAGCAGGTGCTGTTGACAGCAGAATTACACCAGACAAATCCATCATATCTTCAAGTGAAGGCAGCAACATCACACTGACCTGCACATATGATGACTCAGCTTACAATCTCCACTGGTATCGACAAAAACCTCAATCAGAACCAGAGTTTCTGCTGCAGATTCATAAATCCACAGACACTAGAATTAAACATGAGCTTGACCCACGACTATCCACCAAACTTCGTAAAAATGAGAAGAAAGTAGATCTGGAGATCTTTCCTGCAGCAGTATCCGACTCTGCACTGTACTACTGTGCCATGGTGCCCACATTGACACAAAACTCTAACAGACTGTACAAAAAGTCAAGCTTGATATTTTGTTTCTCAGCAGGGGGAGCTGTTTATCTGTTTCATTCAAATAGTCATTTACTAGTTCCTGTATTTTAATTATCTTCTTACCCAAATTGATAAAGCTTAATGTTTGAACAATTCATGAAAAACAAACTGTTTGTATTACATGATTATTGACTTAATTCTTGGTTAAGGTTCATGCTGTTAATTCCCCTGATTTAACAAAGATGTAACACAGTAAGACAAGGTGTAGACATTTAAATGTGCACAAAGTTTACTGATGACTTTCGACATGTTTCACCATGAAACAGTGTGTGTATGAAACACTCAGATGTTAGCACTGGACTTTACCTTGTTCTGCAAGAAAAACAACTTAACTTTAAGGTCAGAATCATGTAGATATGAATAAGTGTATGAGACGCATATTTACTCCTTTACGACTGTTTGAATAGTGCTAAGTGTCAGTGGGTAACATTACTCTGAAAACAGTCCTAATGTCAGCATTTCTAGATGAGAAGATAACTATATAGGACATAGTAATAAGCTCAGAAAGCAATTATGTGTTCCATTTTTTGGTTGAATTATCTAAAATACTCAGCTGGATAGCATCTAGTAACAAGGTCTTCATCTATGTTTACAGTCTGTTACACTGTTCTTTTTGGTCTGTTTTTGTTGTGTGTTAGATCAGATCTGAATACAGCCAAGAGTTGACAGAGTGAGATAACATGATAGTGAGCTCAGTAAAACCTCAAGGTAGAGAATCCTTCTGTCAGGAAACACAGGGATAAAAGCAGACCCAAACAGGGATAAGTAAAAAAAAATATTAACAAAAGAAACAGACAGGGAACATAAATCCACCAACATAAGAAGCAGCAAAACATGATACATAAATCGACACACTAAAGATAAGGACTCGGCGAAGCTACACACAATGCGGGGGGAAAAAACCGACATAATAATAAGTCCAGTACAAACAGGTGAGTATTGACGAGACATGTGACAAAACATGTAGGGTAGGGAAAAAGCTTTGATGGCACCAGTGAGGTCGGCTGCCGTCGGGACTGCTCCGGTTACTCTTTGACTTTTTTGTTTATTTTGTATACTTATTTATATAGATACAGTTTTATTTATAGAAGATGGCCCCTGGTGAGGCAGGAACATTACGGACTATAGAACACCTGCTTCTAGAATGGGGAATGTGGACGCTTCTCTGGCAGACGAGCTAAACACCTTTTACGCTCGGTTCGACGCTGCAGCTAACCACACTAGCGACGCTAGGGATGCCATTGCTCATCTCCACACCATGATGAGCCACCTGGACTGTAGAAAAGGGAATTATGTGAAAATGCTGTTTGTGGACTACAGTTCAGCGTTTAACAACATAATTCCCTCCACGGTCACCTCTAAGTTGGAGGTCCTGGGATCTCCAACTTCCTAACAGACAGACCACAAGCTGTACGGGTGGGCAAACACACATCATCCACCCTCACCCTCAGCCCTGGAGCCCCCCCAGGGTTGTGTTCTGAGCCCCCTGCTGTGCTCACTGTACACATATGACTGTGTGGCCACTTCCAACTCCACCACCATCAAGTTTGCTGACGACACTGTTGTGGTGGGCCTGATCTCCAACAACGACGAGACGGCCTACCTACAGGAGACTAAAAACCTGGAGAGATGGTGCCAGGAGAACAATCTTCTCCTGAACGTCAGCAAAACTAAAGAGTTGATAGTGGACTTCAGCACAAAGCAGGGGCGGCCATACCAACCGCTAAACATCAACGGGACCCCAGTAGAGAGAGTGGACAGTTTCCGGTACCTAGGTGTTCACATGACACAGGACCTGTCACATTACCACCCTGGTGAAGAAGGCCCGGCAGTGTCTGCACCATCTAAGACACAGATTGCCAGGAAGATTGCAAAAGATCTCAGCCATCCCAACAATGGACTATTTTCTTTGTTGCATTCAGGGAAATGCTTCTGCTCCCTGAAAGCAAACACAGAGAGGATGAGGAGAAGCTTCTTCCCGCAGGCCATTCAGATCTTAAACCAGGAGACACCCAGGATCTAGCACTGGACCTCTCTCTCCATCCCCACTGTTCTATGCACCCCCCTTTTTTGCACTTTAATTCGGGACTGTCACTTTCACTTTAACTCTGGACTGGCACAGCACAGTGCCACTTTATACAACTCCTGGCAAAAAGTATGGAATCACCCCACTCAGATGATGTTCATTCAAATGTTTAATTGTGTAGAAAAAAAAACAAGCACATATATGCCACAAAGCAATTTTCACTCAACAATCCAAACTTCTGGCTGTATAAAACGCTAAAAAAAAAACAACAAAAAAAAAAAAACAAAGAAAGATAACTATAGTCAATTACAATTGTTTTTACAGATCAAACAGAGGAAAAAATATGGAATCACACAAATCTGAGGAAAATTATATGGAATCACCAAGCACTTTGCATTTTTAAAACAAACACCTGTATCTGATTACAACTGCTGATTAGTCTGCAGTTAAAAAAAAGAGTGCTTGCACACATTAGTGATGTGTTGAACCAAGATGATTGACATAACTCATGGCTCGAACATGAGAGATGTCAGTTGAAACAAAGGAGAGGATTATCAAACTTCTTGAAGAAGGTAAATCTTCATGGAATGTTTCTGTCTTTAAGACAGAAAACTTAAAGAAATATGCCTTGAAAACAGAAAATGCACAACAAAAATAAGGAACAAATGGGCAGAAAGTGGAGTCAATGTCTGTGACCGGACTTTGAAAAGGGTATAATTTAGTTGTCTAGCTACAGTATGTAACAATTCAGTCCAACCTAATGGCCTTCGATCGTCTGAAACTGAGAGGCCGTGAGATTTTTAAGCAAATCTACCTTGTGAGATTCTTTGGTCGTGTTTCCATTAAAAATAAATTTACCCTCGTCATTCCACGAAGCAGCATCGCGTGGTTTTAAAAGTTTTTAAATAATGTATGAGACATTTCTTTTATACCTCGCTAAAACATTAGCAAGCACCTCATGTGTGATCTCATCACTGTGGGGGTGTGAAACTGGTCACGGTTGCCTCTATTTTGCTTTCTGGTATTTTTGGTAGGGTCAGACTCAGTGATTCCTGATCACTCAGTTTAACCAAATTTAAAATCTTTTGCGGGACAGATGTGTAGAGTTTTACCTTCTAGTATTCATTCAGATCCGTCCTTGACAATATCTGAAGCATTCGTCTAAGTTGTTTTCAACAGTGTTTCTTAAACTCTTTCTATCACGGTATTTCTAAGCTTGTTAAGTTGATGTTGAGGGACTAAATACATTTTCTCAGTGGTCTCCATGTTAACTGTTATGGGATGCGATCAAGCTGCTTATAAATGGTACAGCCACGCTGAGTAGCGGTAAAAGAAATCCTCCAGTTTGATTAATTACTTTACTTTTCTACAGTTGCTCTTTTATCTGCAAAAAAGCTTATCCATTTTTTCTGCTTTTTTAATTCTCTGTACTGTTTTGCTGTTAGAGGGATGGTACCACTGAGCACATTTAAAGCTAATTCACATATGCTAAGAATGAGTTCGGTAAGTGCATCGCGCAATATAACTTTTCTCTTCTGGAGCCTCGTGTAATGCTTTCAACAACGTAAGTGTTTTTTTCAAGCGTATAGACATTGTTTTCAGTAACACTTTTTTCTTCTGCTTCGGAACATACACAGCTGATTTTTCTTGCGGAAACAAACCTGATTGGAGTCTGAAGTCTTCTGGTGTATTTGATTTTAGGTCAAAAAATAACCGTATGGTGGTAGCGTCTTGAAAAGATTCTAAAAAGTGTTACCTGGATACATTTGCCGAGCTAGCACACTGATCTGTAATTTATCTCTAGGGTTTTTAAAAAGAACCATGTAATTGGTGTTCAAATTGATTGTTCTACTAGACTTGCCCATTCTGAACCAGATATATGACGCTCAGATTTCTCTGATGTGTGTATTTAGTAAAAGCTTTTTCTACCTCCTCGTTTTTACTCACAGATTTCATCAAGTTATCTATTACCAACAAGTTTGTTTTGCTGGGGGAAACATTTCGTCATCACACAAGGAATCGGGGATTCCGTGAATAAAATTTATATTTATTTTGGTCATCAATTCATCGTACAAAGGCTGCTAACATGAATAAATCCATACAATATTTTCAGGAACTTGACAATACCTCTTTATAATTTTCCAGCAGCATTTTGATAAAATAAGATTTCCCACTATTACTAGGCCTGCATACAACACATGATAAGGGCAGTTGCATCCTCCTATCGAAAGAAGTCATTCATATTTTCCTTGACAAGTGTTCACAACTGTATAGACAATCAAATGAACAACATAGACATTCATTAATACATATATACATAAAAATACATCAGGATAGGTGTCAATACCCATAAGGGAGAGTTATGAAACGGGAAATAACACGTTTATCGTACACAAACCTGAACCTTTTTACCTGTGTCTGGTTTCTCAAATTAAACCCCATTTTATCTCGAGTGATTTGGTTGTGCGACATAAGCTGACTGGGTTTATCGGGATATTTCACTCGATCGATCACCAGCTGTGTCAATGATTTCAAATTGATTAGAATTGGTAGAATTTTGAGTAATACCCTTTGCCTTAATAATTGTTTTTCCTTTTTTAGTTTTGTAACCATAGGTTACAGAGGGGGTCTTGCACCAGCAAGCTAGACGACGGTGATCAAATAGTAGAGTTCGTAAGTGCAGGCCCTAAGCCTAAGCCTTCACGTTCTCTGAGATCACAAAACTCAGGACTTCTGGTAGTTCCCAGAATATCTGTCTACTAAAGGCTGTAGAGCATTTTCATATTTCATATTGAGAGAAATAGGAAAACGAGAAAAGCAGGGGTCTGACTGATCCTTGAGGGACCCCATAATTAACTGGCAATAAACTTGAGGATTCACCATTTAATTCTACAAAATGGTATCGATCAGACAGGTAGGATCTAAACCAACTTAAAGCCTGTCCATGAATACCTGTGTAATTTTGTAAGCAATCTAGAAGAATGTTGTGATCTATAGTGTCGAATGCAGCACTATACGGTCATGGTCCGAAGCTAAGAGCAAGTCATTTGTGACTTTCACAAGTGCAGTTTCTGTGTTATGATGGGGAAACCTAAACCCTAACTGAAACTCTTCAAAAGATATTGTTCTCCTGTAAGAAGGACGCAAATCGAAGATGAGAAATAGGTCTGTAATTTGGTAGTTCATTAGGATCTAGATTAGGTTTCTTAATGAGTGGCTTAATAACTGCTAACTTGAAAGATTTAGGGACATAACCTAAAGATAGCGAGGAGTTAAATATTAAGAGGCTTTATATAACACTTCTTTCAGTAATTTAGTTGGGATGGGGTCTAGTGAACAAGTTTTTGATTGAACTGGAGTGGAATAGTGTTCACATTTCTGTTTTTTTGTTAATCTAGCCACTGTGCTAAATAAAAAAATTGGATTTTTCTGGTTATTTTTTATGAGTTTGCTCAGGTGCTCGGCCCTAGCAGCTTTTAGAGCCTGTCTATAGCTGGACATACTGTCCTTATACACAAATCTAAAAACCACTAATTTAGTTTTTCTCCACTTTTGCTCGAGGTTACGGGTTTCTCTCTTGAGGATGTAAGGTATGACTATTATACCATGGTGCAGGTGTTTTGTCTCTTTCTTTAATCGGATGGGGGCTACAGTGTCTAATGTGAGAGTGAATATAGTGCCTATGCTGTTAGTCATTACTGTCATGAGCAACGAACCACCGCCCGAGCGTCGCCATAGAGACGCATCTCCGGAGTACTACCGCGCTTCCGGACTACCGGACTTCCCATCAGCCACCCTTCCTCCTGATTACACCGCCACCTGTTCCTCATCTCCCATTCATATAAAACCACACTTGAACTTCATACCTGTTCAAGGTCTCGAGTTGTCTTCGTGCAGTCATTCTGACCGTTTTCCTGTGTTCTGTTTTCCCGTGATTGTTCTGCTTTCTCATTCTGACGTTCTGATTGTTTGCCGCCTGCCCCGACCTTTTTGCCTGTCCCTGACTCTGATTTTGCTTACTGTCTGACACTGTGTTTTGCCGGTATTGATCTCTGCCTCTACTGCGGAGAATCTGGACACCGACTGCCGATCTGCCCAACCCGACGGCAAAATAACCGGTGAGTCATCGTTCCGTCACCCCCTGATCGCAGAGCTGTGCCCAAATCAGTGTGCTGCTCGAGATTGACAGAGAGTGTGTGGAAGTCTATGCACTTATCGACTCAGGCACAGCCGGTAATTTTGGAAATTTGTTCACAGTCATAACGTTCCGGTGATCCCTTCTGTCCTTTAGCAGTGGAGGCGATAGACGGATGACCGCTAAAGGAGGGGTGCATCACACACCTCACCAGTGAACTCAGCCTGCAGGTGGGGGACCAGCATCAGGAGCGCCTCTCCTTCCATATTATCCACTCCCCACAGCACACCCTCATCCTCGGTCTACCATGCCTCCGGCTCCACAACCCGACCATTTCCTGGTCCGAGCTGCGCATCACCAGCTGGGGCAGCGCATGTGCCACGCACACCAGGGACCCGGTGGAGCCGTGCCAACTTAACACCACAGACACCATGCTGATCTCCTCTGACATACCTGGTCTCCCCGACGAATACCTAGACCTCGCAGATGCATTTAGTAAAGTCAAGGCCACGGAGCTACCTTCACATTGTGCCTGTGATTGCGCCATGTACCTTCTGCCAGGAGTAACGCCACCTAGAGGGAGAATCTTCCCCCCTCATAGACAGAGTCTGCGGCCATGAACCAATATATTCAGGAAGAACTAAAGAAGGGGTTCAGTCGCCCTTCTATGTCTCCGGCGTCAGCGGGGTTCTTCTTCGTCAAGAAGAAGGACGGGGGGCTTCGACCCTGCACTGACTACCGAGCCCTCAACGACCTAACTGTGACGTTCCGGTACCCCCTGCCACTCGTGCCGTCAGCCTTGGAACAACTCCGCCGCGCACAGTATTTCACTCATCCGCATCAAACAGGGAGATGAGTGGAAGACTATTTCTACATGGAATAAATTTCTACATGGAATAAATTCCTAGGTGGAATACAGGTGCACACACAGTCTTACCTGTTCTTAAACCAAGGAGCTAGTATAAGTGTGGAAGGGAGAACAACAAACAAACAAACAAACAGACTGATATGATAACAGTGAACCAAGTGACCAGTCTGCTGCTTTTAAACTGATAGTCCACCTCTTTTGGTTATCTTACCCAGCCACACTTTACAAATGCACAACACATGACTGGAGCAGAGCCATGCTTTTCTCACAAGATGGAGCTATTTACATGTTTACACTCACTTCTTCAGTCATCTGTCTATGAGTTCAGTTTAATCACTATCTGTGCATTTTTTTTAAACAACAAACTGAAGAAATTATTTTTTAAATCATGGACCAGCTTCAAATCAACATAATGTCCTTTATTAATAATTGTGCAAGCAAAAAATAATCACAGCATAAAAAGGAATAAAAGATGTCCAGTTAAGAGTCCCTTGTTAATTACTCCCACTAGAATATTATATTGATTTTTAGCTTTTATTATCAGTTCCTGCGTTTTGTGTTTGATTAAAATAGATGTAGGACATGTTCTCCATGTGAGGCTGAATGTAAAGCAGGAATGTTTCAGTAACAATTAGGAATCTTTCAGTAAGATTAGTGACACTGTTATGTGAGCGATGTTGTTGGGTGGAGCTTCATGAATCCTGATGATGTACATATCAGTATACAGAAAGAATAGTTTCCTTCAGCTTACACCATTCATCATGTTCACTGTTCTGTTCATGTGTCTGTGGCTTTCACTGGGTGAGTTAACATTCTCATTATTGTAAAAAATAGTAAGTTCTGAATTAGACATGAACACGTTTAACACCTTATTATTCCTTCTCTATAACAGGTGACTCCATGGCTGATCCAATAGAGACACTTTTCACTCAAAGTTGTAGATGATGCTGATGATGTTACTCTGTCCTGCAGCTACAAAGGCTTCAGTGGTAACATATATAATGTGCAGTGGTACAGACTATATATGAAATCTAAACCTGAGTTCCTTCTTTATATGTTACTCCAAGTGGAACTGTAAGTCTCAACCCTCCCCCAAGAATGAGTGCTAAACTTCGTGGAGATAAACAAGTCGATCTGATCATCTCCTCTGCTGCTGTATCAGACTCTGCTCTATACTACTGTGCTCTGGAGCCCACAGTGACAGGAAATCCACCTGCACCGTACAAAAACACAGTTCTGTTATATTGAATGTAGTTCTGACAAACATTTAGAGACATTTACATGTAATTTTTGGGAAAGTCTTTCCTTTTCATGGTTTTAAAAGAGTTTATATTATTGAAATATATTATTAAATATTTCTGTACAAACTGGTCATCTAGATCCATCATGCTATAGCTCACACAGTCCACATGTCCTGCACAGAACAGCATCACTCTGCTGGATCTCAAAAGAATAATCATTTGATTCACTCCTTATTCACAATGCATTGTCTCCCAGTCAAATTTCACGTTGATTATACTAGTACTGACCTAAAAAACACTGAATGATAATCTGCCATCTACATTGATCAAAATGTGCAGGTTATTTGGTAGTATCTAAAGTATTTAAACCTGTTGTTTTGTGTTAGTCTTTGCTGAGTCTTTGTTAAAGAATCCATTTTGTGTCTCTGTTTTCTCTGTTTCATATATTTATTGGTTTGCACACAAAAAAACTGTGAAGACACTTGGATAACAATAACCAACATATTTGTATACAACATTTTCCCTTTAAAAAACAAACAAACAAACAAAAATATAAAATATAAAATATAAAATATATATATATATATATATATATATATATATATATATATATATATATACAAAAAAAAATAATAAACTAAAAAAAAAAATAAAGAATGTACTGTATGTTGCCAGGCCTAGCTAGCTTGGAACAATTGCATAAATGGTTGCCACTTGTAAAATTTGGCAAGATTACTTTTTTTTTAGAATATCTTATTTTTTCCAGTTTTAGAAATGACATAACCTCAGTCATACAAAGTGTACTGGATGTGCCATTTGTTGCTTTCCAATTAAGGAGGAGATGGTGTCTCAATATCAAGGAAGTGAAAGCCAGGACCTCTAACTGCACCGATGGTATTCTTCAGGAGTAGCAAAAATGGCTACATGCGGAAAGATATGAATGGTTTTGAGGAACACTTTAGACATGAAGAACACTTTAGACACTTTAGACATTACCATTCTGATAATCCTGAACATGTCACATGGGGAAAATGGATAAAGCATGTTTCAGGACACAAATGTGTTCAATTTAAAATAAACAAAAACACTGGGCCTGGACTCTGATAATTTTGAAGTTTATCACATCACAAGGTAATAAAAATGAACAAAGCGCTGCACTGATTTACAAAAAGTCGGTCTGTCCTGTTCTTCAGCGAAATGTCAATCTTCTGAAAGACCACATCTGTGGGGACACAAACAGTTATAATTAAAACCCAAACCAAAAGAAGAACAGAAACAGCAACAGGCCTTAACCAAATACTCTCAATTTTGGCCACAGACAATTACATCACATTTACTGGAGTTGATTCTAAAAATTATTGTCCTATGGTGCACAACAGACAACAGAGCTTCTATACCTGTTACTCTCCCCAGTCAAATGCAGCAATTTTTGACGTCAGACTCAATACTCTGGGGTTGACAGAGTACGCCCTCTTTTTTCTCTCTCTTTTCCACCTTGGTACCTTTATGAGGATTTATCCTAAAGGTGCACCTTTAAAACACAACACAAACAGTATCCTTAAATAATTGTTGTATGATTCACCAAAGGAAGGCAGTCTGTGAATTCCCTTTGCAAGAATTCTAGTGTGGCTCCCAGTTCTACAGGGTAACTGATGTTCAATATATAGTAAAGAGAGAACATCAGATACAGGGCTTCTGTAAAACTCAAGAGATGGTCATTTTCAATCATCTGGTCTATTGCTACCATGTACACACTTGGCTGTCAGTGGGTTCTCTCCTTTGAACAAACACAAAATCAGTAAGACATAATATTTAACAGAATGTGAGTTCTGGTCACCCGAAACCAGGAATTATTGTGTTGCAAGATCATAGTAAATAATACCCACCACACACTACTATACATGGTGTTGCTGGAAGCTGTTCTGAGCATATATCACTTGGAACAGAGGTGTCTTCTACCATCACAAGAAAGTGGTCTTGGTCATTTTTGAAATGGGTTAGCAGCAACATCACTGCCCCACAAACATGATCCACAAACATGATCCCCCTTTGTGAGGATTCTCCCTGCTCTGCTTGCTCTTTCTGTGCACTGAAATTGAAAGTACTCCAATATTCTTCTGAACTTACTGGAAGCAGATTCTTCAAAGCTGTTGTTTATGTCAATGCCAGTGAGCTCTTTAAAGTGTGCTTTCATTCCTGCAGGCTGAAAAAGATATGGCCACTCATCAAGTAAATCTTTGGTTTCCTTTCCAGATTGGATGTTGCTTCTTTGAGAGGTGTAAGTAGAAGTCATTAAGTCATAGATTGTCTTTACATCACTTTCATTATTTTGAAACATTACTAGCAACTTCTCTTTCTTTTCCTGCTGCAATTCGGATGTTTCTCCAACTAGCAGTTGTGGATCAGAATTTATACAACCATATAACAATTTTCGTTTCATTGTTGATACTTCTAGAGTACCACAAAGTGTGTACTAATAGCTTTTGCTCTTTTAAAATTGTCAATTCTACACACCAGTTGTTTGAGGAGAGAATCATATCCACTTCCTACAACCTGGGAATTAATCTCATCTCTGAAAGACTTTGGGTATGCAATCACCATTTGTCGGGCTATTTCTGATACATGTTTTTTGCTGGACATTTGCTGACATCCAGGATCTCAGAAGCAACAATGCAGACCAACTGTCTTCTCTCAGAGCAACTTGGCCTTTCGCCATTTTGCAACTTTTCCATAAAACTTGCTGGCATTTTTTGCCATGGAACATCAAAACTATAATGCCAGCCATGGTCAGAAGTTTAATAACGGACAAACAGAGATGGCATGGGGCTTTGTGGGTTTTTCATGTGCCACTATATTGAGTATGCATTTAAAGTGGTGCCCAGACTTGTTTTATGTCCGCAGTGCATTATTGTCAGAGGGGAGACTGTTGTGCATTTTTCACAGGGACCGCAGGACCACAGTGCAACAAATCACTAGCATAAAATGGGCACATTTAACGTGTTGCTGCTGATTTGCTGCACTGTGGCCCTGTAGTTGCTCTGAACAATGCACAACAGTCTTCACACTCCGCTGGCATAAGCTGCTGACTCAACTGGAGACGGTTTGCCATTCATGCCCCAGGTAATCACCACAGTGGCACATGTACAGATCACAATGTATGCAATTTCCAAAAATCAATGTTTTGAGGCCCCGTGCCATTTCTGTTGGGAGAGGACAGTTTATCCTTTTTACAGATGAACAACACTGTGCTTCAGAGTAATGACCTTCAGTCCCATAAAACTGTACTCATTTAAAGGATAATAATCCAGACATTCCTCAGCATTTACACAAATTAATTCCTTTGTCACAGGCAAAATCTCATAAAGTCCATAATCATGCAAATACACTGAGGGGCGGGGAGTCACAAGGAAAGTCATCTCATCATCTTTCACAAAAATCAGCTGAATCTGTCCAAACTGTAAAATAGAATACTCCTCTTCACATTTAAGGCAAATTAAGTTTCCTTTCCTGTACAGGGTACCTTTGTATTCTACCCGTGTTGAAACAAAGTCTGGTTCATTAAGCAAGCTTTTCTCAACAGCTTTGCACACAGCATCACTGTACAAATGAGGAGAGTATGTGGCCAAGTCAACACTTTTAAGCTTTGGTGAAAAAAATGACTGTGAGTGAAGATATGCTTGAAGAAGTTGATGGTTGTGTGACAATGTCTTGCATACATTTTTGAAGTTCTGTGTTCTTCTCACACTTCTTTTGAAGTAGGAATGTTTGCTTTCAAATCTCAATGACCATAAACGAATTTAAAGGTCCAAGACTTAGAATGAGTGATGTATAGTGAAGCATGTAATGATGTTTTGGTTTCAAATTTTCACCAGGAAACAGCTCCTTTCTTGTTTCCAGATATTCTGGTATTAAGACATTGAGATATGCAATCTGTGCAGTGGTAATCTTGGGAGCACACACTAGCTCAACCAGTTCTTTCAACTTAACAGTCAGTTGCCATACAGGGTCTTGTGACTGTACTCTGTCTCCAATTATGACAGGAAGAAATCTGAGAAGACACCAGTTCTCAGCTGCTTGACCACCTAACTTTTTTGCCTTTTTCACATATCTGAGAGGGGGCAAAACCAGCATCAGAATCCAGATATTTAAATTGTTCAAGTCTCCTGTTCAGCTGTGTATATGAAAACCACTTCCTTTTAACAAAGTATTCCAAGAAAATGGCAAGATCAATAGCTACAACGCCTTCAAACAAGTTGTGGCCAAGGCATGGGGGAAGGCCAGGCTGAGCAGCATGAAAATATTTGAGAGAGTTGAAAATGGAGTCAAACTTCAATCCATTTACAACATTTTCTTCGGTCGTCCTTTGAGTTTCCACTGCCGCCTTATAGGACTCAACTGTGCGATTGGGAAAGTCTACACACACATTCTGAAGTTCACTGCGAGATACCAAGCAATACCTACAGCAATGCTTGGCAGTACTGAAGTTCTGTGAGTAACCACCGATGCAGTGGGACCCCAGATTGTCACCGATAATAGCCACTATTGTTGCACGTACTATGTCACCTGAAGATGTCACAAATCCATGCTCTTCAAGTTCTTTGACATCTGCCAACAACTTAGCAAAAATCTTGGTTTGACCAAAATAGTTAAAGTCTCTCTCATGACACAAAAATGATAACTGAATGTTATCAATGCATGATCTGTAAAATGGCTCAAAGTGTAAAATACACTCCAATCATTTTGTGTCTTTTTTAGCTGACCCAAGGGGATTCACAATCTCAAAGGCATCCTGGTACAAGATAAGTAGGATTGTAATCTCAGGCTGCTTAAACAGTCATTGGATTTGAATACAGAGCCATCACAGATGTCAGAGAACACAGAAGAGTGTACATGCTGATGTTTGGCACACTGCTCCCACACCACTGGGTCTATTAACATGGTTTTTAAAGTGTTCTTCAATGGAATATACTGTGCATAACGTGGGTTTTGGTTCTCATCACGACCAAGATCCATACTTTGTGGATGCACGTACGAAAATTTTTTCTGATAATACTGTCTTCTTTGGTATTCTGTGGAAAGTAGTGAATTACAAGCTGAATGTAAATCTTGGCCTTGCAAAGTCTGCACCACAGATTCAATATCACATTGTGAGAGGGGCGTTTTTGACTTGAGTATTTCCCTGATCATCTTCTGTGTGTACTGATGACAGATTTAATTTAATCCACTGAATTCCTCCACAATCATCTGAATGGTTGACGATGGCACCAGGTATTTGGCTTGTAGCTGCATATAAAACAGGCAGAGATTTTTCATGTACAATAACTTTGTGTTACATTTCGTCAGTGAGTCTGTGAATTCACTTTCATCAACCTCATCCTCAGTAACATCAAAAAATGCTGAAGAAGGTTGCTCAGATAAAGTATCCATAATCTGTAACTGTGCAAATGTAGAAGTCCTGTGCTTTCGTGAAACATGGGCAGTGAAACTTGATCTTAAACTGAATTTTTTGTCACATGACACGACAAAACACCACCTCTCCCTTGGATAAATGTGACCTGAAATGTGAAAGGACATTGTTCATGTCTGTAAATTGTTAGTCTGTATTGTTGCAAACAAACGTGCCTGTCGAATCATTAAAATGAGTAGGTGGTCTTTTGTGATGGCGATAAACATGAGCTTTGAGAGCATTGTATTTTGAGAATTTACATTTGCATTCTGGGAAGCAACATGGAAATTGAGCATTTGCTTCATGTCTGTGTAAGATTTGATGATTAACATATCCCTTAACTGTCTTCAGAGAGCAACCACAAAATTTGCATGAATACATCATCATCCATGTGGTTAAAGGTAACACACCTCATAAGATGAAATCCGTTGTCCATGCATATGAGTGTTCTTAAATGATTTAGAAGGTTGCTTACCTTTCACAAACAACAACAACACAATTCTGAAACCTAGTACTTTTTAATGCAACTTGCATCAAAAGCCCTATTCGGACGGGACTAGTTTTACAGGGGGTCGTTAGAGAAATTTCAGTTTCACAGATGTACTTTGATTTTAATCCTGTCCGAATGTGCCATGTCTGTCTTTTTCTCACACGACCTGTGTAAAAAAATTCCAGAGCAAATTACCTACTGTTTTTCAGCAAAATCGGCGCTCCTCTGAGAAATCTAATCCCGTCTGAATGCGAATGTCTGTGATTGCAGAGAATGTTTTTTCCAAAACGCGTTTTCTTGTCTTTGGTCAACGTGAACTACCGTTTTAACCCTAGCGCACCGGCATTCAAGTTTCTGCTTTCTGCACACCAATAATGGATGTAAATGTGTTTGTTACCCTGCGAAGAAATAAAAAAATTAAATCAAGAAGAAGAGCCAAATCACATAAATTGTTAAGACTGGCTACTGTAATATCAGTTTTAGGTATCAGTTTTTCATTTCTATAGTCAATTACATAACCTGACAATTATATAAAAACGTATTTATTCCAGTGGGTTTATAAGAAGTTCTATATAAAACCATATGATGTTAAACATTTTTTATTGATCGGTCATATGACCATACGCAATCCACGCATCCTGTACATGTGGTCTTGTGCAACGCCCACATGTAAAACACGGACACTCCTACCTCCGTAATAAACACAGAGATGTTAGTCCCGTCCGAATCCATACATGAAATGACAGACGTCGGCTGAAATAAATTCTAACTCAAACGTCGTTTGGAAAACTAGTCCCGTCCGAATAGTGCTAAACATTAAGAATAAGATTTAAAAACGTATGTGATTAGCCATTGTAATTGTATTCACCTGTTGCCAATTAACTTTTAAATTATGTTGGATGACACGTTAACAGATTTTTTAAAACACTTACCATTCACCACTCGACATCGAGGTCCATGATTGTTTTGTTGTCATTCTGTTATATATTGCATTCATACAGCAGAATACTAAACGGTCACGTTTACACACAAAGCTACTTAACAAAGTCACTTACGATTTTTGAAAACAAACTGACGCCTGTAATTAATCCAGCGAACCAAACTCCGCTCCGTGTTTTAGCTTATTTGCCATGTCAATGAGCACGTTTCCCGACCAAAACAAAAACACACGGATTTTTTCCTTGAGGCATTTTTACTGTTTTGGAGCCATGATGTGCCACCTGAAGTTAACAGACTGCTGCTTTGTCTCTTGGCTGATGCCGTTGGGCCGAGGGCAATGATTGAGAAGCAGTTTGACCAATGGCGTGCGTGAAGGCAGGACTTAACAAGAAAGGTCAAAACAGTGCAGAAACGCACACCAAAAAATGTCTACCATAGAAAGCAAAAGGGGAAATTTTCTGAGACATTGTGAGGTAATCATACTGGGTAAATATGCTGGCATGTAATATAAAATATAAAATTGTAATCAACAAGTGTTACTGTATTTACGTTGTTTCTGCTGTTGCAGTGCACCCTTGGCCTTGTCAGTGGGTGAGGTCACTTTACTAAACTGTCTGAAGGAGTAAGGTGTCGTGGACCATCATAAAATTTGTAAGTGTATTACATATTTAATGAACAAATATTTTTAGTAAAAAACTATAATATTTTTTATGTAAGAAACGCAAGAACATCTAAAAAGAGTAACATGATCAGACATGATAATGAATATAGATATGTGATGTATGATATATAACCATTTTCTCTCTTATTTTTTAAAGGCATCAGCATGGAGATTGAATTGGAGACCATTGTTCTGTTCGAAGTGTAGTTTGTGGAAGATGCAATGATGAAATTAATTTGAATTGTCAATGTTGTATTTTAAGCATATAAGCAATGTTTAGATGATGGTACTGTAGCACTGTTTAAAGTTTTCAATATTATTGTTATTTACAATGGAAACTACTGTAACAGAAGAAAATAAAGAGGGACAAATACAAATGATTTTCTCTAATGACTTTGTAGCGTCTGGTACAGGTCATTTAGATTTCATGTCCAAGGCACCCTAAACTTTGGCATCTAATCTTCAATCAACCAATGAGCAACCCAGTTTTACACACACACAACTGGCTCCAGAATGACTGGAGCCTACACAAAGACCAGATAACCCCATGCCGCTTCTCTGATTGAACTCATAGGGGCCCTCAACCAGAACACACACAACACAATGAGACATTCCTTTTACTAATAAAACAAGTAGATAAGATACTCTAAGATTCTTATTCTTATAACCCTGTTATAATGTGTTTCTTCTGTTAAGGCTTGCCTGACTTAAAATTATTTGCTCCTTACTTTCCTGACAGGGGTGTATCAGTTACACTTTGATTACTGATCTGTGTATGTAATGTACCGCTGCCTTTATACTGTCATTCCCTTTCATGTTTAGTATCCAAATGACCACAAAATTATTGGTTACTCATTTTTCAAACAATGGTGTAATTTATTTGAGCACAAAGGCGCCATACCGTCTTAATATACCTTGGATAAAACTTTAAAGTCATCTAAAAGTTTGATAGCTAAACCATGCCCACAGACACCTGAAACAAAGAGAGTTTTTCCCTCCGAAATCTCAGGCCATAGTATTGGCCATCTCCCCAAAGATGGGTGGAGTTTGTGACTTTTAAAATGTCACAAAAACCACTAATCCGTGGTCAGACTTTCGGAACAGCTTGGAGACGACTCCATTTTCCGTCAAAGAAGTTCCAGCAAGCTTCACTTCCAAGAACGACAACTATTCTGATCTTCAGGAGAACTTGGAAGAACGTCTGACCCCACCCTAACTGGCTCTTCAGAGATTTCTCTGTTGCATCCGGACTCTTGTGCAGTAAGCCAATGCAAGTAACCGTTTCCTTTACCAACCAATTTAGATGTGTATTTTAAGTATGAACCTTGTATTGTGTCTTGAGGTGAATTTAAGCTTCCGGTGACGATTTCCCAGTTAGGGTGTGATTAATTTTGAAGTTTAAGCTTGCCATTCCTTTTCTTCCTTTCTCTAGTTTCTTCTTTCCAGTCTCTTCCTCCCTTTCCCCAATTTTAATTTCTTTTGTGTTATTTTATTTTCATCTTCGTTTTCTATTTCTTTTGTTTGTTTGTGTAGTTAGTTTTATGTTGTGTTTGTCTCATTCATTAAATGCCATATTTTTGAGCCACAAGTGATTGTCTCTGAGTATCGCTCACAAATTTAAGGCACCTGCAACATCTGGTCTGAACTACATGCTCTATTAAGTTAATCTTAATAAAAGTGAATCTTTCTTGGCCGGGAAGATACCGCCTTCATAGAATTAATAAAGGTTACACGGCCTGTTTGGCGGACGAACAGACCAAATAAGTGTAACGTTAATTCCATTACCGTTAATTTCAACTTAGGTTAAAATATTTAGGAGTCACTATAACACGTTATAATTACTTATAAATATTTACCTTGCTTCGCGAGCCAAAATCGCTACAACTTTTTGTGTGACATATAACACATTTCATGAACTACATATAAAATTATCTGTAAGCCATAATCAAAATGCTATACATGCCTTTCAAAATTATGGTCCATAACAGTTAATTTTTTCAAATAATGGTCAACACATGTTATTTTAAATAACGGTCAACACGTTATTTCAATTTACAGTCAAACTCTGTTAAATAATGATTAAAACATGATTTCGGTTTACAGTCAAAACATGCTTTATGAAGTAATGGTATCAACATGTCATTTATATCTACATTCAAATCATGTTTAGTTAAACAAGTGTTACACCATGTTTTTACATTTACAGTTAAAACATGCTTTATTAAATAAGGGTTTAAACATGTTACGTGAACTTACAGTCAAATTATGCCATTACATTTAATGTTATTTCAGATTACGTTTTAAACATTTTATAGTACTGTATGGTCAATGTTCTTTTTCATGTTGCTGTGTAAACATGTTACTTCAGTTCATGGGTTTTTTTTGCATCTTTTTGCATTTTAAGATGGCTTTATTACTGTTATTGTGACACAGCTGGTTTAAAAGTTGAATTGTGAGACAGGTAGTTGAATTGCAGGTTTTCACCATTTTTCTGCATTTTAAGATGGCTTTTATGACTAGAAAGTTGAATTTCTTGAACTCTTGAAGTTCTTGGCATCTGCTGTACATTGAAAAAATATTTATTTGATAATAAATATGCCATTGGGCTAACGTTGTCTTTACCTCAGAGTTGTTTGTTGGGGGGAGGGGGTTAATTGTACAATGATTGTAAATTCACAGTAAATGGAAGCTTCATCTGCATTTCTTTTACAGTAAGTTATTGGACAATTTTAGCATGACTTCCACAGTATACATTGTAAATTCACAGTAAATTATTGTCAACTTGCACATTACTTTCACAGTACACACTGTAAAAGTACAGGGCCTTGTTGTAATGATGTACAGCAAAAGATTGTAATTCCCCAGTAATTACAATGCATTATTGCAAACGCACAACTGTACTGTAACTTCACAGCTTCAATGACAAAGCAATATCACAGATATAAAATTACAGTTAAATTGCTGTGAGTATATTTCACAGGATATTGCTGTAATCCTTACTGTGAAAGTCATGCAAAATTTATCAAATTATTTATTGTAAATTTACAGCAAAAAATTTTGTCATTTTGCCATTTTGTTTGGCACTAAACCTTGTTGCATGTGCTCATTGTTTTGCAAGTGAGAATGAACTCAAAAGATTTAAGGTAAATATGAACAAACTTTGTACTGTACTGTTTCACATGGACTGTTTGTCCATTTGTTTTAGCATTTCGTCTGTTTAATTGTTTTTCAGGAGTTTAATAAAAGTACTAAAGGAAATTAAAGAACTAAAGGAAAATGTCTGTCAGTGTTTTTTTTATTGAAAACATCAGTTGTAATACATTACAAATTATGTTAGGTAAAGTTTAAAGAATACGGGAATTTTAGGAAAATTTACTGGGAATTTCGAATTAAACCTACTAATAATTATGTTTAGGCTTTTACTTGGCAAATGTTTGTAAATTTAATAGCCTTTTCTGAGTGAAAAAACTTTACAAGCTTTTTTCAAGTAAATCCCACTCCAAATTTTTTATAGTGTATTATTTAGGAGTAAATAATTTACATTAATTAAATAGCACATCTAATGCAGTGGGATATGAAGTAACACTGGTTTTACTGGTGACTCAGTTGTCTGTACAAAGTTACACTACAACAGTGTCACTTCCTGGGTGTGACCTTCTAGAACGTGTAAAGTTCAGCACATACAGCACTATTATACAGAATCATTACAGAGCTGTGTTCAGAAATGGCTCAATTATACAACTTACTGTACATAGTGAGATACACACCACTGATTCTCACTCTAGCTACAGGTCATTCATTGTATTATTTAATATTTATGTTTGTTTTTAAAAGCATATAGTAATTTCCTAATTTACCAGGTTGATATTTGCTTTTGAAAAATTCAGTGTAGATTTATTTCGTTATATTCTTTTTCACTACAGGCAGTTTTGCAGATAAAATTGGACCAAAGGATGAAGATGCCAACATGCAAACCCACTGACACTCCATTAGATACAAGAACAAGCAGAGACTCTACTGAACTTACTATCAGAGGTCTAAAGCTCACAGATTCTGCTCTCTATTATTGTTCAAGTTCAAGTTCTCTTAATTGTCAACTCTTTCACATGTACAGTACATACATAAAAAAATAATTGAAAATGTATTTCTCTCAGTCCCAAGGTGCAAAATATTAGCAATGAAATTTAAATAAAGCAGTGCAAGGCATATGCAGATAAAGTGAAGAATGAGCAGACCAATGCTGCACAAAGTGACTGGTGCATGTTTTCGTATGTTAGTGGGAGGGGGGAGACTGTGCTCTAAGACTTGATGCACAGTGATACAGAGTCAATGAAAGGCTTTACAAAAACTTATAAAACCACAACAAAGATCTTCCATTTACCAACCTGTTATAGGTTAACCACAGACACAATACTTGTGGTAATTTTGTGGTATAAATGAATAAAGAAACAAACAAGCAAACACTCCACAGTGAGTTACAGGTGCACATGACATGAGATTAAGCTTATTGAACTTTTCTTGCCAGTTTTCTCCATGATACACTGTAAACAATAGTCATTTAAAATTTTCTGATTAATTACTTGCTGCATGTTACTATGTAGGACATGAACTAGAGCAATGTCCTTTTATAAACCTCTCAGAACAGATGTGAGTTTGATTATACAGAGACAATTGTACACACTGATAGAAATGAGGCTACACATCTAATATGTTTAAGATAAAGTAACTTACTTTGGGAAAAATACTTTTATGTCTTTTGACAATTTTTCAGTAGCACTAATTCAGCTCTTATATCCAGCAATGAATAAACTGTTAGGGTTTAACAGAAATTAGACAATAGTATGATGTTAAAGGTGACTTTATGATCCAGCTGAAAAGACAGAGCTCTAAACTGAGACATTTTGGCTTGGTCTAGTGGAATGCCTACACTGATTTGTATTTATCAAGAAAACACTTGCCCTTACCTGCAAGAGAATTAATAGAAAATAAGTATATGGACACACTGTTAAACACCTAGAATGAAGCGCTACTGCAGGACTTTATTATTATTATTATTATTATTATTATTATTATTATTATTATTATTATTATTATTATTATTATAATAAATTAAATAAAAAATTTTTCACAAGACAAAGACCAAATCAATAAATGTTATTTTTATTTAGTATTGAATGGATTGTTTGCATTAATATTTTGTTTGTGCTAACTCTGTTAATAAGAATAGTGAATTTAACGTTATTGTCAGGACTCAGCCCGGACTTTGGCCACGTGCATATGTTTACGTTCCTCGTCACGTGTCTGCCCCTCCCTGTCTACACACCTGTTTCCTATTGCTATTACCCTGTGTATTTAACTGTGCCGCGTTACCTTGTGCAGCATGGAATCTACTGTTGTCCTGTCCTGTCTTTAGTCCGTGTCGTGTTTCATGTTTCCTTTGTTATTAAACCCTGTTTATTTTGCTATCCTGCGTTTGGGTCCGCTTCCTTCCCGCGTTCATGACAGAAGATTCCTCTGCACCAGGACCCAGCAGGATAGCTGCAGCTTGGACCGGCCGATTGGGAGTATTTTTTTTTTGTTATTTGAATTTTTTATTTTTTTTTTCCATGGACTTCGCGGGTTTGGTGACATTGGTCTGCATTTTTTCGGTGAGGGACGCCGCTCCACATCCGGTTTCTCCGCAGGGGGCGCCACCTCACTTCCTGGTTGCGGGCCATGTCGCCAGCCCGAGTTTTGTTTTGTTTTTTTCTGTGTCCTGTGACATCGCCCCGCATTTGTCTGGTGGGGGGCGTCGCTTCACATTTGGTTTGCGTGGAGGACGTCACCCCACTTCCTGTCCGTGGGGGGTGTTGCAGGCCCGTATTTCGCCCTTATGGATTTTCTGGTCTGTGGAGGATTGTTTTTTCTTCCCTGCCCTCCCTCCCCGTTCCTGGATCGTGAAAGGTGGGACTGGCTGCGGTGCGTCGGGGGTAGCGCTCGGCCCTCCAGCTCAGCTGTGGACGTCGCTTGGCCCTCTCTGGCTGCGCCGCCGTGTGCCTTGCTCCCCCCACCTGCCTTCGCTGTGGTTTTTGCTCCCCCCACCTGCCTTTGCCGTGGATTTTGCTCCCCCCACCTGCCTTCGCCGTGTGCCTCGCCCCCCTCCTGGACCTTGTCAGGATTCGGCGCTTCGGGAGCCACGCCTCGGGGGGGTACTGTCAGGACTCAGCCCGGACTTTGGCCACGTGCATCTGTTTACGTTCCTCGTCACATGTCTGCCCCACCTTTGTCTGCTCCTCCCTGTCTACACACCTGTTTCCTATTGTTATTACCCTGTGTATTGTGCTGCATTGCCTTGTGCAGCGCAGAATCTACTGTTGTCCTGTCCTGTCCTGTCTTTAGTCCGTGTCGTGTTTCCTTTGTTATTAAACCCTGTTTATTTTGCTATCGTGCGTTTGGGTCCGCTTCCTTCCCGCATTCATGACAGTAGATAAATGCCTCCAGCTCTGACTGACACTGTGCTTCTCCGTTCAAATAAAGCAGACAGCTGATGACGCACTTTGAAAGACTACAACACACAGTAAAAGCAAAGTAAAAAAATTCGCTTTTGGATCAAACTAAATAAGAATTTTTTTTCCATCGACGACATGTCCTGCATTTTAACGTAATTTTTATTTTTTACTTTTAAAAGTAAAAATTACAATACCTATATTTTTATAGGTTTTATACCGCCCCTGGTTCTAGATGTACATAATGCTGGTGTAGTGCATTTTTGTATTTTCTCCTGGTGTGAAAAAGGCATCTTGTCCACCATTTTAATCCTTTCAACAACGCAGAATTCATTTTTAATTGAGGTTTTGTTAAACTATGCATCTAGTGTTATGTATTAATCACAGTTGATATAAAAATCTCTGATGGAGTGGTGACTGAGCCCCTTGGTCACATTTAAGACACTAATTATCTTATAGTTTAATTATCATTATCATAATTATTCATTAGTGTTTAATTGTTCAGTAGTATTTAATAAAATAAAAAAACAAACAAACTGACATTGTCAGTTATCTTTTTTATGTACATTTGAATGAACTAATTGTTTTGGCCATCATTACCAGTGGTGTGAAACATGGTAAATATGTGTTGGAGAGAAAGCTGGCAAAGCAGCTACTGTCAACAAGTAGCTATTATACAGCTTGTTAATACAGTCAGCATCTTTAACATATAGAGCAGAAATCACCTATACTTCCTTTCATTTAATTATATCAGTAGTCACTAAAATATTACTTGAGCTAGACTTTTTCACTGATATCAGAGGTCTTGGAGCACCACACAGCTTTCAATGACCTCTGGCATGAAAGTGTTAACTGTTGGACCCCCAGTTAATCGTGATTATCACAGAGTCATTAATCACTAACATGAAATGGAATTTCTTCCTGTTTTGTTGTGTCCATGTTCAGCATTTAATGTCTGCCACGGTAAACTCGACAGTGAGGGTTAATGCCTCAAATGAAAATAGAAACTCTGATGTTTGTAGTATTCTTTTTTTTAGTATCTTTTTTATAGTGTTTTATAAGTATTTCTGTTTTTTCCTACTCTATAAGAGGAAACATATTCATAGTTTAACAGTCACTGTCAGACACTGTTATAGTCACTGTTATAGTTTGTTTTTTTATAACAAAGAGTTAGTGGCAGAAGAATCCATTTATAGATGTTTATTGAAGAGAAACAACCAGCAAAAACAGTATCCTAATACATTAAATACTTAGCATAGTTAAATGCACGTAAGGAGGGCTCCCTCTGGCGGCTGGTAAGGGAATCGCTGGTGAACTCGTTACTGCTTTACACCTTTTCCTTTTGCTAAATTATCAGTTAACCACAGATACATATAATAATTGTGATAACATGCAGCTGAAAAGAAAACGAAGTATGAAGAGCAAACAACGACTACACGTTAAATACTGTAGTCAATTCATGTACATTTCTACCATCCAAACTATATTTTATCTGATGTTAACAGAACATTTAGTGGCAGTTGTTACTGATTGCATTTGATACAGAATTTGATTATTGATTATTTTGCCGATTTTGGCCACTTCCTTTGTGCTTATATCGTTTATAAGGTAGATGGGGGTTTATATATTTTGTAGTCTGTGATAATTGTAGGAATAATTAAAGATAATGAAAAAATTAATTATTTTAATATAATCATAAGAAAAGAGCAAATAAAACATGTGAATTCATGGCCCTTTAAGAACAGTGCAATTACTTACTGTTGATATAATATACATAGAAAAATAGAATAAAATTAAAAAGTAATCTCTAGTACAGCAGTAGTGGAGCTACACGTGGAGACATAAGAAACACAGCACTGGCATTTATTTCTAAAGTTAGAGGCCTGAACAAAACACTCAGCAGTGGCGGAGCCAGGGATATTTCATAGGGGTGGCCAGGCAGGGGCCAGCACTTACTCTGGGGTGGCACAGAAAATATCATTATGCAAACAAACAACACTCATCTAGCCTTAAAATACTTTTTTAAAAGTATAGGTGCCAAAATTTAATTATTTAAATTCACATTAAATGTATAGTCATAATTCAACCACATGTTTTTTAAAACTATTTGAACAAATAAAACTTATGAAATTCACTTTGAAACCAGAATTCATATCTCCTCAAATCTTTAAACAAATCAAATAACCATCTTTTTGATTTTATAACTCACCTGATAGGATGTGTTGTGCTCACCAGAGGTGGCAAAAGTACACACATCCTTTACTCAAGTAGAAGTACAGATACTCATTTTTTAAAAGACTCCAGTAAAAGTAGAAGTAGTGACTACACTCTTTTACTCAAGTTAAAGTAAAAAGTCGCGGAAAATTACTACCTGTTTAGTGTCAGCGTTCACATTCATCCCAAAGGTGTTCAGTAGGGATGAGATCAGAAAACAACCACATATAGCAGGAAAGGTCAGGTGACCCAATACTTTTGGAAATATAATGTATACCAAGTGTATCACCAAGGCCATATCCCAAACTGTAGGGAGATTCCAGCTCTGTCCTTGAAACTCAAAATTATTGTGATATATAACTACTTCAAATTAATGTTAATTAAATTAAGCACTTCGTGTTTTTTGGGTTGACACCAGGGGCCGTTCTAGGATTTCATCTTTAGGGGGTTTTAGCCCTCAGTGAGAATTTAAAACAAGAAGACTTTTATATTATATATTATATGACAACTCTGGTAATAAGTATAGTGAAATTTCACTGCTTTTGGTTGCCGTCTTTGACAGGACACAGTGACAGGAAATCCAGCTGCACTGTACAAAAACTAACACAGTTTTGTTATATTGAAGTCAATTCTGCTGATTTTTACATGTGCTTTTTATGAAAGTCTCATTTCCTCTCTCAAAATGTTAAAGAAGTTTCTATTCCTTGTAAATGTTGTGTTAAGAGTCATATCATTCCTTGATCCAGTCTTTCACAGTTCATCATGCACACACTCCTTCACTCCTTGGAGCAATTTGTAATTAAATTAGAAGTGCACTAAAGACAAGCTATGACTCCACATATAAAACACTGAACTATATAAAGTATCTAAGACCATTCACTCAGACTAGCAATGAGGTGTTACGACTGTCTAGGGGTCGGTCACAACAGAGTGGGCAAATGAAAGTCTCCATACAGAGATATTATAATTCACAATCTTTTATTCACTAGTTGACAAGGGTTTTAGGCTTCAGACGGTCTCCAAGTCGACACATTGCAGGGTGATCTCCACACTTAGACTTTTTGGTTACTAAAGACTGTTTTAGTTAAACTTAACTGTTAACTCTATAATTACTACAAAAATACTGAGAAAACTCCTCAGACCTAAATGAGAATGACTTCTTTATTGTGGTCAATCAGCCAAACAATTATAATAGAAACTGCCAAATTAAAAGTAACAAAGTTTCCAAATTAAAAGTAACAAATGAAAACCCCCAAAAAGAGCATGTCATGCAAAATCAATCAAGAAAAACAAGAACTCTCGTGACGTCCTTGCAAAAATAAAAACACCTTGACCCGTCGACATGCGCCCGCACGCGCACCTCCACGCACCCATGCGCACACACACCTTCGCCCCCCCAAAGAGAGACCCGAGCCTCAGATATCTTCTCAATATATACCCTGGCACTCCTAGGAGCCCAGGTGCCATATCACCTTATTTACCGGCATTACCCCCTATGTTTTCTAAATACACTGACCCAATTTCCCCTTATTTCCCATTACCTTTCACCCATATGCCCATTTATGGATTTTCCTCCCCTTATTTTTCATGACCTCAGACTAAACACCTGGGCCTTCTTCAGTCTGCACAACAAGTTTATGAGCACCACATGCCCATTTATGGATTTGCCTCCCCTTATTTTTCAGGGCCTAGGTCTGTGGACCACTGTTTTCTTCATTCTACATAACATGTTATTGCTATGGACCAAGGTCTGAGAACCATGGTCTTCTTCATTTTCCATAACAATTTATGAGCTAAGGTCTTGGAACCATGGTCTTTTCCATTCTACATAACAAGTTTGCAGTTGTTATTACAAATGTGCTCAGACTGACTAGGCCTGACAGCCCCGAATCTGGTTACAATAAACATCTTTGGCCTACAACATCGCCTACATATGTCTTATGACAGCAATTGTAATATTTTGCAAGGCCTAATACTTTACTTTGGTTATAGTATTGTAAGGAATAATATTTTAATTATTTCTACTAAGATTTTTTACAACAGGAGCACAAGGCCAAATTAACAAACAGAACAATCTTCCTCAAAACACCACTCTTACTAAAGCAAAATGAAAGAAAAGAAAATACAATTATCACTTCCCTAACTCCCTCTCAAAAAAACAAAATAATACATTTCAAAATAACTGGCATCAATCCCCCTACATACCCTGTCACCATAAGTTGGTATGTTTTGAATAAAAGTGTTTTATGAAATTGGCTGGCTAACAAGTCAAAAACAGAGTCCGTAATCATAGTCAGTATCAGGCATTGGTCAAGCACAAACAAATCTCAGTTGAAAGAATAAACAGAACAAAACAAAACTCACAAGTTCAACACACTCTGAACACAAACTTACAAATGTTCTCTGCTGAAATGAATTTTCTTTATGGTAATTAAGTTTTGTGCTTATTTCATTTTCTTTCTACATTTCACTTTCTCTGTTGAAAGGAATGCCCCCCCACCCCCCCCACCCCCCACTCTGGTCATGCTGACCTGTAATAAGTGTGTTCTTGATTTCTTGTTTTTGTACCCTGTGTTTCTGCAAACATATTGATTTCACTCGTGTGGTTTGTTCTCTCAGTGCTCCGGAGCGCTCCTATTGTTTTGCAGAGGTAAAGAGACGCGGACAAGTGCGAGGAGGAATCTTTCTTACAGTTTGGTGACCCCGACGTGATACTCTCGATCAGGTAAGACATGTCTGACTGACTACCTGGTCGGCAGTATTACTAGGAAGAAGTTATCCTTATTTTTAGCAGGAAAAACTAAGAAGAGTGCACTATATATATACACACTTTCCCAGTTTAAATGTAGATTAAAAACTCACCTCTTTAGTCAGGCGTACACATAATACATCCTATAGTATCATGCACTACTGTAGTACATCAGACCTGCACATTTTTATGAACAGCAGATATGTTAATCCCTTTCCACTGCTTCTCTCTTTGTGCTCATCCCGAGGCATCCAGACATTGTACCAGCTCCCAACGTCCTCTGTGGGACAAAGCCTTTGGACTTCCACTGAGCCGAGGCCGACTCTACGAATCCTGAGACATCTCCAGTTAGACTCTGTGATACTAAGAGATCCGAAGTCCATGATCCTTACACCAATACAACATTTAAATGACTGTATATTACAATCACACCCCCAGTGTCACCCATATGTGGATGGGTTCCTTCTTGAGTCCGGTTCCTCTCAAGGTTTCTTCCTTTACCAATTTAAGGTTGTTTTTCCTTGCCACTGCGGCCTGAGTCACCTCAGACTTGCTCATAGGGGAATAAATACATACACATTGTGAACTATATACATCTAATAATAACCTAGAATTTTTATTCTGTTAATTCTTATTTCTTTTATTATTCGTTATTCCCTTTATCATTATGTTTACCTTCTGCTCTATGTTTATGTTCTGTAAAGCTGCTTTGAGACAATGTCTATTGTAAAAAGCACTATACAAATAAACTTGAATTGAATTGAATTGAAACCTTCCCATGTAGTAAGGAAAATGCTAGAGTAGTGGTACAGAAGCTAACTACTGAAATAATTCCTAAATATGGCATCCCTGTAGGAATTGATTCTGACAAGGGAACTCCATTTACATCTAAAGTCACTCAGCTTCTGTGTAAAGAGTTAAAGATCAATTGGCATTTCCACATTCCTTACCATCCACAGTCATCAGGTATGGTGAAGCGAGCCAATTGCACAATAAAAGACAAAATTCGTAAAGCAATGCACACGTCCGGTTCCAAAAATTGGCTACACGCACTGCCACTCGTCTTAGCAGATATGAGGATGACCGCACAAGTGGCTTTGGATCACCTGTCTCCCTATGAGCTCGTGATGGGGAGACCATTTCCCCAACCTTGGCAAAGAGGCAAACAGGCATTGGGAACGGGGGACCTTGATGTACACCTCAACGAGTACTCTGCAGGGTTAATTCAGAAGCTTAACGAGTATTGGGTGCGGGTAAATTCAAAACAACCCCAAATTCCAATTGGCAATACTCACCCTTTTAAGGTGGGAGATCGTGTCTTGGTCAGAAATTTGGAAAAATTAGGCATACCTTTAGGTGAGACCCCATATAGTGGACCTGCAGAAATAGTCGCTGTGACTCGCACTGCTGTGTTAACTGATCTTTTTCCACAGTGGATCCACGCCTCCCGTTTAAAACCAGGTATGGGTTGGAAAGAGGAATCATAAGTAAAAAGTCTGTCTAAACAGTGTTTGTGTTTCAGAAATTTGAGGCAACAGCTGACGACCTTTTCAGGGGTCCCCTCTTCCCAGCATCCAAATAGAAGGATCGGCTGATCTACAAAGAGGGGGATGTTGGTGAGCTCCAGGTAACGACACATCTCTCAGCAAAAGGCTGACATCATTGAGCGAAACAGCGTGGTGACCCCGCAGACTCTCCTGTGCCGCCTGTTCAGACATCTGCCACGGTGCAAACGGTGCACAAGGAAGCTGTTGGGGACAGAAAGACAACCTCTACTGGAATCAGGAAACATAGCCAGTGACCAGTATGGCTGTTCTACTTCTACTACTGCTCGTCGCGCTTGGGACAGGGATTCCCGTCCAAGCTCATCTGCACGATAATACCTTCTGGCAGTTCGCGAATTGGACGACAAGAAATAGTGTTTGCATTTGTAATTATACTTCATTATTATTCAGTATAAAAGAGGGGATTGCTGAAATGAATTTTCTTTATGGTAATTAATTTTTGTGCTTATTTCATTTTCTTTCTACATTTCACTTTCTCTGTCGAAAGGAATCCCCCCCCCCTCTGGTCATGCTGACCTGTGATAAGTGTGTTCTTGATTTCTTGTTTTTGTACCCTGTGTTTCTGCAAACATAAGCAGGATGGTAAGGCTTGCTGATAACGTTACCTTAATCTTAAGGGAATAGAAAACGAGGAAATCTCTGTCATGTAAAAATGTATTTCTGTGTTATATGTTATGTCATCTTCACCTCTTCTGATTTAATGTTCTTGATTTGAGTCTATCCTGTTCTTTTAGCGCTCTTGACAGGATGAAGAAGACAAGATAGGTTGACCTGCTTGTGAGATTACTCGCAGGACATTCAGTTTCTCTTTGCTCATGTACAGGCTTTCTGACCTTCAATGCTTGGATAAGAGTTGTGAGGAAGCAGCATTCTGGCATATCCCTATCTATGTTGATAGAACTTAGCCCCCGCCTTATCTAATACACCATAGCTTACTGTATTTCATTGCGTATATATTCTGTTCTGTCGCTCAGTTCTTAGAGCAGCTGTTTGGAATAAACCAGATTTGATTTCACTCGTGTGGTTTGTTCTCTCAGTGCTCCAGAGCGCTCCTATTGTTTTGCAGAGGTAAAGAGATGCGGACAAGTGCGAGGAGGAATCTTTCTTACATTCTCTCTCTGATGTGACAATCAACAATAAATGAAATGGATTAACATTTAGAGGATATAGCATACGAATGAGCAATGTTAAAGCACAACTCAAATAAAGTAGTCACAATGGCACGAAAAGGCAAAAAGGGATCCAGGCAGTCCTTTTATCTGGAACAGGTGGAGATGATAACCAATTGGAGCCTTCATCATATTAACTCCTGGAACCACCTTCCTGAAAACTCATAGACTATAAGACTATATTTAAAATAGAATATTAGGGACACAGAGGAAAAAAAAAGAAAAATCACAGACTTCGAGAATGAACTCATAATATTGTAACCTGTTGTTTGAGAGGAGGACAGTTGTTAAAATGACAGCTGTGGGGCATTTTGTGGAATTGTTCTTCAGTATGGTTTCACAAACAAGGACATACTTAATCTTTTGGCACATCAGCATCACATTGTCATAAGTATCTTATGTCATCTTTTCCGCAGAAAGGACCAGCCTTAAATTTATGACTTTCCTTCTTCCTCTATGTGGCCCTAATACTCTGTCATATAAAATGCACATTCCATATAAATATAAAAACACAAAGTGTAACATTGTTCCTTTATTGAATATGGATAAAACAAAGCAGGTAAACCATCAGCTCCTTTTGAATCTGAAGTCACTCAGTGACTCTACAAGATGGAAAGCACAGAATCCAAGCATAGTATACAACAAAAATGATAAATACACATTCAAAAGGTCTGTATATAAAACACACACCGCATGTCTGCACACTGAAATAAATGCAGGACAAATCCATACACATCAACTGAACAGACAAATGAATGGATGCAGTAGCCTCCATGTAAGCTTGCATTACACACAGTATGCAGCACAAACATTATAAGAGGCCAAATCAATTAAAAAAGAAAAATATTGAACACAAAAAAACCCAAATTCCTCTGCCATATTTAACCAAAATATTTAACCAAAATTGAAAGCACACATACTAACTAAAATAATTCAACACATTTCGGTCCCTCATCAGCCGACCACTGTCGTCATCAGGGAAGATTGCCGGATTGTCCCAGTCCATGGCTGGTGGCACTCTGGGGGCCCTCTCCTTCCTCAGGCAGGCCACATTGTGGATGACAGCACAAGCCACAGTAATGTCACATGCCCTCATGAAGTCAGTGAAAGCGTGCCTTCAGGAGGCCATTTCAACAGGTCATTCAAAAGGTCATTTCAACTCTGTGCCTGGTCCTGGCATGGGCATGGTTGTAGGCCTGCTGCGCTTCCTGGGGGTCTGTGAAAGGTGTCAGGAGAAAAGGCTGGCAGCCATACCCACTGTCTCCCAGCAACACACCAGAGAATTCACCTGTCAACACAAAATCTCATCATTACTACTTCATAAACACAGTGATGTTCTTGACACAGCCATGATGTAAAAAGTGGACTGTTTTGGCCCGGTCATGTTTAATCTACATCACACACACACACACACCACACCACACACAAAAAGACACTTTCTTTGTCACACAAGAACATTCAATGGAGTCAGTGAGCAAGCGACCTTGGTTCCTTTGAAAGGTGCTATATAAATTAAAGTGATTATTATTAGCTCATCTATTTATTCAATTCAATTTTATTTTATTTATATAGCGCTTTTCACAATTGTTTCATTGTTTCAAAGCAGCTTTACATTAATAATAGCACAAAGTACTTGTGCTGATTGAATATACATATACCAGTAAATTGTTTCTGAAGCAAACATTGTGTGTAACTAATGTCCATAACTGAATTGAATAAATCCAAGGAGTTATTTTTCAGTACAAAAGACACTATCCATGGCTAACAGTAATCTGCTGCAGCAACTGTAACGTTGCGGGTGTCTGTCAGGCAAACTTGTGGCCACCAGCATGCCTCTTTATAGGGTCAGGGTATATTCTGGCAAATGGTTTCCCTATTGCATTTCGCAATTGGCATAGCAAACTGTAGCATACACCATTTACCAACACGCGATGGGAAACTCGCAAAGCACAATGTTCCTTCTGTTTACCCAGCGAGATACCATAGAAAGGAATTAAAAGTACGAGGCTCCAGATGTAAGAGGGGGGGCAACAGTTACAACATTAACATTCTTGTTGACGACACAAATGATGCTTTAGGACTCACATTTTTGGGCTTAAACAAAGCATCACTAGAGCAACTCTTCGTCGTAATCATACACTAGATTTAATAATATCTCACAGAATAGATGTCACTGATATAGATATCATTCCTCAAAGTGATGACATCACAGACCTTTACCTCATACTGTACACACTACCTGTAGAACAGATTAACTGTGTCTCACCACGTTATCGACTTGGTAGAACTATTATTCCGACCACCAAAGACAGATTCACAAATAACCTGCCTGATCTGTTTCAACTTCTTACTGTACCCTCAAACACAAACGATCTAGATGTAATGACTAACAGCATAGGTGCTATATTCACTAGCACATTAGACACTGTTGCCCCAATCTGATTACAGAAGGTTAGAGATAAAACGCTTGCACCGTGGTATGTCATACTCACACCCTCAAGAGAGAGACCCGTAACCTCAAGCGGAAGTGGAGAAAAACTAAATTAGAGGTTTTTAGAACTGTGTATAAGGACAGTTTGTCCAGCTATAGACAGGCTCTAAAAGCTGCTAGGGCTGAGCACCTGAGCAAACTCATAGAAAATAACCAGAACAATCTTAGGTTTTTATTTAGTGGCTAGATTAACAGAAATCTGAACACACTATTCCATCACAGTTCAGTAGTGAGGATTTTAAGAGATTCTTCACTGATAAAATCGAAAGTATCAGGAATAAAATAGGTGACGCTCAACATATGAGAGCAACTATAGACCCAGTCTCACTTAAGGCTCTAGACACACAACTACAGTGCATTACAAGTACAGGACAGGAAGAGCTAGATAAACTTATTACTACAGCTAAATCAACAACTAGACCCCATTCCAACTAAATTACTGAAAGAAGTGTTACATAAAGCTGGTGAGCCTCTTCTTAATATTATTAACTCCTCGTTATCTTTAGGTTACGTCCCTAAATCTCACAAGTTGGCAGTTATTAGGCCACTCATCAAAAAACCAACTTAGATCCAAATGAACTATCAAATTACAGACCTATTTCACACCTTCTGTTTGTCTAAAATACTTGAAAAGTTTGTCTGTTCAACTGAACTCCTTCTTACAGGAGAACAATAACTTCGAAGAGTTTCAGTCAGGTTTCAAGCCCCATCATTCATCTAACCGAAACTGCAATTGTGAAAGTCACAAATGACTTGCTCTTAGCTTCAGACCAAGACTGTATGTCCCTATTAGTTCTACTTGACCTTAGTGCTGCATTCGACACTATAAATCACAACATTCTTCTAGATCGCTTACAAAATTACACAGGTATTCATGGACAGGCTTTAAGTTGGTTTAGATCCTACCTATCTGACCGATACCATTTTGTAGAATTAAATGGTGAATCCTCCAATTTCCTATCAGTTAATTATGGGGTCCCTCAAGGATCACTTCTAGGACCCCTGCTTTTCTCGATATACATGCTTCCATTAGAGAACATCATTAGAAGACATGGGATTAATTTCCACTGTTATGCTGACGACACAGTTATATATCTCATCAAAACCAGATGAAATATGCAAAGTGTCCAAATTAACTCAATGCCTTAGAGAGATAAAAGACTGGGTGAGCTGTAATTTTCTGTTGTTAAACTCCGATAAGACAGAAATACTACTCATAGGTCCAAAAACCAGTAAACAGAAACTCTCATAACTTAACTTTCATTTAGAGGGATGTACTGTTACTAGTAGCTCGACAGTGAAAGACCTGGGTGTTATATTAGACAGCAACTTGTCTTTTGAAAATCATATCGCCCATACTACAAAAAACATTCTTTCACCTTAGAAATATTGCCAAGCTGAGAAACATCCTGTCTGTATCAGATTCTGAGAAGCTATTTCATGCATTCATGACCTCTAGACTGGCCTACTGTAATGTATTACTGGGTGGTTGTCCTGCATCTTTAATAAATAGGCTTCAGTTAGTCCAAAATGCAGCTGCCAGAGTTCTCACTAGGACAAGAAAGTATGACCATAAAACCCCAATTTTATCATCTCTACACTGGCTACCTGTTAAGTTTAGAATTGATTACAAACTGCTGCTACTTACATACAATAATATGGTACGTAATTAATGGTTTAGCTCCCATGTACACCAATATAACACCAATATAACGGAGTTAAAATATTCTGATGTCTTTATAATTGTATAAATAAAATATTAAATAAATAATGACATTAAATTAAATGTATATATTATGTTAATATTTATATTTAATCTTATAGAAAGGAATGTGCAGGTTTCAGGAAGTGTCAGGCTTAAGTAGTTATATATAAACTCAGAAAAGGAATAAATGAGCTGAAAAATCAAAAATAGTAGGAAATTAGGAGGAGCTATGTAAAATAGATAGGAGGAGACAAAATCTTAAACTTAAAAATAATGGGAAATCGGCTACAGTATGCAAATTATGAGAAGGATAAATAGAGACAGCCTGACTGAGAATTTGCGCACTCGACTGCACCACACCTGTATGATTGGATTGATTGCTGACTTAAATTTTCTTTAATTCTTTTTGGTTTTGCTGTTTGACTAAAAGACTATTGGTTATTGGTTGAAAGTTCGATCCACCCATTGATGTGTCACCTCAGAAAGGGACTCTGAGTTCCGACAGAAGTAATGAGTGAATGGACGGGTTCGAGAGTGAAAGATGATCAGTGGCCCTGCCATTACTGTTTTAATGTGTCTGCAGAATCTCCTGAGCATTAAGTGCACCAGCTGCGGTCATGATTGCTATGGCTTCATCAGGAACAGGCAGTGCATCAAACCATATGCAACCTGAGCAGGATATCGTTCAAGAAATCTCAGCCTACTGTGATTAAAAAAGACCCTATTCAAAAATAATAAGTAAAAATGTAGCGATCACAGCTGTATATATAGGTCCCGGGTGGTGAGCTGTGATTGGTCTGCCCTGCGGACAGACATGGTGTAATTGGTGCTTCCACAGTCTATCATGTCTGAGGCATTTCCTATAGTAAGGTACCTTACTCTGATTTCGGAGAACCGTGGTTACGCAAATAACTTTACATTCATGAGCCTGTTTTTTATGAAGTTCACTGTTGAGCAGCTTCTCTCACAGGCCACTTGTGTGATGGACAATGTTTATAGCAACTTGTGTCCAATCATATGGTAGGCATCATTTAGAAGATTGTACTAAAAGAGGGTGAGATACATATATGACAGTTTTTTACAGGAGGAACAAGTTTTGCTCTCTAGTTCAACATCCATCTGTTTCACTTTCTCTTCCTGTTAAGGTAAAGATTCTACATGCTCAAATTCTAGTGTTTCAGCTCTCTCTTTTGTACCAGTGAGGGAAGTATGGTTCTTTTCCGTGAACCGGTTCTTTCGGAAAGTTCGTTTTAATAAATCAGTTCAAAAATCCAGTTCTCCAGTTCTTTTACGTCCCGGCGTAATGACGTAAATTCCTTCATCCCGCCGCTGCTGGCAGATATTAATACAATCAATAACACATTTGAAAAGTCATTTGTAATCATAACTTTAGTTGAATACGTTTCTTACATTTAAGTTTTGCAACTAAAACACCCAGTACAGGCATTGATGGGCAAATGTGGATGTTTTACGTGTATTAAAGATATAAAGCTAATAAACAAATCCGGCATATAAAAACACAGACTAACCTGCACAATAGTCAATAGTAAAATTAACTGATATATATTGAGTGAACAGTTTAGTTTTTTTTTATAAAAATGTGTAATAGCCTATGACTAGTTACTATGCATATCCCAATAAGTTTCGTTTGTTATTAAATAAACTTATATGTTTGCCAAAATCGCCCCTGAAGTCCTCGCATTACTCGCGCTCATTATCATCAGTTGTCACGTCCAAGGTTCAGTGCTGTGACTCATGTTGTGTAGGCTGCTCTGTAGTTTCACGCATGTGCAGTATCAACAGCTCATCGGTTCTCAGTATGTCGGACGCAACCGAAAGAAACAGTTCTCAGTTCAGTGATTTAAGCATTCGCAGTATCAACAGCTCATCAGTTCGACACGTCCAAAAGAAACTGTTCTCAGTGCAGTATACTAATGATTCAGTGCTTTGATGATTAGCCTATACTTTTCTATTGTGTTATATCAACTTATTTAAAAATGAAATAAGCTGTTCCTGAAAATGTCATGCATTATTGATCAAACAAATAGCCTAAATGTTTAGTTTGACTGTTTTACAAAACACATTGTGTTTCCAAACTTAAAATGTTTTCCTGTAAATTATATTACTGTAATGCTTTCTAAACAATATTATTAAGGCAACAATGTATTTTTACAAATATTTCTGAATGTTAATTCAATCTTTGTTCAATTTATATTCAAATTGAATATGTAGCTTCTTGTATGAGCAGTATAGGCCTATATTTTGTTTGCATTTTTTGTATGCTATTATGCTATTTCTATTTGCACATTTTGTGAATTTTTCTTTACAGTATTACCGTAAATGCTGAAAAATACTTGCAAGTATACATGTTAAGAGGAATATAGAGCAAGCTAGTATCTCTTGGTTAGGCTTTTTAATCTAATAAAGACTCTCCCTGTTGCCAAGGGAGAATGGGTGTAACCTCAGAATTAGATGTATACTGTAGAGATCTTAGGGTACCTTCAGCCCCACCTCTTTTTGACACCTCTCACTCTAAAGTCACAAACAACCAGGTATAAAGAGAAGCCACTTTTGAAGATGACCTCCAAAAATAGGAGCAATAGTTTCAGCAATAGGCTTCATTTTGATAAGGCTGGACCACAGAAAGCAAAGGACAAGACAAAGTCAAATAAGCTTTGTGAGAACACCAATTTGGCCTGTCAGACAAAGCAAAGCGGATGAGAGGTTAGTTAAAATGATCGCATCGATTTACAACCCTTTTCTATTGTGGATGACACTGGATTTAGAAGATACTTGAAGGCACTTGATCCATCATACATTTTACCAAACAGAAAAAACATAAAACACTGATGCACAGCTCTACAGCAAAATTAAGGAAGAGGAAGGTGAAGGTCAACAACGCATCTGCTGTTTGTCTAACCACTGATACCTGGACATCACAGATAACTACCAGCTTTATGGCAGTCACTTGTCATTTTATTGATGAAAATTTTACACTTTCGGACTGCTTCTCTTTTACAGAAAGACATACTGCTGACAACCTGGCAGCTGAACTTAAAAAGATCTGTGAAGAGTGGGAAATCACAGACAATGCCAGCAACATAAAAGCAGCAATTCAGAAAGTACTGGAATGGAAGCACTTGCCATGCTTTGCCCACACTTTGAATCTGATTGTGAGGGAAAGCCTAAAACACATTCAAGAGACCGTGACAAAAATGTTGTTGAATTTGTCTACAGAAGCACTGTTGCAACAGAAAGGTTAAACGCAACACAAAAACAAATGTGACTTGAAGAGCTGAGGCTCAAGCAGGATGTTATGACTAGATGGAACTCCATTATTACATGTTAAAAAGATTTTGGCTGCAGAAAATAGCAATCGTTGCTACAATTGCACTTGTCAACCCTAACCTTCCAACCTTGGCACTTGATGAATGGGACATAATTAAAGATGTGTGTGAGATTTTAAAGCCCTTTGAAGAAGTCACTGTTGAAATTAGTGCTGAAAGGTATGTAAAATTTAATTTAACATAGAACTCCACTGGTGAAATATTGGAAATAAATATGTTTGTGTTACATTTCAACTGACTTTTTTCCTTCTCATAAACAATGATAATGTCACGAACACGTGAAACAGGTTAGATCCAAATGCTGGTTTATTAGGCGATATCCAAAACAGGCAAGGTTCAAGCATCAGGCAAACAACAACATCAAATGAAATCCAAAAACAGTAGTCAATAATCCAGGCGTAGGTCAGGGCAGGTAGCAAACATTCATAAACAGGCAGGGTCAAAACAAGGCAATAGACAGAACAGAACAGAACTAATACACTCAGAATGCAGACAGGGCTAGCAGTACTTCGCACCATCAGAGAGTTCTGAGTGAGCTTAAATAGACCAGGTGATTACAAACAGGAAACAGGTGTGCTGAGTAGGTGGTGCAATAAATTGTGGGAAATGGAGTCCTGATGATAAAGTGCAGCAAATCCTCTGCAGGCAAGCAGAGGGAGCCTTCATGGCTCTCATAACAGATAACTCATTTGATCTCACTGTTCTTTTGTCTTTTTATTAAAACAGATGTGAGACTGCATCCAAGGTTATTTTAGCAAAAAATTGTTCAGAAATTGAGGGGAGCTGTGTCTAAGCATGGACCAGTTATTGCAATGATGGACTCACTGGCTGCGGACATGCAAAAGCTTTTCCACAAGAGAGAGCATTTTCGTCTGCTTTCTGAGGCTACCCTGCTTGACCCCAGATTTAAGGATTTGAACACTGCTGTCTGTAATTTTATATGGAATAATAAAAAACCTAGGATTAAACTCGCTTCCCTTCTCCAGCCAAGGGAGTGTGGGGGTGGCTCATTGCCAACATGCAGCTCTATTATTGGGCTGCTCAGATTAAACAAATGCTTAGATGGTTTCTGAACAATACCAACTCCTTGTGGGTCAGCATGGAATCCTTTGCCTGTGCTCCAAGAATGCTAGCATCTCTCCCATTTATTGATAACTTTAGAGAGGTCCCCCTAGTAGTTGAAAACATTGTCATTTAACACCCTTTTGGATTGGGAAAATGCCAGAAAGTATCTCTGTGTCCCCAAAAGTCTGACTATGCAATCCCCAATCACTTTGAACCCTGATTTCCCTGCCTCGTTAGCCAATGTCGGCCTTCAAACCTGGGCAGAAAAAGGTATTTCTAATTTAGGCAGCTTATTTTCAGGCAGGATACTGAAATCTTTTGATTTACCAAATTCCTAAAACTAATTTTTTCAAATTTCTCCAATCATGTCATTTTATTCAGTCTGAAATAAGAGAGGGGAAAATTCACTGGGAACTCTGATATTGAGAATAGTCTTCTTCTGCCAGGGGTGTTAAAAAAGAAGGTCAGATTTCTTATCTGTACTCTCAGTTATCAGAAACCTCCTCGCCCTTAAATTCTTTGAGAAAGGTCTGGGAAAGTGATATGGGCCAACCATTTACTGATGACGAATGGCTTTCTATACATGAGGAGGTTTTTCATAAATCAACCTCAAGCTCTGTGCATGAGCAAAACTTTAAATTCATATACAGGACATATCTTACCCCAGTGCACCTCCATAAAATGTACCCAAATGTATCTAAGCTGTGTTTTAAATGTAAATCTGAAATAGGAACATCGGTGCATTTATTCTGGGACTGCAAGAACTTTCAACATTTTTGGCATGAGGTACATGATATGGTTCAGAAGATACTGGCCAGAAAGTTCACTATTAACTACATATTTACTTAACTGCAAAACATCACTTGATTTCTCTACTGCTTCACATGCTTTGTTAAATTTCATTTCTTATTTGGAAAAAAAAATGTATACCTATTCTATGGTCATCTCCACAGGTACCAAATCTAGAGATGTGTTTTCCCTTTGGAAAAACTTACGCATGACTTGCAGAACAAATCTGAATCCCTTTGTGGGATTTACTTGAACAAGCGAGACCCCAAACCTGACCTGTTTTGATTTGCCCTTTGCCTTTCCACAGTCACGCTCATATTAAAATGCATTGTTGTTATATTGTTACTAACATGTTTGAATGTATACTGTGTGTGCTGACTGATTGGCTCTGTTGTTGTTGTTTTGTTTGAATTCTAATAAGAAATCAATAAAATTATAATTAGAAAAAAGACTTGACATTCATGACTTGAGACTCGACTCGGACTTGAGATAAATGACCTCGAAATAACGTTTTTTAAAATAAATCTGTTTTTGAACGCACGCAAGAGCGTAATCTAACCAAGTGACTTACAGTACAGTCGTGACGAAACATGGAAGGTGCTACACCAAAAATAATTAAAGTTCGGGTACTGGGATTTTGAGAGAACAGCAGCAGTATGCAAGGCCTGCAAGATGAAGATATCCGATATCAGAGATTCAAGTTCCAGTCCCCTTATTCAGTTTAACCACTATTTTTACATTTGTGATGGACAGGACTCCCTGCAGTTTTGGGCTGTGAACAGGCATACTATCGCCTCTTTGTTCAAGGTAGCAGTAAGAGTTATGGCCATCCCTGCATCAAGTGCACCTTGAACATGTTTTCAGCCATGGTGGTGAGAATGTGACCACAACACTCACAATTGAGTGACAATTCTATCAAATTTAATATTTTGCAAGTGCAATGTAGTGTAAATGGTTGGTCACTGTATATGGAAATGTCAGCTTTTTTGCAATAGCACTTTGGGTGAAAGGCGTATGGATTGTTCAATATATACACGTGTATATATTATATATATATATATATATATATATATACATACATATATATACGTATATATATGTATATATATACGTATATATATATATAAAAACCTCGGAGTTGCAAGCACAGCCACATTCATGGGCGTGCACAAACATTCAATTTAAAGGGATAGTTCACCCAAAAATGAAAATTCTCTCTCTCTCCAATAGTTAATTCACTTCAAGGTTTGTGTGATTCAATAATTTACGTTTTTTGATTGACCTGATTGTTGTTAAAAAAAGAAGGATCTAATTTAAGGATGTGTTCATGTCCCATTAAATGCTTGTTCAAAAAATGCCATTTGGTTGCACAGAAACCATTGTACTTTTTTATATATACACTTTTCTATTGTCTTCTGCCATGTTTGAGGCATATTGAAACTTTTCATGCTTTTATGTTGGCCGTATTTCAGTTACATTTAAATCTTAGGCTTTGTAGTTTTGATTTTTCTTCATTTTTAGATTTTTATTGTATTTACAACTCACCTGTATGTGGACACATTTTAAAAATAAATGCACAATCTTTTTTGTTGCAAATAAAACTCAGTCCATAAATACTGTAGATTTAACTTTGATGATTTAACTAAATGTATATAATAAACAAACATCTGTATGACTTGCCAGGGACTTGCTTGACTGAAGCTACAACTTGCTTGACATAAAGCAGTGACTTGACCCTCACTTGCTTGAGACTTGAAGGATAAGACTTGAGACTTACTTGTGACTTGCACATACTGCGGTAAAGTTGGTTTTATATTCACACATTCGGACTTCCAGGTTCAATAATGTAATGTGTCTGTGTTTTCCCCTTGTTTCTGTCTGCCGTCTCTCCCTGATGTTAATTGTTGACCCCGCCCACCTATCTGTTACCATGGACACTAATTACATTCATTCTCTTCCCCAGGTGTTTTGTCTTAGTCCTTGTCTGTCTCTGTTTTGTGATTGGTTCTCGTTCACCATATATACTCTGTCTGTTCACTTCAATGTTGTTGGTCGTTGTTGGTGTGTGCATGTCCGTGCTCCCGTTTCCTGTTTGTTCCGCGTTGCCTGCCTGTTTGTGTTTTGTGTATTAAAAACCTTAAACTGCGTTTGGATCCTCACCCGCTTTGTCTCACCGTGTCACTTCGTGACAAATAACTTTCTAATTAAATAAAGTGCAATAAAGTAATTTTTGGCTAATTCTATTCAGCGACATGATTCTCAACCTACTACTTTTTTCACAAATCGATCAAAATGGCCAAGTATTTGTTTAAATGGCATACTTACTGGTGAACGTTCACTGAATATCCAATGTAGTGTGGCAAAAAATAAGGACTGTAACTTTAATGGGGTATTTATAATTCAAATCTAAAATGATTCTTAATAAAATAGTTTTTTTTTTAAAGCTACTTGGAAAAAAAATACAAATCATCATTTCATGATTGTGTTTCTTTAAAGTAGCAGGAAAGATATTTAAGAAAGAAAAATGTATTTCATTTAAAGCTATGAACAACTTCATATTTTTTATCTATACATAAAGGAAAAAATATAGCTGCTAATAATAGCAGCTTCCAAAATAACTTTAGGCCCATTAAAAAATATGAACTATGCATAAATCAACCAACTTTGGCTTACTAACCCATTGTTTCACTTTAAACTTGATAAGAATACTCAAAACATTTGAGGAAACTTTGAAAAACACACTAATTTTTTTTCTTAAGTTTGTAGAGCTTTAAAAAAATATTCGATAAGTGGGGTGGGGCTAAGAGCCATGGGAGCCGCCAAGGCTCACTTCAGTGGACCTCAGTTGCACCCCACTCATCAGAATGATAGTACAGCTTTCTTGTATACACATCACATTCAATCAGATCTTTATAGTTAAGTCCTAGTTAGCAGCAGCACACTAGCATGTGCTAAATGTAGTTCACTCTCACTGTACACTTGCATGTAAATAGTCAAACATTCAGTACATGTCTCAAAGTTTCCATCCTCAACCTAACCACATGCTCTACTCTTCACCACAACACTACAAAACCAATATAATAGAAAGCTCTGTAAATCGTAACATAAAATCCTAAATAATGTCTCCCTGTGTTAATCTTGTGCAAAACACACCCAATATATCATTTAATTACAGCATTTATTTTCCTTGTAGTCTGATGCAAATCAAAAAAGACCCCAAAACATGCTTAACTCAATAATCAAATAAAATCAACATTTATTTTATAAATGTTTCAAACCAAATAATCAACATAACTGCCCAAGGCAAATAATAAACAAGAAAAAATACCCTCTTAGGAACATAATGGTACAAACCAATTTCCTGTGACACAGCATAAAGATCACACTGGGACACCAAGTCTCCCTTTGTTTGCTGATACATTAAGTGCAGCCACTAACCCCATGGATCAGAGCACCTTAAACCTCAGGTAGAGCAAGGCACCGAACTCCCCCCAACTGCTCCCTGGGACCTGCAGCATAAATGGCTGCCCACTGCTCCGGGTGTGTGTGCACTTTGGATGGGTTAAATGCAGAGAACAAATTCTGAGTATGGGTCACCATACTTAGCTGTATGTCACGTCACTTTTTTTTTCTCCAAGCACCATGGAGAATAACAGTTCTGCAAAGCTGTAAAGCTACTCAGTGTACATAGAGAATGATAGTGTGAGTGCAATATAAAATGAATGCTACTGTAAATACATCAGGAAAACATGAGAGAATATTAAGTTGGTTCATTCAACAGCATTAAGTATGTTCATTAGGCTGTGTCATCTTATAATGAAAACTAAAGAATCTAAAAAAGGGTATGTTTTAAATGGAATGAGCTTTGACACCGAACCCGAAAAGCGAATACTGTATTACAGTGAAGTTATTGATTTATATTTATGAAAAATCATAAAAAATAAACAAAGATATTTCCCCAAAATAAGTGTTGTAGTATATCAGGACATCAGTGATGAGTGACCTAAGTTTGGTGACTTTTGTATTCGTTTTTCGGGTTTTGCACTTTGCAGACGGTCCCTTGGAATCCCTTGGGTCCCTTGGAATCTGGCTCAGGTGTTCGCACATAGAGACTTGTGTATTTTGTCCACCGCGGAGGAAAGCAGATATTGAGGAAAATTAGGTTGTACATTACTACAGTAGAACAGGTGTTATTTGTGTAATAAAAGCATTTAGCTCAGGAGTTGTTGACTCGGGAAACTCTAATCTGTGAATATGTGGCCAACTTTACTTAAGTACTAGTCTCAACCTCGCCATTTATTAGTTTGTGTCAGGTTGAAAAGGGATAAAATATATGATCAACAAACCCGGCGCATGTGGCAGGGCATACAGGCGATCACAAACTACAAGACAGCTTCACCTGCTTGTGATAGCGACGCCTCCCTCCCAGACGCGTTGAACGAGTTCTACGCTCGGTTCGAAGTACAGAACAACGTTACGCCAAGGAAGACCATGCCTCGTCCCGACGACCAGGTACTCTGTCTATCCACGGCCGACGTGAGGAGATCTCTATGCAGAGTTAACCCACGGAAGGCTGCTGGACCAGACAACATTCCTGGCAGGGTGCTCAGAGAATGTGCGGAACAGCTAGCGGATGTCTTTACGGACATCTTCAACATTTCCCTGAGCAGCGCCGTTGTTCCTACGTGCCTCAAAACTACCACCATCGTTCCTGTCCCAAAGAAGTCTACAGTGTCTTGCCTCAATGACTATCGTCCCGTTGCACTCACACCCATAGTTATGAAGTGCTTCGAGAAGCTCGTCATGAGGCACATCAAGACCCAGCTACCACCCTCACTTGACCCCCTACAGTTCGCGTATCTTCCAAACCGCTCCACAGACGATGCCATTACCACAGCCCTCCACTTAGCCCTCACCCATCTGGACAATAAGGACACTTATGTACGAATGCTGTTCATAGACTTTAGTTCAGCATTCAATACAATCATCCCTCAGCACCTGATTGGGAAGCTGAGCCTGCTGGGACTAAACACCTCAGTCAGTCCGGATCGGGAACAGCATCTCCAGCACCACCACACTGAACACTGGAGCTCCTCAAGGCTGCGTGCTCAGTCCACTGCTGTTCACTCTGCTGACTCACGACTGTGCAGCAATGCACAGATCGAATCATATTATTAAGTTCGCCGATGACACGACCGTGGTGGGTCTCATCAACAAGAACGACGAGTCAGCATACAGGGAGGAGGTGCAACAACTAACTGCCTGGTGTAGAGCCAACAACCTTTCTCTGAATGTGGACAAAACTAAAGAGATGGTTGTGGACTTCAGGAGAGCACAGAGCGACCACTCTCCGCTGAACATCGACGGATCATCTGTAGAGATCGTCAAGAGCACCAAATTTCTGGGTGTTCATCTAGCGGAGAACCTCACCTGGTCACTCAACACCAGCGCCATCACCAAGAAAGCCCAGCAGCGTCTCTACTTCCTCCGAAGGCTGAGAAAGGCACATCTCCCTCCCCCAACCCTGACCATGTTCTACAGAAGGACCATCGAGAGCATCCTGAGCAGCTGCATCACTGTCTGGTTTGGGAACTGTACGATCTCGGATCGCAAAACCCTGCAGCGGATAGTGAGGACAGCGGAGAAGATCATTGGGGTCTCTCTTCCCTCTATCATGGACACTTACACCACACGCTGCGTCCACAAAGGCAACAGCATTGTCGATGACCCCACACACCCCTCACACACACTCTTCACTCTCCTGCCGTCTGGAAAAAGGTACCGAAGCATTCGGGCCCTCACGACCAGACTGCGTAACAGTTTCTTCCCACAAGCCATCAGACTTCTCAATAACTGAACTGTACTATACTGAGCACAACATACACACACATCATCTGTATGGACTGCATAGACCCTCACAAAACACACACACTGAGATATTGTCCAATATGTGCAAAAACAGCAGAAAAGTGTGCAAAACAGTCATCTGCTGTTTTTTTGCACAACTCTATATATAATCCAAAGGACCTGCTGCTAAGAACCTGCTGCTGTTCATTCTTTTACTGCACAAAATATTGTTTGAACATTCAGTATTTACACCGGTCGGTCGGCGCTGTTTCTGTTACTGTTTATTGTCTTTTGTGTATTGCATTTTTTGTATTGTCTTGTAACTTAATGTCTGCACTGTTTTTTGTCCTGCACTGTCTTTTGTCCTGCACTGTCTTGCTTGTCTTGTCCTGCACTGTTTGCACCAGGTTGCACAGTTGCACTTTATGTGGCTAAGACTACTTACATGTCCTTAGCCCTGTCTTTGTTTTATGTAGCACCTTGATCCTGGAGAAACGTTGTCTCATTTCACTGTGTACTGCAACAGCTATATATGGTTGAAATGACAATAAAAAGCTTCTTGACTCTTGACTCTTGAACTCATGGTTTTGAATTAGTTACCTAGCAAATCAGTTATTTTCAGTAAATTAATTCATAAGCTTCTTGGTCCCCATTGCTTTTGCTCTATACTTCTCACCAAAATGAAGACATAGAATGACATCATGTCGTTCTTCCTTAGAAAAGATAAGGTACACAGTGAGAGAGCCAGATGGTTCAGGTAATAGTAATACCAACAAAATATTTTGGTATATAATTGTAGTAATAACAACAAAAAGACATGACAGAGTAAAAATGAGGATGGTAAAATATATAAATACATTCTCATCAGCAAATAAATGAAAACTGAAAAATGCTAAGATAGACAGATGAAGTAATAAGTGCACTTAAAACCATTTGTTTAAATGAAAAGGATATATATATATGTATGTATATATAAAAAAGATGAATTTGCTGATTTCTTTGCAAAAAACCCCACAAAAATTGTAGAAGACAGTAACTGTATGTAATGCAAATATAAAAAATAAAATTGAAATGCAAATACATTGTTGAATGATTATAAACATGGTATTTTGCCTGTTTGCAGTGCAGAAAATGATATGACAACAATAAGGTCTAAATATAACTGGCCCCTCTAACAATACAACTGTCCCCAGCTTGCCCCCCCTTGACCAGTCATTTACACCTTCCTTTATTATTTTGTAGTCTTTTGTAGAAAAGAGCTTACAGTAAAAACAATACACAGCATTGTTTTTGATTGAGTATGAAAGCCAGCTCCTGGGAATTTTTTTGCCATTTGACAGATGTCTCTGTTATAAGAATGAATGGAACCCTCTTCTAGACTTGTCTTTAGGGTAGGAAAAATCCATTCAAACCAGGAATGACCCTCTGTGCACTAACTCAGTCCACATTAAGTCTGTTAAGACTGAGGGACAATCTGCTGGATCATTTGGTGGTGCAGCAACCGTTCTAATAGGGTCTGAGCTGTTTGTATCTGATGCTGGCTGTACATCTCTTCTAGTACTGACTGAAGCTGCCTGTACTTCACCAGGGTCTGTGTTAGTACTTGCTAAAGAAGTGTGTCCTGGGTCTGTGTTTTTTTTTGAGCACAGCACCTAAACACCCACTTAAACTGCCTCCCTCAGATTCCTCTTTATCCATTTTCAAAAATAAAATAATATTTATAATATGACTTGGCTCTTGCAATATTCAACTAGTGAATATGCAATAGCAGATATCAGAAATTACATTTTTGCTAGTGTGAAATGTAATTCCTGATATCAAAAATATGAAATCACACTCTTAATATTTACATTTTAAATATTGAAAACTGAATTCTTGATATCAAAAATCCATTTCATGTGAATGTATAAAATCTAAAATGGCTTGCATAACGTATCAGTGTTTTATAGTATGCATGAGAGCAATACTTGATCCCTGATGGTTATTATTTACTGAGGGATGTGCATTATGCCCATTCCAATGTAAATGCATTGGTTTCCATATTGCATTAACGTTGTTGTAACCATGAGTAAGAGACTATAAACATTGTCATTTAGGAGTGCAATCATGCTACTTTTTGTACTGGTCCCCACACAGATGTTGCTGCTGGAAAGCCTGCGTGTCATTTCATGCACGATTGCACGCGCATATAAACGCATGTTCACGCGCAGCACGGTTATCGAGCTGCCGTTTATAAACACCGTTGTCTTTGGGCGTTTATTCACGCGAATGTTCACGCAATAAATAGTTGTGTGACAGACAGACAGGCCAAAAGATGCACTGGCAGCACTGCACAGCTAATTTAGCTTGTCAAATAGAGACTAGAGACAGAATCACATCAACTTAACTTTACAGTTATTTGCTCTTGCTGACATCAAACTCCAAGAGAACACAAGTTTACCTGAATGCTGTTCTCGCATTTCACCCTCATTTTGTTTCTTTTTTCATGGCTAGATGGATACACAGTTAACATTAACACGCGCTGTAAAATTAGTCAGGGGGAGGCGGGGCCTTGCATCATTTGCAGGGCCCTACGCAAGTGAGCGTATAGGGCCGATCGGCTCTGGTTGATACCACACCAGACTTATCTCCATTTACCATGTGTATCAGCATTTATTTAATCTTATTGTTCAGATTTAATTAAAACAAGTGCTGATTGTAAATATCTAATTTTCATGTCTAAATGTCCATGAATATACACTTACTTTTCAATCTGAGCTACCATAGACATGGTAATGAGTTGGAAAGAGGACACTGAGGCAGATATTGTCCGTAATAACATGGATTCACAAGAGGACAAAGCAGACCTGGGAAGAGAGTGCAACTGATTCTAGTGGTCTAAACACTGCCCCAGAGAAAGAAAAAATCCCAAAGAAAATCCCTGTTGCACGCTCTCTTTTAAATATTATGCCAGGCAAAATACAAATTTCAAGCCTGAAAGAATGTGCAAAATGGTAGAGATACTGGTCAGTCAACATGGACAAATAAAACACAGAGTGGGTGAGAAAAAGGTTTAGGCCGGCAACAAACCTCAAGAGGAGCACTTGCAAGAGCAATTACACGTGGACCTACTGTAGTCATTATTTCTACTCAACACTTAAAACCACACTCAAAAAGAACTTGTGTGGAAATATGTCCAGCTGCCTCAGCAGGAATGTGCTGAATGTAACCTGCTCAGAAATTAGGAAGAACAAGCTACTCCACACTGATGTGTTAATGGAAATACATCTCATGCAAGGAATACTAATAGGATGTGACCGGATTTTTTAAATTACCAGGATACATACAGCATTTTAGCATGGACCCCTTTGGTGTTCATATGTACACCATATGTACACCATATGCAAGCCTGAAAATTCTTGAAAGTGTAATTGTTAAACCCCAAGAAGGCAAGCTTGATGAAACAATGCTACTACAAGTGTGGGTAGCTCACCCTTCATATCGTATTTCAGACGGATCTTTGAAGAAGCCAAGGAACACAATGCAAGTGAGAACTCTTTCTCCAAGGACAACAATCCATACTTTTGTCCAGGTATCAACAACATGCTCTTTGACCACTGTCTTACCATTTTTGTAGAGTGGATTGCTATTAGGACATCTACAGATGTTTCGATTTAAAAAGCCCGCCTCGGAGAGAAGAATGCCGCGAGAACCTCCGGCATTCTGCGAGACCCTATCGAGGGGGGTTGAAATGTTCGGCGCGAGAAATTCAAAAACCTGTAGAGGGCAGTTGTGTTTCATGTAGGCTGACGGGTCGACAATGTGTTATATTCTTTTGCGAGTTACATAAACAGTCACATCTGCCGCAGAGGTGGGCAGTAAAGAGTTACATTTACTCTGTTACATTTACTTGAGTAAGTTTTTGAAAAAATTATACTTCTAGGAGTAGTTTTAAATCACTATACTTTTTACTTTTACTTGAGTAGATTTGTGAAGAAGAAACGGTACTCTTACTCTGCTACATTAGGCTACAATGAGCTTGTTACTTTTCTTTTTACCTCTTTGGTATTCTATGCATCAATTTTAATGTTTTATTTTGACAGAGAGAAATTTCTGTTAAGGCTCAACCACATAACTGTGTTTCACCAATCAAACGTAGTCTCGTCACGTTACCATTGTAGCGTTTGGTACCGGTCATTTTAGATTTCATGTCCCCGGCACCCTAAATTTCAACATCTACTCCTCAATCAACCTATGAGCAACCCAGTTTTACACACACACAACTGGCTACAGAATGACTGGAGCCTACACAAAGACCAGATAACCCCATGCGGCTTCTCTGATTGAACTCATACCAGAACACACACACCACAATGAGACATTCCTTTTACTAATAAAACCCGAAGATAAGGTACTCTAAGGTTCTCATTCTTATAACCCTTTTTGTAATGTGTTCTTCTTTTAAGGCTTGCCTGACTTAAACTTATTTGCTCCTTAATTCCCTGACAAGGGTGTATTTTATTCATGCGTCAGAAAACGACATTGTATTTTAAAATCCGTTACACTCTAATTACTGATCATGGCATGTTAATGTATACCTGTTCTAATGCTGTATGCCCCTTTAAGGTCTGATGTCAGAATGTATACGAAGCTATCGTTTTCTTTTTACTTCCCTAATGAAAGTGCATCTTGTTTTATGTTTCATTTTTGTTTCTTTGCCTTTATAAGAACACAATATCGTATTAACATCAGTTACCCTTCGATTACTGATCTGTGTATGTAATGTACCGCTGCCTTTATACCGTCATTACCCTTCATGTTTAGTATCCAAATGACCACAAAATTATCAGTTACTCGTTTTTTAAACAATGGTGTAATTTATTTGAGCACAAAAGGTGCCATACCGTCTTAATACACCCTGGATCAAACTTTAAAGTCATCTAAAAGTTTGATAGCTAAACCACGCCCACAGACTCCTGAAACAAAGGGAGATTTTCCCTCCAAAAATCCTGACCGAAGTATGGGTCATCTCCCCAAAGATGGGTGCAATATCTGGTCTGAACTACATGCTCTATTAAGTTAATTTAATTCAAATTACGGTATAAAGTAAAAGGGAAGTGAATCTTTCTTGGCCGGGAGGATACCGCCTTCATAGAATTAATAAAGGTTACACGGCCTGTTCGCCGGACGAACCGATCAAATAAGTGTAACGTTAATTCCATTACCGTTAATTTCAACTTAGGTTAAAATATTTAGGAGTCACTAAAACACGTTATAGTTACTTATAAATATTTACCTTGCTTCGCGAGCCAAATTCACTACACCATACTCAATCTCAGCGGTGGGACGGGTTATTTACTGTAGCAACACAAACCGTCGGCAATGCAGACAGTGAAGTTTCATCACTGAATGATTTTTTTGGTGAAATAGTTCGTTTTGGCATGTTTTCACAGACGCACACGTTTTACATTGACCGGTGTGCAGTTTTCTGTTCAGCATGCCTGGTATGAAATGTGAGTGTTTCCTTCTGTTGTTCTGTCAATGGAGACACACAGATTATGAGAATTTATGGGCTGCCTCGTTCTAGTTCTGCCTGGTAAAAAAGTATAAAGGTTTGGAAATTTGTGTTACTTGTGCATATTTATTTTTTATTTATTATTATTTATTTTATTTATTAAGTACTTGAATTTACCTCAATTATTTTAATTTAAGCTATTTTTTAATTAATTCATTTGAATTAATTTTATTGATTGGCTGAGCCATAATTTGCCTAAAGATTTTGTATTTTTGTCTGTCTGATTGTTGTCTTGTGTTAAAAAATAAATCAGACGTTTCTCAACAGTTACTCAGTAATTGATTAGTTTTTCACCAGGTACTTTTTACTCTTATTCAAGTAATTATTTGGATATCTACTTTTTACATTTACTTGAGTCATATTATTCTGAAGTAACAGTACTTTTACTTGAGTACAATTTTTGGCTACTCTTCCCATGTCTGCATCTGCGACCATCTCCGCTGTCACGGCTGGCTTTTCGGACATGACAGCTTACAGTATGTCCCGATGACCGGTCTTTGCAATACAATAAGAAAGCAGTATCAATAAAGTAAAAAATGTGATGTGCAGTCAGTGTATGCGCTGTTTAAATGAGTGTTCTCACTGATACGTTTGTGATTTGCGGAGTTTTGAGAAGTTCTATAGCCTTGATATTGTGTCTTATTCAAAAGTGGTTACAGAAAAAACTCAGCACCCCAACCTGAAACCTCCTCCCCTGTCACAATCACATCATAATCAAAATTAATAGTTATTATAAATATAGTATATATTTATAATATATACTATATTTATAATATATAGTATATAAATTATAAATATTATTTTAGTTGGGGCACGGTGGCTTAGTGGGTAGCACGTTTGCCTCACACCTCCAGGGTCGGGGTTCGATTCCCGCCTCCGCCTTGTGTGTGCGGAGTTTGCATGTTCTCCCCGTGCCTCGGGGGTTTCCTCCGGGTACTCCGGTTTCCTCCCCCCGGTCCAAAGACATGCATGGTAGTTTGATTGGCATCTCTGGAAAATTGTCCGTAGTGTGTGATTGCGTGAGTGAATGAGAGTGTGTGTGCCCTGCGATGGGTTGGCACTCCATCCAGGGTGTATCCTGCCTTGATGCCTGATGACGCCTGAGATAGGCACAGGCTCCCCGTGACCCGAGGTAGTTCGGATAAAGCGGTAGAAAATGAATGAATGAATGAATGAATTATTTTAGTTTTCTAAGTCATTATTTATATATTATAAAAATACAATGTTATCTAAATACAATACGTGATGCTCATAATCCCATCAATGATTGCGATAGGTCCTGGTCCAAGTCTGGATATTGCTCCCCAAACATGAACTTTCACAGGATGCTTTGGCTTTGGTTTAAGTACACATCTTCCTGCCTTATGGAATGACATGGTGGCAAAGCGATCCAAGACCACAGTTGTTTCATCCATAAAAATGACATTGTTAAATGTCTCATTCTCTGAAATCCATTTTTGTGCTTGCTCAAGTCGCTTCTCTTTATTTTTATTTCATATCTTACCTCTTTTCAGCATCTTTGCCTCTTTGCATTTCAGAAAATATCTTCACCTAACACTAATAAACACTTGTTTGTAATGTCAAAAACTCAAAATCAAATATTTTGTTTAGTTTATAGAAAGTTAAGCTTACCTCTTTCCACCGTCTTCACATGTGCATCACCAGATGGATCCAGTTTTTTCTTTATTTGCATATCACATGGCTCAGTCATATACTTAAAATATTATGTTATAATTACTTAGTTTTGATGCAATTTTAATAGTAGTTGACGTGACTTACGTTTTTTTCATTATATATAGGCATACACTCATGTAACTTATGTATTTGTTACAGACACTATATATGCTAAGTAGAGGTTGGAAAGTTAAATTTGTTTGTGTTTAGTTTATTTATTTATATAATATGTAATGGTTGTTCAGCCAACGAATCGTTTTTTTACAGTGTACTCTCTTCAAATGTCTTGTAGGCCTGTTGGCTTTTTTATTTATATATTCAAAGGCACATTTTGACCGGGGGTTTCCTCCGGGTACTCCGGTTTCCTCCCCCGGTCCAAAGACATGCATGGTAGGTTGATTGGCATCTCTGGAAAATTGTCCGTAATGTGTGAGTGTGTGTGTGAATGAGAGTGTGTGTGCCCTGTGATGGGTTGGCACTCCGTCCAGGGTGTATCCTGCCTCGATGCCCGATGACGCCTGAGATAGGCACAGGCTCCCCGTGACCCGAGAAGTTCGGATTAACGGTAGAAAATGAATGAAAAAAAAAAACATTTTGACTTGAAGTGCTTTTCAATTAATATTTACCCGATTACATTAATTTGAATTCACTCAATATTCTCTCCATTTGGGATTAGATAAATATAATGCTTAAGATTTATTTAACTGCAATGGGTAGATTTTATTCCAAACATTTTTTTTTAAATTTAATTAAATATTTGCCTCAAAATCAAAAACACAATTATATTGAATACATTTTAATGAAAAAACATTAATTCAAATCTACATGACCACAGAATCATTTTCTACAGTGCAGTCTTTATTTTAGCTGCTTCAGAACATTTAGCCTTAATAGACCACTGACAACCCCCAATATAGTTTTTTCACAGGTGCATGGAATAAGTGAGAATGGACAAATTCGTTTGACGGCCCATTAACAACTCATCAAGCTAGTAGTATAATATAGTATTCAGGTCATAACCAAGTTATGCTCTTTTTAATGTTATGTTTTCTAAATGAAGTACATTCACACTATTTTGTTGGGGGAGTGGTCCTAAACTATAAAATAAGAGAAACCGCTCACTGTAGTTATTCGCCGTTGTTTCAACGAACATGGAGGCAAAGATATTTTACCCCAAGGCTGCTGCAATGAAAGCTACCAATAAACGAAAGGTAAGAAGTTTTTGTATTTGTGTGTCCTAATATTAACCAATTTGGACTTGCTGTATTGTACTTTCGGTTTGTGTTGTACTTGTGTCTTAACCATACCATACATTTCTCCACAGAATTCTGGAAAGGAGAACGAACCTTGCCAATCTTCATCAAAAAAACCCCGACTTGTAAAAAAGAAATCGGTATGCATTTTTTTTTATTGTTACTGTAACGAGTAATGGTATAGCCCACATCTCCATTCGATTAAGTTATTATTTTTTGTTGGTTTACAGGCTGCACTGATCCAACGCCGAAGCCCTGCTGTCAACATCTCTGAACAACAGCTTTCAGCCTTGGCACGAAGGCTTGCGGATTTGGCGGCAAAAGTAGGTTTTTTTTATTTGTGTGTCTTTTAATATTAACCAATTTGGAAGGGTTGTGGATTTGGAGGCAAAAGTTGGTTTGTTGGAGGCAGGTTCGAATGAGAGGTCTCATCCGCCGACCACAGATAAATCTACGGCTACAGACAGTCCAACTGCTGATAAATCTATGGCTACAGACAGTCCAGTTGATGATCTTCCAACTCCGGTGGTACCTCGGACCGAATGTCAACAGGCGACCCAAATCCATCCGTCTGGTCATGGGGAACTTAGTTTCACCAATGAACATTTGGACATCGACAGTTTCGGTTTCCCATCGGCCGTTTCCACACCGTGTATTGACCGCACTCGTCCAGCAGACATACAGTAACGGAGGACTCCGCTTACATAAACCACCAACTGCCGATGCTCTATTCACCTGTTCAAGAATCGTCCAACACATCACAGCAATGTCCCTCAATGTCATCATTTTGTTTGAGGCTGCCTGAAACACCGCTTCAAACAAACGATTCAAATTTTCACTCGCATAATTCTGTTCAATGGTCTCTCACGGGAGTAGTTCTTCAAGATGTGCCTTTCACATCATGTGTCCCTGGAGGTTGAGAAAAAACTATGTGGATGCAGCAGGATCAGACGGTACACCCAGAGCAGATTGTTTTGCTGCTGGTTTATTTAAAAGGTTAATTCCCCTTAACATTTATCATGACTGGGTAGATTCTGTGAACTATGATGGTTCAAAGGGAAAAAACGTTCTGGCCTTGAATGTACGCCAAGCCATTTCCGATGCTGTTGCTAGGAAATTCCACCCCTCCTTGTGTGACTGGAAGCTTGTAAGAGACAGAATTAACGAGCTTCTCCGAAAGAAGCGATTAAGTTTTCCACTTGTTTAAAATGCTGTGAATATCTTTTTGAATGGTGAATGGTAAACGGTTGGGTCAATAAAAAAATGTTTTATAACATTGTAGTTTGTGAATCATTCAGAAAAACTAATTTTATGAAAATACTTGTATTTAAAAATTTTAAAAATGTAATTGATAGAGTTAAATAGACATATACAAATAAATCATCTTTGTACCAATAAATCATTCAATAACAAATTGAATAACATCGTTTAGGCTTGTTAAGTACAAATTTACAGAACATCAATCAATACAGAACACAGCAGTGTCTTGACACTAGATTTACTGCCTTTTTTTATTTTCTTGTGCGTGTCCCGAGGTGTGATTCCACCCTGTTGTGATTTTCACAGTTCTTCAACCCTGCTTTTGGCCACCCCAATCATCTGTGAGACCTGTAAATCTAGTGTAAAAAAAAAAAAGAAGGTGTCATAACTTCCACATACTGCATTTGCCTGAAATTTACCAGAATTTTGAAATTTGCAAATTAATTTTGTCCATTTTCGTTGACCTATGTGTTCGTAAAATAAATACTTTCCTCCTCAAGTCCTCCCAAGTAAATTTGACTCGGCCACACACACAAAACACACACACAATATTGTAATTGTTTTCTAGTAAAAAAATTTTTTTTAATTATTTTCACTCTAGAGGCACAAAAGTTAATGCACAATTACAGGCTGGTATATTTCAAAGCCAGGAGAAACCATTTTGACCATTTTTAATGTATTATAAATTATTTATTATAATTTATAATAATTTATTATAATTTATTATTATAATAAATTATAAATAATAGTAATAACAATAACAATAATAATAATAATAATAATAATAATAATAATAACAATAACTTTCCCGCTTTTAACACAGCAGTGTGTTAATGAAATTAAAATTAGCCAGTATGGAGGCGTTCTATGGCTGCAATGTCAAGTCGCATTTGGCAGGGCTCCTGACATGTTTACCTAATGTAGTGTTTTTCTTAAAGTATTATTTCGAAACTCTACACCAGAAGTTTTAGTACTGGACCCTCTTGCTAAGTCAATTCTCAAAACTATGAAAATGGCGACAAATCTTAGAAAATATAAGTACACGGGACCTGCCGGCGATAGGCAGAACGCCTCCTCGGACCGGCCAGGAGTGAATCGGCTCAACCCTCACCAAATTCCAGCGAAATGGATACGTCTGGTTTGAAGTCTGAAATACTTCTCGCACTGAAGTCTGACATTTTAGAGGTGATTAAATCAGAACTGAAGGATGCCCTTGCAGAAGACTGACTTTTTGAAGAGCGAATTACGAGCGGTGAAATCTGAAATAATAAACAGCACCGCGGCGCTTCGCCTTCTTCTCAAGTAAATTTCTTTACTTGTTCCAATCCCTGCCAATGTTTCTTTCTAAATCATTATTTTCCAACCTGAATAGCCAGCTATCATCATTTATTTGGAATAAAAAGCATCCAAGGATCAACAAAAAGATATTACAACTGCCCTGAAATTTGGGGGGCATGGCACTTCCTAATTTCATGAATTATTAGTGGGCAGCTAATATTAGAGCGTGGTTGCATTAGTTGAGAAGGGACACTTCTCCACTAAGCTGGGTGACTTTAGAGAGGGCCTCAGTTACATCCAGCTCTCCTACAGCATTGCTCTGCTCTCGGTTACCCTTTAAACAATCAATTTTAACACACTCTTCTAACCCAGTAGTCCACACAGTTAAGATTTGGAATCAATTTAGACAGTCTTTTGGTTCCATCGGGTTATTATTTGCTGCCCCCGTGGCGAATAACCACATTTATCCCTTCGGTAACTGATGAAGCTTTTGATAGTTGGGCTTTGAATTGACTACGTTCACTGTATAATCTGTACATTGATAAGTTTGCCTCATTTGAACAACTGGTAGAGAAATTTAATATTAAAAAATCATTTTTTTTTAGATATTTGCAATTGAGAAACTTTATGGCCAATTCTGATTGTTTTCCTCAGTGTCCAGCTCAGTCCCTTATGGATAAGATATTTGATTGTAGGATAGACACTAAACAGGTCCTGAGCAGGATTTACACACTGCTCAGTTCATTCCATGCGACCAATTTGGACATTCTGAAACACAGGTGGGAATCTGACTTGGATGAAGACATATCGGACGTGGTCTGGCAAAAGGTCATACAGAACATTCACTCATCTCCGGTGTGTCTGAGACATGCTGTCACTCAGTTTAAAGTGGTACACCATCTACATTGGTCCAAAGATAAACTGTCCAAGATAAAGTTGGACTTGGATCCTGCATGTGATCGTTGCAAGCAAACACCCGCTACACTTCTTCACATGTTTTGGACTTGTTCAAAACTTCATGGATATTGGCTATCTATTTTTGATGCATTTTCCAAAATATGTGGAAAAACTGTGCACCCATGCCCTTTGACTGCATTAATTGGGGTGATCAAGGTGGATGCCTCTTTTAGCAGGTGCCAGGTGAACATGATCGCCTTTTGCCCTCTGCTAGCTAGCTGAAATTAAATCAAAAAGACTTTGTTTAAAAAAAAAAAATCAAAAATAGCCAGTATTTGTGCACCTGTGAATGTACAAAATGAATGCAATACAGAACGCAATGCAAATAGTGATATTTATAGATATTGTTATGTTATGCCTAACTTGAACTGTGATTTCCTTTATATTTTACATTGCTATTATTTGAGTAAATGTAGGCAACATATAATAATAATAATAATAATAATAATAAGAAGAAGAACGCACTTAAAGAAGAAGAGCAATTAAATGATAAAACAGAGCGTTTAAACTGTTATTAATTAGCCAATAAGCGAAAACAATACAGAAAACGTGTTTTAAGGTGGCGATGCACGAGTGTTGACATGAGATAACCGTGTTGAAATGGTGTTTGTAAACGTTATATATTACGTTATTAGCCTATCTTTACGTTACATACGTTACCATCATGAGATAACAGTGTTGAAATGGTCTTTGTAAACGTTATATATTACATACATGAGCATAACTTTATTAGCATGTTGTACGTGCCTGTGGCCTGGTATGAAATAAGAACCTTGCTGAAATGGTGTTTGTAAACGTTATATATTAAAGTTTTGTGACATGAGATACTATTTAGGTTGGTCAAGCTGGACTTAGCTGTTCAGGCTGGAAAACCAGCTGACCCACCAGCTTGACCAGCTTTGATAGAAAGGCAAAAGTAAAAAGCTGCAATCACAGAAGTGTGAGAAAAGTAGGAACTTTAAGGCAAACGCTTGCATGATGACCTTGTGTAATGGCCGCCTTGCGGTCTCTTCAGGGGTTATTGCACCCACAATTCAATGCATTATTAAAAATACGGATAAAACGCCTGTAAAACAGAAATCACGGAAAATTATTTTATATTTATACGATACCCGTTTTTTTAGTGATTTTTTTTTACTTTTTTTTTTTAGTGAAGTACAAGAACTTCTTTGGTAAGTTTGTTTTATTACTTACATGCTCTATGTCTATGTTGAACAATCCAAAATTAGGTTTTGGGCCAAGCTGTTTAGAGAGACGGCCCATCCACAAATCTGTCTAGTGCAAGTTTCTCTCTGTTTATGTTTTAGGTGTTTGAAGATGGCCCAGAGAGTCTTACAATTCCTAATCTAGAAGCATTAGGTGAGTGTGTCTGAGAACGATGGTTACGATCTGCAAAATCCACACTTACCTTCAACAGTGTCTACAATAACTACCTAGCCTTTTCTTTCTTTGTTATTCAACAAGAGAGAACATACATTAATGAGGAGCAAAGGGAAAACCCTGAAATCCTTTTTTAAGGAAGGAATGACACGTGTTGGCTCACCCATAATAAAAAGAGCAGCTTCAGCTACTGGATTGGACACCAGTGTCATAGAAGTAAGGTTTACTTTAGTGCCACACTAACAAACATGTCAAATAAATATATCATTCTGCTGTACCGTTGGTATAAATTGTATAAAAGTGTTTCGTTAAAATTCAGTTTAAGTGGTGTATTACTCTTTCGTTATTTTTTTATTTTTTTCTCTTTCAGAACTGGATCAGTAATTACAAAAGGTCATTAAATGCTTCATCTGAGCCCTGACCATTGTTACGTCTCGCTATGGGTCTAGAGCAGGGGTCGGCAACCCGCGGCTCCGGAGCCGCAAGTGGCTCTTTCATCCCTCTGCTGCGGCTCCCTATAGATTAGGAAAATAAATATTTAATTTCAATTTTTTATTTGTTAGTTAGTTTTTTAAAAAATGTAATTCTAAATTCTAAGATCATGATGCTCTTGTAGCATTAAAATAAACCGTGTTTAATTTATTTTTTTGGTCGCTCAAAATATACGTCATACGTCATACGCATTTTTGGTTTGCTGCAGCCGGCAAGTTACATTTTTTATTTCATGACAGTCACGCATTTGCAGTCTTTTCTCACGCTCTCCCGCCGCACATCGTATTCTCACGCAGAAAAACTTTTTGACTATCATATATTTAATAAGCCGCAGCGCCCAAAATGTATCAGTCCGCACTGCTGTCTCTGTGGAACCGGACTGGAATCAAGCGCGTCTCAGTTCTTAGTCGAGCCTGACACTTATCAGCCAATCAAAAAAGAGGCTACACAATAGCCAATCAGGAAAGATTTAACACAACATCCAATGAAAAAAAAGCGAGGGGTTGGAGAGGTCATGCTTGCCTGTCTTCAAAACTTGAGAGCCATGGTCATGAATACGAAGGACTCAATTATATATATTAAACATTTTATTTGAAAGTAACCTTCAACCCAGCATCTTTTTTCTTAAGGTTAGTTCAAACTGTTCAAAATATTTTTGTTTGCCTGCAGAAATAAAATTGCGTTTACTCGGTAGCAGTTAATTGATTTCATAAATGCAACACTACAGTTTTTTCTATACTTTCCATGAAGGTAAAAAACGATATATGCAGTGTTATCTTCATTTTAGATGTCAAAAGGGTTTTGTGGCTCCCTGTGGTATTTTTTCTGTGGGAAACGGGTCCAAATGGCTCTGAGTGTTTAAGGTTGCAGACCCCTGGTCTAGAGGATGTGGACGTAACACGTGAAAATTTAGTTATTAAAAAAAAATGCGGGTTAAAGAAAACCTCCATTCTATCAGTGAATTGTGGTGCGTGTTCAAGTAAACAGGCAGAGACAGAAGTCAAGTCTGGTTTTTCTTTTTAGTAAAAATGAGTCGAACAAAAAAAATAAACATTCAATAATTCCATAATCAGTGAACCAAAATTAAGCTCAAAAGTGTGTATTTACAAACTATATACAAACACAAAAGATAATGATAAAGTGAGGGACAAGAGCGGTGCTAAAGCACTCAATAAAACAAACATCAACTAAATCTCAGATACAAATACTTAGCTAACAAAAGAAAACAGGAAAGAAACATCTTCAGCGTAGAACGCCACTAACTACGCTGCCTAATAACAAAAGTACAAGGATTGGCATCCGCTCGTAACCTGGTGTGTCTAAACTGTTTCACTCTGCGTGATGAAATGTAAGTCACGTGACAAACTAACCTGGTCCCAATCACTATGTATCGGAGAAGGACTGGAATAGGCACCGTTAAATTGAGAGTCGAGTCACAGCATAGACATCGATAACTGTATGGAAGAGTTCACAAAGCGAAAACCTTAACACAATAACTAAACACAGAATTAGAAATAAACAAAGGCAAAACAAGAACAGGTGAGCAAACATCCAGGTAAGTCAATGGCACTCTCCCGCGCTTCTGTCACATCCGGGTTTTTATACCTGGCCAGTAACACCGGATTGGCTTCTGGAGTGGTTCGTGAAATGATGACTGGCAGCTGAATTATCCAATCACAGGACCTGCAAGGCGGAACAGTGAATAAAGGAGGAAAGAGAGAGAAAACAATACGGGACGTAACACCCATCAAAGGCCAAAGCTCACATCTGTGAGCTGTCCCCATACAACCTTTTTTGTAGGGACATTCTTAAAAACAAAGGTGAAGGACAACATTAACATATACTTTTAATTGTTATACTAAATGATTTGTTGCTGTACATCAGATTTTCAAGATTGTTGTGTGTATTGAATGAATCATCAGGTCATCTACTTCACACCTTATCTTGTTTTAACAGAGTTGTTACAGAGAAAAGGGTTTCATAACACAAGTGAACCAGTATGTGTACTCACATTATGTGAACCCTACCCACATACGTTTGACTCCAAAGTACGGTTCATTTTGCTAGTGTGATCGCTTCGTACTGTACCAGGGTGCGGTACCCTTAAGCTTTCCTTGGTATGCTTTGCAGAGGTGGTGTTGGGTATGGTTCCTGTCCCTGTAAAAAACTCTGCTATGCGCGGCACAAATACATACAACCATGTGACACTGCATCCGCACAGCATAACAGAGGTGTGTGACATTATGCGTGCTGCCTGGACCGATTTGCTTATGACATTAAAGCAGCTTGTGAGTGATTCACATGTTTACACATACAATAAATCAAAAAGTAATTTGTATATATTCATTTTATGCATATTTGCATGCTATCCGGCGAGGTCTCTGAGCTTGGAATTTGGCCCGAACCCAGAGTATCCCCCTATTTTTTCTTGTGAAAACAAAAAGCCAAGAATGAGGTAATGGGGTGGTGTAGGGATGTTGTGAAAGTTGTCGCAGGATAGAGGTGAGAGACGGCTATACAGTATATACCTGCTTCCTCTTGCACTTATTGGTTGATTCTCTGAATGTGTGCCTCCCAAATTTTGTTAAATAAAACCTCATTTGGGAAGCAGACTGCTCCTAATATGCTTTTAAATCTCTCTCATGGTTATTTAAAGTCATACGCCAAACAATCTGCAAAGCGCGCATGATTTCAAACACACCTAATAAGCCATAAACTCATTATTACGATGAACTCCGTTGTGCATATCTTACAGTTTTCTTCAAAACAATTGCATCTTACTCGGGTATGGATCATAAAGTGTGGATCTTAAAGCTGGGGAGGGGGGAAATTGTACTTTGGCACGGTTCGGTCTGGTTAAGTATAATGTGAGAATGCCCTGAATTTTCTCTAAAACAGAGAAGCTGACTCAATTTTTTCTGTGCATCTTTTTTTTTTTTCAGGCACAATGAAAGATATGGGGAGGTGGTCCACATTAGGGAAAGAGGACAAAGACAAACACTGTCAAGAAGCAGCAGCACTGAGAGCACATGGCAAGGCACAGGACCTTAGCCCTGAGATGAGGGATCACCAAATTAAAATGCTCCTGAAGAAGCTGAAGTTAGAGGTTTGAAAATAAGTGTCATTTGCTAGGAATTAGTGGTATTATAGTATTAGATACAAGGGTGATCAACAGCAATTGTGATGTGAGCAGAACATGTGATAGACAACTAGATTATTTATCTGTAGATTTTTATCATTTCAAATTAATTCATCCCCAAAAAATATTCCATCTGATTTTTGTTTACAAGGCTATCAGCATCAAATATTCTCACATTGAAGAGATTGTCAAAGGCACATACAAACTTCTCAAACTAATTCCTACTGGTTGGGCTAGTCTATTTAGATCAAGGTGGTCAATTGAAACATTAGTAGTCAAATATGGCCATGAGTCAAATATTAGTTGGATATTGGACTCTATGTAAGCACAGCTAATGTATAGATTGTTTCAGCGGCAACAACAAACAGATTGCTTTTGTGGCCCAAACTTCCGGTAAACTTCCACAAAGGATCAATAACAGAGCCCATCTAGAGCAGAGCCACTGTCCTGCAGAGTTTAGCTCCAACCCCAATCAAAAAGACCTGAACAAGCTAATCAAGAGCTTCAGGATCACTTGTAAATTATAAGCAGGTGTGTTGACGCTGGGTTGGAACTAAACTTTGCAGGACAGTGGGCCCTGCAGGAGCAGGGTTGAAGACAAGTAAATTACCTTAGTACAAATCATAGCTAAAGCATATATACTACACTGAGCTAATGTTACTGTGAAAAATGAATGTATACAATTATTTACTATTTTTGTGGTTGTCTTTATGTAAATATTGTAAAGGTGTCCAAGCTTGAGGATTTGGGTATGGAAACAGCTGTTATCTTTTGATCGACATAAGTCCAGCTTAGAGGTGTATGAGCTGAGCAGCAAAGGAGCTGCAGATTTCCTGGACTCAACACAGTGAACAACTTTGCACTGCATTTCAAAGGTAATATTGGTTATATGAAATATCCATATATTCACAGAAATGGACTCAGGTTTGTAATAGTGCAAATATACATAACAGTTTTATAAAATTAATTGTTGTCTGTTACATCTGTAGCCAGCTCCTCAGCCGCAACATCGAGTGCCAGAGTTGAGGTCAATGTGCTGCTGAGAAAAGTGTAAGATCTGTTTAACCAAAAATATAGTAAGCATATGTTCAAACACTTTTTAAGTCTTGACAACCTAATATACATTCATGAATCCATGGCATTATTATCAAATCAATAACTTATGTGTCCATCAACCATACGATTATGACACCTTACCAAAATGACTTTACAGCCTGTACACTGGCTATCAACAGGATGGGAGAGTCACAATTGTCCAACTGTGTTACAATGTGGAACATGTACATGCATGTGTTTGCCCGTGTCTTTCAGAGGAGGCCGGAGGTACTGGAATGCTCCCCTACCAATCCCTGGTGAATCAGGGAATGACAATGAAAGTTGCTCGACTTCCCAACAGCCTTACTTTCAAAAAGCCATCCTATTATGGAAGGAATCAGTTGGAGGCCATTTTGCAAGCTGCTGAGGAGATTTCATTTGAAATCAGTAAGTGAGATTAACAGTGGTTGTGTTTCTCACTTGTGTTTCGGCAGATCATTTGGCTCTATGTAAAGTGGGGAAAATATGTTAACTAAAGAATAATACAGGCCTACATGTGAGTCTGTGTATAGTGCTGCACTCTAAAAATGGCCGGGTTCTTTTTGACCCATAATGGGTAAATATTGTACAGAGCACATGCTGGGTTGAAAAATGACCCAATGTTGGGTTGTTGTTATGCAACCATGGGGTATAATAACCCAGTATTTGGGTCAATATTAACCCACCGGTGTGTTCTGTCCAATATTTACCCAACATGCATTAAAAAAATAACCCAGCCATTTTTAGAGTGTGGGCCAGCCATTGCATTTCTCTCTGTCCCTTCACCCCAACCAGTAGAGGTAAATGGCTGCCCATTCTGAACCATGGTTCTACTTGAGGTTGCCGCCTATTAAAAGGAAGTTGCCACTGCACTTTAAAAAAAAAAAGGTACAAAAGTTGTACCTTTTTCTCACTGGTACACTGCCTTTTAAAAAGGTCCAAAATGTACCATTTAGGTACAGATATGTACCTATGAGGTACCAGTATGTAACTCTGAGGTACCAGCATGTAGCTTGGAGGTACCAGTGTATACCTTTTAGGTACAAAAGTATACTCTTGAAAAGGTACTGCCCCAATGACAACTTTTTCTGTGAAGTATTTTGTTATGAATTGGTGCTATAAAAAAATAAATGTAATTCAACAGACACATACAGAATCTATAACCTGAATCTATGACAGGTTGTAAGGGATGTGGGTCATGTGACAATATTTCTCAGTTGGAGTTTCCTCATTATAGTGCAACACATTTTCTAAAAAGGCACCTCTCCAGAATATCCTATAGCTGTTTAGTTGAATTTGACTAGTGATTGTGAAGGCCCTTGGCAATGGTTGAATTCTATGTATAAAATTCCTGTGAATTATATTCCTTCATTAATACTGCTGTGTGATTTTTTTTTTCCTCCTGTAATGCAGGAAGACCATTTATTTGTTATGCTTATGCTCCTAAGTGTTTTTTTCCCCCTAAACATATCAATCAGATGCAGCACAATGCAATACCACTGACACAGCAGAAGGAATGTCAGAGGCCATGGGCGCAGAAGGTACGCCGAGTTATATATTTATTTAAAGATAAAATAAAAACATTAAACTTAAGGAGCATCGTTTACTAGATATGTAATTTTGGTCATTACACTGCACATTTGACCATTGTACACATTATTGAAATAATGAAATGAAGTCAAAAGATGAAATCTGTGTGTGATATTAAACTATCTTCAAATCAACAGACAAAGCAGATGTTGTCCAGAAGCAGTCAGCAGAAGAAATTTTAGAGGCCATGTGGGAAATGGTATTTCTTTTAAGTCTGCCATTGACATTGGACACAAAGAAAAGCTCATTTGTTTAAAAATTACAATTTATAGATACAATATTTATTCAGGTGACATTTAACATCTTTTATATGGTTAGTATTCTGATAATTTTACACTTTGAATTGGCTGTTGAGATTTAGATGCAAACACTGAATGATACTGTATCTATTTCTAATCTACAATTTACTAATTAACTATTGACAGTATAAATGCTGACAAATTGCATTATGAATTTGTAATTTAGATTTAGAATTTATATTAAGAAAGTTAGTGTTGTGTTTTATGTTCTTTAGGTACAGAGCTGGAAAAACAGTCCTCAGAAACAGCCACTACAGTAGCCATCGTGATGACCTTTACATCCCATTGAGAATAAGCAGCTCTTCCCCAAAGTAGCCCAGGCCAAGTAGACCTGGTTTAGAGGCAGCAATGTAGATCAAAACAGGTAGTTTCAACAGATTACACTACTTTAACAATACCAGATTTTGGAACAGAACCATAGACCACAACAATTTAAAATGGAAACAATCCAGTAGACAGTGACGCATTGTGACAAATCAGTCAAGGAGGCCGGACAACCAGTTACGTATAGCCAAGTGGAGGCATTTCCACCCTAGACTTCTTGTCACCTTCCTCTTACACCTCTCGTAACATCCTCCAAGCCAATCAGAATCAACCTTTTACAAAAGAAGTTATATAACAATTAGCTTCTCTGTCTCTCTCGTAGACAGCTGCAGAATTTAGAAAACACCTGGACGAACAGATGTGGGAGAGAAGGAAACTCAACCAAATGCAAATAAATTTGCAGGAGTTGAGAAATGAAGTCCATTCTCTTAAAAATGAAAATGCACGTCTGAAAGACATCATCAATCGTAAGTATTCCTAATATTTATTAGCAGGGTTATTTCTGGAGATGGATATTGCGGTGGCAGAGAAGTATAAATGTAGAAATTGTGAGGCTGAAACATGTGTTTGGCAAAATAAATGCTATGTTGTTAGCTGGTGTGGTAGGGTGCTCATCTAGCCATTGATGAGATTCAAATTATAATTATATTTGTCTCTTTCTGGAGAAATTCGTAGATGGTTAACAAAAGCCATGGCCTAGAGAACATACAGTTCATGAGAATAAATGACGCTTCTTTGCCTTCAAATGGCTCAAGAAGGCAATTGGATCCAGAAAAAAAACCCTGGGGAATATCTTTCGAAGAGTAAGGGCACGGAGTTGCTGGGTGCCATTTTGATCTAGTGATTGTAATTGTTTTTCTTTAGAAAACCTCTTTCTAGAAATCCCTCAAATGAAGTGACCTCGTCATTATTGCTCAAAAGGTAAGTTCCTCTGATTTTCATTGCTTTTTAAAATTGTTTCTCAAGCAGAGCTGTAAAGACTTGTGATGTTTGGGATGATTGATAGTGTTAATTATTTGATGTATTTGCACTTCAATAAATTAAAGAGAATAACTATTTGTCCTCTATGAACAAGACTGGAAGGACTCCTGTGGAGGATCTTGATTCCTCCTTCTCGACTTTTGGAGAAGTGCAACCGGTGAGTAACCCCCTTACATTTTTATTTATTTATTTAGTTTACTTGTTACTCAAACAGATCTATATGGATTTTTATGATGTTTGGTTGATTACTTTTGCATGTAACTTTAATTTATTGACATGTTTAATGTTTTCCAAGCTCCCCCTGTAAATAAGAATCTATAGTGGCTTGCTGGGATGAATAAAAATTGTTGAAGAGTTTTACTATGTTTCTTTCTTCTCTAAGACTCCAGAGAGGAGACCGAGCCCCGGGGAGACTGAGCCCTTTAAAGAGAGTCCCATGGTGACTGAGTGCTTTCGAGAGACCCCACAGGTGTGTGTGTAACCCTTTTATGCCTCAGATTTTTCTGTACTTATTTTACTTAAGGCTCCAACTGAGCTATAGGGATTTTTATGTTCAGATAGTAGTGGTAATATGTAATTTACTTGCCCCATATGGATAAATTGGTAGAGAGTTGTATTGTTATAGACAATGTTTTTCTTCTCCAACAAGACTGCAGCTGAGGCCTCAGCGAAAACACAGGTGAATAACATATGTAGTAAGGATGGATATAAACCATGTGCTTTGTATTAGCCAATTAGTGTTATAAGTGACAATCATCCTTTCCTCCTGCCCCTCTTCTCTCCTCTGCACCCACTGTCTTTTCTCCTTCCCTACTCTCAATCCAATCTCCTCCTTTCCCCAAACCCTGTACTCCTCTTCTCCTTTAATAACGTTTAGGGCAATGATTAATTTGTTTCATATCTTTATCATTAATCTGCATTTATACATAAAAACATTAACTATTGGGAAGCTAAGCATAAGAATCAATATGAAACATGAAAGTTTCTAAAAAGTCGCCAATAAATTAATATTGTGATGTGAAATTTATTTTTCAGATTGAAGTTATAAAGGGCTCTGGGGTGTTTTGCCAGGCAGAAGTGTGGAAAGCAGCCCGCCTTGCCAACTCTGCTACTGCCATGGCGCCAAATCTGCTGCTGGGCATCTTTGATTTGGAGACTTTGCTGAAAAGCAACCTGAATGGTACAAAACATGTTTATAAACTCTTCTGTCCTTAGAAAAAAAACAAGTCAGTCATATTCTGTGGAATAAATTATGTTTGTGTGCGGGCATACCATCGCTATTTTACTCTGCATTTTTGTATTTCCTTGCACCACAAGAAAACATGATGTGTATATAAAAAATCCCTTGCTTTCTCCACCTTCATTTTACCCCCTTTCCTAATAATTTTGAAATACTTTAATACTTTAAGGTGGGAAGCCAACCAGAGGGGATGGGGAGAAGCTGGTCGCCCTTGACAAAATTAAAAAGGCAGCCATTATTGGTGAGTAAATGTATAATGCGTTGAGAAGCGAAAACACATCTTTTAAGACATTATAAGTTCACCACTTTAACCACAGCCTACTTCAGACATTATAAGTTCACCTATCAATGTTTATTAGGCATCAATAGTAGGGCACCCATTATTGTTACTGTATCTGCTTGGGGCCTATAATACTAATTCATCATTTGCTGACTTCTTGATAGTGCCTTTCCTCTTCTAAAGCCACATTTCTTGTGTATTGCACTGTGAGGTGTTTAGTCCTCTATTTTGTAGAACATATAGGGGTGGTTTCCCAGACAGGGTTATCTTAAACCAGGACTAGGTTTAATTAGGAAATATAAATAGTTTTAACAAGCATGCCTTTCTAAAAACATTACTTGTGTACATTGAGGCAAAACAAAGGGGACTGATGTATTTTAAGATATGTCAGTGCAAGCTGTTTTCAGTTTGGACAGCTCTTACATTTATTTTAGTCTACCCCTACGTGTTGCAAATACCTCATAGCACTAGTTGTTGTCGTCTGAAGTGTTATATAATCATATTCACCCCTCCTTCACCCTTAATCCCCTCTGTTCGGTGTTTGTGCCTTATGTCTATACCGGTAATTGATTTGCTTGATTTTAATGCATATCTTATTGCTCTTTGGGTAAACCTTGCATGGCAGCTCGCCGGTGGAATGTGTGTGAGAATGGGTCAATGGGAGGCCATTGTAAAGTATTTTAGGTACTGTTGAGTGCAGAAAAATGCTATAAAAGTGCAGCCCATTGACAAGTAGATATGTTTACATGTGCAAAGTTTATTACATCAGATTAAATATTTGAGGGTTTGGAAAATCTGAATCAGTTTACATGGAAACAAAGTGTCAAATCATGACGTACATAAACATGCACCAAGCTTTATTCAGAATAGCAGCATTTTGACATCCGCAGAGCGGTCTTAATTTCCCTAAAACAAATGTAGATGTTGTTGTACTTGTGTTTTAAGCAAACCAAAAAAACGCATTAGTGGTTTACTATACTTTTTATTATGATCAGACCTTTATCCAAAATGTGTCCAATCGCAGATGTACTGTAAGCACTTTGGGTTCCTGATGAAGCACTATAGTATAATAATTATAATAATAATAATATTTTTGTCTTCTCTAGATGCTACATTGAAGTGGCTGGCAACCAGCCGAGGGCAGATAGGCACATCTATTAATCCGAAGCTCACAGAGCTGTCAAGAGTAACAAGATAATTTTTTTTTTCCTGTTCACTTTTGGGTCTTATTTTTATTCTTGTACCATTTGATTGTTCTTGAGTAAATACATAATGTACATTTCTACATTTTGGACTTTTATTTATGTTGCCTAGCAGCTATGGATTTTAATTTTACTATTATATAGGTGAACATATAGGTGCATATATGTACCTATATATATATGTACGCACATATATACTGTATGTGTACATATGTACACGTGTAAATATGTGTGTGCATATATGTACATATAATATAGGAAAACGGGCAATTTTTTATATGTCTATATTGAAACATAGGTTATTTCCATGTGGGCTTTTTAAGGAACGGAAAATCTCTGAATAATCCTCCTAACACCGAACCATACATGGTGGGGGCTCCTTGAAATCCCGGGAGTCCATTTCCGGCTTGAGTGACGTAATAATCTATGTAGGATTGTGGGTTAACGTGTCCTCTATCATTTTTACAAATGGAAGGAATGTTTAGCTGGTCTGAAGTGTAGTTTAGCTATAAACTTCCAGTAAGTAAAAGGTGTTTGTTCTGATCCGACTTGACTTTGATCACAATATCTGTAATGTGGTTCTTGATGAGCGGCACATAATGTGGCTTATTGTAAGAAATACTGATGACTCGTTTTCACCCGGTATATGTATGCATCTGAGTTGCGGGGCAAAGCTATCACCGACTCTTTGGTACTCTATAATGTCCCTGTATACATTGTGTAAAATCCGACGTGAATATCAGCAGGGTGCGGTGCTTGAGTCGAGTTGCGTTAGAGCTTTATCCGGGGTCAAGCCGAGAGTATATGCTAATTTTCCGTTGGTTTTGAGGTGTCCATACGTATTTTATTTTTCACAGGGTTATAAACTATAGTCATGCTGAGTTTGGCAGAGATTGACAACCAGTTCTTCAATACTTTTATAATATCCGTAATTTATCTTAAATACCTATTGTGTACTTTAATTCCTTCCCTCCAAGAAACGCAACATGTAGAGTCATCTTCGGACAATGTATCCCAACTGCGAACATATTGAACCTCTGCAAGCGATACTTCCCAGTCTCCTTTCAAATCAATGAGTTTGGCAAATTTAGTCGTGTAGTGAGATTGAGATTTTGTTATTAGGGTAAATGTCCTTCGACGCGTTGCTCAGAAGAGTCACATAGAATCCACACTCGTCCATGGTTATCAATTATATTTAACAGGTATGATAAACCTTTTGAAAAACACTAAGTGCAATGTTTACTACATCTTCAGCAGGAACCCAGGAATTAAATTTATCAGGCCATCCCACCCACTTCACCAGACAGACCTTTTTCCAGTTTTGAATCTTTTCAGACAGGATTTTCTCTATTTTGAACGACTTTTCCTTACCTAATGATTTTTTGTAACTCAGGCTCAAAAAAAGTTCCCTCAATTTTTTCACCATCATAGTCTCATAATTTATATACAGGGGGGGTCTCTAGGGATCTGCTCGGAAATTGAAAAAATATTCATCTGTAAAATTTTGTTCATGTTCATGAGTTTTTCTAGTGGATAAACACATTCTTTATAATAAGGAAGAGGATTAGTGAAGAGTAGAGGCGGACTCAGACTTCAGATCTTTCTCGGAGACAGAATAGACACGGCACGCTTTGAAGTTTCCCATGTGTGACAGTTCGGGCAGCTCCAGAGCTGAGTGAAAGGTCCAGTAATCCACAACATTTTCATACACTTGGTCGCTGCAAATTACTTTGGTTTTGTCTTTAGCTTCACTTACAACAGTTTTGATGTTAGACTCATCCCGCCAGTCGCATATGATAGCTTCAGCGATGCCTAGAATTTTTTCCAGGGATGGGGTGTTTTTTAGTCCACACAATTTCAGAGCCTTTACCAGAGTGTATTTCAGCCAAGGTTTAAACAATTTTTTCAGCAATCTGAAGGCATTCATGTGCAGATAGTAGGCTTCAAGCTCAAACAAACGAGAGTGTTTGAGTTGACTCGGGTGATCTATTGCACATCCGTGACAGTTCTCTCAGATCTTCATCAATAATCCGGTCCAAAAGCTCAGCCATGACACCTCGGGTGACCACTAAATCGGCGGTGGAAAGACAGCCGTCGGTTTCATCATCATTTAAATGCTGAAAAGTCAGATCTATTTCCGAGTGATTCACCGGTATTTTCTTTGTTTTTAGAACTGGAACACGTGTCGTCATCTTTATCCAAAAATAAAAAAGTAACGCAAGAATTCGAGACATTTTCACTCGTCGTTGCTCAAACAGCCGATACATTTTACACAAATGCAACTGTTTTTAAAAACACTTAGTGGTACGTGATGTGGGTGGTACAGATACCAGAAAAAGGCGGAGGGTGGGGTGTCACTCCTCATCAAAGTTTAGTCGTACTCTTACTCAGACATTGAATTCAGCTATTTTTCAGAATAAATATTCGATTTGATTAAAAGTAGCGTTGTAGATTGTGCCAGCTGATTGGATCAAACCTCACTTCGTATTTCTCTTCTTCAGACATGAAGTCACCGAAAATCGCTGTTGAAACATAGTGATCGCTCATCCTTTGAAAGATTTCTTGCTTCAATGCAGTATATTTGGTGAGGAGTTGAACAGTCGCTCCACCATTTATGCTTGTAGACCTCTGGTGGAAAATCCTCTCGAACAATGTAGTCAAAATCCTTACACCATTTATGAAATTTGCTCCATTCACATCGATCAAAAGTTACAACCTCAGTAGCTTTGCTCCAGTGTTTGTGATCAGGTACAGATAGCTTGAAAAGCATTACGTTGTTTATTCAGCATTGAAGTGAAAGCCAGCTGTACATCCGTTTGACATCACCCAATACTGACTGACTTTCACGTTCTAAAATCTCTGCAAAACTTGACTTAGTATATTTTCACATTTTCTTTTGTGCATCAGGACAAACAGCCATAGCTATGCTCAATGAATCACATGTGATGCGCAGAGGGGCGATATGGTATTTGAAGACTAAATTCAAGGGGGGGCGTGTGCTCCTTTTTCTCACGCGCGTTTGCTCAGGGGGCGCGTGCGTCTGTGTGACGTTATAGATAGCACCCATTGACTAACGATCAGTCAGTGACGCTCCTAACACAGCGGAGGTGTCAATCTTGATTTGATAACCATCCGGTCTGACGGGAGGGGGTAACCCTATCGCAAACCAACCCTGGATCAAACACGAGTACCTGTCTCCTATTTAGTCAAACAAACATATGTCATTGTTTTACAGCACTGCTTCATCTGAGGAGTCAAAAAAAACATATGGCCTTGTTTTAATTACTGGTCATCTATCTACAGGAACCAGACACAATGGTGTTAAAACAATATGAAAGACAGGGTGGTGGGAGGGAAAGGGGGCTCTTTAACTACATGGAGTCAAGACATACATCTGCCAGATCAAAAGGTATGACCTTTGACCTTTATTATTTTCATATCAATAATGACTGTCAAATACTGTCATAACAGCTGTCAGGGTAATAAAACTGTCAGCTGATGGAATATGACCATTATATCTCTTACATCGATTATAATTTTGAATGTCATACAGGTCAACTTTGAGCAATATGTCATAATTGCTGCTGTGAATGTCAATGTACACTGGAGGTTTGTGGTAAGTAGAAAATAAATATCATGTTAAATACATATTACACATGAAGACATTCCAATATTGTTTCTGCACATTTTAATTAATTGTATTCTTTGTCTTTTTAGTATGTCCATGCTGTTTCAAAACAAATTTGTGCTTGACCCTCAATGGGGAAATAATGAAAAGGAAGCAGCCACACAGGCCTGTAAAAAATTTGGGTACATTAGCTCTCTTCAAACAACCTGTAACTTCTCTCTGTCAAAACACTCTGTTGGTATATTTGGGAGTTTGCAGAAGAACACCAAAATCACAGTTTACTCTTTAAATTTAAATAGCCATTGTTAACCTCAGCACATTGACACAAAAAAAAAAAAAAAAAAGAAAATCACACATAGCTCACCCTACAGAAACTGTCTGTTCCCCGAGCAGTGAGATCAAAAAGTAAATACGTGAGAAGTTCTCTAAATCTTACTGTAATTAGACCAGAAAAATGCCAAAGAAACAAACAAAAACAGTTCTTAAGGTTTGGACTTCTGAACATTAGATCGCTTGCACCCAGAGCACGTATTGTAAATGAAATGATCTCAGATAATAGCCTTACTGCACTCTGCCTCACCGAAACCTGGATTAAACCAAATGAATACATCAGTCTAAACGAGTCTACAACATCAGGATATATCTATAAGCACGGGCCTCGTCTGACTGGTCGTGGAGGTGGTGTCACCACTATCCTTAATGATTACCTCACTGTTACCCAGAGAACACAGCATAGATTTAGTTCTTTTGAAGTGCTTGTCCTTAATGTTACACTATCGCACATGCACATGAAGAAATCCCTGATGTCTCTTGCTCTAGCGACCGTGTACAGACCCCCAGGGCCCTACACAGTTTTTCTTAGAGACATTCACAGACTTTCTCTCAGACCTATTAGTTAACTTTGACAAAGCATTAATTGTAGGAGACTTTAACATTCATGTTGACGACACAAACGACGCTTTAGGACTCACATATAATGGACTTACTAAACTCACTTGTGCTCAAACAAAACATCACTAGTGCAACTCATCAACGTAACCACACACTAGATTTAATACTATTCACACAGAATAGATGTCACTGATATAGATATCATACCTCAAAGTGATGACATCATAGACCATTACCTCAATGTACACACTACCTATAGAACAGATTAATTATGTCTCACTACGTTATCGACTCGGCAGAACCATTATTCCAACCACCAAAGACAGATTCACAAATAACCTGCCTGATCTGTGTGGACTTCTTACTGTACCCTTAAACTCAAACGACCTAGATGTAATGACTAACAGCATAGATGCTATATTCACTAGCACATTAGACACTGTTGCCCCAGTCAGATTACAAAAGGTTAGAGATAAAAACACTTACACCATGGTATAATAGTCATACTCACACCCTCAAGAGGGAGACCCGTAACCTCGAACGGAAATGGAGAAAAACTAAATTTGAGGTTTTTAGAATTGCATATAAGGACAATATGTCCAGCTATAGACAGGCTCTAAAAGTTGCTAGGGCTGAGCACCTGAGCAACTCATAGGAAAAACCAGAACAATCCCAGGTTTTTATTTAGCACAGTGGCTAGTTTAACAAAAAACTAGAAATCTGAACACACTATTCCATCACATTTCAGTAGTGAGGACTTTGAGATTCTTCACTGATAAAATCGAAAGTATCAGGAATAAAACAGGTGACACTCAACATATGAAAGCAACCAGTGACACAATCTCACCTAAGGCTTTAAACAGCTTTACAAGTACAGGACAGGAAGAGTTAGATAAACTCTTAATACAAGATAAACTTACTACAGCTAAATCAACATGTTCACTAGACCCCATCCCAACTAAACTACTGAAAGAGGTGTTACATAAAGCTGGTGAGCCTCTTCTTAATATCATTAACTCCTCGTTATCTTTAGGTTACGTCCCGAAGTCTTTCAACTTGGCAGTTATTAGGCCACTCATCAAAAAACCTAACTTAGACCCAAATGAACTATCAAATTACAGACCTCTCTCACACCTTCCATTTATGTCTAAAATACTTGGAAAGGTTGTGTCTGTTCAACTGAGCTCCTTACAGGAGAGCAACATCCTTGAAGAGTTTCAGTCAGGTTTCAGGCCCCATCATAGCACAGAAACTGCACTTGTTAAAGTTACAAACGACTTGTTCTTAGCTTCGAACCAAGACTGTATGTCACTATTAGTTCTACTTGACCTTAGTGCTGCATTTGACACTATAGATCACAACATTCTTCTAGATCGCTTACAAAATTACACAGGTATTCATGGTCAGGCTTCAAGTTGGTTTAGATCCTACCTGTCAGACCGATACCATTTTGTAGAATTAAATGGTGAATCCTCCAGTTTATTACTAGTTAATTATGGGGTCCCTCAAGGATCAGTTCTAGGACCTCTGCTTTTCTCTATATACATGCTTCCATTAGGGAACATTATCAGAAGACATGGGATTAGTTTCCATTGCTATGCTGACGACACACAGTTATATATCTCATCAAAACTAGATGAAATAGCCACAGTGCCCAAATTAACTCAATGCCTTAGAGAGATAAAAGACTGGATGAGCTGTAATTTTCCATTGTTAAACTCCGATAAGACAGAAATACTACTCATAGGTCCAAAAACCAGTGCACAGAAACTCACAACTTAACTTCCATTTAGAGGGATGTACTGTTACTAGTAGCTCGACAGTGAAAGACCTTGGTGTTATATTAGACAGTAACTTGTCTTTTAAAAATCATATCGCTCATACTACCAAAACAGCCTTCTTCCACCTTAGAAATATTGCCAAGCTGAGAAACATCCTGTCTGTATCTGATGCTGAGAAGCTAGTTCATGCATTCATGACCTCTAGACTGGACTATTGGAATGCATTACTAGGTGGTTGTCCTGCATCTTTAATAAATAGGTTACAGTTAGTCCAAAATGCAGCTGCCAGAGTTCTCACTAGGACAAGAAAGTATAACCCCCAATTTTATCATCTCTACACTGGCTACCTGTTAAGTTTAGAATTGATTACAAACTGCTGCTACTTACGTACAAGGCTTTTAATGGTTTAGCTCCCATGTATCTAACTAGTCTTCTAACACGTTACGATCCTTCATGCTCTGAGATCACAAAACTCAGGACTTCTGGTAGTTCCCAGAATATCTAAGTCTAAAGGTGGTAGAGCGTTTTCTTATTTAGCTCCCAAACTTTGGAATAGTCTTCCTGATAGTGTTCGGGGCTCAGACACACTTTCCCAGTTTAAATGTAGATTAAAAACTCATCTCTTTAGTCAGGCATACACATAATACATCCTATAGTATCATGCACTAGTACATCAGACCTGCACATTTTTATGAACAGCAGATATGTTAATCCCTTTCCACTGCTTCTCTCTTTGTACCCATCCCGAGGCATCCAGACACTGTACCAGCTCCCAACGTCCTCTGTGGGACGAAGCCTTTGGACGTCCACTGAGCCGAGGCCGACTCTAAGAATCCTGAGACATCTCCAGTTAGACTCTGTGATACAAAGGAGATCCGAAGTCCATGATCCTTACACCAATACAACATTTAACTGACTGTATATTACAATCACACCCCCAGTGTCACCCATATGAGGATGGGTTCCCCTTGAGTCTGGTTCCTCTCAAGGCTTCTTCCTTTACCAATTTAAGGGAGTTTTTCCTTGCCACCGCTGCCTGAGTCACCTCAGACTTACTCATAGGGGAATAAATACATACACATTGTGAACTATATATATCTAATAATAATCTAGAATTTTATTCTGTCTATTCTTTTACTTTTATTATTTGTTATTTCCTTTATCATTAATTATGTTTTACCTCCTGCTCTATGTTTATGTTCCGTAAAGCTGCTTTGAGACAATGTCTATTGTAAAAAGCGCTATACAAATAAACTTGAATTGAATTGAAACAGTGCATTGTTTTTGTGCAACAACAGGGAATTCTTCAAAATGAGGAGAAATCAGCATGGAAGAGAAGACTGGGTAGACACCAAATGGCAGCCTGGCACAATGGACCATACATTTCATGACTATAGTTACAGCTATGGTGAGTTAATAAAAAGGAGTTGTATACTTAAACTTTATTTTCAGCTTTTTCCACAGACTGTTTCTAATAATATGTAATGCTTTTTGTGTAGATGGCCACGCAGGTTGTAGAAGACTTTCCAAAAATTCTGGAAAGCATTGACATAGATCCCAGCAAGGACGGGATGTGGAACTGCGGGAGAAATATGGCACAAGACTTTCTACTAGCATCAGGTATTATAGCTTTATGTCCTGTTTATTTGTTTGACAGACCACTTATTAAAATCATATCCCTATCTTCATTTTAATTATTGCAGTCTCAAGGGAAGAAGAGTGTTCAGTCTGTGGGAAAAAACCTGAACCAAAAAAGGACGAGATTTGGGTAATCAATGTGTCATGATTTTACTAGTGACAAAATGGGAAGTGAATTTAAAAAAAGAACAAATCTAATGTGCGCTAAAACTAAAATTAGTGTAATCAAATTTAATTATCATTTGAGCTATAGTACACACATCTATCTGTAGATCTGTTTGTACATGTATATCCAATCGGCTATATATGGCTACATCGGTTAAGTTTTGATATTTGGTTTCTATATGTGATATTTCTATATTTCTATATTATTTCTATATTTGATATTTGGTTTCTATATGCTATACATACAGAAGTGATGTAACAGTATTCATGTAACACACTGAACACTAGCGAAACACAATTAGTTATATCTTTAGGATGTGGAACATGCAGATAAGCCTAGCAGGAACAAATTTTTTTACTCAGAATTTGTGACATTTTGTATATTTTCTTCAAAGACACATCAACCAGTTCAATAGGTTTTTTCTTCAATGAAGAAATATTTTGTTGAGATGCTCAATTTCTACTAGCAGTGTGCTGTGAAGATTTTTCATCATCCAGTTCAATAGCTTTTCTTTGTATGACTGAAGTGCTCTGAAACAAATTGGACTTTATGCAACAAACTACAGAAAAGGGGCCTGCACAAAAATTATTTTATAAATCCCGGTTAGAGTACGTGCATTTTCACACTGTCTCCTCCCCGAAATCACCATATGGAACTTGTTACGTGCCAAGGCACGTATTTTGCAGGTGTGTTAATTGCTTTACAACAGGCTGCATGAGCGAGATGCATTTTACCCAATACCGTTCAGTGCAGGGCGGAGACGCAGTGTACGAACACCGCCCCGGAAGAAGTCCGTGACCATAAAAGCGTGAATGTCGTATCAACTCGTTGTTGGGTTGTTGGTTGGCGAGTTGTTGGAAAGTTTTAGGAAAGTTATGTAGCGTTTTGTACCAGTCATTTTAGATTTCATGTCCCAGGCACCCTAAATTTCAACATCTACTCCTCAATTAACCGATGAGCAACCCAGTTTTACACCCACACCTGGCTCCAGAATGTCTGGAGTCTCCACAAAGACCAGATAACCCCATGCGGCTCATTGGGGCCAGCAAACAGAACACACACACACACACACACACACACACACACACACACACCACAATGAGACATTCCGTTTACTAAAACCCAAGATAAGGTTCTCATTCTTATAACCCTTTTTGTAATGTGTTTCTTCTTTTAAGGCTTGCCTGACTTAATTATTTGCTCCTTAATTTCCTGACAAGGGTGTATTTTATTCATGTGTCAGAAAACAACATTGTATTTTAAAATCAGTTATACTCTATCATCATATCTTACTGATCATGGCATGTTAATGTATACCTGTTCTAATGCCGTATGACCCTTTAAGGTCTGATGTCAGAATGTATACGAAGCTATCGTTTTCTTTTTACTTCCCTAATGACAGTGCATCTTGTTCATGTTTCATTTTTGTTTCTTTGCCTTTATCTTTGCCTTGATTAATGATCTATGTATGTAATGTACCGCTGCCTTCATACCGTCATTACCCTTCATGTTTAGTATCCAAATGACCACGAAATTATCGGTTACTCATTTTTCAAGCACTGGTGTATTTTATTTGAGCACGAAAGGCACCATACCATCTTAATACACCCTGGATCAAACTTTAAAGTCATCTAAAAGTTTGATAGCTAAACCACGCCCACAGACACCTGAAACAAAGGGAGTTTTTCCCTTCAAAATCCTGAAGGAAGCATTGGTCATCTTCCCAAAGATGGGTGGAGTTCGTGACCTTTAAATTGTCAGAAACACCACTAATCCGTGGTCAGACTTTTGGAACAGCTTAGAGACGACTCCATCTTCCTTCATAGAACCTCCGGCAAGCTCCACTCTCCAGAACCTCCAAGAAGAACGCCTGACCCCACTCTGACTGAGATTTCTCCGTTACATCCAGATTCTTGTGCCGCAAACCAATGCAAGTAGCCATTCCTCTACCAATCAATTTAGATGCGTAATTTTAAGTAGGAATCTTTAATTGAATCTTAAGGTGAATTTAAGTTTCTGTGACGATTTCCCAGTTAGGGTGTGATTAATTTTTGAGTCTAAGCTTGCCATTTCCTTTCCTTCCTTTCTCTAGTTTTTCTTTCCAGTCTCTTCCTCCCTTTCCCCAATTTTAATTTCTTTTGTTTTATTTTATTGTCATCTTCATTTTCCCTATTTCTTTTGTTTGTTTGTGTAGTTAGTTTTATGTTGTGTTTGTCTCATTCATTAAATGTCATAATTTTGAGCCACAGGTGATTTGTCTCTGAGTCTCGCTCACAAATTAAGGTACCTGCAATATCTGGTCTGAACTACATGCTCTATTAAGTTAATTTAAATTACGGTATACAGTAAAAGGAGAGCGAATCTTTCTTGGCCGGGAAGATACCGCCTTCATAGAATTAATAAAGGTTACACGGCCTGTTCGGCGGACGAACAGACCAAATAAGCGTAACGTTAATTCCAGTACCGTTAATTTCAACTTAGGTTAAAATATTTGGAAGTCACTAGAACACGTTTTAGTTGCTTATAAATATTTACCTTGCTTCGCGAGCCAAAATCGCTACAGTTATCTGCTGTGTATTTGGCCGTTGCGATTTTTGTTGTTGGTGTACTGTTCAACGTATGGGGCTGGAAGAGATAAGAAGGAGCACGCTCATACATAACTTACAACGCTTAGTTTTACTATGCATAACCTTATCTACATATTATTACTTAAGTAAAGTTGGCCCCATATTCCCAGATTCGAGTTTCCCGAGTCAATAGCTCCTGAACTAAAGGGTGTTACTACACAAATAACACCTCTATTATTACCTTTTATCTTAGTAATGTAGAGAGGCAGCTAAAACCAAATTTTTCTCAAAATCGGCTTTCCTCCGCGGTGGACAAAATAAACAAGACTATGTGCAGACAACTGAGAAACAGATTCCAAGGGACCGTCTGCAAAGTGCAAAACCCAAAAAGCAAATACTATAAAAACAGTCAATAACCTTACTGTAGTACACTGTACTGTCATCAAACTCAGAACACACATCACTGATGTCCTAATACATGTACTAAAACACTTATTTGGGAGAAATCTCTTTCTTGATTTATGATTTTTCACTCTGTCAAACTCAGATCACACCCTCTGGAAGTTCAAGTTCAGATTTGGCTTGTCATATTCCATCTACTCTCCATTGGTACACATCAAAGTCACACAGCATGCCAGAGATTCCGAAATGAACAAACAAACAAACATTTCCTATTAAATATCTCTAACAATGACAAACAACTGACAGGAATTACAAACACATGTTTCCACACCTCAAACATCTCACAGAGGCATACAAAAGACAAATTAATTGGGACTGTCAACCAAGTAAAACAATTATATTAAGTACCAAAAAAATAGTTTTAGTAATCACAATTGACAGCCAGTATTGTTGGTCACTTTAGTACTGTATTATGTCTGTATGGGTTTGAATTGTGTGTTATTTTAATGTTATTATAATCTTTGATATCATACTTAAAAATGTTGGTTTTAACCTTTAATGTCTCTATTGCTTCTGTATACAAAATACAATTGTTCTGTTTTTGTTAATTTCCACACATTGTATCAGGTCACCTTTAATGATTATGATGGAGCCATTGGATTGGTCAATATAGCAAATGTACACTGGAAGTTTGTGGTGAGTATATAGCTAATTGTGTAATATTCTATGCTAACATCTCTGAATTTTTTTATTATCATCATTATTATTACTATCAGAATTTTTGCATGGCATGCGCATTTAAAGGATATCAGTCTATATAAAAATATTCATTTTTTCTTAATCAACTCAACTGTGGCTTTACAGTTTTATAGAAAAATGTTGATTCATATTTGTTGACACTACTGAAAAGGTATAATATGTAATCTTTTCCCCCACCAGTATCTTCATGCCCTTGCGAGCCAAATTTTTGTGTTTGACCCCATGCAAGGGTCAAACGAATTGGAGGACTCAGAAAAGGCCTGTTACAAATTTGGGTAATAAAAGATAAATTATGGAAAATAGGTGAAATATATTAATGAGGCAAAATAAATGATAAATCACTATCATTTTATATTTTAGAGAGTATTTCAAGATGCGTAGAAACCGACTTGGAAAGGAGGACTGGGTGGACATCAGATGGAAGCCTGGAAAGATTGTCCACACCTTTCAAAAAGATACCACCAACTGTGGAGCCTTTGTAATGGAGGTAATTCTAAGACACATTAAAATAGAGGTGACAACATGCATTGTATTTTCACTGTATAAGAGACAGTACATGTGTTATGCTATCCGTACAGATGGCCAAGAGGACAGTGAAAGAATTCCCAAACATTCCACAAATGTTTGAAATGGACCCATCACAAGAATCACTTAATAAGCAAAGAAGAGACATGGCTGAAGTCATTCTAAAAGGATCAGGTATTATTGTATTTGAAATTTCTGTATTCTTTTTGCAAACTTAACAGGTTGTGTATGAGCATCTGTGTATATATATTGTATATACTTGATATACAGCGAAACCCAAATTTATTTGGACACCTTATAAATTGTATTCATTATTACAGTCTAGTCACCATAGTTAAAAAATAAAATAAATAAATATGACAAAATGTCAGACTAAATTATGTCAGATAACACTAAAGCAAAACATGTTCAGGTTCATGTTTTTTTGTTTGTTTGTTCGTTTTTCAAGTTCCAAACACAGATTTCTGCTCCTTTTGTGGAAACAAGGACCTACCAAAAGCTGTGGCTGCTGTTTGGGCGAGATTTATACTTCAGTTGTTTAAAAGTGTACTGTAAACATTGTAGTGGATAATCTGAAGGTTGAGGTTATCTATAGATAAATTTAAATTAAATATTTCAAAACATTTATGCATTACAGCATTTTTAAAGCAAATATTTTTATAGATATAATTTGCATGTTTTCCCCCTTAGATTCAGTGTGGAACATGCACAAAATGGTTCCACATAAACTGCCTTGGGATGACAGACGAAGAAATACCGAGCGGACATATCCCTTGGTATTGTGCTAAACCAAGTACAGAGACCCTAGCATTTAATGATATCTGTAATAGCTCTTAAATAAGCAGCAGGATTACATATGTTTAAAGTGTACATAAAAGTGAAATGTACAGTATATTGTTGTATACATGTTCATAATGCAAACAATAAAAATAATCAAAAAGCAAGGTTTCTCAAAATATTTACAGTAAAGTTATTGAGTATAATTTCCATAATAGTCAATTTATTTATTTTTATATTATGAAAATTCATAAAAAATCAAGAAAAAGATTTCTCCCAAATAAGTGTTAGTACATGTATTATGACATCAGTGATGTATGATCCGAGTTTGATGACAGTACAGTGTATTACAGTAAAGCTATTTACTTTTTTGTATTCGCTTTTCGGGTTTTGCACTTTGCAGACGGTCCCTTGGAATCTGTCTCTTCTGTGTTCGCACAGAGAATTATGTTTTTTGTCCAACGCGGAGGAAAGCTGATATTGAGGAAGATTAGGTCGTAGCTGCATTCTAGCTGCCTCTCTACATTACTAAGATAAAAAAAGAGGTGTTATTCATGTAGTAACACCCTTTAGCTCAGGAGCTATTGACTCAGGAAAATCAAATCTGGGAATATGGGCCAACTTTACTTAAGTCATATTATTTCTATGCGTATTCCCATTCACGACACCATGTTTACCTCTGTCAAAGGTACAAGACATTAAGGAAAAAGGAGATATGGCTTATACATGTAATTTGTGCCATACATTAATTTTTATTACTAACAATCATCTAATAGAGCTTTGTTGTTTCAGATGAAGTAACTAAATATCCATGAAAAGTAACAGTTTAAAATAGTTATCAGAAATATTTTAGAACAGAGTTGATATTCTTTTACACACACCAAATAGTATTTAAATTGTTTAAACATCATATTTTTGCTATTAGTGGAAACAGAAAGGCCTGTATTTATTGCAGTGTATATATACACAATTGTCTGACTAGGCAAGTCACTGACAAAGCATTGATCATTAGTGCAGCATTGATCATTAGTGTCCCTACAAAAATATTCTTGTAATGACATCTGCAGTTTAGTTTAAATATTAATTATTGTGCACCTATAGCACTAATACACACATATATACATACACATACATTTTATATACACACTTATAATTCAGCACACACACGTGTACTGAACTACTGTACAAGTTTATTGTATTGAGAAATGTTTCATATGTTGAAATCATATGTCTATCATATTTGAATAAAAAATTGTGTGCAATTGTTTTATTCCAAAATGGACTTTTGTCAGGCTGCTTGACCAGCAAAAAAGAACTGACTAGGACACTTTGCTGCAAGGAATGGAGCTTCCCCAGCAGATCAGTGTGGCAAAGCCTTCACTGCCAAAGGGCTCCCAACCACACCCATTGAACATGGACATACTGTTTTCGAGTTCCAGAATCTTGCAAATTGAGGGTGAGGCAGTAATTCACCACCACAAACATGCAAGGACTGAGGTATCACATGCAGATGTAGCTGCACCTGGCACCAGCCTGGCTCATGTGGCATGTGAATCGTGGTCTGGAGTAAAGCATGATCCTGTGTGGAACTGACCTGGATTATTAAATCAGCAGACTCAACACCCATCATCACCAGAGCCTTCATCTGAGGGATGGTCATCTGCTTCACTTGGTTCCCATCAGCCCCAACAGCACAGACTCTGGGTTCTACATCATTTTTGCCAGTCTTCAATCAGCTCCAGTCCCGCAGTCCCAGAACCAACAACACACATGGAGACTGCAAAAAGCAGAGCTTGAAGACCAAGAGCTTATGGCAAGAGGGAAGCCACCAAAAAAGTGTCTCTGTAAAGAAGGCTACCACATAATTTACTGGCCATAATCAGACTAAAGGTAAATGGTACTGTCCAGCATTTGGGAAGACCACTGAACAGTGGAAAGACTTTGTAAATTCAAGGAACATTTATTTTTTCTAGCAATTGATAACATTTTTTGTTATAACCTTTGTAATAAGTGTTCTAGTATTTATATAAATTGTAGTTATAATAATAATAATAATAATAATAATAATGAATAAATTAGTAATAGTTGAATAAAATTATATACATTTTAAAATAACTCATGCTTGTGTGTTAGTGAATAAAATGTGTTTGGAGAAATAAGCATTATGTTTTAATTTCACTTTTATGGAAGTTTACAAAGAAATTAATTTCTATGTAAAGCACTTTGAATGACCTCTGTGTATGAAATGTGCTATACAAATAAACTTGCCTTGCCTTATATTAAATAAACTTAATATTTATTAATTTTTTTAATATATTAATTTATTGATTTTTGAAAAATAAATGTGAAAGAGTGAGTATTGTAGAAAACATTCCCCTGTCCTACACGACAAAATCCCCTCCCTCTTCCTCTCTTTAGTTTATAAATTACCTCTCAGAGCGCTACACGCACTGATACGTATTACCGCGCTTACTTTGGCACAGTCTATGTCCGAGCGCCGAAACTCGACATCTTAAATAGCGGCATGCACAGGTGTCGCGAGTTGCGCTAATTGCAGCTACGTGACCGAGAGCCTATAAAAGAGGCGTGTTGGTGGCTGCGAGTTTGCCTGACAGACACTCGTGACGTTAAGTGCAGCTTATCTATAAACATGCATTTGCATTGTATATGATCAGATAAAGTTTGTTAACTAAATGAGATTTTTCATTTCAGTTAAAACTTTCACAAAGCTTCTGCAGTAGTAGGCTACAGACTGTAATACCATGAATAGGTTATAGCTTCACGATGAAATAATATATTTTTTAAAATTTTGCTTAATATTCATTATTAATAGCTTTTTTCCTTTTTATATTTTATTAATAAAAAATTTCTTAATCTACTATTAAATATTTGTATAAAATATTAAAAAAAACTCAATAGCGTTATTTTTTACATTTTGATTAATAATTCATTATTAGCTTTATTATTTTTCCTTTTTTTAATATTCTATTTATGCTTGTTGACAATAATTATGAATATTGGCCAATTGGGGTCCCTTAACATGCTCGAAAACTCCTGAAATTTGGCACACACGTCAGAATCGTGCGACACTAGGCTCGGGCAAAGGCTGGAATACGGGCGTGGCAGGGGGGCTCTGTAGCGCCCCCTGTAATGCAAAAACAAACATTTGCGCATAGATCGGGCAATTATGTGTGGACATGTACGAGAGTTGGTATGTATATAGATCTCCTCGACCCGAGCAAATTTCACAATCAAACCTATTAGCTCCACCAAACAGGAAGTCGGTCATTTTGGATGGTTTGAAAAGTGCCTGTGGTGAACTTTTTTAAATACTCCTCCTAGGGAATTCATGCGATTGACATCAGACATTGCACTTGCTAAATTGCGAGGGGATTTTTGATATCTCGAACGGTGCTGCCATGGCGAGGCGACAAAGTTATGGCAAATTCAGAGAAACAGGAAGTGTCTTCTATCTAAGCCAAAAAATGTCTTATTGTGATGACCCGCGGTGTGTATGTTTGGCCAAGGATTCCGATCGCATTGATATGCTTATTGTGAGTCCCGAGTATAGCGCCACCAACAGGCCCCAGGAAGTGTCAGTCACAAAGGTGGATTTTTTTCACAGTTGCATGCAAATACTCCTCCTAAAGGACTCATGCGATTGAATCCAACAGTGGTGAACATGATGCAGAGACATTGGAGATGCTACATTGCAAAGGGATTTTTGATATCTTGAACGCTGTTCCCATGGCAACGCATCAAACTTTACTTTCACTTTCAAGCATATTTATGCCTTACAGTTGCATGCGGTGAACTTTTAAATACTCCTCTTGGAGAATTCATGCGATTGGCACAAAATGTGGTCAACATGATGTCGAGACATTGGAGATGAAGGGTTTTGATGTCTTGAAAGCTGTTCCGATGGCAACGTGTCAAACTTTACTTTTATTTTCAGGTATATTTAGGGTTCTTGGTGTGCTTAGAATAACACAAACACATGACTGACAACACACATCAGCGTTGTCAGACATTTAAGCGTGGGGTAAAGCAATTCGTTTTACATACAATCCTGAAACTTGGTAAATACATTGCTCTCAACACAAACAGCTTTCAAATTTACAGTCATAAGCTTTGCCCAAAAGGAAGTCAGCCATTTTGGATTTTATGCTGATTTTTGGACATTTGAATACCCTGAACTTTTAAATACTCCTCCTAGGGGATTCATGCGATTGACACCAAATGTGAACATGTCGAGACATTGGAGATGCTAAATTGTGAACAGATTGTTGAAATCGTGAATGCTGTTGCCATGGCGACATGACAAATTTATGGCGAAATCAGAGAAACAGGAAGCGTCTTGTATCTAAGGCCAAAAATGACTTATTCTGATGACATGTGGGCTGTATGTTCGGCCAAGGATTCCGATCGCGTTGATGTGCCTATTGTGATTCCCAGGCATAGTGCCACCAACAGATGCCAGAAAGTGTGACAGTCATATGCGGTAAACTTTTAAATACTCCTCCTATGGGATTCATTGTCACCAGACTTGGTGAACATGATGCTGAGACATTGGAGATGTTAAATTGCGAACAAATTTTTGATATCTCGAACGCTGTTCCCATGGAAAAGTGTCAAACTTTACTTTTATTTTCAGGCATATTTAAGGCTAAGACTTGCATGCGGTCGACTTTTAAATACTCCTTCTATGGGATTCATACGCTTGTCACCAGACTTTGTGAAAATTATGCCAATACATTGAATTTGTACAATTGTAAACAGATTTTTGATATCTCTAATGCTGTCGCCATGGCATCGCATCAAAGTTTACTTTTATTTCAGGCATATTTAAGGCTCTTGGCATGCTTAGATTACCTTGAAATTTGGCACACACATCACATTTGTCGGCTGTTAAGTGTGAAAGTTTTTCTGAAGACTGGGGCACAATTTATTGGCTCAGATCAAATGAGAGAATCAAACAAGAACCAGCACAAAAATAAGAACAGTGCTTAATCATGTCAATAAAATAATACATTAGTGTCTGATTTTAAGCGATAGCGAACTGGGTCTCATTCATTAAGCATGTGTACACAAACTTGTGAGATGTGCATACAGATGTTTTCACAAGCAAAGTGATTCAACAAAAACCTTCCTATCAAATTCAATAAAAACTAAAACCACTAGTACATAAATCACATAGGCTATAATGTTTATAATAATGTTGATACATAAAATTTGTACGATTATATTTTATTGTAATATAATATTTTCTGTATTATGTATTATACATGATCTTTATTATTATATTATACATTATTTTAGCCTACTTGATCTACTGTCTGTTTTATTTTAGATACAGATACGTATGTCATATTACTTAAATGGCATTTGTTACCACCTCCAATACTTCTTTAATGTTACTCCAGTCGTTGGACAGCACTGGCTTCCTTCAGCGACAGCATAACCTCCCAAATAAAAAATGCAAAGCATAAATACAAAAAACGTACACAATTAGCGAATGAGACCCATTGTATTGAAATATAACAGGAAGGCAGTGCAGAGCACTTTACAATGAAGATATACTAAAATATTCCCTTTTGCCAACAGTCTGTATGATGCAATTTGTATCAATTTCATCCTTAGAAAATACTGAATGAATTACAGGAATACAGTCAAATGTTGTGTCTCAACACCATGCATGTTATTTTCTTTGATGAAATAAACCTGTATTAACATTTTTACACTTAGTTATATGGTGTTTTATTTACTTTTGTGTGAAGTCTATAATACATTTTAGTATTATCGTAAATAACAAGCAAGTACACTGCAGGGACTTGAACCCCATCCAGGTGGTTGCCCTGGAGTACCATAACCAGTGCATTTTTGCTTTTTATCATTTATATTATAGGGACTACACATAGCATGCCTAAACAGAAGCATGAATGTATAAATCTGGTCCTGACTTAACAAGGATAACAGTAGTTTTCTTTTATGGTCCTTGTCTCCTTCACCAAGTAACCAGAATTGTGTATGTAAAAAGCTAATGATATTTTACAAGTAGAAGAATTTTCACGATTATTGAGCTACAGCTTTGTAATAAATACATTTTCCAGTGTTTAAACAGAACATTTTATAAATCTGTTTCTGCCTTTACAGGAATCCTACAAGATAAGTTATATATGTCCCCATGGTCCTTGTCTATCACCAAATAAGTATATACTACAGCAAATGGTACACCTTTCATGTCAAGTCAAATATTTCAACAGAGAATCATAAACCATTTTAATTTAAATTTTAAATGAGCAGAAAATTCCCTCGTGTGTGCTAAAGTACACTGGCACAATATCTGAGTGTACTGAGAAATTTGTCATGCATTTTATGTACACATGGTCAATTAATGTTCCTTTTTCTGTTGTAGGTTCCTTAACATGTTGAATAAAACCCCTATCTGCCATAAAAGAGCACACAGAATTAGAATTTAATGCATCATTCTTAAAGTAATTTAAATTAAGATTTGGAATTGTTAATATTTGGCACTCCACATGTTGTATAAACTCCAACTCCACCGTCTTGTTGTAGTTTCAAATCATTGAAGCGAGAACATTTATGTGTGTGTGCAACACAACGAGGAATACCCACAAAGTTGTAGTTTTATAAATGTACACTTTCAAGCAGATAGTGTTCTGGCAGCCATGTTTCAGTTACAGCAATACATGTTGGTTGTAAATGTTGAATAGACACATTTCAATCCTCTTTATGGCAATGCAAACTCTGTACATTCAGTATAACCACAGAAAAGTTACTGTCTTGTACTGTCACCAATGATTCATCATGTGCCATAAAAGATGGCATTTCTTGAAGTGCTTCACAAATCTTATTACAGAAAATGGCCTTTTCACTAAAGTCTTTAATTGTTAACCCAGACAAACTCCTTACCCAGCTCAAAGCTACATAAGCCTGACCAGGTGCAAACACTTTTTTTTTTTTTTTTAAACTAACAGCAGTATCAACAGTTAAACCCTGAACTTTATGTACTGTGCATGCCTATGCTAGTTTTAAAGGAAACTGATGGCGACAACCACCTTTCGTACAAACGTTTTCCTCTTCTACATATATAGGTGCAGAATTTTGCTGCCTCAAATGAACATTGTTTTTGTCTTTCTAATTGTTTTTTTTTACATTTGTGCCAATACTAAATGTGTTGTGAATTGTTGCAGCCTTTAAATTGTATGCTTCAATGCCTGTTGGTGCTGTTAAAGAAACAAAAATATCATTTGGATTCAGAGAAATCTGAGACAATAGTTGTGAAGACTCATATTTTATGGCATCAATTAAATGACTTTTGCCTGTTCCTGCACCACCAGTAATAAACAAATGAAATGGTTTTGTCTTTTCTCCTCTAATTTACACAAACTCCACTGCCTTTTTATTTAAAACAGCCATCTGGGTTTTGTTTAAGGAACGAATTATGCTTAACCCTTCAACACGACTCAATTTTCTTTTTTGTGTAACTGTAACTTGTGTAACTTGATTGTTTTTCTGTCAGATCTGGAATACTTTCATTATCATCTTCTTGGACAATCTCACATCTAACCAGTTTACATTCTAAATGATCAACTTGCTGCTCAGGACAAAGGGAACACCATGCACTTTCTAATATGCCCTCAGTATTAACAGTATTTTGTGCGGTATCCAACACGTCTGCATAACGAACAACTGCAGGCTGAGTACGTGTTCTTTTAACAATTAAACATAGATTATTATCTAATGTAAATTTCATTGGGAGACTGACTTTTAGATGTAATACGATACTCGGACGCAAATGTGGCTAAGCACATATCGTCAAAAACACTCTGATGTGGTCTATTCTTGTAACGATCAACCAAACTTGTCATCCACATCTCTTCACTTCTTAAAGTTTGCGACTGCAACTTGTTCTGTATAACTTGCAATGGTAAACTCATACGAACTGAATCATCACCCATGGGAATAAACTGAACATTTCTGGAACACTCCTTTAAATGCATATTTGTCAACCTATACACTGCCTCTTATGCACTAACTTCACGATTATGCAAGTACACACTGCCTAATTTTTTTAAAGCTTGTTTGGCATCGACCTGAGTTGTAGCTTCCCGTTGAGCATTCGCTAATAATAAACCCATTTCCCTTTCAGATTTTGAAATGTAGGAAATTATATAAACAATACATGCATAAGCATCAGTTACATACTGAACATGTGGAGAACCATGCTTCTGAAATTCCACCCTGTAAAAATAATCTACAATTTCTCCTATAGGTTGTACAGGAGACATAAGAACTTCTCTCAAAAAACAATGCCACCTAAAAGCAAACATGCAAGCTGCAGTAACAGGATTGCGACGCAAAAGCTCACATTTATCAGCCCATTCCAGTTGTTCTGGAAATTTTCATGTCTTCCTTGTTGCTTTAAAATGCTTGACATCAAAGATGTCCATCTCATGTCGGCAGATGAGAACGAACAAAACCAAGTAGGAATACCTAACTGTCTCACCATTGCAAACAAATCTTTTTTCACGCCTTGCCAAAAAGATGGAGTGCCACGGATTGGCTTCAAAAACCTATATCCTTCATCATAATTTAGTACTTGTCTTGGAGTCTTTGTCTTTAAACATTTCACTTTGAATAGGCTTATTAAATCCTTTCCCCTTTCTCAATGCTGTAGATACAGTAGACTTGTTCTATTTCTTATAAATACTGGGCATAATCCTATTATTAGAATATCGTGACACTGTTAACCTTTGGACATGAATGTTACAATAAGTTGAGGAACCATTGGGAAATAAAACAGGAAAACATTTAGCCTAATTTGTTTCATCTGCGAGCATTTTAACTGGATAAATCCCTTCAGATGGGGCGACACTCAAAATACTATCAGAATATTGGTCCAGAACTTCTTGCCCAATATCAACTGGCTGTAAACATGTCCATAAAGTGGTGTTGTCCATCATGTAACTCCTCAACATTTTCATTTTCTACTTCACTCTCTGCAATGCTGTCATCTACATTGTCTTGCTTACTAAACTCATTTATCCAATCCTGATTAAATTCAATATCAGAATAATACTTATTGTTTTAAGTAACAATGCTCGTTTAATATTTGTAGTATCAACATATTGATACTTATGACCTTTATATGTCAACTTGCGTTTTAATTTCACACCTACTAATGACCCTTCACCTTCTGTTATAGGCAAAAAAATTTGTTGTTTTTAACATTAGCTGGGACACAAGTAATAGGGCCATGAACCCCATTCTGACCCCCTTTTGGAAATGCTAACATTTTCATAAATGGAATATGTAATGAAATCAAATGTTCTAGACTATTGTTGCAATTCCAAATTGTTTACTGCACTTTCTGCTCGCATTTCACTTTTATTTATCTTTATAATGACAAGTAAAACAAATCCATAGCTGTCCTTTACTTGATGTTTTCAATCCACATGGAACAAGACATTCATTATCACACTTATGCAAGAACTGCTCTGTTATACACTTGTTAGCTTCCACCAGCATTGTTGAATTTTTTTTTTATAAGAATCTCTTTTACAACATAACACTTGATGCTTAAAAAACAGTCTATGGCAAACACAGCAAACAAAATCTAGACCAGAACTGACCTTATCTTCAAACAGTTTTTTGACAAATTCACAATTCTTTTTGTTTACCTTTAGCTGTTTTTTCCTTTTTGTACACTTTCTTTAAGCAATACATTGTTCTGATACTTTAATTTATTGCGTCGTTTTAGTACATTTCTGTGATTTTTCATTAGTGCTGTATTTCTTCATTCTACTCCTATTTCACATTGTCACAATACTTCAACTTATTGTATTCATTCACCTTGTGCCTGTATTTTTCATTATTACGGTATTTCAATCTGTTGTATTCATTGACTGTAAAGTTATGTTTGTTTTCTTTATTTCCTCTTACTTGCTTTCTTGAAAGATTCATTATATAAAGCATTTGTGATCTTTCCTTATTTAAAGTTTTCATCTTTTGTTGAAACTGTTCATTCCTATAATACTTCATTTTACTTGTGACTCTCCTAAATAAGTTATAATTATGAAAGTAGCTTTTCCTGTTAACAGAAACTGTGTCCATCTTCAGCAACTGAATCTAGCTTCTCATGTTTTACATTACTTTGTGCCTTTACACTTTGCCTTGTACACATGTTCATCATGTTTACTGTTCTGACACAATTTATAACACATGGTGCTCTTAGGTTGTCTTACACAAATCACAACCTCGTAATGATCATTAGAGTGCTGCAAATAAATGCCTTGTTCACACAGTTTATCATGAACACAACTATACTTTAACCACTTATCACTGTGATATGTATACAATAGATATCTACTCCCAAATAATTAGCAGTTGCTTGAATTTCCACTTCAGTAGATCATGATCCTACGCACTTCATTCTTGAAGTGGACAAAATCTTCCATAGACGTATACTCAAATCTCAACATATTCTTGTAATCTGTAGTATGCAATTCCATGTCTTTCACAACTGCAAGTCGAACTGCTCTACAAGCTTTTTGTGTACCGCACACAGCTTGTGATACTGCCCGAAAGAAACAGCTTCCATCGCCAATAATACTCATTGTGTTACATGGACATCCCAATGGTCCAGTGTCTGCTGGGAAATCCACATCATGACATTCTTTGTGTAGTAGACTGATTAATTTTTGTTTCACTTCATGACATTCATTTCATTTGTCAATTCTACTTTGCACACAAATTACATCAGAGTTCAAATCACAGTCAGAAATTGTTTTTGTATTAGTACTTTCCATAAAGTGTTCTTTCGGTGTCTTTACAACTTTACATTCTCTCTCACATATTCCAAACCTTCTGAGCAATAAGATCTACCAACATCATAATTTTTGTTTTCTGATTGCCTGACAGACTTTACTAATTTTTTCAGGAATTACATGAAGACCACTTATTTCAAATTCTCTCTCATCACCACCAACCCATGCAGGCAAGTTGTTAATGTTTCAAAACACAGCTCAATGAATTGTAATGTTCAATCACACTAAACAATCACTATCAGGAATTCCAGTCCTACTACGTGCATGGGAATCAATCACAGCAAACTGTCCATTTAGCTTAATAATGGCACAGGTATTTCCATTCAATGTTAAAAAGCATGTTTCATATTGTTCAAACACTGTCTGCAGACCATGGACTAATGGCACACACACCAGCTGTTATCAATTCTCCATCATTCATATCTACCAATCCAGAAACACATTTACCATATTCAAACATGAACCTTTTCTCATTAAACACATTCACAAGGAAGATCTGGAACACACAACCACTTCTGTGGTGTCGGATCACTAATACAGTTTTCATGCAAATAACCATACAAGTTATCACCAATAGTTAAAACATTATCTAAATCTTTTGTTTCCCATGAAAAGACAGTATGTACACTATGCATTGCCATTGCAGCTGAACTAATTGTTTTCCTGGCCACTTCAACCTGCTATCACCTTGATGAAATGAGCCACAAACACTGTCTTGCATTTGATGTACTGCTTTCTCCTACAACATCACTGTTCACACATGACAACGTATTTGGTGGTCACCTCTACATTAATTCTACATATACTAAACTTAATAGAACTCAAGGTTTCCATTACATTTGACATGACAAAATAAATCTTGCCAATTTGTGTTGAAAACAGCACTACCCATATTTGATCCCAACCCACATGCATCACGGACATTACAATCTACAACAGCATAGACATCACTACATCTGATAATTGCACATGTTTTTCTGTCAATCTTCACTAAACAAGATTCATAATTTAGAAAAATCTCGAAGTGTCTCGTACAATTCTTCGTGTCCTCTAGTCAGTGACTCCCCTTCTGCCACTTTATTAAAAATGCAGTATTGCTCACTAAACTTAGTTTTACCATAATTTTTACATTTAGCCATCTCTTTAACCAGTTTAGTTCCCTCAGCATAAATATCCTCAAGACAAAAGTCTTGTGTTAGGAAGCCAACTCGCTTCAAAGACTCGTCCTTTCAACAATTCTTTCAATTTCAAGTCATTTTTTTCTATCTACAAAATTAGGATACAAACTGCTGCTCAGCCAATAGAATACCATACAAAATACATTCAACATTTAAATTCATTACTACAAATTATGTTCACAATTACACTACTAGCTACATCATTGTTTTCCAAACAACATGAGCACAAGACCCATTAAGCATAGCGTCTAGTCAATGACCGTCTAGAAAATTCCAATATACAACAATTAAAGGGATTAACTTTATATATTGTGGAAGGGAAATCAATGGAAAAAAGCAAAGTCACTTCAAAAATGCAATCATTTTTAAAATTTAAAAACTTGAAATATCATGTTTGTGTAAACTTATTAAATTAGGTTAAGACATTTAAACTTTAAATGTTTTATTGATAACACATTACTTAACAAAAATATCCAATAGTAAGTTGAAATTACATGTAGGCCTACAGTCTTTTTAATTGTAACAACGAATGACCACAACATAAAAAAAAATACTATTCTCAATATCCTTCATTACACTTCATTACACAGCATTATTTCACACAAATATATTTATACAAGTTACATGTTTAACCCTTAACAACTATTGTTGACAAATAATAACAAATGTTTTCACATACCCCAGGCTTTGTTGAAACTCTATTAACTGTTAGTAAAATCCACCGGTGTGGAACTCTCAACAAAGTCTCAGCTTTTATCCGAAGTGAGAGTAGGGGAGGAACCACCCTGCCCCTCCAAATTCTCAAATTTTGCTAGCACGTCTATTATACCAATTGTTCACAATTGATCAGCACAAATAGAAATCATAACAGAAAAAATTCCTAGACATGAAAATCAATTGCTTCATATTTAAATCAAAATTACAAAAATTATAATAAGCTATCTACAGAGCATTGCTCAATTTACTTTGCACACACGGTAGAAATGCACTTAGCTTGTATATCAGGCTGTGTGTGTTATACACAGAATGGGAGACTGCACATTTTGATGCATTGATGACAGGGCAATATTATTGAATCTCCAGTCCTTTGATTAATTTCAGGTAGCCTGTATATTTTTGCTTTGCAAAATTCGGTTTGAGAGTTTATGATTTAATCAATAATACTTTAGCACGAACCTGGCAATATTTCCCAACATTGGTTTTACTCTCTTTGATAAAAGACAAAGTGTCTTCGTCAAGAAATCAAAATCTACACTCAAAAATAAACTGGTTATCTACCACAGACATCAGATCTTGCTCTTTCAAATTCCACTCCGCCTGCATGCGCATCAATGTTGTAAGAAGTACTTGCAGCGTGATCGCATTATTTACCCGTAAACAGCTCACTCTAATTTCTGATTGTCTTGTATTTGTCCCGCGTTTGATTTTACGTGGCGCTGCAAAACCACATCAATATACCGAGAGGGATTTGAAAGCAAACTCCTTCATATAATTTCTCTAATCGTTCTCAGAACTTCTCTCCGTATGCCTGCGTCCAGTAATTGTATGAAGAAACATTGTTTCTCAGCATGGGTATAAGCGTGTAAACTATCTGACATAAATGTCACAAATAGTCCACAATTGACAGACCTGCGCCTCCAACCAATGAAGAAACCAATGATTTTGTCAAATGCAACAATTAAACACGTACAGTGAAAGTGACACATATGGACATTAAAAATACAATAAGGCATACAGTACAAATGTAAACTTAATGAAAAACAAATACATTCATTGTTGTGCTACTTGTGTGGCTACAGCTTTGTGCAACATTAGGTTTAAAATTAGAAAATTTGTAAAAATTAAATTTTTTCTAAGTGGTTCAGTAAAGTCTGATAATAAATAAAAAGTACATACGATCAAAGATCGTAAAAATTAAACTTATGCCACAAGGCACATTATGTATACTTGCAAGTATATAGACATGGTTTTGAGAAAATGAAATGCATGTAATCGTTCAATTTGTCTATTGTTTAGTGTTTGTGTATGTCCACAAAGATAATCTCTTGAAAGAAAAGACAAAAATGATTACCGTTACACTTTAAATTATATTTCTGATTAAAAACTACACACCATGACAAAGTTACCAACTGCTGTAGCGTCTGGTACAGGTCATTTTAGATTTCATGTTCCAGGCACCCTAAATTTCAACATCTACTCCTCAATTAACCGATGACCACTCAGTTTTACGATTTTATTGAGGGCTACACTCCACAGAGTCACACACCCACAACTGGCTCCAGAATGTCTGGAGCCTACACAAAGACCAGATAACCCCATGCGGCTTCTCTGATTGAACTCATAGGGGCCCTCAACCAGAACACACACACATGCACACAACACAATGAGACATTCCGTTTACTAATAAAACCCGAAGATAAGGTACTCTAAGGTTCTCATTCTTATAACCCTTTTTGTAATGTGTTCTTCTTTTAAGGCTTGCCTGACTTAAAATTATTTGCTCCTTAATTTCCTGACAAGGGTGTATTTTTATTCATGCGTCAGAAAACATTGTATTTAACATCCGTTACACTCTAATTACTGATCATGGCACGTTAATGTATACCTGTTCTAATGCTGTATGCCCCTTTAAGGTCTGATGTCAGAATGTATACGAAGCTATCGTTTTCTTTTTACTTCCCTAATGAAAGTGCATCTTGTTTTATGTTTCATTTTTGTTTCTTTGCCTTTATAAGAACACAATATCGTATTAACATCAGTTACCCTTCGATTACTGATCTGTGTATGTAATGTACCGCTGCCTTTATACCGTCATTACCCTTCATGTTTAGTATCCAAATGACCACAAAATTATCGGTTACTCGTTTTTCAAACAATGGTGTAATTTATTTGAGCACAAAGGCGCCATACTGTCTTAATACACCCTGGATAAAACTTCAAAGTCATCTAAAAGTTTGATAGCTAAACCACGCCCACAGACACCTGAAACAAAGGGAGTTTTTTTCCCTCCAAAACCTTAACCGAAGTATTGGTCATCTTCCCAAAAAAGGGTGGAGTTCGTGACCTTTAAATTGTCAGAACCACCACTAATCCGTGGTCAGACTTCCGGAACAGCTTCAAGACGACTCCATCTTCCTTCAAAGATGTTCCAGCAAGCTTCACTTCCAAAAACGACAACTGCTCTGATCTTCAGGAGAACTTGGAAAAACGTCTGACCCCACCCTAACTGACTTTTCAGAGATTTCTCTGTTGCATCCGGACTCTTGTTCAGTAAGCCAATGCAAGTAACCGTTTCCTTTACCAACCAATTTAGATGCGTATTTTTAAGTAGGAATCTTTCATTGAATCATAAGGTGAATTTAAGTTTCTGTGACAATTTCCCAGTTAGGGTGTGATTAATTTTTGAGTCTAAGCTTGCCATTCCTTTCCTTCCTCTCTCTAGTTTCTTCTTTCCAGTCTCTTCCTCCCTTTGCCCAATTTTAATTTCTTTTGTTTTATTTTATTTTCATCTTCATTTTCCCTATTTCTTTTGTTTGTTTGTGTAGTTAGTTTATGTCGTGTTTGTCTCATTCATTAAATGTCATAATTTTGAGCCACAGGTGATTTGTCTGAGTCTCGCTCACAAATTAAGGTACCTGCAATATCTGGTCTGAACTACATGCTCTATTGAGTTAATTTAATTTAAATTACGGTATACAATAAAAGGAGAGCGAATCTTTCTTGGCCGGGAAGATAACGCCTTCATAGAATTAATAAAGGTTACACGGCCTGTTCGGCGGACGAACAGACCAAATAAGCGTAACGTTAATTCCAGTACCGTTAATTTCAACTTAGGTTAAAATATTTGGAAGTCACTATAACACGTTTTAGTTGCTTATAAATATTTACCTTGCTTCACGAGCCAAAATCGCTACAGAGCATCACAGATTATTTCCTGTAGCTTTAATGCAATTGTACTTGGATTTTAAATCATAACTTATCACACTTTGATATCTTCTTGAGAAGTGCAGGGATTAGCTTGTAATCATGAATATATTTACACACGTATGAACCAAAATAAGTGAAGGTGAAATGTTTTGGGTGACGGAGAACACCCCAAGCGGGGTTCGCACCGCGGAGTCTTTGCTCCCCGAATCGTCGGACTGAAACTCTATCGATACACCAGGAAGGTGCAAAGATGAACACAAGCGGTTACTTCTTACTCAACAATTACCTTTCAGGTTAATTCGCTTTGCGCTCTAATACACATTACCATTCTGAAACAAACAAAATGCTTTTTAAGCTTTTAGTTGCTATATTACCTCTCAGAGCGCAACGCGCTTCACAATGAAATGATAATCATAATAATAATCATAACTATATATTTTTATTTTTGTTTAATAATGTTCATTATTAATAGCTTTATTTTTCCATTTTATATTTTATTAATACTTAACAATGATTATGAAAATAATATTTTCTTAATCTACTATTAAATATTATCAAATATAAAAAAAACTCAATAATAGCGTTATTATTTTTTACATTTTGTTTAATAATTCATTAATAATAGCTTTTTTTTCCACATCTCACGAGCCCTGTTAGAACCTGTGTACACGTCACATCCATCGTGTTTGATGTTTTTCTTTAACTTGTTTATTTTTGTTTAAATCCAAACACAACACTCAGCTGCACGGAGCTACATCCTACATCCCAATTAAAAGACAAAGAAAACTCCATGGATTTCCGCGCTCCTCCCGACCAAACTAGTCAGCTCACGGTAGGAGAATGTGACTTTAATTTCATAGTGTTTTTACGATAATGCAGGTTTAAATTACACCGTGTTACAGTCTAATGTTTTCTACCTAAACGAGATCCTCTTGTGACGTGAATTAGCACAATGCTACTTACCTTGCTAGCGAACTTGGACACAGGTATAAATGACAGTAAAAATACTGAACCGAATCGATGAGCTTGACTTAAGAATCGATTTTATTTTCACAATAAAATATTTCCTCTTGTTTGGTGACTTTTCACAATCCTCGCTACAGGTTTTACAGTAAACCAGGTGTAACATAGTGATTAGACACATACATGATTAGCTCCGGACTTTTAGTTACAATGTGTTTTCTACCTGTAGAATGCTGCCGCTAAACAGATTCAAGCACACACACACACACACCCCAATAACACAACATTTTTGCTTAATATTGCAATATATTATAATAGAATTAAACATCATAGATGTAGTAAATATATTTTTTTCTACTACTAATTCTACTTCTAATAATAATAACTAATAATAATCATCATCATCATAATAATCTTTTACTTTCCCAGTCTGCTGTTCCTGCACCAGCTCGGAAGCTGCTGACAATCTACATGGTGGAGTCAGCTGATCTGGACGAACAGATCAGGATGCTGGATGAGTCTCAGTCATATACAAACTTGCACACAAATACAGCTTGAGAAGTGTTTACTTAAATACAACTGTGTATACAGTCTACTTTACACTCCTCTTGCTTTTGGAATATGGAGCCAAACCAAACAAAAGACAAAGCAGCAGCCTCTCTCTATCTGTCTGTCTGTCTGTCTGCCTGCGCAGATGAGTACATTTTTCCCCTAGTGGAGAAAATCTACCCGGCGAGGGCCAAACATTTAACCAGATTGGTTATCGAAGGAGAGAACAACTACGACCTGGTCAACTTGATTTCAGAGCCCAACCGTCTACGTGCCCATGTACGTGTACACATACACACCCTCATACATAAACACACACAGAGGGGGTTACTCTTTCTTTGTTTTCTTTTTGTATGTTTTAGTAAATTGTCTAGATGTTTAGCAATGAAAGTGTTTATCTATGTCATATCATATTTTCTTAAGCTTATGATAACAGTCTTCAAAGGTAAAGCACAGTTAGCTTTTAATGCTAACTATGAGTAAAACTAATGTTTAACAATTTAACTAGCTGAGATGATAACATTAACTAGCCAGAGCACGTCGGTGTTGGTCTAGTAAGCAAATTCATAAACAGCATTAACTTATATTAATTGTTCTTGAAAAGTTCTTTAAATTTAACTTATTAAAAAAAGCTATGCTATGACAGAATAACACACAAAACTGTCTGAAATAAACACAAGCAAAATTTTAATTACAAACAGAACTATAGCAAACTTTGACTGCGTGCTCAATTATCAGATCAGCAGCTTGTAAGGATGTAGTGTTGTAGTGTAGTTGTAGTGTAAACTAACTAGATTAATGTTATGTTCTGTTTGAGTTTATTCCTTCTGTTTTTCTATTAACACTTTTTTGTTTTCTGATATAACTGTGAGAATAGCTAGCAAGCTAACAGCTAGCAAAACATAGATCTTGGATACAATTATAGCTTTTCTATTACAATTTCTAGTCAAAACAAAATATAAAAATACTTGGAAATTAACTTTATGAATTTTTTGAGATTGTTTTTCATTATATAGTACAGTGTTGTCATTAAGACTGTTAGAATATAACACAAAGAGCAAATATTCAATTCAATTCAATTTTATTTGTATAGCGCTTTTTACAATAGACATTGTGTCAAAGCAGCTTTACAGAACATAAACATAGAGCAGAAGGTAAACATAATTAATGATGAAGGAAATAAGGAATAATAAAAGAAATGAGAAATAACAGAATAAAAATTCTAGATTATTATTATATATATATATATTATATATATATATTAACAGTCAGTTAAATGTTGTATTGGTGTAAGGATCATGGACTTCGGATCTCCTTAGTATCACAGAGTCTAACTGGAGATGTCTCAGGATTCTTAGAGTCGGCCTTGGCTCAGTGGACGTCCAAAGGCTTCATCCCACAGAGGACGTTGGGAGCTGGTACAGTGTCTGGATGCCTCGGGATGGGTACAAAGAGAGAAGCAGTGGAAAGGGATTAACATATCTGCTGTTCATAAAAATGTGCAGGTCTGATGTACTAGTGCATGATACTATAGGATGTATTATGTGTACGCCTGACTAAAGAGATGAGTTTTTAATCTATGTTTAAACTGGGAAAGTGTGTCTGAGCCCCGAACACTATCAGGAAGACTAGTCCAAAGTTTGGGAGCTAGATAAGAAAACGCCCTACCACCTTTAGTAGACTTAGATATTCTGGGAACTACCAAAAGTCCTGAGTTTTGTGATCTCAGAGAGCGTGAAGGATCGTAACGTGTTAGAAGACTAGTTAGATACATGGGAGCTAAACCATTAAGAGCCTTGTACGTAAGTAGCAGCAGTTTGTAATCAATTCTAAACTTAACAGGTAGCCAGTGTAGAGATGATAAAATTGGGGTTATATGGTCATACTTTCTTGTCCTAGTGAGAACTCTGGCAGCTGCATTTTGGACTAACTGTAACCTATTTATTAAAGATGCAGGACAACCACCTAGTAATGCATTCCAATAGTCCAGTCTAGAGGTCATGAATGCATGAACTAGCTTCTCAGCATCAGATACAGACAGGATGTTTCTCAGCTTGGCAATATTTCTAAGGTGGAAGAAGGCTGTTTTGGTAGTATGAGCGATATGATTTTTAAAAGACAAGTTGCTGTCTAATATAACACAGAGGTCTTTCACTGTCGAGCTACTTGTAACAGTACATCCCTCTAAATGGGAGTTAAGTTGTGAGAGTTTCTGTGCACTGGTTTTTGGACCTATAAGTAGTATTTCTGTCTTATCGGAGTTTAACAATAGAAAGTTGCAGCTCATCCAGTCTTTTATCTCTCTAAGGCATTGAGTTAATTTGGACACTGTGGCTATTTCATCTGGTTTTGATGAGATATATCAGTGTCTCATCAGCATAACAATGGAAACTAATCCCATGTCTTCTAATAATGTTCCCTAATGGAAGCATGTATATAGAGAAAAGCAGAGGTCCTAGAACTGATCCTTGAGGGACACCATAATTAACTGGTAATAAACTGGAGGATTCACCATTTAATTCTACAAAATGGTATCTGTCTGACAGGTAGGATCTAAACCAACTTAAAGCCTGTCCATGAATACCTATGTAATTTTGTCTTGGTCCGGAGCTAAGAACAAGTCGTTTGTAACTTTAACAAGTGCAGTTTCTGTGCTATGATGGGGCCTGAAACCTGACTGAAACTCTTCAAGGATGTTGCTCTCCTGTAAGAAGGAGCTCAGTTGAACAGACACAACCTTTTCAAGTATTTTAGACATAAACGGAAGGTGTGTGTAACGAAGCAGAGTCGTAAGGATCCATTTGCAGCGTTTATTTAAATAAGGCAGAACAGACAGGCAGGGTCAAGCACGGCAAACACAATGTCAGAGATAGGCAGATCGGAGTCGAAGAACAGGCAGGAGGTAAAGAATCAGAGAACCAGGCAACAGAAACAGAATAAAAACAATCAGAACAGACAATCGGGAAACGCTCGGAATGACTGCAGAAGCAAGTCGAGACTTCGCATTGGTGTCAAGTTCACGTTCAGTCTTTATAGGAAGTGGTTGATGGGGAACAGGTGGTGGAGCAATCAGAGTCAGTGGTGGATTCTGGGAGGTGAAGTCTGGGAGAGCTAGTATTCTGGAGAGGCTTCTCGGTATTGGTGTTCAGTGGGCGTGGGTGGTGCGCTGATCGTGACATAGCCCCCCCACCCCACCCCACCCACCGCGAGCGGCTCCCAACGCGAGGACGTGTTCCACGCCGGGGTCGTCCTCGAGAACGGGGAGCCGGCTTGTCAGGATATTGCTGGTGGAATTCGGTTGTGAGCGAGGGGTCCAGAATGTCCCCCGCTTTCACCCATGAGCGTTCCTCCGGGCCGTAGCCCTCCCAGTCAACTAGGTACTCCAGGTGACTTCCTCGGCGTCTGGAGTCCAGCAGGTTGCGGACTTGGTAAGCCTCTTCGCCGTCAATTAAGAGTGGAGGCGGATCCGGTGGGTTAATGGGGCGTTCTGGGTTCTCTCCAGGCCCAACAGCAGGTTTAAGCAGTGAGACATGAAAGGTCGGCGAGATGCGGTAGGTTGAGGGCAGTGCGAGGCGGTAAGAGACCGAGTTGATTTGCCTGATGATCCGGAACAGCCCCACGTACCTGGGGCTCAGTTTGCGACAGGGTAGGCGGAGGCGGATGTCGCGGGTCGAGAGCCAGACCCACTGACCAGGTTGATATTCCGGGTGTGCCCTGCGGTGTTTGTCGGCCTGGTCCTTCTGTCTCCTCACGGCCCGCTGTAGTTGGCGATGCGCCACACTCCATGTTTCTTCGCTCCTGCGGAACCAGTCGTCGACGGCCGGTAGGTCGGTGGGCGTGCCCGACCATGGGAAGAGTGGAGATTGGAAGCCAAGGACACACTGAAAGGGAGTCAGACCGGTGGCGGGTTTGATGAGGGAGTTTTGTGCATACTCCGCCCACATCAGATACTTGCTCCACTCCGTCTGATTGTTTTGGCAGTATGAGCGAAGGAAGCGGATGATCTCCTGGTTTAACCGCTCCGTCTGTCCGTTCGCCTGTGGATGATACCCCGAGGTGAGGCTGACGTTGATGTTCAGTCGTTTAAAGAAAGCGGACCAGACTCGAGAAGTGAACTGGGGACCTCGGTCCGAAACAATGTCTTCAGGCAGTCCGTAGTAGCGGAAGACAGAATCGCACAGCGTATCTGCTGTCTCAAATGCTGTAGGAAGCTTGGGTAGCGGAACCAGGTGGCAGGCTTTTGAGAATCGGTCGGTGATGGTGAGAATGACCGTGTAATTATTGGATCGGGGCAGGTCGGTGATGAAGTCCAGAGCGATTTGAGACCAGGGACGTTGTGGAATTGGTAGAGACTCCAGCAGCCCTGCGGGAAGTTGGTGAGGAGCCTTTGAAGTGTTGCAGATCGCGCAGCCCCGCACAAAATCCGGTACGTCCGTGGACAATGATGGCCACCAGAACTGGTTTTGGGCCAGGTGGATTGTCCCTGCGATGCCGGGGTGGCCGGAGCTAGGGCTGGCGTCTAGGAGCTCTAGGAGAGTGGAGCGCAAGTTCTCAGGCACATAGGTCTTTTCTGGGGGACACTCGGTAGGTGGCGGCGTCTGCGTGTTGGTCTGGGAGATCTCTGTCAGGATGTCCCACTGGATCGGGGCGAGGATCTGGGTCTCGGGGATGATGGGTTCAGGCAGTATGTCCTGGTCTACCTCTCGGTGTACACGTGACAATGCATCAGCTTTAGCATTCTTGCTTCCCGGACGGTAGGTCACAGAGAACTGAAAGCACGTGAAGAACATAGCCCATCTTGCCTGACGGGGGTTCATGCGCTTGGCAGCACGGAAATATTCCAGGTTTCTGTGGTCGGTCAAGACTGTGAACGGATGTTGTGCGCCCTCCAGCCAGTGCCTCCACTCCTCAAATGCTGCTTTCATGGCTAACAGTTCACGGTCTCCCACGTCGTAATTGCGGGTAGAAAGATAACTTGCGGGAGAAGTACGCGGATGGAAACATTTTGTTGGCCGGCCCCTGGCGCTGAGACAGGATGGCTCCTACTCCTGTGTTGGAGGCATCCACCTCCACTACAAATGGTCAGTTAGGATCTGGGTGGTGAAGGATGGATGCCGAGGTGAAGCTTTTCTTCAGGTGTTGGAACGCCGCAAGCGCCTCTGGTGACCAGGTGAGACGGGCTGGGGCTTTTTTGGTCATGGATGTGAGCGGTGCTGCGATAGTGCTGAATCCGCGGATGAAGCGACGGTAAAAGTTCGCGAACACCAGGAAGCGTTGCAGTTCCTGGATGGTCTGTGGTCACGGCCATTGTAGTAATGCCTGTACCTTTGCGTCGTCCATGGCCACCCCCTCGGCCGAAATGACATAGTCCAGCAATGCCGTCGAGGTTCTGTGGAACTCACACTTTTCTGCCTTGGCGTATAGGCGGTGCTGGATCAGTCGCTCCAGCACAGCCCTCACATGCTGAATGTGCTCCTTCAGGTTTTCAGAGTAGATAAGGATGTCGTCGATGTAGATGATCACCCAACGGTCTAGCATGTCACGGAACACGTCGTTGATGAACGACTGGAACACCGCCGGACTGTTAGAAAGGCAAAACGGCATGACCAAATACTCGTAGTGGCCGGACTGGGTCGAAAAGGCGGTTTTCCATTCGTCTCCCTCTCTAATGCGGATGAGGTTGTAGGCGTTACGGAGATCTAGCTTGGTGAAGTATCGTGCTCGGCGGAGTTGTTCCAGGGCTGATGGGACAAGTGGAAGAGGGTACCGGAACTTCACCGTGAGGTCGTTTAAGGCTCTGTAGTCGATACATGGCCGTAGGCTCCTGTCCTTCTTTTTCACGAAGAAAAACCCCGACGACGCCGGGGACACGGAGGGTCGGATGAACCCCTTCTCCAACTCCTCCTCGATATACTGGTTCATGGCCACCGACTCTGGTTGAGACAGAGGGAAGATCCTCCCTCTGGGTGGTGTGGCATCCGGCTGGAGCTCGATGGAGCAGTCATAGGCACGATGTGGTGGCAGTTCAGTTGCTTTGGTCTTGCTAAATGCTTCTGCAAGGTCCTGGTACTCACTCGGGAGTCCAGGTAGGTCGGTCGTCGTGGTGTTAAGCTGGAGTGGACTCTCAGTGGGACGGTGGTGCTGTGCACATGCGCTGCCCCAGCTCAAAATTCGTAGTTCAGGCCAGGAGATGACTGGGTTGTGGAGCTTGAGCCATGGGAATCCAAGAATGAGGGCGTGTCGGGGAGAGTGAATGATGTGGAAGCGGATCTGCTCTTGATGATGGGCCCCTACTAGTAGGCTGAGGTCCCTGGTCATACGTGTGATGCGCCCTTCTCCAAGCGGCTGGCCGTCAACACCCTCCACGGCCACTGGAGGCGTACAATGGGTTACTGGCACGTCATGGGTCCGTACAAATTCCTCCGACAAAAAGTTCCGGCAGCACCTGAGTCGATGAGCGCGGTCAGGCTAAGCTTTGTTCCTCGCACCTCAAGATGTACATTAATCTGAGCACAGTTCTGTGATTGAGGCAGGGAGAGGTTTCGACTCACCGGCGTGTTACGCTTGTTGGGTGGTCTGACGGGACAAGCCAATAGCCTGTGGCCGGATTTCCCGCAGTACAAGTAGAGGCGCCAGCGGAATCGCCTTTCTCGTTCCTCGGCCGTGAGGTGCGTAAAGTCGAACTGCATGGGCTGGTGGCTCTCGGAGAGAACAGAGCGTGCGGGGTTTCACCGGGTGTGCATAAGGTTGTCGATCCGAATGGAGAGGTCCATAACCTCAGCCAGGTTTCTCCCTTCGTCGCGGCAGGCGAGCTCAGCTTGTAGATCCAGATGTAGCCCACTCCAGTGCTTTCCCGGTGAGGAGTGTGCACACAAACGCTATGCGGCTGGCGGCGGTCGGATACAGGAACGGTTGTTGTTCCACAAAGAGTGAGCACTGCATTAAGAAGCCTCCGCATTGTCCAGGATCTCCGTTAAACTTTTCTGGAAACGCGAGCCGCGGGCTGGTGACGGCTGGAGTCGAGATTGGATTGGCTGGCGGACGGAGCGCCGGTGGCGGAGGATTCGGAGCCATCGCGGTGCCTCGCAGACCCTGTAACGCCGCAGCGATCTCTCCGGTGAGCGAGGTGAGTCGCGTCAGCTGTTGGTGGTGTCCCGCGAGCTGCTGGGCTCGAGCGGAGAGCTGGGTGGTAAGCTGAAGGACGGCTGCTGGATCGCTCGGTGGCGAAGTCTTCTGTAACGAAGCAGAGTCGTAAGGATCCATTTGCAGCGTTTATTTAAATAAGGCAGAACAGACAGGCAGGGTCAAGCACGGCAAACACAATGTCAGAGATAGGCAGATCGGAGTCGAAGAACAGGCAGGAGGTCAGGGCAGGCAGTAAAGAATCAGAGAACCAGGCAACAGAAACAGAATCAAAACAACCAGAACAGACAATCGGGAAACGCTCGGAATGACTGCAGAAGCAAGTCGAGACTTCGCATTGGTGTCAAGTTCACGTTCAGTCTTTATAGGAAGTGGTTGATGGGGAACAGGTGGTGGAGCAATCAGAGTCAGTGGTGGATTCTGGTAGGTGTAATCTGGGAGAGCTAGTATTCTGGAGAGGCTTCTCGGTGTTGGTGTTCAGTGGGCATGGGTGGTGCACTGATCGTGACCGTGTGAGAGAGGTCTGTAATTTGATAGTTCATTAGTTAATTAGGATCTAAGTTAGGTTTTTTGATGAGTGGCCTAATAACTGCCAAGTTGAAAGACTTTGGGACGTAACCTAAAGATAACGAGGAGTTAATGATATTAAGAAGAGGCTCACCAGCTTTATGCAACACTTCTTTCAGTAGTTTAGTTGGGATGGGGTCTAATGAACATGTTGTTGATTTAGCTGTAGTAATAAGTTTATCTAACTCTTCCTGTCCTGTACTTGTAAAGCTGTGTAATGCCTTAGGTGAGATTGTGTCACTGGTTGCTCTCATATGTTGAGCGCAGTGTTGGGTGTAACGCGTTACTAAGTAACGCGTTACTGTAATTAAATTACTTATCCATTGAAAAAGTATAGTAAGGGATTACTGTTCATTTTTAGGTAATTTAATTACAGTTACTTGTAATGTACTTGCGTTAAATACTGTAAATTAGTTCAACAGTTCTGTATAAATCAATAATGAAATTAAAATCTAAATGTATCATCTAAATGTAAACGTGAAAGCGGCCTCTTTAAAACCGTAGAACAGCTGCGCGTGAGTTCGCGCCAGTTGACTGTGAAGCTGTCTGAAGCAGAAGATGTCGGCAGAACCGAGTGGCTGTTTTACCAAATGGAAATATTCAAATTACTTCACATTTTTGTCTCAGGTAGACAAGAACATTACAGTAAAATGTAAACTATGTCCTGGTGAGAAAAAACTGTCGGCCGCGGTCAATAGTACAAGTAATCTACTGAAGCACCTGAATAGACAGCATCGACGAACACTTTTGAGTGATCCATGTTCATCAACAGATAACACTGCAGCAACCCCTGTTAAGCAGGCAAAACTTGATTTTACATCGCCAGTGCAGAAAGTGACTGAAGGTGAGCTTAAAAAAATGATTGCAGGCTACATAGTGGAAGAGATGCTACCGCTGCGCACTGTGGAATCTCTGTCTTTTAGGCGCATATTAAACAAAATACCCGTGTATGGCACAAAATATGAAATATGGTACTCATTACTTTGAAAGTAAGTTTTATGTTTACAGCTTGATACATTAATTAACTTCTCTTAAGCTGAGATTGTTTGTTTTTATTGTTCAGATATGTTTCAGAATAAATCTAGAAGAGGAATTCTGTTTGAAATTTGTCACTAAAATGTTGGAGTATAGTATGTTTTAATAAATCTAAAATGTTTTAAAAAGCTAAAGGCTAAACTGTTTAATGTATGACTAAGGAATTATTAAGAGTTTAATTGCTACTGTCTATCTGGTCAAGGTTTATAGGGATTTTAAGAAGTAATGAGTTAAATTACTTATTGAGTAATTAAATTACTTTTCAGATAGAGTAATTAGTAAAGTATTTTAAATACAAAATTGATGATGTAATTAGTAATTAATTACTTTTTTAAAGTAACTTACCCAACACTGGTTGAGCGTCACCTATTTTATTCCTGATACTTTCGATTTTATCAGTGAAGAATCTCATAAAGTCCTCACTACTGAAATGTGATGGAATAGTGTGTTCAGATTTCTGGTTTTTTGTTAAACTAGCCACTATGCTAAATAAAAACCTGGGATTGTTCTGGTTATTTTCTATGAGTTTGCTCAGGTGCTCAGCCCTAGCAGCTTTTAGAGCCTGTCTATAGCTGGACATACTGTCCTTATACACAATTCTAAAAACCTCTACTTTAGTTTTTCTCCATTTCCGTTCGAGATTACGGGTCTCCCTCTTGAGGGTGTGAGTATAACTATTATACCATGGTGCAAGTGTTTTATCTCTAACCTTCTGTAATCTGACTGGGGCAACAGTGTCTAATGTGCTAGTGAATATAGCGTCTATGCTGTTAGTCATTACATCTAGGTCGGTTGAGTTTAAGGGTACAGTAAGAAGTCCAGACAGTTCAGGCAGGTTATTTGTGAATCTGTCTTTGGTGGTTGGAATAAAGGTTCTGCCGAGTCGATAACGTGGTGAGACATAGTTAGTCTGTTCTATAGGTAGTGTGTACATTATGAGGTAATGGTCTGTGATGTCATCACTTTGAGGTATGATATCTATATCAGTGACATCTAATCTGTGTGATATTATTAAATCTAGTGTGTGGTTACATCGATGAGTTGCACTAGTGATGTTTTGTTTGAGCCCAAGTGAGTTTAGTAAGTCCATAAATGTGAGTCCTAAAGCGTCGTTTGTGTCGTCAACATGAATGTTAAAGTCTTCTACAATTAATGCTTTGTCAAAGTTAACCAATAGGTCTGAGAGAAAGTCTGTGAATTCTCTAAGAAAAACTGTGTAGGGCCCTGGGGGTCTGTACACGGTCGCTAGAGCAAGAGACATCAGGGATTTCTTCGTGTGCATGTGCGATAGTGTAACATTAAGGACAAGCACTTCAAAAGAACTAAATCTATGCTGTGTTCTCTGGGTAACAGTGAGGTAATCACTAAGGATAGTGGCGACACCACCTCCACGACCAGTCAGACGAGGCTTGTGCTTATAGATATATCCTGATGGTGTGGACTCGTTTAGACTGATGTATTCATTTGGTTTAATCCACGTTTCGGTGAGGCAGAGTGAAGTAAGGCTATTATCTGAGATCATTTCATTTACAATACGTGCTCTGGGTGCAAGCGATCTAATGTTCAGAAGTCCAAACCTTAAGAACTGTTTTTGTTTGTTTCTTTAGCATTTTTCTGGTCTAATTACAGTAAGATTATTTCGAGAACTTCTCATGTATTTACTTTTTGATCTCACTGCTCGGGGAACAGACACAGTTTCTATAGGGTGCATTTTTTGTGTCATCCTGAGGTGAAGGATGGCTATTGAGATTTAAATTTAAAGAGTAGTTTACCAGTCAGAAGGTGTTCAGCACCCTGGAGATGTGGTCCGAGAGGATCTCCGCTCCAACTCTGCTGGGGTGCAGGCCGTCAGCACGGAATAGCCTAGGACGCTCCCAGAAAACATTCCAATTATCGATAAAGAGTAGTTTCTGAGCCTGACACCATGACTGCAACCATTCATTTAAAGCAAAAAGTCTACTGAACCTTTCAATTCCTCGCTGGTACGTTGGAAGCGGTCCAGACACGATGATGTGCTGCGAACCGTCTCCACCAGGGTGTTGAAGTCCCTCTTCAGGATCTCCGACTGCCTCAGGCTGGTGTCGTTCGAGCCGACATGAAGAACCACAGCTCTGGTGTTTCTGCTCACGACTCTAGGTACCTGTGCAGAGACATCAAGAACACGAGCACCAGGCAAGCAGTGAGTGCGAGCCTTACCTTTAGCCACCGTAGCACGGACGTGGCAGACGATGGAGTCTCCGATGATCACGTTGTCGCAGTCCGTCTCACGAAGGGGGGCGAAGCGGTTCTGGGTGGGGATCTCGAAGACCGGCGGTGGTGGAGGGGGAGAGGTCCTCAGCCGGGGACCGGCACGCGTCCTCCGCTGCTGCACCCAGGGCCCGCGGTGCCCTGGCGCCGGAGTGAACAGCAGGCCATTCCTGGGTGTGTTGGGCCTGGACAGAGAAACACGCGGGGTAGAGGTGGAGGGAGTGGTAATTACATCTGCTCCTGCAGCTTGGCCTGCTTCACCTGTAGTTCGCGGATCTGCTTCTCCACAGCATCCAGCTCCAGTTCTACCGTGTGCAGCTCCAATGCATCCTCACCTGCGCTCAAAGGCAGAGACATAACCGACATGATGTTACAGAGCAAGTACAACAGATTGTACTAGCGGTAGCCGAGCTAACAGGCTAGTTGTGCTAGCCGGATAGAAGCGGACAATTTAACCTATTTATTTATTTATTGTATATCATTTGTTTCTAAAAGATGAGAAAGGATGTGGAGGAGAGCAGGGTGGGAGCGAGCCACTGGACTGAGCAGGACAACTCCCTGCCTCTCACTCTGTGAAATGAAAATGTGGAAGATGCGAGAGCTTGTACTAGCGGTAGCCGAGCTAACAGGCTAGTTATGCTAGCTGGCTAAAAGCTGACGCTGCGGGACAAGTAAATACGATGTCAAGAATTAAGGTGTAAGTAGGTTAAAGTGTAAACTGAAGATAACTCGGAATTCAATAAATAAAAGTATTGCAAGTGCAAAGTATTGTATTGTGTGTTTGTGTGTGTGCAAGGCTGCCAACTCTCACGCATTCAGTGTGAGAGTCATGCAATTGACCCAATTCTCACGCTCTCACGCCGCACCCCCATATTTTCACGCAGACTCGTGCAGCAGTAAGGGAAAAAAAAATCACACCGCATGATCTCGCAAAGCAACATGCAGAGAGACCAGACAGACAGTGTAGTGAGTTTTTGTGACAATTGTGAGGAAAATACACAATTTATTCCCATAAACTGTGTAGTCAGCCGTTCTCCCTACCATCTGCACCGTGTGAACGCAGGCAGGTCAGTGAGTTACAGGGCGCTCCGTGTCTCTGTCCATTTTAGGCTAGTAACTAATAGGCCTATGCTGTTATATAGTTTATATAGAATTAAGATAGTATTAACAGAGTTGTTTGTTTTGCAGCACTGAGCAGTTATTTTACATAACCTTATCATAAACAGTACAAAAGCATTTCCAAATGACAAATATCTGAACATGCCTAGTAGTTATAATGTTAATTATTGTTTTCTAAGGACAGAATGTCAAGTCAACGACATCCCATATTAAAATGATTTCATTTATATCAATCACAACTCCTCAAACATGTCCAGATATTTGACTGGTGGTGGTGTCAGTATGGATACATTTGAATTGTCTGTTATAGGATGTTATCTAAAGTGTCAGGGTTCAAGTGGGAGCTGCATCCAAATCAATGATTAAGGCTGCAAAATCAGCCACCAGCACTTACAATAGAGCACATGTTAATCCTATTTCTGTAAAATGTTTGAGAAAATTAAATGTAATATAAATCTCCCAAGAAATTCTGTACAGATACCAAATACTTTGACAATAAATATATACTTACACTTCCTCTAATGTAAGAATTTTGTGTTTGTATTTTTTTCCACACCAAGCCACGCCCCTCCATAAGCCCCACCCCATAACCAAAGCCGCCCCCCCCCCCCCGCGGGTGTGTGTGTGTTTGCGTGCGAGAGACAGAGAGAGAGAGACCCAAAAACAAGGCATGTAACTATCAAAATATCTCAAAATATCACACAATAAATCTGTGGTCGATAGGTGAATCCATGTCTTATTAGGCCCACATTTTATTATTAATATAAAATATTTCTACAGAGATCTCTATAAAGAGTATTCAAAACAGCACACGTCATGAATATGCATAAATACAAGTAGGTGGAGCTCAAATAGTAGCACTGACATTCATTTCTAAAGCTAGAGGTTTGAACTAAACACTCAGGAAAACAATGTTGTTCCTCTTCATGGTGTTTTTCACTCTTGCTTATGTTGGTAAGTCATATACACTGCACACAAAAGGATTCTTTTTTTCTAATTAAGACAAACAATTCCCCATGTGAAATGTGTCACTTATGATTAAAATATCTCAATATTGTTATGTTTTTTATAGCAGAGGCTGCTGACAATAGCATTAAACCAGATCAAACCAATGTATTTTCAACGGAAGGCAGCAACATCTCACTGTCCTGCACTTATACTGGATCAGTTAACAGTCTCCACTGGTATCGACACAAACCTGGATCAAGACCTGAGTTTCTGCTGATGATTCTTGAAGCAAGTAAAACTGTCACACCAGCTCAACCACCTCCACGATTGTCCATAAAACTTAATAATGATCAAGATAAAAAGAGTAAGAAAGTGGATCTGATCATCTCCTCTGCTGCTGTATCAGACTCTGCTCTATACTACTGTGCTCTGAGGCCCACAGTGAAAGGAAATCCAGCTGCACTGTACAAAAACTCACACAGTTTTGTTATATTGAAAGTAGTTCTGTCAGTGCTTTAGAGAAATTCACTTTCCCTTTCTGGGGAAGTCTCTCTTTCTTTCTCATGATTTTTCATTCATTCATTCATTCCTTTGTAACTATTTACCAGAGACTTTCCAGGAAACCAGTGGTGTAGTCCAGTTTTTTGTAATGAGTATACATTTGTTCAGTTTTATCACCAACACTCTTTCATTGCAGAATATTGTGAACAGAATGAACTGGTAGTTTACAAAGCTTTCCAAATACATTGTGTGGGTGAAATGTCACCCGACGCTGCTGTAGCTTTAAGCGCAGGATTCCGAAAACACTCAGAGTGTAGTTTGAGTCTGCTTTCGTTTCATATCTTCTTCTACATTAGTTAGTTAATTTCAAATTTGCGCCAAAAAAGACCACCAAGCAACTGATTTTCCTCCTTGGTAGGTGACGTCAGATCAGGTCACCGGCCACGTAAGCCCCAATGGTCCAAAAATGTTATTGATACGCAATCGCAACCACAGTCTGTGTTCGCAACACAGACAGGGTGAATTTATGAATGAAAGTTCTGTCACAAAACGATATTGTCACGCTTTTTAAGTGGGTATACGGAAATCCTTGGCATTTCCTAGTGGGTATACGGCGTATACCTGCGTATCACGTAGACCACACCACTGCAGGAAACACTGGGAGGAATGTGGATATTTGGAAAACATTCAACACTCCACAAAGTTACCTGAGCTCAAAACTGAATATTTCTGTACAAACCTGTCATCTAGATCCATCATGCTATAGCTCACACAGTCCACATGTCCTGCACAGATCTCAAAAGAATAAACAGTTCATTAATATACAGTCTTTGTGTACTACAAACTTTACATTCCAAAGCTCAGCGGTTTATTGTATTTGATGTATTTATTAAAAATTAGATTGATATGCTTTGTTATACACCTGGATAGTGTAATGATTGAGTCCAGCTCCTCTTAAGCTTTCTTCCTCATGTCATCTCAAAGGTTTCTTCCATGTAACTGTTGTCTCTGGTTTACACATAAGGGATTGAATCTACTTTAACGTACATTAAAAAATTCCTACATGGAATAGATTCCTAGGTGGAATACAGGTGCACACACAGTCTTACCTGTTCTTAAACCAAGGAGCTAGTACAAGTGTGGAAGGGATAACAACAAACAAACAGACAACAGAATAACATCCTAACAGAGTGACCAGAAGAAGAAGAATGTCTGCTAAAGTTTATGGATATACAGTAAACAAGTGAATCTGATAATCTCCTCTGCTGCTGCATCAGATTCTGCTCTATACTACTGTGCTCTGCAGCCCACAGTGACAGGAAATCCAGCTGCACTGTACAGTTTTGTTATATACATTTAGAGACATTTACATGCAATTTTTGGGAAAGTCTTTCTTTTTCATGATTTTAAAAGAGTTTATATTATTGAATTATATTATTCAATATTTCTGTACAAACTGGTCATCTAGATCCATCATGCTATAGCTCACAGAGTCCACATGTCCTGCACAGAACAGTGTCACTCTGCTGGATCTCAAAAGAATAAACAGTTGATTCACTCCTATCTACACTGCATTGTCTCCCAGTCAAATTTCACATTGATTATAAAATACAAGTACTGACCTATAGAATATTGAATGATCTCATGCCACAGTCCATGAGGTAACTTTTTAATAATCTGCCACACCTACTTCGATCAAAAGGTGCAGATTATTTGGTAGTAACTAAAGTAGTAAAGTCTACAGCAGGGGTGGAGCTTTATCTTAAAAAAGACCTGCAGTTTTGGAACAGACTTCACATTAGTGTTTTCTCTGAACATTACAAAGTTTGCAGGAAAATAAGCTGGACCATCTTTCTTTTTCTGCCTTCATCCCACTTTACATTTATCCATCCATCTTATCATTCTTGAAGTTGTATATTGCTGTTCTTCAGTATTCATCCAATCAATTTCCACATCTTTAACTTGAAATAATAAAGACTGCTTGGACAGTTCCCTGTCAGACCACCAGAGCAGCCCTTTTACTTTGTCACTGTTATTTTTGTGCCATGTTTTTGTGTTTTCACGTGTGTTTGCCCACTCATTCCTTTGTCCTGTTTCCCCACATTTGCAGACTTGTTCCTCTTATTGCTTGCCTGTTTAACCCTGTTGTTTTGTGTTAGTCTTTGCTGAGTCTTTGTTAAAGAATCCTTTGTTAAATTTCGTGTCTCTGTTTTCGAAGTTTCTGTTGTTTTTTCACAATTTTGTTTTTCTGTGTTTTGCGATGCCTCCGATAAGTATTCTCTGTTATATAGTCTTATCACTAGTGTTTGTTTTTATCCTGCATTTGTGGTCAAATATCGTGAGATTGTGTGTGACTGTGTCAAAAACATGGAGAGACATTTCAGTATTCAGGTGAAGCAGCAAACTTTCAATAAGTAAGTTTATAAGATAGTATGTTAAAGTTAAGCTGAAATACTACATCAGATATGTTAATACATGGACAAAACCTAAGCTACTCTGTGAAAAGTATACAGATCTCTATCAAGTTCTTCAAATATGCTTTTTTTGTCAGTACAAGCCAAGTGTACTCAAGTATAAGTACCAAGTATAGGCCACATATACTTAACCTTGTCTGTGTATTTGTCAGTATAAGCATACTTAATGTGAGCTTAATTGCACATTAACAGTACACGTGAATAAACTTATTATTTGTATTACTGCAGAATCCTGATCTCTTCTCCTACAGCTCTCAGTTCTGTGTGTGAACTGTTTAACAAGATCTTTTTTCTGTAGTTTATGTATCACAAAAAAAAAAAAAAAAAACAGAAACTGCTCAACAGGCTGATTAAATACTAATCATTTATTTCATCACATCACAGTTGACTAATACAGACGACACCATCAAAAAGTTGATACATTACATTGTGGTAGTTAAATTCTATTATGCAGCTGATCACCTCAATGTAAGCACTGTGCATTTCCTGTTTAATTCCTGTTACTGATACACATCATATCAGGAAATTTCCTGTAATTACTCTAAAATACAATGGAACTGTCACGGAATCGCCAGGTTCTCCCCTCACTCAACAAACCAGATCCACGTCACCTGAGTACTAATCACCGTCACCTGGCACCCGTCATTACCACCACTTATAAAAGACTCTCTCACACACACACACACACACCTTGTCCAGTCTCATACACGCTAGCTGCTTTTGCATGCTGTGTCTACTAACCCGACTCTTTATCCCTCTCTCTAAAAACATAAAAGCAGACCCAAATGCAGGGATGACAATTTTAAAATAAAAAAAGCCAATTTATTAACAAAAGAAGCAGACAGGGAATATAAATCCAGGAGCACAGGAACTGGCACAACATGATACATAAACCGACATGCAAAAGATGGGGACTCTGCGACGCTACACACAACACGGGGGGAAATAAATAGACATAATAATGAGTCCATTACGAACAGGTGAATATTCATGGGACAAGTGACACAAAACACACTGCAGGAACTCCCCCTAATGTTCTGTCAGAGAATGTCCATGCAAAGTTCCTGACACCCTCAGTCCAACAGTATAAGTAAGGTAACAGGTAACTAGATAAATGAGGGTGTAAAGTTCACATGTCTGAATCACACCTTAGTGCAAAGATATTCCATGTGTAACTGTAATAAGAGTTGTAGATTAATTAGAGTAAACTCTTCTGATCCAAGTTTCTTTGTTTATTGTGTCTGATGCTTTAATGTGTTCATGTGGTTATTTCCAGGTATTTTATTGTTTATATATAGGCGAAAAAAACACAGAAAGCACACCAGACAAGGAAGGATGTCACCAGACATTTTGTTTAAAATTACAAACAGATCTATACTTAATCACATGGCATTTCAGTACCTACAGGCTTAAATATTATTGACCTATAAAATCCCCTCAGGAGACAGTGAGTAACGTCACCATATTGCTGCACATTGTTCATGTACTGTTCATTTCAAGTGGCAAGTAAAACAACATAAATACTTACTACAATATTCTCACAGTCGTAATAGATAAATAAATAGATTTTTCTTTTTAGTCAAATATTGAAACATTTAGAGACATTAAAAAATGAACAGACAAAATTATTCTAAAGAAAATATAATGTCAGCACTTTCCTACTAGAAACAGAAGAAAACAGCACTATGTCCCAATAAACAGCACACAGCATTAGGACTCTGAGTATCCAGTACCTACAGCCTACAGACATCTATTTCCAGCTGGTAGACGTGACAAATATACAAATCTAGCATAAAAATGTAACAGATGCAATGGAGAGCTGAGACAGATGCAAAAAAATGTTTAATGTAAAGAGCAGACAGACAAGTTCCGCTACAACAGTGTCACTTCCTGGGTGTGGCCTTCTAGAGACGTGAAGTTCAGCACATACAGCACTATTATACAGAATCGTCACAGAGCTGTGTTCAGAAATGGCTCAACTATACAACTTACTGTACATAGTGAGATACACACCACTGATTCTCACTCTAGTTACAGGTCATTCATTTTGAGCAGTTTATTAATTATTAGCTATATTTATTCAGTTAATTGATTGCATGTTTGTATTCATCTAGTCATATCTTAATTAAATATTTGGCATATAATAATATTTCACTGATTTATTTCTTTATATTCTTTTTCACTCCAGGCAGTTTTGCAGATAAAATTGGACCAAAGGATGAAGATGCCAATATTGTCTGGAAAGAAAAAGACATTACTCTGAAATGTTCATATGAGACAAGCAGTGACAACATTTATCTTTACTGGTACAAACAATATCCTAACAGCGCACCACAATTTTTACTGTATAAAGGAGCAAGGTCAGCAAGTGCTTATGGGAGCACTCCTGATGATCATCGATTAAAGTCAGAAACAAGCAGAGACTCTACTAAACTTATTATTACAGGTCTAAAGCTCTCAGACTCTGCACTTTATCATTGTGCTCTTGTAGCTACACAGTGATACAGAGTCATTGAAAGGCTGTACAAAAACATTATAATGGCAAATACACAAGCAAGAGGTTTCTAAAAACCATATGAACTTTATCAGTTAACAACAGACATAAATAAAAGCTGTGGTAACAGATGCAGCTGGAAGAAATAGAAAATAAAAATAAAGAGGGTTCAAACATGAAAACTACAGAGTAAATTCACAAGACATTCACAAATCTACATGTTTCAGGCTAAAATGGGTCAGGCATTGTTGCAGTGTTCTTGTGAATGAACGTTATTGACATTTTCTGTTCTGTTGAATTTTCAATTTTTAATATCCGTTCATGTGTTATGTGCTGGATGTGTGCTAAGACAATGACCTTTTACAAACAATCAGAGCAGATGTGAGTCTGATCATGCAGATAGAACATGTTGAAGCTGTTAATCTTCTGGATTTTCATGCACAACAGTCTATAAATAATTGACAATACAGTGAGAAAAGAAGCATATATAAAATCACAACATGTCTATTCTTGTTGTGTTTTAGCAACAAGACATCAGGTTTCTCTCCTGTCAGTGAAGAACAGGACTCTGAGGTTAAACAGGAAACAGACTTACAGCAGAAGATTGGACAGTGACAGGATTCACAACCTCATTTCAGTTCAAAACTGACAGATTCTAACACGAGCAAAGAGGTGAAGAGTGTATTTATCAAAGGCTCCTGAAAAACAGAAATCTTTAAAACAAATATTATTCTTGACCAATAATCCTTTACTGTTTAATTATTAATTAAGAAAGAATTTGTTTACTTTATACATTTATCAGTGTTTCATCTGTCTGTGTATTGTGTATAAATTTTACTTGCATCACCCTGAAGTAGAGCTCTTCATGGCTCCACTTAGATCCGAAAAACCCGAGGTCCGACCCAAGACCCGAGCGGGTTCGAGTCTAAAAGTTTCACGTGTGCCTCGGACACGGGTCGGGTCTAATAATAGCGGCATTGGGTCTCGGGTAATTTAAAATGAATGTGTTTTTACTGAACGGACCCGAGAAGAACCGAACTACTGTATCTCGCGTGTGTGCATCGACTCGAGTCCTTTTGCAACCTCTCCTCTGTTTGCCAAGACCGCTTGCGACATGTGGCTGGCGACGTGTGGCTGGCGGTAAGCTCATTTTCTTTGAAACAGACCAATCAATTTTGAATCCACGCTGTAGCGGTTACTTTAGTGTAGAGTGATGCAACATTTGGGTCCAGTCGAGTTAAAAAAAAATTGCCAACGGGTCGGGTTGGACTCGGGTCTAATTTTTTCGGGTTTGTCTCGGGTCGGGTCTTTCTTAAAAAAAAAATTTGCACGTCGGGTTCGGGTGAAAAGTGATTCGGGTCACTTCGGGTCGGGTACATTTCTTTAGACCCGAGAAGACCTCTACTCTGAAGTCAGTTATTCCTTTTAATTACACAATTGAACAAACTAATAAAACGATGTGCAGATGATGATTTGTAAAATAATTTTTATTCAATCCTTGAGGTAATTTAGAGTAGTCACTCTACCTTACAGAATGTATTGGGGAGGAATAATATTTATAATTGAGGTGCTACTGTATATCCATGCTACAAGCTATTACTGTACACACCTTTTTTCGTGTTAGTTTTATTCATTTTATTTTGCTCACATGCATTGATGTCCATCAGTATTTCATGATTACTAATGTCCTTTGTCTTTTGTTATTGATTATGCATTGTGCTAGCTGGCAAAAAAAGCTGTTATACTTCAGTAAAAATCAGCCATCTGAAAGCAACACCGGTGAGACTGCCATGTGATGCTGTGGGGTGGAGCTTCATGAACCTTTATGATCTTAACATATTAGTCTTCACAAAGACCTCAGAATATTTTCATTCAGCAAAAAACATTCATCATGTTTACTGTTATAATCATGTGTCTGTGGCTTTCACTAGGTGAATTAACATTGCTTTTTTGTTTCTTCAGCCTCCCGAAATTTAAATGAAATCACAAATCCCTCTGCATTAGCCTTTTTGTACAATGTTTCTGAAGAATATAGTTACATATATTTATATTTGTATAATGCATATTTGTACATATGCAGCTCAGTTTCAGGGTCTTGGCAATCTTCTTAGCAACAATTATTTTTCATATCCTCAGAGAATTCTCTGCCACCGTGCCATTTCTTCATTGTTGTCACATGAAAAGATATAATAATATATTTACGAAAATGTGAAGGGGGTATTCACTTCTGTGAGATACTGTATATACTGTATGTGCAGTCTCAACAATGTGTTCCTTACTCTCTGCTGCTTTAAAGTGTTTAATATGTAAAATAAATACATTGATTAACACTGATTTCTTTAGTGTTGTGTATTTATTGTTCAGAAATGTGTGTTACATGTCTGTTGTTGTGCTTATCGTGGTTTGTGAGTTTCAGAGTTGCACTGAGTAGGATTTGGACCCTGGTCAAGACAGTCGTTTTCATGAATGAGATTTGACTGGAAAATAAATTTTACCACCTGGGACAGAAACAGCAATGCTTCAAACTGATTGTCTGGAGCACAGGATACTACCCATGGAACTTCCAGAGACATTTAACTAAAACTGTGTTGTTTCAAATTACACTCTTGGAAGCTTGGAAGTCTTGGAAGCTACCTTAAAGTGTAGAAGCTGTGCCTTCTGCATATTTCCCCTATGCATTTATAATTTTTTTAGGAATAATTATGTGTTAAAAAAAGTGAAGATTACTTCAACATTAGCTCTTAATACAAATGATAGATCCATATAAATATTCTAAGATCTTGATCTCAAATTGCTGAAAGGAATTCTTTTCTATAAATATTCCAAAATCATGAAATTCCTCAGAAATTATATTTTCCTCTCAACATTCCAAGATCTTGAGCTCAAGCTCAAGGAAAAAAAGAAATTTTCCATTGGATCTTACAAGATCTTGTTCCAAATTTAACACTTAAGATAATATATTTCTATATTGTAAGTTCTATTTTACATAGAACGTATACGTATCCTTCACTGGGAGCCATTCTGGATTTTATGAAAATGTTTTCAATGCCGAAACATTTTAAATACACAGAGAAATATTTCTTTATTGGAATTTTATTTGTAGTTAAGTGTATGTATTATGTAGTGAGTGTTGGGTGGAGGATCTTGTGAATAATGTGAGTTTGTGGTTTTGATCACAAATAACTGAATGTATGGCTCACTGGGCAAAAATAAATAATTAAAAAATAAACAAATCTCAGTAAAATTTTCCAACCAGACGGTCATAGAAAAGAAATGGCTTGATTCCAAATGTAAACTCAAAGCTGGGAACACACGTGTCAGCTGATGTTTTCAATGGTGCAAACACACTCACCTTCATGGACTGGGATGACTTCCTCATTAGCAGGCAGAGACTCCATAAGACTCTGGCTCCAAACTCCTCATTAAGTGAAGCGTGTCTATCAAAATCGTTAAACTGATCGAGGCAGCCGTCAAGAGCTACACAAACCCTTAAGAGATTCTTGAATGATGTCAAGGGTCTCCATATCATCTCTGATGCCACTGAGGAGCTCGTACAGCCTCCTAGCCCAGACCTTCTAAGTGTACAAGCGTTGCCACAGTGCTGATGGATGGTTGATTGGAAACATCTGTTGGTGACTAAAGTAAAAATAAAACACAATTGAAGTAAAAATTAGAAAATCAAGTGAAACCTTTGTAATTTGTAGTTGTAGTATGACTGTCTGTATTATATATTTACAGATTGTACAGATATCTCATGATATATGAACACAAATACAGGATAAAAAGAAACACTAGTGATAAGACTATAACCGTCAATCAAATATAGATTTTTAAAAAAATGACATTTTGACAACACTGGCTGAGGTGAAATATATCCATACATGAGAGAGTGTGTGTGGCATAGTTCTATAGAATAAGATTGGGAAAAATCTTGTAAATGCAAATTTGAAAAATTTGGAATATTCAATTCAAGTTTATTTGTATAGCGCTTTTTACAATAGACATTGTCTCAAAGCAGCTTTACAGAACATAAACATATGTTTATAAAAAAACAAAAAAATAGAGTGTTATATTGAAGATCTAATATTCCTTGTTTCAATCCTGGATTTCTGCAGTTGGTTTGCTTGGAGACAGGTGGTGTGAGTTCATATATTCAAGCTAAATTGGCTAGGGAGTGCCAATAAACTTGCAAGGCCCTTTTGTCTTCTTATCTTGGTGTTCTCGACAAGCCCATTTGGAAAAGGAAGTGAGTCTGAGAGATACATTTAAAGACCCCATGCATTCATAGCATGTTTTGGAAGCTTTTCTTTCTGATACATGTCCGAGAGGTTGAGGTGATGGACTACTAATTCATTTTTCTTTGCAGGCATGTATTCAGATCCCACCGTCATCGCTGACCTCATCCTAACCTCAAAACCTTCAATTATTGCACACTGAACATTGGTCCAACGGTGTTCGAATCCCACCGTTGCCAGGAAACCTTTTCAAGGCACAGATAAATCATTCTAACTGTTCCCTGAGTTTGTGCAAGAGTGGGGTGTGATACTGTAAGTTAGCACTGTGTCTACAACTTTGGGCTGTATTTCCATGCTGGTTGAACACGGATGCTTATTAGTTCACACAAGCAAGATCATGACTTTCTTCCACCCACACATTTAGGAGAGCATAAAGGCTTCCTCATTCTTGGGTAGCATGGCCTAGTGGTCTAAGCTGCTAGATTTAGGCTCCAGTCTCCTTGGTGTTGGTTCAAATCCCACCGCTACCAAAGACACTGCATATTCCTTTTAGACAGTTTTTTATTATGTCACCTAAATGTCTGCTCAGTCAGTGTATTTGTATTTACAATGGTATAATTTTGTTGCACAGTAACTTACACAAAGCACAATGGAGTTTCAAAATATAACTTTATGTAATTTTAAAATACTTTGTGTAAATGCCAAGATGGACATGTTTTTTTACAATAATTTGTGTGCAGGATTCAAGAAATGATCTGTGTTATGTTATGGAAGAATGCACAGTGCATGTAATCAGTTTAATTGCTGAGTTTTACAAGTAATTTTAACATCTGTTTCCTTTAGAGAGAGAAATACATGAATGCTATAAAGATACCACAAACTACCTGGAGTTGTAAATACAATTTAATTATAAGGTCTAATATAAAATGGTTAATCCAGAGCATACATGTGTGGCTGTATGACTTGTTTGCAGGGTTTTATTTATTAGTGTGTTAAGGTTTTTCTCTTCAGTGAACACAAGATGGCGCAGTCACTTATCTTATAGTGGGGCAAGTACTAGAGCACCACACAACCTGCTCACATTCTGAGATGATGGATTTTACTTTTCATACTAAAACTTTTGTGACATAGTATACTTGTTGTTCTATCACACATACTGCTGATATCAGAGCCGATCCTGACCTCCCTGGGGCCCTAAGCAAAATTCTGCTAAGGCGCCCTCCTACCTGACCCATGAGCCATGTAAACCATTTCCCACGCATTCACACTTGACACCCCACTGCTCCCACTACAAACCTCCCTTCTTTAAAAAAAGTTTGCTCCATCTCTCCGTCAAACAGTAAAACAATACAGAATTAAATGTACAAGGGATAAACAAATCTTTATTGAATGGAATATTTTAAATAGAATTTTGAGTTGAAGTGAATTTAAATGTAATTCATGATATCAAAAATATGGTTACTACTAGAAATCACACTCTTAATATTTACATTTTAAGTATTGAAAACTGAATTCTTGATATCAAAAATCCATATCATGTGACTGTATAAAAGCTAAAATAGCTTGCCATACCGTATCACTGTTTTATAGTATGCATGAGAGCAATACTTGATCCCTGATGGTTATTATTTACTGAGGGATGTGCATTCTTATTGGTTTCCATATTGCATTAACGTTGTTGTAACCTTGATTAAGAGACTATAAACATTGTCATTTAGGAGTGCTATCACGCTACTTTTTGTACTGGTCCCCACACAGATGTTGCTGGAAAGTGCGCGTGTCATTTCGTGTACGATTGCACGCGCATAGGAACACATTCACGTGCGGCACTGTTATCGAGCTGCCGTTTATAAACACGGCCGTTTATTCACGTGAATGTTCACACAATAAATTGTTGTGTGACAAACCGACAGGAAAAGAGATGCACTGGAAGCACTGCATAGCTTAACTAGTCAGATAGAGACTAGAGACAGAATCACATCAACTTAACTTTACTGTTATTTGCTTTTGCTGACATCAAACTTGAAGAGAACACAAGTTTACCTGATTGATTTTCCTGCACTTCACTCTCATTTTGTTTCCTTTTTTTCTTTTCATGGCCAGATGGATAGCTCCGCTTCATATCGTCATCTACACAGTAAATATTAACACGCGCTGTAAAATGAGGCAAGGGCAGGCGGGGCCTTGCGTAATTTGCGGGGCCTTACTCAACTTGCGTAGTGAGCGTATAAGGTCGATCGGCTCTGGCTGATATAATATCCTAACCCCTGCCCTGGTTACTGTTAGTGCCTAAGCTCATTTCAGAGATACCATTCTGATTAAAGAACACAACTGTCCACTTCAGACTAAACTGTCATAAGAATAAATACTCATCTAATGTCATTTCTCTGACAAACAAAACACCTGCTGTGTCAGAAACACTGAAAACTGTAAACATCTCTGGAAATCTGAATGTAAAGCCAGGATGCTTCAGTAAGAATCAACAATCTGACAACAACATTGGTGACACTGTAATGTGATGCTGTGGGGTGGAGCTCTTTAAAGCTTTATGGTGTTAACATATTAGATTACAGAATGATCTGGACTATTTTCACTGAGCTAAGACCAGTCATCATGTTCACTGTTATATTCATGTATCTGTGGCTTTCACTAGGTGAGTTAACATTGACTTTTTGTTATTGCAGAAATATTAACTAGATTATATTAAATATTAGTCTGTGTGGTGATGCAGTGTGACAATTTAGAGTGTGGTGTCGTAACTCAGAGCCCGTCTCCAAGTCGACACACCACAGGGTGTCCTCTTCTCTTAGACCTTTTGGTTACTAAAAACTGTTTTAGTTAGACTTAACTGATAACTCTATAATTACTACAAAAAACACTGAGAAAACTCCTCAGACCTGGATGAGAATGAGCAAACTTCTTTATTGTGGTCAATCAGTCAACAATCTTCTAAGAGAAATTGCCAAGTTGAAAGTAACAAATGAAAACCCCAAAAAGAGCATGTCATGCAAAAATCAATCAAAAACAACAAAAACTCTCACGACGTTCTTGCAAAAAAAAAAAACACACACACATGCGCACACACACACGCACACACGCGGGGCTGCCTCCTTCATCTGGCCAGAAGAATTTGACACACACACCTTCACCCACGCACACGCGCCCACACACCTTCGCCCCCAATATCTTCTCAATATATACCCTGGCGCTCCGACTGTAGGAGCCTCCTCTTTGGTTCCCAGTATTTCTTGGAGTCCCAGGTGCCATATCACCTTATTTACCGGAATCACCTCCTATGTTTTCTAAATACACTGACCTAATTTCCCCTTATTTCCCATTACCTTTTCCCCATATGCCCATTTATGGATTTTCCTCCCCTTAGTTCTCAGGGCCTAGGTCTGGGTCTTTTTCGTTCTACATAACAAGTTATCGCTATGAGCTAAGGTCTGGGAACCATGGTCTTCTTCATTCTCCATAACAATTTATGAGCTAAGGTCTGGGAACCATGGTCTTCTTCATTCTCCATAACAATTTATGAGATAAGGTCTGGGAACCATGGTCTTTTCCATTCTACATAAGTTTGTATTTGTTATTACAAATGTGCTCAGACTGACTAGGCCCAAATCTGGTTACTTTTACTAAGTTTATGATTACAATAAACATCTTTGGCCTACAACATCGCCTACATATGTCTTATGACAGCAATTGTAATATTTTGCAAGGCCTAATACTTTACATTGGTTATAGTATTGTAAGGAATAATACTTTAATTATTTCTACTAAGATTTTTTACAACAGTGGGTCTTACTTAAGTATTTTTTGTTGATTATTTAAAGATTAAAAACATTATGTTCTCTTCTCTATGACAGGTGGGGCCATGGCAGATTCAATAAAGCCACTTTTCACTCAGAAAGTTGTAGACGAAGGTGATGTTACTCTGTCCTGCTAATACAAAACAAGTGCATCAACTACAACAATCTACCTGCAGTGGTACAGACAAAATTCAAAATCTAAATCTGAGTTTCTTTTTCATATTCTTCAAAGTGGAACCTCACTTTCTGACCCTCCACCAAGAATGTCTGCTAAAGTTGATAATGAACAAGTGGATTTGATCATCTCCTCTGCTTCTGTATCAGACTCTGCTCTATACTACTGTGCTTTGAGGCCCATTGTGACAGGAAATCCAGCTGAACTGTACACAAACTCACACAGAGATTAGTTATACTGAACGCAGTTCTGCTGATTTTTACATGTGCTTTTTATGACAGTCTGTTTTCCACTCTCAAAATGTAAAATAAGTTTATATTCCTCGTAAATTTTGTTATTAAGAGTCAGATCATTCCTTGATCCAGTCTTTCACAGTTCATCATGCACACACATCTTCAATTACATTTACAGTATTTAGCAGACACCCTTATCCAGAGTGACTTACTGTACATATTATCTCATTTTATACAACTGGGCAATTTAGGGTTAAGGGCCTTGCTCAGGGGCCCAGCAGTGGCAGCTTGGTAGACGTAGGAATCAAACTTACAACCTTCCGTTTGCTAGCCCAACACCTTAACCACTAGGCTACCACATCCTTCACACCTTGAGACAATTTGTAATTAAATTAGAAGTTCACTAAAGACAAGCTGTGACTCCACATATATAACACTGAATTATATAAAGTATCTAAGACCCTTCACTCAGACCAGCAATGAGGTAATGAGGAAATCTCTAGAAAAAAGGAAAAAGTTTTAGGCTTTGCAGGATATAAGAGTTAGACCACAGATTATTAGGTATGATCTTGTCATGTAATGGACTGCAAGCAGGGACTATGGCAAAAGTGTGAAAAATTAAAAAGAAAGAAGCAAAGACAGAATTGTCTCTTAAATGTCTTGACTGTTTTAATTATAAAAAAAAAATTACTAAAAGAGCAAATTTTTCATTTAAATATATCCTATTATTTAGGAGTAAATAATTTACATTAATTAAATAGCACATCTAATGGAGTGGGATGTGAAGTAACACTGGTATTGTCCTATGTTTTATTGGTGACTCAGTTCACAAGTGATGATCTGTACAACGTTACACTCCAACAGTGTCACTTCCTGGGTGTGGCCTTCTAGAGAAGTGTAAAGTTCAGCACATACAGCACTATTATACAGAATCGGCACAGAGCTGTGTTCAGAAATGGCTCAACTATACAACTTACTGTACATAGTGAGATACACACCACTGATTCTCACGCTTGTTACAGGTCATTCATTGTATTATATAATTATGATTGTTTTTAAAGCATATAGTAATTTCCTAATTTATCAGGTTAATATTTGATTTTGAAAAAAAAATTGTTGCAGATTTATTTCTTTATATTCTTTTTCACTCCAGGCAGTTTTGCAGATAAAATTGGACCAAAGGATGAAGATGCCAACATTGTGGGGAAAGAAACAAACACTGTTAATCTGAAATGCTCATATGAGTCAAGCAGTGATGAAATTCGGCTTTACTGGTACAGACAATATCCTAACAGCGCACCACAGTATTTACTGTATAAAGGTGCAAGGTCAGTTAGTTATGCAAGCACTCCTACTGACACTCGATTAGAGACAAAAACAAGCAGAGACTCTACTGAACTTACTATCAGAGGTCTAAAGCTCTCAGATTCTGCTCTCTATCATTGTGCACTAAGAGTTGGAACACAGTGATACAGAGTCAGTGAAAGGCTTTACAAAAACTTATAAAACCACATCAAAGATCCTCCCTTTACCAACCTGTTATCAGTTAACCACAGACACAAACGACACAAATGGTAATTTTGTGGTGCAATTGAATAAAGAGGCAAACATGCAAACACCCCACAGTGTGTTACAGGTGCACAGGACATGATACTAAGTTTATTGAACTTTTTCTGACAGTTTTATCCATGATACACTGTAATCAATAGTCATTAAATGGGACATTCATTTAGTTATTCAGTCTTGTGTGTGTTATGCACAGTGTTGTAGCGATTTTGGCTCGCGAAGCAAGGTAAATATTTATAAGTAACTATAACGTGTTATAGTGGCTTCTAAATATTTTAAACTAAGTTGAAATTAACGGTACTGGAATTAAGGTTACGCTTATTTGGTCTGTTCGTCCGGCGAACAGGCCGCGTACCTTTATTAATTCTATGAAGGCGGTATCTTCTCGGCCAAGAAAGATTCGCTTTCCTTTTACTGTATACCGTAATTTAAATTAAATTAACTCAATAGAGCATGTAGTTCAGACCCGATGTTGCAGGTACCTTAATTTGTGAGCGAGACTCAGAGACAAATCACCTGTGGCTCAAAATTATGACATTTAATGAATGAGACAAACACAACATAAAACTAACTACAAAAACAAACAAAAGAAATAGGGAAAACGAAAATGAAAAATAAAATAAAACAAAAGAAATTAAAATTTGGGAAAGGGAGGAAGAGACTGGAAAGAAGAAACTAGAGAGAGGAAGGAAAGGAATGGCAAGCTTAGACTCAAAATTAAAACACACCCTAACTGGGAAATCGTCACAGAAACTTAAATTCACCTTAAGATTCAATGAAAGATTCCTACTTAAAATTACGCATCTAAATTGGTTGGTAAAGGAAACGGTTACTTGCATTGGCTTACTGCACAAGAGTCCGGATGCAACAGAGAAATCTCTGAAAAGTCAGTTAGGGTGGGGTCAGACGTTCTTCCAAGTTCTCCTGAAGATCAGAGCAGTTGTCGTTCTTGGAAGTGAAGCTTGCTGGAACTTCTTTGAAGGAAGATGGAGTCGTCTTGAAGCTGTTCCTGAAGTCTGACCACGGATTAGTGGTGGTTGTGACAATTTAAAGGTCACGAACTCCACCCATCTTTGGGAAGATGACCAATACTTCGGTCAGGATTTTGAAGGGAAAAACTCCCTTTGTTTCAGGTGTCTGTGGGCGTGGTTTAGCTATCAAACTTTTAGATGACTTTAAAGTTTGATCCAGGGTGTATTAAGATGGTATGGCGCCTTTCGTGCTCAAATAAAATACACCAGTGCTTGAAAAATGAATAACCGATAATTTTGTGGTCATTTGGATACTAAACATGAAGGGGAATGACGGTATGAAGGCAGCGGTACATTACATACACAGATCATTAATCAAGGCAAAGATAAAGGCAAAGAAACAAAATGAAACATAAACAAGATGCACTTTCATTAGGGAAGTAAAAAAGAAAACGATAGCTTCGTATACATTCTGACATCAGACCTTAAAATGGCATACGGCATTAGAACAGGTATATGATCAGTAAGATATGATGATAGTGTATAACGGATTTTAAAATACAATGTTGTTTTCTGACACATGAATAAAATACACCCTTGTCAGGAAATTAAGGAGCAAATAATTTTAAGTCAGGCAAGCCTTAAAAGAAGAAACACATTACAAAAAGGGTTATAAGAATTAGAACCTTAGAGTACCTTATCTTGGGTTTTATTAGTAAACGGAATGTCTCATTGTGGTGTGTGTGTGTGTGTGTGTGTGTGTGTGTTCTGTTTGCAGGCCCCAATGAGCCGCATGGGGTTATCTGGTCTTTGTGGAGACTCCAGACATTCTGGATCAAGGTGTGGGTGTAAAACTGGGTTGCTCATCGGTTAATTGAGGAGTAGATGTTGAAATTTAGGGTGCCTGGGACATGAAATCTAAAATGACTGGTACAAAACGCTACAGTGTTATAAAAGTACTAGAAAGCAATACTTGAGTAAAAGTACAAGTATCGTACTAGAAAAAGACTTTGGTAGAAGTGAAAGTTGCCTTTTAGAATATGTAGTGTTGTTGCACGGAGCAACATCCTACATCCGAATGAAAAGACAAAGAAAACTCCATGGATTTCCGCGGTCCTCCCGACCAAACTCAGTCAGCTCACGGTAAGAGAATGTGACTTTAATTTCATAGGGTTTTTACAATAAAGCAGGTTTAAATTACACCATGTTACAGTCTAATGTTTTCTACCTAAACGAGATCCTCTTGTGACGTGAATTAGCACAATGCTACTTACCGTGCTAGCGAACTTGGACACAGGTATAAATGACAGTAAAAATACTGAACCGATTCGATGAGCTTGACTTAAGAATCGATTTTATTTTCACAATTAAATGTTTCCTCTGTTGTTTGACTTTTCACAATCCTCGCTACAGGTTTTACAGTAAGGCAGGTGTAACATAGTGATTAGACACGTACATGATTAGCTCCGGACTTTTAGTTACAATGTGTTTTCTTCCTGTAGAATGCTGCAGCTAAACAGATTCAAGCACACACGCACACCCCAATAACACAACATTTTTGCTTAATATTGCAATATATTATAATAGAATTAATTAAACATCATAGATGTAGTAAATATATTTTTTCTACTACTAATTCTACTTCTAATAATAATAATAATCATCATCTTTTACTTTCCCAGTCTGCTGTTCCTGCACCAGCTCGGAAGCCGCTGACAATCTGCATGTTTGAGTCAGCTGATCTGGATGAACAGATCAGGATGCTGGGTGAGTCTCAGTCATATACAGACTTACACACACGTACAGCTCAAATACACTTCCTCACAGCATGAGAAGTGTTTCCTTAAATACAACAGTGTATACAGTCTACTTTACACTCCTCTTGCCTTTGGAATATGGAGCCAAACCAAACAAAAGACAAAGCAGCAGCCTCTCTCTGTCTGTCTGTCTGTCTGCGCAGAAGAGTACATTTTTCCTCTAGTGGAGAAAATCTACCCGACGAGGGCCCAACCAGGTTGGTTATCGAAGGAGAGAACAACTACGACCTGGTCAACTTGATTGCAGAGCCCAACCGTCTGCATGTCCATGTACGTGTACACATACACACCCTCATACATAAACACACACATAGAGGGGGTTACTCTTTCTTTGTTTTCTTTTTGTATGTTTTAGTAAATTGTCTAGATGTTTAGCAATATATAAATTGTGCTTTGCCTGATTCATGCAGTTACATGACATGAGTTAGCTTTACTTGTGTGGAAACAAAGCCACACCCACTAATGACTTATTTACAGATACTTATTTAATCATATCTTGTGCTCTCACTGGCACAAAACCAAGCCAGCCAATGAGCGGTTAACGCTCAGTTCCAGTCCCGAGCACAGATAAAATTGGAGGGTTGAGTCAGGAAGGGCAACAGACAAAAAACCTGTGCCAAATCAAAACCTGGATAGGACGATCCGCTGTGGCGACCACAAACAGGGAGCAGCCAAAGGACAACAACAACAACTTGCTTATACAATCATCATACACAAATCAGGTACATGAAACAATGTCAATTTACTGTCTTTCATCTGTGTGTGCAGGTCAAGCAGATTGCAGCTGTACTTCATGCGAGGGAAGCTGGCCAGGACGTGGTAAGTACTCTGCAGAATAAAATTGTGTAGCCTTTGTCTAAGAATTATCGTGTGCATCAGTTATTACACACACTTTGCAATGATTGAATTTCTTCAATCTGCTCAATAGAAATCTGCTGAATAGAATACATGCGGAATGACAATTTTGGAATATCATAATTATTAAGACCAGAGCAATAATAGTATAATATTGTTATAACATAATAAACTGTAATTAAAATTTGGTAATTATCATTATATATAAAAGAAATAATATAATAATCAGTGCATGTCTACTTTTCTTTTTTCAGCATTTTCCTGCACTCAAGAAGAAGAAGAGGAGGAGAAAGAACAGCCAATTTTTTTCAATAAACTGTATACATTACTGTAAATATTGTATTATATTTTGTTAATTTGTATGTAATGGTTTAAAATTAAAAACTTTGAATTAAAATATTAATGACTGTTTATTTAATAATAGTAATAATTATGTAAGGGATAATTCAGAGAATTTTGTACACTTTTTTTCCTGAATAACGTAATCTCCAAGTAATGCAATAAAATAAAAACTTTTTATTTTTGTAATGGGAAGTGTTGAGAAAAATCTGAGAGTAGGAGAGTGTGTGATAAAGTGTAAAAATATGTAAAAAAAAATGTAAAAATGCAATCACTCAATCTAACTACCTGAATCTAAATTGTATTGTTACGGGTCGCCGTGCCATGCACGGCACGGAAGTCAAAGTGGCCACTAGGGGATGACCCAGAAACAAGCTTCAATTCAACTTTAAAGCATCAAATCCTCCAAAAACACGAAAAAACCTATTTACCTATTAAAGTTTATACTCTCAATATTTTTTAAGCCCACACACAAAACATAATATGATTCACAGCCTTCATACAATTAGAAAAAAATTTTGGACAAAACTGACCTAGGTGGCGCTATACCGGTTTTTCCCTTACCTTTAGACACGTCTCTTTCTTCACTGGGGTAATATATTCCAATACAAATAATCCACAAAAATCCACACAGGTCCAAGGAATTGAAATCTGTAAGCCTTTTAATCCAAAACGCTCTGGTTGCGCCGTAAATATTCCGTTAGTGTTCTGAAAACTGGAAACAGAAGTGCGCTTTCATCTCGTTTTGCCGCTCTAACTTCTCATTGGGATATTCAAATTCTACGTCATATTTATAGCCCAGGTCCTAACGAATCAAATAAGCCCTCATTTGAGCCAATCGGTGCTTGTATGGCAGAGATAGACGGCTGAGAAGCCAATGATGGCATGACCTCATTTTTGGGAACCCGCCTTTGAGTGACAATTACTCCTTCCAATAGCAATGAAATGGGCTGGGACCTATACAGCTGTTTAGCCAATAAGCAGACGATTCCAATGGTATGCGGCATGCCGTATGTTCTTTGCCTGTGTCAAGTTACAGGCCTTTTTTCACACCAGAGTGATAGAGAGAGAGTCTATGCTTGTTTTAGGCCTTTCAGACTGAGCATGCAGCCTTTTATTTCAAAGTTATACAGTAAACAAGTACACAAAAACGCTGCACCAGACGACCATGTCTGTAGAAAAATATTTTTATTGAAGCCATTTTTGGGTCTTTTGACTTTAAATTTTTTTTGGTGAAAGCCAAGACATGTGGCTATGACTCTCAGTTGTTATTTTGTCCCTAAATTTTGTTCCAGAAAAATAAGATTAATCAGTTTATCAGGTAAACAACCCAGGCGGAAATGAAAACCTTCCATTCTAGCCCCTGTAACTTTGTGCCAGTAAGGCCTAGAATCAATCTGACACGTGTATCTAGAATCTCTTCTTTCCAATGAGACCAGGCTCACTCCTGTTTGTCAAAGTATGTGGGAGCTGTACCACTTTTTGTTGGGTAGGTCATGTAGGCGAAAAACCTGCAAAAGGGGGGGGCGTGGCATAAAGGGGTTAAAATCAGACTTTATAGCACATAATCAATTAAGCCTAAGTGCCTTAGCCGTAGTAGATAAGCTAATTCAAATGAAATAATCACTCAGAGAAACATGGATCAAAAGAAGTTTATTGATGAAAGGCCTAGTCAATATAAGTATAAGAACATCCTGGAGAAGGAGAAGTAGGTGGGAGACGAGGAGGCATAACGGAAGATGCCTAAAATGGTGAAGATGCCAGGAGTGCTGAGAAGCTTGGGATGATATAGAACTACTTTATATAGAAGCAAAAAGATGAGAAGGCTGAGGACAAATAATCCACAGTCATTCAAAACTATTGAATAAGCATGCGCATGGATTTATCCAATCAGAGTGAAACAAGAGACTGCAACAACCAGAAAGGGAATTCCTGCTGTGTAGTAAATTTTAGGTCAACATAGTGACAGGACTCGTGTGTCAATGATGTTGTTATTTGTGAACAATTTCCATTTTGCCTTCCGGTTGTTAGTGTGAGTTGCGTGACGATAAATAAACTGTTGAAAGTAAAGTAAGAGCAAGTGACATCTTAGAAGGTCTTATCCCTTTTTTTCTTGTGTGTGAGAATGTTTTTATTTATTGGATTGTTTTGATGGGTTTATTAATCATGAATGTATTGCTTTATTTATAATCATATTAATAAATAAATTAATATATAGATGAATCTGTAAATTTATTCATTATTAATGTAAAGGTATCCTTTTATTTTTGAAAGAGAAAAAACAAAACAAAAACTGACAAAAAATACTAAGATTTACATCAAATCATTGTTATTTATGTTTTTTTTATTATTTATTTGTTTTTATTCACACATTTCTATAAAATTGCATATTTTTGCATGTTTTCCTCTTTTCATTTATCTATATGTTTGTTTGTTCATCTTTGTTTGCAGTTAATATGAAAAATAGTAGTAAGTCATTGCTTCTTCCTGGCTGTGGCTCATGAAAGAGCAATTTTTTTACATCTAAACTTTAGGCTTTTCTTAAATTCTCAGGTATCATGACAGAAATACCCCAAAGTGTCATATCGTTACAGGAATAATGATATTAAAAGGTAATTTTTTGATGAGCAGTTATTGTTTATTGTCATTGAGATTTAACATGTGTTTCTTTGCAGGTCTTGAGTCCTGAATAATAAGAATGTCCACTAAATCTGCAGAATGTCTCACTAAAACTACTATAAGACATTTACACTATAATTATCTATGACATTATTACAGTCAGTAATAATGGACTCTTCTACATGTCATTAAAATGGAGAGGAGGCTAAATTCAACTTAAATAAAGTTTATCCCTAATGTTAGCCACCTGCACTTCTCCTCTCCAGCCACCAGAGGGAACCCTTACCGGAATTTTGAAGCACATTGTTTGTGGCTTTTCCTCATTAAAACCTCCTCATATATAATCTAATCCCTCTGTCTCTGTGAATCTCTCACTGCTGTTTGTTCACTAGCACTTAGTTATTTATACAATATTGGTTCAGTCACTTCTGCTAACATTACAGTTATAAATAAATGTATATCATATTTTCTTATGCTTATGATAACAGTCTTCAAAGGTAAAGCACAGTTAGCTTTTAATGCTAACTATGTCTAAAACTAATGTTTAACAATTTATCTAGCTGAGATGATAACACTAACTAGCCAGACCAAGTTGGTGTTGGTCTACTAAGCAAATTCATAAACAGCATTAACTTGTATTAATTGTTCTTGAAAAGTTCTTTAAATTTAACTTTAAAAAAAGCTATGCTATGACAGAATAACACACAAAACTGTCTGAAATAAAAACAAGCAAAATTTTAATTACAAACAGAAGTATAACAAACTTTGACTGCATGCTCAATTATCAGATCAGCAGCTTGTAAGGATGTAGTATTGTAGTGTAGTTATAGTGTAAACTAACTAGATTAATGTTATGTTCTGTTTGAGTTTATTCCTTCTGTTTTTCTATTAACACTTTCTTGTTTTCTGATATAACTGTGAGAATAGCTAGCAAGCTAACAGCTAGCAAAACATATAACATCTTGTTACTTATAGACCTTGGATACAATTATAGCTTTTCTATTACAATTTCTAGTCAAAATAAAATATAAAAATACTTAACTTTATGAATATTTTTTAGATTGTTTTTCATTATATAGTACAGTGTTGTCATTAAGACTGTTAGAATATAACACATAAAGGGCAAGTATTGCAAGTGCAAAGTATTGTATTGTGTGTTTGTGTGTGTGCAAGGCTGCCAACTCTCACGCATTCAGTGTGAGAGTCACGCAATTCTCATGCAGCAGTGAGGAAAAAAAATCGTGCCGCATGATCGCGCAAAGCAACACGCAGAGAGATCAGACAGACCGTGTAGTGAGTTTTTTGTGACAATTGTGAGGAAAATACACAATTTATTCCCATAAACTGTGTAGTCAGCCGTTCTCCCTACCATCTGCACCGTGTGACTTGTGAACGCAGGCAGGGGCAGGTCAGTGAGTTACAGGGCGCTCTGTGTCTCCGTCCAGTTTAGGCTAGTATGCTGTTATATAGTTTATATAGAATTAAGATAGTATTAACAGAGTTGTTTGTTTTGCAGCACTGAGCAGTTATTTTACATAACTTTATCATAAACAGTACAAAAGCATTTCCAGATGACAAATATCTGGACATGCCTAGTAGTTATAATGTTAATTATTGTTTTCTAAGAACAGAATGTCAAGTCAATGACATCCCATATTAAAATGATTTTATTTATATCAATCACAACTCATCAAACATGTCCAGATATTTGACTGGTGGTGTTGTCAGTATGGATACATTTGAATTGTCTGTTATAGGATGTTATCTAAAGTGTCAGGGTTCAAGTGGGAGCTGCATCCAAATCAATGATTATGGCTGCAAAATCAGCCACCAGCACTTACAATAGAGCACATGTTAATCTGTGAACATGTTAATCCTATTTTTGTAAAATGTTTGTGAAAATTAAATGTAATATAAATCTCCCAAGAAATTCTGTACAGATACCAAATACTTTGACAATAAATATATACTTAATACACTTCTGCTAATGTAAAAATTTTGTGTTTGTATTTTTTTCCACACCAAGCCACGCCCCTCCATAAGCCCCTGCCCATAACCAACCGCCCCCACTCCACCCACGGTGTGTGTGTGCGAGAGAGAGACCCAAAAACAAGGGCTGTAACTATCAAAATATCTCAAAATATCACAATAAATTTGTGGTCGATGGTATAGGTGAATCCATGGCTTATTAGGACCACATTTTATTATTAATATGAAATATTTCTACAGAGATCTGTATAAAGAGTATTCAAAACAGCACACTTGTCATGAATATGCATAAATACAAGTAGGTGGAGCTCGAGGTGGAGCTCAAATAGTAGCACTGACATTCATTTCTAAAGCTAGAGGCTTGAACTAAATACTCAGGAAAACAATGTTGTTCCTCTTCATGGTGTTTTTCACTCTTGCTGATGTTGGTAAGTCATATACACTGCACACAAAAGGATTCTTTTTTCTAATTAAGACAAACAATTCTCCATGTGAAATGTGTCACTTAAGATGTTTTTTATAGCAGAGGCTGCTGACAATAGCATTAATCCAGATCAAACCAATGTATTTTCAACGGAAGGCAGCAACATCTCTCTGTCCTGCACTTATACTGGATCAGTTAACAGTCTCCACTGGTATCGAAACAAACCTGGATCAAGACCTGAGTTTCTGCTGATGATTCTGGAAGCAAGTAAAACTGTCACACCAGCTCAACCACCTCCACGATTGTCCATAAAACTTAATAATGATCAAGATAAAAAGAGTATGAAAGTGGATCTGATCATCTCCTCTGCTGCTGTATCAGACTCTGCTCTATACTACTGTGCTCTGAGGCCCACAGTGAAAGGAAATCCAGCTGCACTGTACAAAAACTCACACAGTTTTGTTATATTGAAAGTAGTTCTGTCAGTGCTTTAGAGAAATTCACTTGCCCTTTCTGGGGAATTCTCTCTTTCTTTCTCATGATTTTTAGACTTTTTTATTCACACATTTCATTCATTCCTTTGTAACTATTTACCAGAGACTTTCCAGGAAACCAGTGGTGTAGTCTAGTTTTTTCTAGTGAGTATACTGTGATCCCCCCCTTCCAGCCTCATACGCACCCATCCTAGAGCGACACCCCATAGGCACCACCACACTCACTAATGCATAAAATATGCATCTACATGTAATTTAGAGCATTATTAAAGACTGATTATGTGTTATCAACATTCCAATTTATAATAAACAACAAAAGACAGTCACTCAAAAAAGAAAATTGTGTAGTTTCTTTCTTCTGTTTAACACAAAAGTTGATATTTTGAAAAATGACACAATTTTCATTTTTGGGTGAACTATACCTTTTAAGAGCTACATTTACATTCAAATGTTATATGAATATGGAACCCGGAGCACAGGTTTTATCAGCTGTCAATTTTCAATGTACATTTAAGAGTGAACAATAAACATTTGTTCAGTTTTATCACCAACGCTCTTTCATTGCAGAATATTGTGAACAGAATGAACTGGTAGTTTACAAAGCTTTCCAAATACATTTGTACTCGGGCTGTGGGTGAAATGTCACCCGACGCTGCTGTAGCTTTAAGCGCAGGATTTCGAAAACACTCAGAGTGTAGTTTGGGTCTGCTTTCGTTTCATATCTTCTTTTACATTAGGTAGTTAATTTCAATTTTGCGCCAAAAAAGACCGCCAAGCAACTGAGTTTCCTCCTTGGTAGGTGATGTCAGATCAGGTCACAGGCCACAGAAGCCCCAATGGTCCAAAAATGTTATTAATTCGCAATCGCAACCACAGTCTGTGTTCGCAACACAAACGGGGTGAATTTATGAATGAAAGTTCTGTCACAAAACTATATTGTTACGTATCCTCACGCTTTTTAAGTGGGTATACGGTGTTTACCTGCGTATCACGTAGACTACACCACTGCAGGAAACACTGGGAGGAATGTGGATATTTGGAAAACATTCAACACTCCACAAAGTTACCTGAGCTCAAAACTGAATATTTCTGTACAAACCTGTCATCTAGATCCATCATGCTATAGCTCACACAGTCCACATGTCCTGCACAGAACAGCATCACTCTGCTGGATCTCAAAAGAATAAACAGTTCATTAATATACAGTCTTTGTGTACTACAAACTTTACATTCCAAAGCTCAGCGGATTATTGTATTTGATGTATTTATTAAAAATTAGATTGATATGCTTTGTTATACACCTGGATACTGTAATGATTTGGAGTCCAGCTCCTCTTAAGCTTTCTTCCTCATGTCATCTCAAAGGTTTCTTCCATGTAACTGTTGTCTCTGGTTTACACATAAGGGATTAAATCTACTTTAATGTACATTAAAAAATTCCTACATGGAATAGATTCCTAGGTGGAATACAGGTGCACACACAGTCTTACCTGTTCTCAAACCAAAGAGCTAGTATAAGTGTGGAAGGGATAACAAGCAACAAACAAACAACGGAATATCATCCTAACAGTGAACCAAGTGACCAGTCTGCTGCTTTTAAACTGATAGTCCACCTCTTTTGGTTCTCTTTTGGGTCACCAGTTAATGTCATTAATCAGAGTCATTAAACACTAACATGAAATAGAATTTCTGCCTATTTTGTTGTGTTTATGTTCAGCATTTAATTTCTTTGTCACTCCACAGTGATGGTTAATGGCTCAAAAGAAAATAGACACTCTGATCTTTTTAGTTTTGTATTTGAATTGTAGTGTTTCATAAGTATTTCAGTTTTTACCTAGTCTATAGGAGGAAATATATTCATATTCATAATTTAAAGTTCCAAGACAGGAAACCCAACCACACTGTACAAGAATCACTACACATGACTGGAACAGAGCCATGCTTTTCTCACAAGATGGAGCTATTTACATGTTTACACTCACTTCTTCAGTCATCTGTCTGAGTTGTGCATTTTTTTTAAACAACAAACTGAAGAAATTAGGGATGTGGTAATTCAGTGGTTAAGGTGTTGGGCTACTGATCTGAAGGTCCACATGGGTCGAACCCCAGGTCCACCAAGCTGACACTGTTGGGCCCCTGAGTAAAGCCCTTAACCCTCAGTTGGACAGTTGTAAGTCACTCTGGATAAGGGTGTCTGCTAAATGCCGTATACTGTATACTGATATGTACATCATCAGGATTCATGAAGCTCCACCCCACAACATCACTCACAGAGCAGTGTCATTAATCTTACTGAAAGATTCCTAATTGTTACTGAAACACTCCTGCTTTACATTCAGCCTCACATGGAGAACATGTCCTACATCTATTTTAATCAAACACAATTATTAATAAAGGATATTATGTTGATTTGAAGCTCGTCCATGATTTAAAAATAATTTCTTTACATTTAGAGATTTGTATACTTTTCACAGAAACATGTGAAGAAACATTTCAGTATTCAGCTACAAAGGCTTCAGTGGTAACATATATAACGTGCAGTGGTACAGACTATATATTAAATCTAAACCTGTGTTCCTTGTTTTTGTTACTCCAAGTTGCGATCTAAGTCTCAACCCTCCCCCAAGAATGTCTACTAAAGTTTATGGATATACAGTAAACAAGTGGATCTGATCATCTCCTCTGCTGCTGTATCAGACTCTGCTCTATTCTACTGTGCTCTGCAGCCCACAGTGACAGGAAATCCAGCTGCACTATACAGTTTTGTTATATACATTTAGAGACATTTACATGCATTTTTTGGGAAAGTCTTAATTTTTCATGATTTTAAAGAGTTTATATTATTGAATTATATTATTCAATATTTCTGTACAAACTGGTCATCTAGATCCATCATGCTATAGCTCACAGTCCACATGTCCTGCACAGAACAGCGTCACTCTGCTGGATCTCAAAAGAATAAACATTTGATTCACTCCTATCTTATCCACACTGCATTGTCTCCCAGTCAAATGTCACATTGATTATAAAATACAAGTACTGACCTATAAAATACTGAATGATCTCATGCCACAGTACCTGAGGAAACTTTTTAATAATCTGCAACACCTACTTCGATCAAAAGGTGCAAGCTTTTTGGTAGTAGCTAAAGTAGTAAAGTCTACAGCAGGGGTGGAGCTTTATCTTAAAAAGGCCCTGCAGTTTTGGAACAGACTTCACATTAGTGTTATCACTGAACATTAAAAAGTTTGCAGGAAAATAAGCTGGACCATCTTTCTTTTTCTGCCTTTATCCCACTTTACATTTATCCATCCATCTTATCATTCTTGTTGTATATAACTGTTCTTCAGTATTCATCCAATCAATTTCCACATCTTTAACTTGAAATAATAAAGACTGCTTGGACAGTTCCCTGTCAGACCACCAGCGCAGCCCTTTTACTTTGTCACAGTAATTTTTGCGGCATGTCATTTTCTTTATATTTTGTTTTTTTTCACGTGTGTTTGCCCACTCATTCCTTTGTCCTGTTTCCCCACATTTGCACACTTGTTCCTCTGATTGCTTGCCTATTTAAACCTGTTGATTTGTGTTAGTCTTTGCTGAGTCTTCGTTAAATTTCGTGTCTCTCTTTTCAAATATCGTGAGATTGTGTGTGACTGTGTCAAAAACATGGAGAAACATTTCAGTATTCAGGAGAAGCAGCAAACTTTCAATAAGTAAGTTTATAAGATAGTATGTTAAAGTTAAGCTGAAATACTACATCAGATATGTTAATGCATGGACAAAACATAAGCTACTCTGTGAAAAGTATACAAATCTCTATCAAATTCTTCAAATATGCTTTTTGTCAGTACAAGCCAAGTGTACTCAAGTATAAGTACCAGGTATAGGCCAGATATACTTAACCTTGTCTGTGTATTTGTCAGTATAAGCATACTTACTTAATTTGAGCTTAATTACATATTAACAGTACACGTGAATAAACATATTATTTGTATTACGGCAGAATCCTGGTCTGCTCTCCTACAGCTCTCAGTTCTGTTTGTGGCTGCAGCATTTCTTTCCAGACAAACAGGTGCTGCTTCTGCTTGTTTTTGCCATCACTGCACTATACATATGTTTATACACACACTTAGACATTATGTGCAATCGGTAAATATATATAATACAGACTGTCATAGTCAGTGGCGTGCCATGGGGTTTCAGTCAGGGCCTTCAGTAAGTATGTAAACCACATACATACTCATCTGTTACAACTAACGCAGCCATATGCAAATAATGTGCATATTCGACTGCACATACAGGCACTCAGCAACATGACAGCTGATCAACAATTAGCCTAAAACAGTATGCTAGGTAAGGGTGGGTTGAATTCAGACTAAATTTCCCTGCATGTATCGATAAATGTAATCCCCCTATGCACACTGTGTGCATAGTGTCACATTCACATCCACATGCCACAGTAGGATACTATCAATGCAACACGAACCACTCAATAACAATGTGCATAAGCCATTAATAATGCTTATTATCAGATGTGAACCATGATCTGCATGATACAATACTTGTCACTTGTAAATAAAATCCATGCGTCTGTCTTTTTGGACAAAGCGGTCAATAACGTCATCGTGCAGTTTTCCTTTTTGCTTCAGCTGATTGAGCAATTCTTTCTCAATGGAGAGAAAGGCCAAAGAAGACAGCCTGTCATACTGCCTGCAAGGCCTGTCGTCCTCAGGAAATTCAGGAGATGGCTTATAATTGTACCGCAAAGGTTTGACATGCTATACATGACTTTGTGCTCAGCTTTGAGCATACACAGGTCAAACTGTGCACCGTAGTTCTCCATCAGTCTCCTGAGCTCTGCCTCTGGAAATGTCTGTTCACACTGTCAAAGCCAGAATCATTCCATGTCCCTTTACTTGTATTAAAAAGTAAACATGGCCAACGAAATAGCTTGGTGCTAGCTGTTAGCCACTCATAGCGCTCATAATTGCAATCTTTAAAATGGCGCACAAAACCTTTGCCGGCCTTTGTTAGTGAATCCAGTTTGGGAGTAGTCTTCCTTTCTCAACTATTTCTCTTTTGTCTGCAAAAGTGTGCCTTGAAAATGTTGTTTTCAGTAGATCGGCAACAAGATCGGGTCTATCTGCAACAGCGGATGTCATTTTCTTTGAAATTCACGAAACTGAATTTCACGTTCATACGTTGGAAATTTACAACAGACGTTAGGAGTAGCGATGGGCGCATTGCTAGACCCAGAGGACGTGCTGTCAATAAACGTCAAAATTTGATTGGTTGATTTTTTTGCTTGTAACAAATCAGATGTGTTGTCCTTCAACAAAAGCCTCGCAATATCTGTAGAGCTGGTCCCAGCTGTGTAAGCTGATTTTTAAGTGACTTTTAGAGGGTACTCCAGTTGAACCATAACAAAACTAACAAATTTTGCAATTTTGCAGACATTACACCAATGAAAATAAATAAAAAGCATATTAAAGAAAAACATTGAACACTTTTAAAAAATATTTTTTTATAGGGCCATCAGAGAAGGCACTGCTGGTCCTGATGGCCCACCACTGATGATAAACTATTTCACTACACTCAACACTATGATTACTACACAACAATTAATACAGTAAATGAGACTGCACGTGTGTTGATGGCAGGAAAACCTGAATCACAGGAATGGTGCTGAGAATTCTTGTCAGAATTTTAAATGAATTAAAGTATTAAGTATTAATGAATTAAGTGAATTAATTAATTAAGTAAACTGTATTATTACCTTATGAAATGTTTATTACTGAACTGTTTAACAAGATCTTTTTTCTGTAGTTTATGCATCACAAAAAAAAAAACTGCTCAACAGGCTGATTAAATACTAATCATTTATTTCATCACATCACAGTTGACTAATACAGACGACACCATCAAAATTTGATACGTTACATTGTGGTAGTTAAATTCTATTATGCAGCTGATCACCTCAATGTAAGCACTGTGCATTTTCTGTTTAATTCCTGTTACTGATACACGTCATATCAGTAAATTTCCTGTAATTACTCTAAAATACAATGGAACTGTCACGGAATCGCCAGGTTTTCCCCTCACTCAGTAAACCAGATCCACATCACCTGAGTACTAATCACCGTCACCTGGCACCCGTCATTACCGTGTGTGGGAACGTCGTCTGCGCTATCTCTCCATCATTCACCTTATTTTCACCACCCAAGTTCAATAAACTGTTACTTAGATGAATCTCTGCTTCCGTCATCTTTTGTATGTGACAGGAACACACAAGTTAAATAAAGTAAAAATGAGCATGTGCTGTATATTTAAATTCATTAACTGCTAGGTGGTTCAGTGAAAATACAATATTAATGATCTTATAATGTTTTAATGCCACAGATCAAAGATTATCACACTGCTAATATCACATTAATCTCAAAGTCCTTATAGTTCTGAACTGTAATATTATTAAAAGATCCATGAAAATGTGAAAACATTAAGAAGAAAAACACATCATAAATAATAACCTGCATTATCAACTTTCAATATTTGTCTGAATTATTGGATTAGTAAAAAAATTTAAAACTGATGTCAGAATTGACAGGACTATATGGAGGTGGAGCTAGATATGGTGAGATACAGTTTAAACAGTTTCACAGAGATACTGAAATTTATATCTACTGCAAGAGACACACAGAACAATCATGCTATTCTTCTTTGTATTGATAATTGTCAAAAATATTGGTAAGTCATTTATATTATACATAACATTTAGGTGGATTTGTACTGCTACCTACACATGATTCATTTAGTAAAAACATATATATATAGATGTCCTTAAGCAAAGTAGAAATGTTTATGTGGTTGCATTGTCTTTACAGCAGCTGCTGTTAACAGCAGAATTACACCAGACCAAACCATCATATCTTCAAGTGAAGGCAGTAACATCACACTGACCTGCACATATGATCAATCAGCTGATTATCTCCACTGGTATCGACAAAAACCTCAATCAGAACCAGAGTTTCTGCTCCTGATTCGTAAATCCACAGACACTAGAATTAAACATGAGCTTGACCCATGAATATCCACCAAACTTCGTAAAAATGAGAAGAAAGTAGATCTGGAGATCTTTCCTACAGCAGTATCAGACTCTGCACTGTACTACTGTGCCATGGAGCCCACAGTGACACAAAACTCTAACAGACTGTACAAAAAGTCAAGCTAGTAATTTTGTTCTCAGCAGAGGGAGCTGTTTACCTATTTCATACAAATAGTCATTTAATAGTTCCTATATTTTGACCATCCTCTTACTCAAATTGATAAAGCTTAATGTTTGAACAGTTCATGAAAAACAAACTGTTTGTATTAAATGATTATTGACTTGACTTCCTTAACCAAGAGACATTGTGTGTATAAAACACTGTCAGATGTTAGAACTGGACTTTCCAGTGTATGAGGTGCATGTTTACTCCTTTACAACTATTTTAGTAGCGCAGTGTCAGTGGGTAACGTTACTCTGAAAACAGTCCTAATATCAGCATTTATATATGGGAAGGTAACTATATAGGGCATAGTAATAAGCTCAGAAAGCAATTGTGTGTTCGGTTTTTGGTGAATTATCACAAGTACTCAGCAATATAGCATCTAGTAACAAGGTCTTCATCCACATTGTCATCATCTATGTTTACAGTCTATTGTTAGTGTTCTTTCTCAGAGGTCTGTTTGTGTTGTGTATTAGTTCAGATCAGAATACAGCCAAGAGTTGATAGAGCTTGACCCCAGTAAAACCTCAAGGTAGAGAATCCTTCTGACGGAAAATGTGGGGATAAAAGCAGACCCAAATGCAGGGATGACCATTTTAAAATAAAAAAAGCCAATTTATTAACAAAAGAAGCAGACAGGGAATATAAATCCAGGAGCACAGGAACTGGCACAATATGATACATAAACCGACATGCAAAAGACGAGGACTCTGCGACGCTACACACAACACGGGGGAAATAAATAGACATAATAATGAGTCCATTACGAACAGGTGAATATTGATGGGACAAGTGACACAAAACACACTGCAGGAACTCCTCCTAATGTTCTTGCAGAGAATGTCCAAGCAAAGGTCCTGACACCTTCAGTCTCAACAGTATAAGTAAGGTAACAGGTAACTAGATAAATGAGGGTGTAAAGTTCACATGTCTGAATCACACTTTAGTGCAAAGATATTCCATGTGTAACTGTAATTAATTAATTAGATTAATTAGAGTAAACTCTTCTGATCCAGGTTTCTTTGTTTATTGTGTCTGATGCTTTAATGTGTTCATGTGGTTATTTCCAGGTCTTTTATTGTTTATATATAGGCTAACAAGCCACAGAAAGCACACCAGACAAGGAAGGATGTCACCAGACATTTTGTTTAAAATTACAAACAGATCTATACTTAATCACATGGCATTTCAGTACCTACAGGCTTAAATATTATGACCTATAAAATCCCCTCAGGAGACAGTGAGTAACGTCACCATATTGCTGCACATTGTTCATGTACTGTTCATTTCAAGTGGCAAGTAAAACAACATAAATACTTACTACAATATTCTCACAGTCGTACTAGATAAATAAATAGATTTTTCTTTTTAGTCAAATATTGAAACATTTAGAGACACATTAAAAAATGAACAGACAAAATTATTCTAAAGAAAATAAAAAATATAATGTCAGCACTTTCCTACTAGAAACAGAAGAAAACAGTACTACAGTATGTCCCAATAAACAGCACACAGCATTAGGACTCTGAGTATCCAGTACCTACAGCCTACAGACATCTATTTCCAGCTGTTAGACATGACAAATATACAAATATAGCATAAAAATGTAACAGATGCGATGAAGAGCTGAGACAGATGCAAAAAAATGTTTAATGTAAAGAGCAGACAGACAAGTTCCGCTACAACAGTGTCACTTCCTGGGCACTTCCTACAGCACTATTATACAGAATCGGCACAGAGCTGTGTTCAGAAATGGCTCAACTATACAACTTACTGTACATAGTGAAATACACACCACTGATTCTCACTCTAGTTACAGGTCATTCATTTTGAGCAGTTTATTAATTATTAGCTATATTTATTCAGTTAATTGATTGCATTATTTATTAACCATGTTTGTATTCATCTAGTCATATCTTAATTAAATATTTGGCATATAATAATATTTCACTGATTTATTACTTTATATTCTTTTTCACTCCAGGCAGTTTTGCAGATAAAATTGGACCAAAGGATGAAGATGCCAATATTGTCTGGAAAGAAAAAGACATTACTCTGAAATGTTCATATGAGACAAGCAGTGACAACATTTATCTTTACTGGTACAAACAATATCCTAACAGCGCACCACAGTTTTTACTGTATAAAGGAGCAAGGTCATATAGTGCTTATGGGAGCACTCCTGATGATCATCGATTAAAGTCAGAAACAAGCAGAGACTCTACTAAACTTATTATTACAGGTCTAAAGCTCTCAGACTCTGCACTTTATCATTGTAATCTTGTAGCTACACAGTGATACAGAGTCATTGAAAGGCTGTACAAAAACATTTTAATGGCAAATACACAAGCAAGAGGTTTCTATAAACCATATGAACTTTGTTATCAGTTAACCACAGACATAAATAAAAGCTGTGGTAACAGATGTAGCTGGAAGAAGGGTTCAAACATGAAAACTACAGAGTAAATTCACAAGACATTCGCAAATCTACATGTTTCAGGCAAAAATGCGTGAGGCATTGTTGCAGTGTTCTTGTGAATAAACGTTATTGACATTTTCTGTTCTGTTGAATTTTCAATTTTTAATTTTCGTTCATGTGTTATGTGCTGCATGTGTGCTAAGACAATGACCTTTTACAAACAATCAGAGCAGATGTGAGTCTGATCATCCAGATAGAACATGTTGAAGCTGTTAATCTTCTGGATTTTCATGCACAACAGTCTATAAATAATTAACAATACAGTGAGAAAAGAAGCATATATAAAATCACAACATGTCTATTCTTGTTGTGTTTAAGCAACAAACATCAGGTTTCTCTCCTGTCAGTGAAAAACAGGACTCTGTGGTTAAACAGGAAACAGACTTACAGCAGAAGATTGGACAGTGACAGGATTCACAACCTCATTTCAGTTCAAATCTGACAGATTCTAACACGAACAAAGTTTGACAAACTTTGATGTTGGCTTTGACGGTGCAAGAATTCGCAAAGGCCGGTCCATTTTGGAGGCGAGTGGACAGAAAGATTGTGAAAGCTACTGGACCGCTAGGGTGCCAATTCCTTTGGAGGTGAGCGGACATGAGCATGTGACGTGACCAGAATACCCGTGGGGCAGTTCACTTCATTGTGCTGAGTGTTTTGATATGTCAAATGTCCATGTTGTGCAAATTTCTAATTTTAACGTGACCTCACGTGACGTCATGTGACATGACCAAAATACCCGTGGGGCAGTTCCCCTTATTGTGCTGAGTGTTTTGATATGTCACATGTCCATGTTGTGCAAATTTTTTATTTTGCTTGTTTTGGGGGCGGGGCTAGATGTGACATCACGTGATGTCACGTGACGTGACCAGAATACCCGTGGGGCAGTTCCCCTCATTGTGCTGAGTGTTTTGATATGTCACATGTCCATGTTGTGCAAATTTTGCTTGTTTTTGGGGTGGGGCTACATGTGACATCACGTGACGTCACGTGACGTGACCATAATACCCGTGGGGCAGTTCCCCTCATTGTGCTGAGTGTTTTGATGTGTCACATGTCCATGTTGTGCAGATTTTTGATTTCGCTTATTTTGGAGGCGGGGCTACACGTGACGTCACGCGACGTGACCAGAATACCCGTGGGGCAGTTCCCCTCATTGTGCTGAGTGTTTTGATATCTCACATGTCCATGTTGTGCAAATTTTTGATTTCGCTTGTTTTCGGGGCGGGGCTACACGTGACGTCATGTGACTTGACCAGAATACCCATGGGGCAGTTCCCCTCATTGGGTTGAGTGTTTTGATATGTCATATGTCCATGTTGTGCAAATTTTTAATTTTGCTTTTTTTGGGGGCGGGACTGCATGTGACGTCACCATAATACCCGTGGGGCAGTTCCCCTCATTGTGCTGAGTGTTTTGATATGTCACATGTCCATCTTGTGCAAATTTTTAATTTTGCTTGTTTTTGGGGCGGGGCTACATGTGACATCACGTGACGTCACGTGACGTGACCATAATACCCGTGGGGCAGTTCCCTTCATTGTGCTGAGTGTTTTGATATGCCACATGTCCATGTTGTGCAAATTTTTAATTTTCACGTGACTAGAATACTTGTGGGGCAGTTCCCCTCATTGTGCTGAGTGTTTTGATATGTCACATGTCCATGTTGTGCAGATTTTTGATTTCGCTTATTTTGGAGGCGGGGCTACACGTGACGTCACGCGACGTGACCAGAATACCCGTGGGGCAGTTCCCCTCATTGTGCTGAGTGTTTTGATATCTCACATGTCCATGTTGTGCAAATTTTTGATTTTGCTTGTTTTGGGGGCGGGGCTACACGTGACATCACGTGAAGTGACCAGAATACCCGTGGGGCTGTTCCCCTCATTGTGCTGAGTGTTTTGATATGTCACATGTCCATGTTGTGCAAATTTTACATTTTCACGTGTCGCCACGTGACGTCAGGTGACGTGGCCAGAATACCCGTTGGGCAGTTCCCCTCATTGTGCTGAGTGTTTTGATATGTCACATGTCCATGTTGTGCAAATTTTTGATTTCGCTTGTTTTGGGGGCGGGGCTACACGTGACGTCACGTGGTGTTGAGTGACGTCACCAGAATACTCGGTGGAGTGCCAATACTTTTGGCAAAAAGTGGCTACTGAGGGTTTGGACATTTCATGTCAATACTGCAGTCATTATGGGATTCTACTTATTATACTGCATAGAACAGTACATGTAATTCTTAATGTTGGATGTATTGTGTGTGTGAGAGCTTAGAGGACTTTTCGGAATTCCCTATTCAAGTCTATGGGATGTACGACCGTCGACTACGGGAAAACCGAAAATTCCGTCGGAAGTCCGGAATAAAAATTTTGTCCGGAGTAAGGTCCTAAAGAACCTGTCCGAGTTCGGTGTAAATCGCTCAAAAACTTGCCGAGTTATAAATCTCAAAAGTTTATAATGGAAGTCTATGGGAAAAAAGGCCACTTTGAGCTTCCGAACCGGGAATGCCGGAATTCCGATCGCTTAGAAAAATAGAAGCAACAAACTGCAGACCAGGGTCTACGATATATCCGAATTTGGTGCATGTGGCTCGAATGCTCTAGGCCGCATTTTTTTAAATAAATTTTTGTCTAAGAATAATAATAATAACTAGATTTGTAAAGTTCGTCGCGACAACCTTTGATGTTGGCTTTGACGGTGCAAGAATTCGCAAAGGCCGGTGCATTTTGGAGGCAAGTGGACAGAAGGATTGTGAAAGCTACTGGACCGCTAGAGTGCCAATACTTTTGGAGGTGAGCAGACATGAGCATGTGACGTGATCCGAATACCCGTGAGGTATTTCCCCTCATTGTGCTGAGTGTTTTGATATGTCACACGTCCATGTTGTGCAAATTTTTGATTTCGCATATTTTGGGGGCGGGGCTACACGTGACATCACGTGACGTGACCAGAATACCCGTGGGGCAGTTCCCCTCATTGTGCTGAGTGTTTTGATATGTCACATGTCGTACAAATTTCTGATTTCGCTTGTTTTGGGGGCAGGGCTACACGTGATGTCACGCGGTGTCGATTGACCTCACCAGAATACCCGGTGGGGTGCCAATACTTTTTTGCAAAATGTGGCTACTGAGGGTTTGGACATTTCATGTCAATACTGCAGTCATTATGGAATTCTACTTATCATACTGCATAGAACAGTATGCAATTCTTAATGTTGGCTCGAAAGGCCGCATTTTTTAAAATAATTTTTGGTCTAAGAATAATAATAATAATAATAACAATAATAATAATAAGCTATAACGGAAATCAGAATGTCAGATTCTACAAAGCCAACATAACTAGATTTGTAAAGTTTGTCGTGACAAACTTTGATGTTGGCTCTGATTCAAAGTTTGTTATAGTTCTGTTTGTGATTAAAGTTTTCGGTTTTCTGTCATAGCATAGTTTTTTTTCAGTTAAAGTCAAAGGATGTTTCAAGAACAATTAATATAGTGTTATGTTTAGAAATTTTCTTAGTAGACCAAAACCTCAACCTGCTCTGGCTAGTCAGTGTTTTCATCTCAGCTAGTTAAATTGTCCCCTCATGGTAACTAGCTAAGATTAGCTAATCATTGGTTTTAGTCATAGTTAGCATTAAAGCTAACTGTGCTTTACCTTTGAAGATTGTTAGCATAAGCATAAAATATGCTAATGCTGATATGCTATTATTAATAACTGTAATGTTAGCAAAAGTGACTGAACCTGTATTGTATAAATAAGTAAGAGCTAGTGAACAGCTCAGAGGGTTTAGAGCAGAGAAGACTTTTCTGTTTATCAAAGCCTTGTGTTTTAATGAACTAGCTTGTGCTGTCAGCTCTTGGCTAATCACAAATAACATGCAACACTAGGGTTGCCACCTGTCCCGTGAAATACGGAATCGTCCCGTATTTACAGGCAAAATGACGCGTCCCGTTTCAAATCAGTACGGGATGCGATTTGTCCCGTATTTTACATACGTCCACATTATACAGCTTCCATGCAAATCACCCCACCCGCATTGTGTGGAGACGTGTCCTATTCTGCCCCTGATTGGGTAATACTCGTTGCCATCATTGGTTTGATTGGTTTGTTTTAGGGTTACGGGCCGTGAATCATGGCCAATCAGAGTCAGAGGAGGGCGGGACGCTACCTCGCCAGTTCTTTTGACAGAGTCAGAGTGACAGAAAATCCATATGAAACGATTGCATAACCTAACCTGCCTAACATGCTGTCCAACATCAGCCACATCTTAAGCATCCCAGCATCCACTGGTTATGTGGAAAGGATCTTTTCTAGAATGGCCAACAAATGGAGTGACAGCAGGAACAGGTGCTCTGTGGAGCTCATTAGGAGTGAGCTCTTGATCACTTTTAACTTTGAGCAGTCCTGTTCAGAGTTTTACTGTAGCTGTTTGAAAGACAAACAGCTTCTAAGTGCTGCACAGAGTGACAAGAAGTACACTTATAAAAGAAAGTAGGCCTGACATGCTCCAATACTGCACAATACTACTTCTGGTCCGCTGATATTCACTGATACACTGATATACATCCACTGATGTTATTATGTTCATGATGTTCATGGAAGATCTTTTGCAAGTTATAATTACTAAGTTATGGATCTGTTCATTTACTAATAAGTTAATAAAATATGGTTCACATCTCACACGTTCCTCCAAAAGCTTATTTTTTGGGTTCTCAGTCACACTTTGTTGGCGTATATTTATTATTGTCATAGCTGTGTATTCAATATGACCACTTAAGTTGTGATAGTTAGAGACTGAGTGCATCTGTTCACACTGATTTCAATAGCAGATATCTTATCATAATGTCCATTGGTATCAATCTTAATATTTTTATGAATACATGTTTTAAGTTATGAAATACCACCACTGGCATGCCATCAGGCCTTGGGTCATTGTGGCCCTGAGGGGTGTGGCCCCCGCTGTGGCAGGTGTCCCTTATTTTTCTGTATTGAAGGTGGCAACCCTATACAGCACCAACACTAACAGACAGAAGGAGCACACAGCTCCTCTGATTAAATCTGAACATTTATATTTAAAGGATTTCTTCTCTGATTATTTAATCACTAAGCATTACAGCCGATATTCAAAACAAATAAACATCAGTCTAAGAATTTGAATATTTGAATGAAAAGCTTTCTGTGGCCTTCATTACCTTTGTTTTTAATTAACTGCTAATTTTGTTCAGAAGTGAATGAAGTAACTAAAAGACTTACAGCTCACATCTTTGCTTAGAATTTATTTAATTTCTTACTTTGCACCTTCAGGCATCAAAAAGGCATTTGTTAATTTTCTTGTTGATGACATCTGCTTAATTAGGAGCAAATTTAGTGAATAGAAATATGAAAAAATTGTTTAGTTAAAGATATCAAGCCCATATTAAATAAAAAATAGTATAATAACCAAATAAACAAATTCAATGTTATCGTGTGATTACAAAAACAGGGTTGTGTTCGCTTTTGTGAATTCTGTACTCATGGGAGTACGGATGGGAGTGCCGCAGGGGTCTATCTTGGGACCACTCTATATAAATGATCTCCCTACAGTGTGTTTGGACGTTGACATAATCATGTATGCTGATGATACGGTGATCTTCACTTATGGGGAAAACGAGCTGGAGGTTGCTGACAAATTATCAAAAGTAATGCAAAAAGTTGTTGAATGGTTGCAGACATCTTGGCTAACCTTAAATGTTGATAAAACGGTCTCAATGTTTTTTCTCAAATAAACGTGTTACTTCTAACTCAAAATATTCAAGTTAATGGGCAAAAGATTTAAAATGTAAAGGAAACTAAATATTTAGGTCTAATTATTGATTTGAATCTAGGTTTTAAAAGTCATATAAATAAAACTTGCTAATAAATTGAAATTTAATTTGATGAATTATAAACATATTAGAAATTCATTAACTACGGAAGCCTCAAATATTTATTACAATGCTATGATTGTTCCGCATCTACTGTATTGCATCTCTAGTTGGTCTCAGGTGTGTAAAACATTGTTAAAATTACTAGAATCATTATATAAAAGGGCAATACAAATTCATAATAAAAAGCCTTGTCAGTACCATCATTGTAATGTACTGAGTAAATATAATATTTTGAGTTTTGAGAACCTCATTAACATAACAAAATTTCTGCTTTATTTAAAATTATCCATAATATCGCTGCTCCCCCTTTGAGAAAATTTGTCATACTAAATTCAGATAGACTTAATAGAGCCACACGGTCGACAGTCAGAGGAGAGTGCAGCGTTCCAAGATGCAGAACCACCTATGGTCAACATTCGTTTTTTTTTATAAAGCAGCAAGCCTTTGGAACACTCTTCCAAATGATATTATTTTATGTACAATCTATAGCACATTTACACGCCTGACCAAACAGTGGCTATTAACAAAGCAAGCTTGTGAGCACTAAATGACTGTGATATGAACAATGTGAGTGCTAGATTCATTAAGTGGAGTGTTTTTAGAATGTAAGTGAAGTAAGTTTTTTTTTTTTGTATAACTTCTGTTAAATTATGAAGTGGACAGTGTTTTTAGTGATTTTATTGATGTGAGTGAAATAATGTTTCCATGTACAGTATGATACTGTATGTATTTCATGACCTTTTGCAAATGTAACATCTTTCTAGGGACTGCAGGTATGCTATTGTGCATGACCCCCGAGTTTACGCACAATACTTGCTGAATCATTTCTCAGACAGTGCTCTTGCCATGTCAGGTGAGAATTTCTGCTGCTGTCCATCATCTGCTCCGCAGTTAGCCATGGCTGTCCGCTACAGGAAGGACATAATGGCTCTCATTCTTCTTTTGTGGCACATAGAATTCTCACTCTACGGTCCGAAATGAACCGAGGAGAATGCAAACACATGGAGGAGGGCAGAACTCCACTCCATCTGGCATGTGAGCTGTCACACTCAGATCCTGTCATAATGGCTTCACCAAAATCTGAGGATCACAATAGTTTGACACCAGTGGATCTCATCCTCAAGCATCTATAGACCTCCAAAATGAACACACGTGCCAAGATGTTGTGCCTGGAAAGGCTGCTCATGTTCATGCCTGAAGTGCAGTTCAAAATGAACAGCTCACTGAAAAATGATCCATAGTACTGATCAAAAATTCTGGGAGTGGAGAGGATTAACTACTTTCTGATATCTATGCAAAGATCTCTCTCAACTATCTCCTCATGAATTTTCTAAAAGTCCAGATGAACTGCCCATTCCAGTTTTTTCTGAAACCACTTCCACAAAGTGAAACTCCTACTGAAACACACTTTTTTTGTAATGTAAACTAAGAAGGATTTGTCTGTAAATGTGTGTGCATGTGCCTTTTATTGACTTTTAAAACAATTTAAATGATTTAAGCTTGAATTATGATTTAAGTGTAACCATTATTATGTCAAGACATTTACGTTATTGTGGAAAAAATAATAAGGGTTACGTGTGTTTTTTAAAAATCTATTCTAAATCTCCATCCCACCATCTCTTAGGGCAGTGGTCCCCAACCATCGGACCACGGACCAGTGCCAGTCCATGGGTCATTATGTTCTGGGCCGCACATAAAGTATAATTCTTAAAAAAAAAAATCCAGTTTATTGAAAACACACTGAAAGATGTTTTATTTAAAAAAATCTGTCTCTACTAAGAGACTCTACTAATTTTATTTTACTATTGCACTGCTGTGCAGCTGCTTTTTCAACTCAGATCTACAGTCTTTGTACTGTAGCTGATCAAAGATTATATGTGTGGTAGCTACTTTTTTCCTGAAGAATAATCTACAGATACTGTAGTTGTAGCCAGCAGATGAAGATATTTGCTTAGTGAGTCTACAGTCACTCTAATATCCCGTACATCCTTACTAATGTTCTAATGTAAGGGTAGGAGGCTGTACGAGCTCGTCTATGGATTCAAAGATGATATAGAGAGCCTTGACAACGTTCAAGACTCCCTTTTGTGTTTGTGTTACCTTTAACAGCTGGGCATAATAATAATATAAACACAGCAAAAACAGGTAAAAGCTTGCAGTATTGTATAGATGATTAAACTGTACAACACAGCCATATTAATGACTCACTATTTATATAAAGTAAAAATGAACATGTGCTGTATATTTAAGTTAATGAATTGTTAGTGTTTCAGTACAATATTACAATACAATTGTATTACTAAACGTATAATGATATATTGCCAAAGAACAAAGTGACATTAACCAGAGAACGTCCATATAGATTTGAACTGTGTAAAATTATTAGAAGATCCAACAAAATATGGAAACATTAAGAGAATTTATACGAATAATAAACTGCATTATCAACATTGAATATTTGTTTGAGTAATTGAATTAGTATTGATTTAAATTACTTAATGTAAATAAGGTTAGAAGTGACATAAGTAAATTCTATTCTGCTGGACTGATGTCAGAATTGACATGACTACACCTCAGTAGGTGGAGCTAGATGTGGTGAGATATAGTTTAGACAGTTTCACGAAGATACTGACATTTTTATCTACTGCCAGAGACACACAGAACAATCATGTTATTCTTCTTTGTATTGATAAATGTCAAAAATATTGGTAAGTCATTTATATTATACATAACCTTTAGGTGATTACATACATAACCATGATTCATTTAGCAAAATGAAAATAGAAATGTTTGTTGGTACAATATCTTTACAGCAGGTGCAGTTGACAGCAGAATTACACCAGACCAAACCATCATGTCTTCAAGTGAAGGCAGCAACATGACACTGACCTGCACATATGATCAATCAGCTTACTATCTCCACTGGTATCGACAAAAACCTCAATCAGAACCAGAGTTTCTGCTGCTGATTTCTGAATTCACAGATAGTGACACTAGAACTAGACATGCGCTTGACCCACGACTATCCATCAAACTTCGTAAAAAGGAGAAGAAAGTAGATCTGGATATCTTTCCTGCTGCAGTATCAGACTCTGCACTGTACTACTGTGCCATGGAGCCCACAGTGACACAAAACTCTAACAGACTGTACAAAAAGTCAAGCTTGATATTTGTTTCTCAGCAGGTGGAGCTGTTTACCTGTTTCATTTAAATACAGTTTTCTTTCTTAATTCTCAGACTTTGATGTTTATTTGCTTTGAATCAACAATGGTCCTCTTACATTTATTTGCAATGATTATTGGTTGAATAATAATAGAAGATTTCCTTTCAAAATAAATTTTCATCTTTAATCAAAGAAAATTATTTCTGCTATGGTTCATGCTGTTATGTTGTTATTCCCCTGATGTAATAAAAATGGAACACAAAGTTTAATAACAATATTTATTTAAATAAACTACAATACTGATTTTTAACACCAGTTAACTGAAGACTTCACTCTTCATTATTTACAGTTTATAAATCAGCACTTGATCCAGGACACTGATATTAACCAGAACACTGATATTACCATTACAGTGGTAATTAAATGTTAGTTCTTTGAGGAACAGTTCTTTCTTTGAGATTTGATGTGTGGGGAAGTCGTGGCCTAAAGAGTTTGACTCTATTATTAGGGCGCGAAGACCTATTGTTTTTGCTCGGGTTTATTATTATTAATTTATTTATTTATTTTTGCACACATTGGCCAATTGGGGTCCCTTAACATGCTCGAAAACTCTTGAAATTTGGCACACACGTAAGAGTCGGGCGACGCTAGGGTTGGGCAAAGGCTGGAATAAGGGCGTGGCAGGGGGCCCCTGTAATGCAAAAACAAACATTTGTGCACAGATCGGGCAATTATGTACGCACATGTACGAGAGTTGGTAGGCATATAGACCTCATCAACCCGAACAACTTTTGCGCTATAAACTATGAGCTCTGCCCAACAGGAAGTCAGGCAGTTTGGATTATTTCATAATTATTTCAAGATTAATATCAAACATGGTGCACATGATCCCGAGACATTGCACTTGCTAAATTCCAAAGAGATTTTTGATATCTCGAACGGTGCTGCCATGGCGAGGCGACAAAGTTATGGTGAATTCAGAGAAACAGGAAATGTCTAATATCTAAAGCAAAAAATGTCTTATTGTGATGACACGCGGTGTGTATGTTCGGCCAAGGATTCCGATCGATGTGCCTATTGTGAATCTCGGACAATGCGCCACCAACAGGTGCCCGGAAGTGTGTCAGTCACAACAGTTGCATGTGGTGAACTTTTAAATACTCCTCGCCATCGCTGCTTGCAGCTATATTTATTATTGTTATTAATGGTCCTTGCAAAGCAACATTCTTACTATCCTGCATACTCTTCCAGACACATTTTCGGTGTGTAACTTGTCCCACAGCCGGGACAAGCTGCGGGGCTCATCGAGGAGAGGTGTGTTATAACTTTTATAAGCGATCCGAGTACCGGTAATTCCGGTACAGGGACTCAAAGTGGCCTTTTTTCCCATAGACTCCCATTATAAACTTTGGAGGTTTATAACTCGGCAAGCTTTCGGACTATCTACACCAAACTCAGCCCGCTCCTTTAGGGTGAGACTCTGAACAACGTTTTATATCGGTGTACTGAATGGCCTTTCGGTTGTCCCGCAGCCCCGCCCCCAAAATATGCAAAATCAAAAAAACTTTTTACAACATGGACATGTGACATATCAAAACAATGAGGGGAACTTCCTCATGGGTAATTTGATGAAGTCACGTGACGTCACGTGATTTCACTTGAAAATAAAAAAAATTGCACAACATGGACATGTGACATATCAAAACACTCAGCCTGATGAGGGGAACTTTCCATGTGCGAGCACCATTCACATTTTCTTCAGGAAATGTACATTCTAGTTATTATTATTATTATTATTATTATTTTATGCTTTATAGTTCTATTGTTTATATTCTTTGTACAGCAATTTGGTGAACACCTGCTGATTTAAAAAGGTGCTCTATAAATAAACTTTAAATAAACAAACAAATAAATAAATAAATAATGCTAATCATCATCAGTTTAATCAGTATGGTCCCCATTCTAGATGTACATAATGCTGGTGTAGTGAAGTTTTGTATTTTCTCCTGGTGTGAACAAAGGCATCTTGTCCACCATTTTAATCCTTTGAACACAGACACAGCAGAATTCATTTTTAAGTGAGGTTTGTAAACCATGCATCTAGTGTTCTGTATTAATCACAGTTGAAATTGGACATTTATCTTTCATATAAAAACCTCAGATGGAGCGGTGACTGAGCCTGTTGGTCACATTTAAGACACTAATTATCTTATAGTTTCTTAAGTATGTAACCTAGTGAACCAGCATTAATGTATTCAATGTTAGAGATTTAAGCACTTATATACGTCGCTCTGGATAAGGGTGTCTGCCAAATGCTGTAAATGTAAATAGTTTAATGATCATTAGCATAATTATTCATTAGTGTTTAATTGTTCGGTAGTATTTAATAAAATAAAATAAAAAATTGGCACTAAGTTAGTTATCTTTTTTATGTACATTTAAATGAACTAATTGTTTTGTCCATCATTACCAGTCTTGTGAAATTGGGGTAAATTTGTGTTGGAGAGATGGCTGGCAAAGCAGCTACTGTCAACAAATAGCTTTTATACAGCTTGTTAATACAGTCAGCATATTTAACATAGCAGAAATCACAAATTTCCTTTTCTTTTATTTAATTGTAAAATATTACTAAAATATTAACCAGAGCTTGAGCTAGACTTTTTCCCTGCTTGATATCAGATACCACACAGCATGCAATGACCTCTGGCACGAAAGGGTTAACTGTCAGCATTTAATTTCTTTGTCATGGTTATAGTCAGACCTGAACAGTACCAAAGGGTCCAAAGAGTGAACAAAGCCTGTAGTTTGTTTGCAAAAATACTTGACAAATTAATTTTTTTATTTAGATTTTATTTACAAACAGGAAATTTTGCTGATTCAATTATCAGGAAAGAAACACACTGTCATTCTGAACCAGGAGCGATTATACTGAGTTCTATAACAAAGGATTAGTAACACTGATATTCATTTCTAAAGCTAGAGGTTTGAACTAAACACTCAGGAAAACAATGTTGTTACTCTTCATGGTGATTTTTACTCTTGCTGATGTTGGTAAGTCATATACTGCATACAAAAGGATTCTTTTTTCTAATTAAGAAGACACACAATTCGCCATGTGAAATGTGTCATTTACGATTAAATTATCACAATATTGTTGTAATGTTTTTTTTAGCAGAGGCTGCTGACTATAGCATTAAACCAGATCAAACTAATGTATATTCAATGGAAGGCAGCAACATCTCACTGTCCTGCACATATACTGGGTCAGTTTACAATCTCCTCTGGTATCGACACAAACCTGGATCAAGTCCTGACTTTCTGCTGATGATTGATGAGAGCGGTAAAGTTATCACACCAGCTCAACCACCTCATCCACGATTGACCATAAGACTTAAAAATGATCAAGATAAAAACAGTAAGAAAGTGGATCTGATCAGCTCCTCTGCTGCTGTATCAGACTCTGCTCTATACTACTGTGGTCCGAAGCCCACAGTGACAGGAAAACCCAGCTGCACTGTACATAAAGCACAACACATGACTGAAGCAGCGCCATGCTTTTCTCACAAGATGGAGCTATTTACATGTTTACTCTCAATTCTTCAGTTTGTTTCTGAAGATCAACCATCATTTCTGGACCAATATTTAAATCTGTTGTTGTTGATGTTGTTTGAGTACAGTAAAGCTCAAATGAACAATGTTGCTATTTTTTTAAAAGCCTCTATTTCCTGAGAAATAAACATTTCTTGATCATCATTTCTTGATGTCCTTTGCTTTGTTCTAGCTAGCAAAACAAAACAAAAAACAAACAAACACAACCACTCACTCGGTATCAAGAGTTCTCTATTCTCTAACAGAAAATCATCCTCAATGAGACATATCTGTTAACACTTAAGTGGAAATTGCTTTACTAATTCAGAAATTTAAAGTTATAGAACGAACAGAACAAACACCTTAAATGCCACATACTCAAACGAGGTTATATCACGGAATAATTACACTTTGTTGTAGTGAACAACAGCAAGTCCACTACGCCTGACTTGAAGAGGCAAGAACAGAAAACATATTACAGAGAAAAAAAAATATTTTACAAATACATATATTTGCAAAATTTATATATTCTTTTTGACAGCTCAAACCTCTTTTTCCTTTAATGTTGGACTGTATTTGGGGTTTTCAGGATTTATTCAGGAAACATTTATTTGTGTCTTAAGGTATTTTCCTTGATGAACACCAGATTACTCAGAACACTCAGTTATCTCATGGTGGACCAAGTACTAGAGCACCATATAAAATTGCACACATTCTTTTCACATCCTTTTCACAATAAACCCTCTGTGATATAGACTCTACCTGTTCTTATATCATACATACTGCACAAATATGATCTTAACCCCTGTCATGGTTAATCACAGTAGAAACGATCATTACAGATATACCAGTTCAGATAAAACAACTAAACATTTTAAACTGTCAGAAGAATAAACACACATCTAATCATAGATATTTTTCTGATGATACTCAATTGTATTACAGTTATATTTTTCATATGTAACTACCTCTAACCTTGTGTTGTTAGAGTCTTCCAGTCTACCTTACTCCTGAATGTAAAGCCACACACTGGTGACACTGTCATGTGATGCTGTGGGGTGGAGCTTCATGAACCTTTATGATCTTAACACATTAGACTTCATAAAGACCTCAGAATATTTTAATTCAACTAAAACCAGTCATCATGTTTACTGTTATATTCATGTGTCTGTGGTTTTCACTAGGTGAGTTTTGAATTTTTGTTAAATTCACGAATTAGTGATTATAATGTTATTAATATACAGAATACAAGTCTGAATTATGTAATTCTGGCTTTATTACAATTAAGTTTAAAAACCTTTTCTATGACAGGTGACTCCATGGCAGATTCAATAGAACCACTTTTCACTCATAAAATTGTAGATGAAGGTGATGTTACTCTATCCTGCAGCTATGAAATAACCAGTGGTATAACAAACAACTACCTGCACTGTTACAGACAATATCCAAAATCTAATCCTGAGTTCCTTCTTTATATTCATCAAAGTGGAACTCAAAGTCCCAACACTCCCTCAAGAATATCTGTTAAACTTCATGGAGATAAACAAGTGAATCTGATCATCTCCTCGGCTGAAGTATCAGACTCTGCTCTATACTACTGTGCTCTGCAGCCCACAGTGACAGGAAATCCAGCTGCACTGTACAAAAACTAACACAGTTTTGTTATATTGAAGTCAATTCTGCTGATTTTTACATGTGCTTTTTATGAAAGTCTCATTTCCTCTCTCAAAATCTTAAAGAAGTTTCTATTCCTTGTAAATGTTGTGTTAAGAGTCATTTCATTCCTTGATCCAGTCTTTCACAGTTCATCATGCACACATTCACACACTCCTTCACTCCTTGGAGCAATTTGTAATTAAATTAGAAGTGCACTAAAGACAAGCTATGACTCCACATATAAAACACTGAACTATATAAAGTATCTAAGACCATTCACTCAGACCAGCAATGAGGTGTTACGACTGTCTAGCGGTCGGTCACAACAGAGTGGGCAAATGAAAGTCTCCATACAGAGATATTATAATTCACAATCTTTTATTCACTAGTTGACAAGGGTTTTAGGCTTCAGGGGAGCACTAGGCCAAATTAACAAACAGAACAATCTTCCTCAAAACACCTCTCTTACTAAACCAAAATGAAAGAAAATAAAATACAATTATCACTTCCCTAACTCCCTCTCAGAAAAACCAAAATAATACATTTCAAAATAACTGGCATCAATCCCCAGTTTGTTAAAATGACAGCTGTGGGGCATTTTGTGGAATTGTTCTTCACTATGGTTTCACAAACAAGGACATACTTAATCTTTTGGCACATCAGCATCACATTGTCATAAGTATCTTTTATCTTTTCCACAGAAAGGACCAGCCTTAAATTTATGACTTTCCTTCTTCCTCTGTGTGGCCCTAATACTGTGTCATATAAAATACACATTCCATACAAATATAAAAACATGAAGTGTAACATTGTTCCTTTATTGAATATGGATAAAACAAAGCAGGTAAACCATCAGCTCCTTTTGAATCTGAAGTCACTCAGTGACTCTACAAGATTGAAAGCATATTATACAACAAAAATAATAAATACACATTCAAAGGTTTGTATGTAACACACACCCCGCATGTCTGCACACTGAAATAAATGCAGGACAAATCCATACACATCAACTGAACAGACAAATGAATGGATGCAGTAGCCTCCCTGCAAGCTTGTATTACACAGAGTATACAGCACAAACATTATAAGAGGCCAAATCAATTAAAAAAGAAAAATATTGAAAAAAAAAAAATTCCTCTGCCACCGCAGGACATATTTAACCAAAATTGATACTAATTCAACACATTTCGGTCCTTCATCAGCCGACCACTGTCGTCATCAGGGAAGATTGCCAGATTGTCCCAGTCCATGGCTGCTGGCCCTCTCCTTCCTCAGGCAGGCCACATTGTGGATGACAGCACAAGCCACAGTAATGTCACATGCCCTCTCAGGGCTGTCCCTTAATTTATGAAGGCAGTGAAAGCGTGCCTTCAGGAGGCCAAAGGTCATTTCATCTCTGGGCCTGGTCCTGGCATGGGCATGGTTGAAGGCCTGCTGTGCTTCCCGGGGGTCTGTGAAAGGTGTCAGGAGAAAAGGCTGGCAGCCATACCCCCTGTCTCCCAGCAACACACCAGAGAATTCACCTGTCAACACAAAATCTCATCATTACTACCTCATAAACACAGTGATGTTCTTGACACAGCCATGATGTAAAAAGTTACCGTTTTGGCCCGGTCATTTTTAATCTACATCACACACACACCAACACCGTTTGAAAGGTGCAATATAAATTAAAGTGATTATTATTATTAGCTCATCTATTTATTCAATTCAATTTTATTTTATTTACATAGCACTTTTCACAATTGTTTCATTGTTTCAAAGCAGCTTTACATTAATAAAAGCAGGAGAACACACAGAAAAATCGTTGAACAACATAAGAAGCAGAGTACAACGGCTAAGATTAAACCGTACTAGTGAGCATAGTAATCATGTAATAATATAAAAATTCATCAAAGTCTTATACAGTGTGATGGAGTTACTTTACACAAGTCCACTCATATTTGCAGTCCATTTCAATTAAAAATTCAACTGTTTCATAATCAGAGTACAACTGCATTTTTGGAGATGTGAATTAACTATTTGGATTGTAATTGTGATGTTTCAGCGGAGCGGTGAGTATGTAATTGTGCACTACTTACGCATTCAGGTGGTCTGCAATACTTTGCCACGCTTTTTCTCTTTGCTTTATCAGTGTGGCGGTGTTGCCTTTCTTCTTAATTATGTCTTTTACCTCCTCGTATGACTGTATGAGGATTTGTGCCTCCGACAGGGAAAAGTACGCCGCTCTAGTTGCCATGGTGAATCAGTGAACGGTGGCTGGTCTGGTTGAGTGAGCTGTGAGCGCGCACATATCCAAGCCTGGACGCACTTGTTTTGGATTCATTGAGCTCAGCTCAGTCATTTATCCTGGATGACATTTGTGCAATGTGCCCAAGTTTGCAGGGTTTTATTTATTAGTATGTTAAGGTTTTTCTCTTCAGTGAACACAAGATGGTTCAGTCACTTATCTTATAGTGTGTCAAGTACTAGAGCACCACACAACCTGGTCAAATTCTGAGATGATGGATTCTACTTTTCACACTTAAACTTTTGTGACAGAGTATACTTTTATTACATTTATTAATTATGTATAAAAATATATTTAACACACCCCTTCAAGGGTTAATTATAGTGGCCCAGAAGTTTAACTCTCTTCTTTGGTAGATTCCATTTAAAGTTGCTCCGTATTTTGTTGCTGCTGTTTGCATGGTTTGTTTTTACAGTTGACATTTTTTTTTTGTGCCTGGTCCTTGAGGGCCACCATAAGTATTTAAAAAAAAATTAAAGAACAGCATTTGTTTTTAGAAAGTCAATAGATTTTTAGGAAAGTCAATAAACAATTCACCAAAATTATCACACTAATTCTAAAAATGTATTATAATATTTATCATGATTATCATACATTATCATGGCTTTTTCTGATGATGCTAAAGCCCCTAATACAGTGACATCACTTTACAAATATATTTAATAATTTGAATAGTTATTCATTTAATAATTTGTCATAGTAGATTTTTACAGAATAAAAGATTAATTTTTCAATATTATGTTATTCCTAATACAATTCATATTAATGACATTTGATGCTCAATTTAAAGCCAAATGTTTCAGTAAGAATCTACAATCTGTCAGTAACATTAGTGACACTGTCATGTGATGCTGTGGGTGGAGCTTCGTGAACCATTATGATGTTAACACATACAGAAAGTATATTTTACATTGTTTTTTTTTCATGTGTCTGTGGCTTTCACAAGGTGAGTTTTAAATCCTTGTTATTTTAAATATATTATGTGTTGAATTAGTGATTAATCACTCTGTGTTAAGAAGACTATGGGCAGACTATGAGTCTTGCTTATGTTGTTGTGGCTTCATTATGTAAAGGCTAAAAACATTATGTTCTCTTCTCTATCACAGGTGACACCATGGCATATTCAATAGAGCCACTTTTCACTCAGAAAGGTGTAGATGAAGGTGATGATGTTACTCTGTCCTGCAGATACAAACCAAGCTATACTTCAGGAAACTACCTGCAGTGGTACAGACAACATCCAAAATCTAAACCTGGGTTCCTTCTTTATATTTCTCAAAGTGGAGATCTAAGTCCCAACAATTCCCCAAGAATGTCTACTAATGTTCATGAAGATAAACAAGTGGATCTGATCATCTCCTCTGCTGCTGTATCAGACTCTGCTCTATACTACTGTGCTCTTAGGCCCACAGTGACAGGAAATCCAACTGCACTGTGCAAAAACTAACACACTGCTGTTGTTTGTTTTTGAAAGCCGTTCTGTCAGTGCTTTAGAGAAACTTGCATGCCTTTTATGGGGAAGTCTCTCTCTTTCTTTCTCATGATTTTATAGATTATTGCCACGTTTTATTATTAAGAGACATTCATTCATTCTTCTGTAACTATTTACCTGGAAACACTGGGAGGAATGTGGGTATTTGTAAAACATTTAACACTCCATACCGTTACCTGAGCTCAAATTATTTCTGGACAAACTGGTCATTTAGATCCATCATGCTTATCTTATACATACTGCTTTGGTTCACAGTCAAATTTCACATTGATTATAAAATACTAGTACTGACCTATAAAACACTGAAGGATCTCATGCCACAATACCTGTGGAAACTCTAGAAGTCTACAGCAGGGGTCAGAGCTTGATCTTACAAAGCCCTGCAGTTATGGAGCAGACTTCACATTAGTGTTATCACTGAATATTACAACTTTTGCAGGAAAATAAGCTGTACCATCTTCCTTTTTCTGCCTTCATCCCACTTTACATTTCTCAATCTATCTTATCATTCGTGAAGATATTACTGTTCTTCAGTATTCATCCAATCAATTTTCCCAACTTCCACTTGAAATAATAAAGACTGCTTGGACAGTTCCCTGTCAGACCACCAGAGGCAGCGCTTTTACTTTGTCACTGTTTATCCTGTTTTCCCATATTTGCACACTTGTTCCTTTGATTGCTTGCTTAATTAAACCTTTTGTTTCGTGTTAGTCTTTGCTGAGTCTTAGTTATTAGAATCCGTTTCATGTCTATATCTGTTTTCAATGTTTTTGTTGTTATTTTTCCAATTTTGTGGTTCTGTGTTTTGCGATGCCTCAGACTTCTGTATTTTCTGTTATATAGTCTTATCCATAGTGTTTGCGGTTAAATATTTTGAGATAAATTTGAGATTGTGTGTGACTGTCAAAAACACTGAGAAACATTTTAGTATTCAGGAGCAGCAGCAAATTTTCAATAAGTAAGTTTATAAGATAATATGTTAAAGTTAAGCTGGAATACTACATCAGATATGTTAATGTGTGTAAAAAACACGGCTACTCTGTCAAAAGTATACAAATCTCCAAGTTTGTCAAATATGTTTTTTTTTTTGTCAGTAAAAGCCAAATGTTATTTTTTTCTTCATGTGTGTTTAATTTTTACTTTGTTCACATACAGATGTTTCCAAACAACCATCCATCAGCACTGTGGCAATGCTTGTACACTTAGTAGGTCTGGGGTAGGAGGCTGTACGAGCTCCTCAGTGTCATCAGTGTTGCTATTGAGAGTCCTTGACAAAGATGAACAAACCCTTAAGGATTTGTGTAGCCCTTGATGGCCAGCTCAATCCGTTTAAGGAGTTTAAATGTCACGTGTCCCTTAATGAAGAGTTTGGAGCCTCTGATGAGTGTGTTTGCACCATAGGAAACATCAGCTGACATGTGTGTTCCCAGCTATGATTTTACATTTGGAATCAAGCCATTTATTTTCTATGACCATGTGGTTGGAAAATTTTACTGAGATTTGTTTATTCTTTAATTATATATTTTTATGAACCATACATTCACTTATTTGTGATTAAAAGCACAAGCACATGAACCTCTGACAATTATTTTGAAGTGTATAAATAATGTAAACACTACACAACCAGGTAGAAGCTTGTAGTATTGTATAGATCAGGGGTGTCAAATTCAGGCTCGGTGTAATTATATTTGGCCCGCGAGATCATATCAAATGCTGGCTAGCCGCATGCTCAGCTAATATTACAAATCCCAGAATGCCTTGCTACTGTATTGACGCGTAGTCACGAACAGCAAGCGCCCCTCATTCTCTGTTGACAGTCGTTAACAACCATGCTACAGTCACATCGGGCAAGTTAATTCCACCCTCCACAAAAATGGCTAAACAAAAGATGGACAGTAGGTGAAGAGAGGCATAATTTATTTTATTTATTTAAATAAGAAATGAACACCACTGGTGTGTCTTTTATTTCAAATTTAATTTCTTATGTGTTAAGCTCTGGCTGTTCCAAATCCTGTGTTCAAGCAAAACTAAAGTTTGTTTCCATATAAAAAGGGTTGAACATTACATATCAGTTGCAGTTAATTTTTCCAATAAATATTCAGTTTTTCCAATAAATATTCAGGTTTATATTTTAGCCCACTGTGAATTTGAGTTTGACTACCCTGGTATAGATGATAAATCGCAAAGTACTGTACAACACAGCCATATTAATAACTCGCTTGTGTAGCGTCTGGTACAGGTCATTTTAGATTTCATGTCCCAGGCACCCTAAATTTCAACATCTACTCCTCAATTAACCGATGAGCAACCCAGTTTTACACACACACCTGGCTCCAGAATGACTGGAGCCTACACAAAGACCAGATAACCCCATGCGGCTTCTCTGATTAGGGTCCCTCAACACACACACAACACACACACAACACAATGAGACATTCCTTTTACTAATAAAACCCGAAGATAAGGTACTCTAAGGTTCTCATTCTTATAACCCTTTTTGTAATGTGTTCTTCTTTTAAGGCTTGCCTGACTTAAAATTATTTGCTCCTTAATTTCCTGACAAGGGTGTATTTTATTCATGTGTCAGAAAACAACATTGTACATTAAAATCAGTTATACTCTAATTACTGATCATGGCATGTTAATGTATACCTGGTCTAATGCTGTATGCCCCTTTAAGGTCTAATGTCAGAATGTATACGAAGCTATCATTTTCTTTTTACTTTCCTTATAAAAGTGCATCTTGTTCTATGTTTCATTTTTGTTTCTTTGCCTTTATAAGAACACAATAGCGTATTAACATCAGTTACCCTTCGATTACTGATCTGTGTATGTAATGTACCGCTGCCTTCATACCATCATTACCCTTCATGTTTAGTATCCAAATGACCACAAAATTATCGGTTACTTGTTTTTCAAATAATGGTGTATTTTATTTGAGCACGAAAGGCGCCATACCGTCTTAATACACCCTGGATCAAACTTTAAAGTCATCTAAAAGTTTGATAGCTAAACCACGCCCACAGACTCCTGAAACAAAGGGAGTTTTCCCCTCCAAAACCTTGACCGAAGTATTGGTCATCTCCCAAAAGATGGGTGGAGTTCACAACCTTTAAATTGTCACAAACACCACTAATCTGTGGTCAGACTTCCGGAACAGCTTCAAGACGACTCCATCTTCCTTCAAAGAAGTTCCGGCAAGCTTCACTTCCAAGAACGACAACTATTCTGATCTTCAGGAGAACTTGGAAGAACGTCTGACCCCACCCTAACTGACTTTTCAGAGATTTCTCTGTTGCATCCGGACCCTTTGTGCAGTAAGCCAATGCAAGTAACCGTTTCCTTTACCAACCAATTTAGATGCGTAATTTTAAGTAGGAATCTTTCATTGAATCTTAAGGTGAATTTAGGTTTCTGTAACGATTTCCCAGTTAGGGTGTGATTAATTTTTGAGTCTAAGCTTGCCATTCCTTTCCTTCCTTTCTCTAGTTTCTTCTTTCCAGTCTCTTCCTCCCTTTCCCCAATTTTAATTTCTTTTGTTTTATTTTATTTTCATTTTCCCTATTTCTTTTGTTTGTTTGTGTAGTTAGTTTTATGTTGTGTTTGTCTCATTCATTAAATGTCATAATTTTGAGCCACAGGTGATTTGTCTCTGAGTATCGCTCACAAATTAAGGTACCTGCAACATCGAGTCTGAACTACATGCTCTATTAAGTTAATTCAATTTAAATTACGGTATAAAGTAAAAGGGAAGCTAATCTTTCTTGGCCAGGAGGATACCGCCTTCACAGAATTAATAAAGGTTACACGGACTGTTCGCCGGACCAACAGACCAAATAATAATGGCAGATTTGCAAGAAGGGGTTTACGATCTGTTAGGAGATGGAACTTTTGGCCATACTGATACTTGTGAAACTTTTTTACTCCAAAGACTATGCTCAGAGCCTCTTTCTCAATCTGCACAGTTTTTTTCACTTGCTGTCAGAGTCCTAGATGCAAACTCAATTGGATGTCCTTCCCCTGAAGGTAGCACATGTGAGATAAAGGCACCGACACCATAAGGAGAGGCTTCACAGGCTAGTCTCAGTGGCTTTTTGGGATCATACTGAGCTAACCACTTACTTGACAATAGTTGTTGTTGAAAGCTTGAGCACACTGCAAAGACCACTGCCAATTAGAGCAGGTGCTGTATATTTAAGTTAATGAACTGCTTAGTACTTCAGTACAATATTACAATGTACAATGTTAGTAAATGTATAATGATAATGTCACAGAGCAAAATTACATTAATCACAGAAGGTCCTTATGTCATGTTTGCTATTAAGAGGAACGACACGACCAACCATTTCACTGCAGATTTTTACTGATGAGTGCTTCAGATCTCCCTCTCCATTACACTGTTCCCTGCTCCAATCAGCACTCTCTCCACACACAGAGAAAATACCGTAATGCATGGAATAGATTCGCATAACAAAATACATTACATTTCCTCCCCCATAGTTTGAACTCCTTAACATTTAAACAATTTGCTACAATGTGACTACCAAAAGGTTATTTTATTATTATTTTTTTTACAGAACATACCTTATACAAATGGTTAGAACTTCTTATTATTAAGAACCATTAATTAGTCCATAACTACAGATCTAATCTGTTAGGTGCTTTTCTCTGATGAAGTGGATATCTTCTTTCAGGACTGGGAACTGTCCCTTTTCCCACCGGAGCATAGGGCTGGGTAACACTGGAATTGCCCTTGTCACTCATATCTGGAGCAAAGTCATTGGCTATTGTACTGCCCAGAGTATTCGTCCTGTCCTGTACATTAGATGACACCAGATGATCCACATGTACCTTCGCACTACGATGTCTGACTTGCACTTGGTATGTGAGAGGTCCATGCTTGAACAAGATGACACCTGGAAGCCAGGCACGATTTGAGTGTCGACAGTCCCGCACCATGACCTTCTGACCAGCTTCGAAGGATCTGAGCGTTCTGGAAGGGGCGTCGTGAGCACGTTTTTGCTGTGCTTGATGTTTGAGAACAACTGCAGATGTATCTGGTTTTAGCAGTGTGAGACGGATACGAGGCTGTCTTTTCAGAAACAGTTCAGCAGATGTTCGCTGTGTTACTGTATGGGGAGTGTTGCGGTAGGTTAACAGAAAATGAGCCGGGCGTAGATGAGGTGCTACAGATTGTGCTCGTAACCTTTCCCATGCTTTTTTGAAGGTTTGTACCACCCTTTCAGCTTGACCGTTTGTAGCTGGATGATAAGGAGGAGACAGAACATGACGCACACCATTGTCATGAAACTCCTTTGAAACTCCTCAAACTCCCTAGAGGTGAACGGAGGGCCATTGTTTGATACCAGCGCTTTTGGGAATCCATAGGAAGCCCAGAGATGACGCAAGAGGTTTATGGTCTTCTCTGCATTTGTCAGCTGTGTAGGAAAAGATTTCCATCCATTTTGAATGAACATCCACAATCACTAAGAAGTGTTGCTTGTCTATTTCAGCATAGTCTATGTGAATGTGCTCCTAGGGTGTTGTGGTGCAGGACCATGGGTGAAGAGGAGCACAGGGTGGTTGGTTTCGCCCCAACTCACATGGAGCGCACTTACTCACAAAGTTCTGAATGTCTTGGTCGGGACCCGGCCACCAGAGGTATCCTCTTGCCAGTGCCTTCATTCTTATTATGCCTGGGTGACCCTCATGCAGCTCAGACAACAGTCTTTCCCTATACTTTGAGGGAATGATACATCCCTGGTCTGTTGAGAGCTGGTCTTTTCTTACCAGGAACGGTTTCTGATGCTCATCTGTGACATGATTGGGCCATCTCAAGACAAAGTTAGGTCCAACACTTTCGATAGCAAAGGATTTCTCCTAGTTTCAGTGGAAATGTATTTTGCACATATGGGCAATTCATCTATGTGGGAGACTTGAAACACCATCTCTTCTTCCCCTCCCTCTTGCCGAGATTTGCTCGCACAGCAATCTGGACAATGCATCTGCGTTTGCATGATCAGAAGAGCGTCTGTACTCTATGTCATAATCATAGGCCAACAAAGTCAAAGCCCAACGCTGCATACGGATGGCAGCTAGTGTTGGAATGGCAGATTTGGGACCTAGAATTGCAAGAAGGGGTTTACGATCTGTTAGGAGATGGAACTTTCGGCCATACCGATACTTGTGAAACTTTTTTACTCCAAAGACTATGCTCAGAGCCTCTTTCTCAATCTGCACAGTTTTTTTCACTTGCTGTCAGAGTCCTAGATGCAAACTCAATTGGATGTCCTTCCCCTGAAGGTAGCACATGTGAGATAACGGCACCGACGCCATAAGGAGAGGCTTCACAGGCTAGTCTCAGTGGCTTTTTGGGATCATACTGAGCTAACCACTTACTTGACAACAGTTGTTGTTTACAAGCGTTGAAAGCTTGAGCACACTGCAAAAGACCACTGCCAATTTACATTGGCCTGCAACAGTTGGTGGAGTGGGTGCAAAAGTGTGGAAAGATTTGCTATAAACTTTCCATAGTAGTTCAGAAGTCCCAGAAAGGAACGTAATTCTGAGACATTGGTTGGAGCAGGGGCCTTCACAATCGCTTCCACTTTGCTTTCCGTTGGATGCACTCCCTTTTCATCAATCTTGAACCCCAAGTATTCCACTGACTTACAGAGGAATTCACATTTTGATTTCTTCACCCTTATTCCATGCTGTTGCAGTAGTGACAGTACTTTGTCCAGTACTTTCAAATGTTCCTCCGGAGAAGACGCAGAGACCAGAATACCATCCATAAAATATACTACATTCTGAAGTCCCTGTAGGATTTGGTCCATTGTGTGTTGGAAAATTGCAGGTGCTGTGGAAATTCCATAGTACGATGGTACTTAAACAAGCCTTTGTGCGTGTTTATGGTAAGGTACTGCTTAGATTCAGTGTCCAATTCCAGCTGCTGATATGCAAAAGACAGATCAATTTTGCTGAAAACTTTTCCCCCAGCCAATGTGGCAAAAAGATCCTCCACGTTAGGTAGCGGATATTCCTCTGCAAGAATGCATTTGTTCACCGTGACTTTATAATCACCACACAACCTCACTGTCTTGTCTTTCTTTGGCACAACCACAATGGGTGCTGCCCACTCGCTCCTTCCGACCGGAGAGATAATTCCGTTCCTCTCCAAGCGATCCAGTTCCTTTTCTACTGCTTCTTTAAGAGCATACGGAACAGGCCTTGGTTTGTGAAAGATAGGTTGAGATCCTTCTTGCACTCTCACCTTTGCTTTGAAGTCACTAATTTTTCCATACCTATCTTGAAATTGCTGTTTGTGTTTTTCAAGTACATCAGAGAGAGTAGTAACACTCACTGGTGTCACCTGTCTCAAGCTGAAGATCTCCTTTCAGTTTAAGGAAATTTTCTGGAGCCATTTACGTCCCAGCAGTGGTGGTTTGTCACCTTTGACCACAATCCATGGAAGTGAACACTGTTGTCCCTTATATTTGACTGGAACCTTGATCTCACCCAACACAAGGATTTTGTCTCCAGTGTACGATGCCAGATGAATGGAAGTTGGGCTCAATAAACAGTCCTTCAATTTTTCAGTATAGATATGTTCTGGAATCAAAGACAAAGAGGCTCCAGTGTCTAGTTGCATGCTAACTGTTATGCCGTTTATCAGAAGATCAATGTAAATGCCATCCGCCTTTTCTTGTGCAGAGTAGACAATGAAAAGCTCAAACAGTTCATCATTCTCTGCACACTGACTTTCGGAAATATCTGCTGACGCATATTGAGCTTTGTCTGGCCGATATGTTTTGTGATTCTTACATGCACGCTGTAAGTGTCCGACTTTTCCACAGTTGTGGCATTTCTGATTACGATAACAACATTCTGTGGGATGATGGTTTGCTCCACCACAGCGATAACAGTTGCTATTATGCTTGGGAAAAGGTTGCTGCTGGACCCACTTTTTAGAACTGTACTGGGAATTTCCCCATTTTCTGTATTTCTCTCTGCCCCCACTGACATTTTGAACCTTATGCACACTTGAGTCCTTTATGGTTGACTGGGCACTAAGCTGTTTGGTGTCCTTTTGTGCTAGTTCTAGTGCAAGAGCAACGTCGCAGGCTTTCTTGAAAGTAAGGTCCTTCTCTGACAGTAACCTTCTGTGATAAACTTCTCCAGCAAGTCCACAGACAATTTTGTCTCTGAGCGCATCATCCAGAAATGTTCCAAACTCACATGAACTTGCCAGCCGCTTTAATGCCAGAATGTAATCAGATATTTTTTCCCCAGGACTTTGGTTACGTTGGTAAAATCTAACGCATTCTGCAATCAGAATCGGCTTGGGCTTGAAGTGTTCGGAAAGGGTCTGAGAAATTTTCTGGTATGATAAATCAATTACTTTTCTTGGCTCAACTAGACTTTTCAAGAGGCCATATTCAACTGGTCCCAAAACACTCAGGAAAACATTTGCTTTTTTCTCACTGTCAATTTCATTTGCTTCAAGCCGTCGCTCAAATCTCTCCAAATAGATCAAAATTCTCTTTGGTACTGTCAAACTCAGGCACTCGTCCTGTTGTGGCCATTTTTCTTGTTTTATTATTATGATGTTGCTTTTTCCTTTACTTTTTTTGTTTTGTTTTATGTTGTTGTTGTTGTTAATTACGAACAGTGAATGTCAACAGACAGGCTTTTACCTTCATGGCTGTTGTAATCATTTCGTCCTCTAGATGTCGCCCTACTTCAACGAGCCTCTATGCACTTTTGTTCAACTCACAGTTGAACTTTCCTCTTCTATACAGTTCTATACAGTTCCTCTTCTATACAGTTTTTTCTTGGAGTTTTTCTTGCTCATTCTATGCACTGGGGCATCCTATCCCATCCTCGTTGCCACTGTTATGTTTGCTATTAAGAGGAACGACACGGACAACCATTTAACTGCAGAGACTTTACTGACGAGTGCTTCAGATCTCACTCTCCATTACACTGTTCCCTGCTCCAATCAGCACTCTCTCCACACATGGAGAAAATACCGTAATGCATGGAATAGATTCACATAACAAAATACATTACACCTTATAGTTGTGAACTGTGTAATATTATTAGAAGATCCAGCAAAATATGGAAACATTAGAGAATGAATACAAATTATAAACTGCTTTATCAACATTCAATATTTGTTTGAATTATTGAATTAGTAGCAGATTTAAATTAATCAATGTAAATGTGGTCAGAAGTGACATGAGAAGTAAATTCTAGTCTGAGGGACTGATGTCAAAATTGAGACGACTACACCTCAGTAGGTGGAGCTAAATCTGGTGAGATACAGTTTAAACAGTTTCACAAAGATACTGACATTTATATCTACTGCAAGAGACACACAGAACAATCATGCTATTCTTCTTTGTATTGATAGTTGTCAAAAATATTGGTAAGTCATTTATATTATACATAACCTTTAGGTGGATGCTGGAGATTTGTACTGTTACCTAAACAGGTCCATAAGCAATGAAAGAAATGTTTAAATTGTTACAATCTCTTTTCACAGCAGGTGCTGTTGGCAGCAGAATTACACCAGACCAAAATATCATATCTTCAAGTGAAGGCAGTAATATCACACTGACCTGCACATATGATCAATCAGCTAGGATTCTCCACTGGTATAGAAGAAAACCTCAATCAGAACCAGAGTTTTTGCTGCTGATTCATGAATCCACAGATAGTGACACTAGAACTAAGAATAAGCTTGACCCACGACTATCCACCAAACTTCGTAAAAAAGAGAACAAAGTAGATCTGGAGATCTTTCCTGCTGCAGTATCAGACTCTGCAATGTACTACTGTGCCATGGAGCCCACAGTGACACAAAACTCTAACAGACTGTACAAAAAGTCAAGCTTGATATTTTTTTCTCAGCATGGGGAGCTGTTTACCCGTTTCATTAATATACAGCTTTCTTTCTTAATTCTCAGACTTTAATGTTTATTTAAATAATCTGAGAAGAAATCCTTTAAACATAAATGTTCATATTTAATTATATAGAATTATTTCTGATAAGGTCCATGCTGTTATGTGTTTATTCCCCTGATGTAATAAAAATGTAACACAAATTTCAATAACAGTATGTGTTTAAATAATTTAAGATACTGATATTAACCCTAGTGAACTGAAGACTTCACTCTTCATTATTTACAGTTTATAAATCAGCACTTGATCCCACACACTGATATTAACCAGTCAGCTTTCTCAGACAGCTGTGTGCTCCTTCTGTCTGTTAGTGTTGGTGTTGCATGTTATTTGTGATCAGCTAAGAGCTGACAGCACACGCTGGCAAGCTCATTAAAACACAAGGCCTTGTTGAACAGAAAAGTCTTCTCTGCACTGAACCCTTTAAGCTGGCAGAAATATATTTAGACAAAAATATCTATATAAATCACAAGTTGTGTCTGAAATGGAAATGCTTGCTCCACTCCAGACTCTCACTGTGCTGCCACATGTTCACTCAGTCTCCACAGCACTAAGTGCAGTTCTTATAGCCAGTGGTGGCAGGATTTACTGACTGACTTAGGTAGCTTATAACATGTTTCGTTGCAGGTTTACTTTAGTCTTGAGTCTTGAATAATAAGTATGACCCCTAGTTTGATTGACCAGTGTGCTTTTGACATTGCTTGAAATTCTTCAGAACTTTAGTGGGGTGTATTGGTGATTATCTGTGTAAAGTGTGTATCTGCTACTCTTTAGACCCTCCATCTGCAGAGCCTGTAATAGAAAGCAGGTGAAATCATTCATTATCACAGAAACTGTGAAGTGATGATCTGTACAAAGTTACAGTGTCACTTCCTGGGTGTGGCCTTCTAGAGATGTGTAAAGTTCAGCACATACAGCACTATTACTGTATACTGAATTGTCACAGAGCTGTGTTTAGAAATGGCTCAAATAGACAACTTACTGTACATAGTGAAATACACACCACTGATTCTCACTCTTTTAACAGGTCATTCATTGTATTATATAATATTTATGTTTGTTTTTCAAGCAAATAGTAATTTCCTAATTTACCAGGTTAATATTTGATTTTGAAAAATTTGTTGCAGATTTATTTCTTTATATTCTTTTTCACTCCAGGTAGTTTTGCAGATAAAATTGGACCAAAGGATGAAGATGTCGACATTGTGGGGAATGAAACAGACACTGTTACTCTGAAATGTTCATGAGTCAAGCAGTGAATATGTTCGGCTTTACTGGTACAAACAATATCCTAACAGTTCACCACAGTTTTTACTGTATAAAGGAGCAAGGTCATGGTCCAAAGAGAACAAACCCACGGACAACTGATTAGATAAGAACAAGCAGAGACTCTACTGAGGCCTAAAGCTCTCAGATTCTGCTCTCTATCTTTGTGCTCTAAACTGTAAAAAATCCAACTTGCAAATTGTTAACTCAATTTAAAATTATAAGTTAGGTGGACAAATTTTTGAGCACAGTGTTGAGTTTACTCATAAAACAGATTTAACTGCATGTTTAGTACTATTTTGTCCAGTGAAAATAAACAATTAAGTATATTGTTACGAGTTTTCTGAAACAAGTGCAATTGAAATACTTGAGCCATCTTCTCACATCATATACAGTTCAGGGAAGGAACATGATTGCACTAAAGAGATTCCTTTTCCATTAATTGTTTTTCACATAGACACACAATGATTTCCTAATTTGAACTTTAACGTGAGGCAGTGGGTTTCCATGTGACATCAGGGGTTCAACTGTAATTTTATGAAGCCATGAGAATACTTTTTTTGGTACTCTCCAAAATGCCACTAGGGTGATGTGGAGGAGAAGAATTGTTGAATAAAGGTATTTTTCACACACAAAATATTCTTGCAGCAAATTACCATAGCAAATTTTGAAAGTTTAAATTTTTTAACTACCCCCTTTAAGTCATTTAGCATGTTACCACATATAAAGCTTTGCTATATGCTTGATGTACTTTTAATCAGAATTTTGTTTTACAGAATATGTGGCTCCGTGCTGTGTTGGCCCCTGATAATATTAGGAGGCTGGATATTTTGCAAAATCTCACTTCGGTTGAACATTTGAAAACAGTTATTCAAGAAAGGCTTGAAATCAAGGATGATTTTCTGATTCGATTTGAGGATCCTGAGTTCGGAAATGAACGCTGTAATGACCAATATAACAGAGCTTCCACCAGAAAGAGCAGTGTTTAAGATCATCCAGAAAGTACCTGGAGAATCAGAACTAGAGACCTCGATTTCCTCTTCAGACACTGCAAGTATGTCCTCCCCATATGATAGCTCAAACCAGAGTTTCCCCTTTGTATCTGTGAGACAGCGTGAAATGTCTTGGTGGCCATTTCCTTTTCCAATTCCCAAGTTCTCTTATGATGTTAAGTTGCAGCTTGAGAAAGGGAATGATAATTTTAAAGAAGATGGAACACTGCTCACAGTCCCAAGAGAAATGAAAATGGACATCCGGGATAGCATAGCTAAGGCAATTTTTTCATTCAAAGCTTACCCAAACAATCAAGAGTTGGAGTCTGTGTCAGCTGCACTGATTGAAAAGTATCCATGTCTGAAGGACCCAGGCTCAGGAATAGGTTATCACAGCTGGACTATGAGCATCAAATATAAGGTTCGGAACTACCGCCAGAAACTACGAACGACAGGTTGCTCTGAAGTCACTGTGAACCAAAAAAGTGAATAATGACTCTAGATGTTTAAAGAAAGCAGAGATGTGAGGTAAACTTCCTCCCAGACAACCCAGTAGGGCAGAAAGATTGTTACTTACAGAAGGAAAAATATGCACTACAAGAGGAAATGAAGAAGAAACATTTCAGCATGGCAATTGTTGAATCCAAAATGGAACTGACATTTCTCTCTGAGAAGGAAGGAGATAGTTAGTGAAGAACCTCTTGTGGCTGATGTCCTAAAACAATGGCCAGCATTGTTTTTGGAAGATCAGGTGAGTTTATGTATTTGAGATTATTTATTTATGTAAAGATTAATTAACTTGTGTAGTCTTAATTTTTAATATTCACTGTGTGTTTGTGTGTGTGTTTTAAGGTCTGTGCCAAGTTTTACAGAATTACACAAACCAACCTGAAGAGTACCTTTTTGTCTTCTTTGGATGAATATGCACCAAAGATGATCGTGTTGTACCGATCACGTGGTGGAGCCTATGGAGATGAAATGAAGACCCTCCTAAATCAACTTGATCAAGTAATTAATTATTTAGCAGCTTATTAAGTAATTATTTAGTGTCAAATCATGTAAACATATTGTAAACTTTGTACCCTGTGAATGAGCATAACACTGGCCCTTAAAAGGTGTAAGCTCTAAGTTTTTGGTTGAATATAACATACATAAAACTTTTTCTTTGTCTTTCAGGCTCAAAGAAAAGCTACAGCTCTCAAAGGTCTACCTTTGTTTATGAGGGAAAAGTCTGGAAACTTCCGTGAAGACTTGCCTGGTAAGTCTGTTATCAGTCTGTTACCAGCATACACTCTCTTATCTGAGGTACAGTTCGTGTAAAGAGAAAACTGGTCTGGTGTCCGAAACTATCCTGCTAACTGTTCTATAAGCTAAACAGCAGGGGAAAGAGTAGAATGGAGGAGGCAAAGTGTTGGCAAAAATGTATTTATTGAATAATCCTGGTTGAATACTTATCAGAAATGAGTCTGACAGCACAAATTTAAAGAAGTGTTACACTATATTGCCAAAAGTCTTGGGACACTCCCCTTTAAGAACAGGTTTGACTACTGTAGTAATTTCCATGAGTACAAATCTTAATGTATAAGCATATGATGATATTCTACGGAATTGTGTGCTTCTAATGTTTTAACCATTTTTATGGGTCCCTTTTCTCTTCTAATATGAAAATGCCTCTGTGTATAAGGCAAGGTTCAAAAAGAATTGATTGATTCAGCCAGTGTGGAAGAACTTGACTGGTCTGCATAAAGCCAAGTCCTAATAAAAGCTGAACACCTTTGATGTGACTTTAAATGCAGACCTTGAGCCAAAAACTCAAACCAAACACCAATGACTTGTACATAAGGGTAGTCAATTTAGACACTTCCAAAACTGTTGCAACAGAGATGGAAATACAATTTGTAAATACATTAATTATTTTTCCATCTTTGTTGCCACAGTTTTGGAAGTGCCTTTTTTTCTCCTGTTCTAAAGAAGGCTGTGTCCCAATACCTTTATCCATATAGTGTAAGTACAAGACATTGGTGTTTGGTGAAGGTCTGCATTTATATTCCCACCAGAGGTATTCAGCTGGGATTAACCCTTTGCCTTCTGCAGACCAGTCAAGTTCTTCCACACTGACTGAATCAGTCATTATGTTGGCTTTGTAGAAGCCAACATTCTGATTTCCGTTATAAGCTTATTATTATTATTATTATTAAAAAAAATGCGGCCTAGGGCGTTCGAGCCACATGCACCAAATTCGGATATGTTGTAGACCCTGGTCTGTAGTTTGTTGCTTCTATTTTTCTAAGAGATCGGAATTCCGGCATGCCCGGTACGGAAGCTCAAAGTGGCCTTTTTTCCCATAGACTTCCATTATAAACTTTTGAGGTTTATAACTCGGCAAGTTTTGAGCGATTTACACCGAACTCGGACAGGTTCTTTAGGACCTTACTCCGGAGAAAGTTTTTATTTCGGACTTCCGACGGAATTTTCGGTTTTCCAGTAGTCAACGATCGAACATCCCATAGACTTGAATGGGGAATTCCGAAAATTCCTCTAAGCTCTCACACACACAGCGTGCGCAGAGCTCAGGCATGGCTTCTCTCTCTGTGATCCACGCAGTATAATAATAAATAGAATCCATTAATGACTGCAGTATTGACATGAAATGGCCAAACCCTCAGTAGCCACTTTTTGCCAAAAGTATTGGCACCCCACCGGAAATTCTGGTGACGTCACTCGACACCACATGACGTCACGTGTAGCCCCGCCCCCAAAACAAGCAAAATCAAAAATTTGCACAACATGGACATGTGACATATCAAAACACTCAGCACATTGAGGGGAACTGCCCCACGGGTATTCTGGTCACGTCACGTGACGTCACATGATGTCACATGTAGCCCCACCCCAAAAACAAGCAAAATTAAAAATTTGCACAACATGGACATGTGACATATCAAAACACTCAGCACAATGAGGGGAACTGCCCCACGGGTATTATGGTCACGTCACGTGAGGTCACGTGTAGCCCCGCCCCAAAAACAAGCAAAATTAAAAATTTGCACAACATGGACATGTGACATATCAAAACACTCAGCACAATGAGGGGAACTGCCCCACCGGGTATTCTGGTGATGTCACTCGACACCACGACGTCACGTGTAGCCCCGCCCCCCAAAAAAGCGAAATCAAAAATTTGCACAAAATGGACATGTGACATATCAAAACACTCAGCAGATTGAGGGGAACTGCCCCACGGCTATTCTGGTCACGTCACGTGACGTCACGTGTAGCCCCGCCCCCAAAACAAGCGAAATCAAAAATTGCACAACATGGACATGTGACATATCAAAACACTCAGCAAATTGAGGGGAACTGCCCCACGGGTATTCTAGTCACGTCACGTGACGTCACGTGTAGCCCCGCCTCCAAAACAAGAGAAATCAAAAATTTGAACAACATGGACATGTGACATATCAAAACACTCAGCAGATTGAGGGGAACTGCCCCACGGCTATTCTGGTCACGTCACGTGACGTCACGTGTAGCCCCGCCCCCAAAACAAACGAAATCAAAAATTTGCACAACATGGACATGTGACATATCAAAACACTCAGCACAATGAGGGGAACTGCCCCACGGGTATTCTGGTCATGTCACGTGACGTCACGTGTAGCCCCACCCCCAAAACAAGCAAAATCAAAAATTTGCACAACATGGACATGTGACATATCAAAACACTCAGCACAATGAGGGGAACTGCCCCACGGGTATTCTGGCCACGTCACGTGACATCACATGAAAATTTAAAATTTGCACAACATGGACATGTGACATATCAAAACACTCAGCACAATGAGGGGAACTGCCCCACCGGGTATTCTGGTCATGTCACGTGAGGTCACGTGAAAATTAAAAATATGCACAACATGGACATGTGGCATATCAAAACACTCAGCACAATGAGGGGAACTGCCCCACAGGTATTCTGGTTACGTCACGTGAGGTCACGTGAAAATTTGCACAAGATGGACATGTGACATATCAAAACACTCAGCACAATGAGGGGAACTGCCCCATGGGTATTCTGGTCACGTCACGTGACGTCACGTGATGTCACATGTAGCCCCGCCCCAAAAACAAGCAAAAATAAAAATTTGCACAGCATGGACATGTGACATATCAAAACACTCAGCACAATGAGGGGAAATACCTCACGGGTATTCGGATCACGTCACATGCTCATGTCTGCTCACCTCCAAAAGTATTGGCACTCTAGCGGTCCAGTAGCTTTCACAATCCTTCTGTCCACTTGCCTCCAAAATGCACCGGCCTTTGCGAATTCTTGCACCGTCAAAGCCAACATCAAAGTTTGTCGCGACGAACTTTACAAATCTAGTTTCTTTTGAAATCTTTCCTTATGCACAGTGGCATTGCTATTTTAGAATAGAAAATGGTCCTGTTAAAACTCTTGCTATAAATTTAGAAGCACACAATTCCATCAAATATTATTATATGCTTAAACATTAAGATTTGTTCTCATGTAAATTACTAAAGTAGTCAAACCTGTCCATTAGAAGGGTGGTGTCCCAATACTTTTGGCAACAGGGTGTATATCCAAGAAATGGAAAATTGTGGCATGTGAGATTTTTGGATAACCTATCTCAAACAATATAAAATTTTTTGTGGTAAAGCAGAATTAAATAAAATTATGGGTTATAATTCTGTCTTTATGCTGCTTTTTACTGCAGGACACAGACCCAGAAGACACTCATACAAAAGGGATTTGACGGAGTTCATTGACCTGTTCATCTGCATCGACAATTTAATGCGGACGCGTTGACCTCCAACATATGCTGCCCGATACAAGCGCGAACCCCTTCACGCTACCCGACCGGCTAATCCCGAACCCATGCCGCTCGTCAGTCTGAGGAGAGAGCAAGACACTTCCGCTTTCAGCTCTGCCTCTATTGCGGACACAGACTGGCCGCCTGTCCCAACAAGCCTGCCGGCAGGCGGAACACATTGGTGAGTCCTGATCCACTCGTTCCTCAACCTTTGAACTGCGCTTTGGTGCAAGTACAAGTTGAAATACGGGGAAAATGATTAGTCTGTCCACGCTAATCGATTCCCCCGCCGTGGGTAATTTCATGTCGAGGGAGTTTGCTCAAGCTTAACACCATGTGCTTTTCCTTTTGCAGTGGAGGCAGTAGACGGCAGGCCACTCGGTGAGGGCCACATCACTCACATCTCCAGGAGTCTCCAGCTGCAGGTGGGCCCTCACCACCAAGAATACCTGCCCTTTCACATCATCCACATTATTTGCAAATTTCTACCGCCTCTTCATTCGTGGTACGATTGCGGCCCCGCTCACCTCTATGACCAAAAAGGCGTCCACTCGGCTTACCTGGTCCCCTGAAGATACAACGGAATTCCGGTGCTTAAAAGCAAACTTCACCTCGGCTCCCATACTCCACCACCCGGATCCAGACCGGCCATTTATAGTAGAGGTGGATGCTTCTAATATGGGAGTGAGGGTTGTACTGTCTCAATGCCAGGGCCTGGCCAACAAGATGTTTCCATGTGTTTCCATCATCTCAGAGGCCCACATCCTCGCACCCATCCAGAGGGACATCATGACCGATATTACCCAGCCAATGCTCACACACCTCCACCTGCTGACTGCCCACCGTCACGGACTTATGTGCTCGAGAACTGGCGCACGAGCCTCCTGGAGCTCCTACACTCCAACCCCAGCTCTGGCCATCCTGGCGTTGCAGGAACCATTCACCTGGCTTAGAACCAGTTTTAGTGGCCAACTCTAGCCACGGACGTGCTCGAGTTTGTCCGGGCCTGTGAAATCTGCAACACCTCTAAGCCCTCTCATCAGCTCCCCGCGGGCTTACTGCTACCTCTGCCACGCTCCAGCATACCTGGTCCCACATTGCGCTCGATTTTGTCACCGACCTTCCCCGTTCCAATCAACGTGATCGACCAATTCTCCAAAGCCTGCCGTCTGATCCCCCTGCCGAAACTTCCCACGGCCTTTGAGACCGCGGAGGCATTGTGCAACTGTGTTTTCCGGTTCCGGTTCCAGTTCAGCGGGCCATTCACAGGCAAAAAGCAGGGCTGCAGTTCTTCCTATTCGTTTCTTAAAGTTTACTTAACCCACTTTTTAACAAACTCATGATGACTAGTTGGTCACATATCTAGATGCTACATAATGGTGGTGTAGTGAAGTTTGTTTATGAATTCCTCAATTTTTAAACTAATTCCCATTTTCTCCTGGTTTGAACAAAGGTACCTTGTCCACCATTTTATTCCTTTGAGTTTAAAGTGAAGTTTTAAAGTGAAAAAATGTGAAAATATGCTTCTAGTGTTCAGTGTGTGCAAATGTTTTCTTACACAGACAACTACAATGACCTTCAGCAGAAGAGGGAGGAATTCATAAAAGATGTGGATATCTGGAAGCAAACAGTCAAGTGCAAGAAAAAGCCAAACAGCAGGTGGACAAAGGATACAGGAGAGGAGGGTGAAAGATGTACAAAACAGGTGATAGCATGGTTTAAGTACAGTGTACAGAGAATTCTATGCTAGTTCTCTGAAAACAGGTTATTATTACTGTACTGTTTATTCCGGTTGTAATTATTACTGTTAATTATGTGTGGATGCTGATTAATAAAAGGATGTTGCAGCGTCGATGGTACTGAATCTTGAAATCACGTGACACATGAGAAGTTCACTCTGCTAGTCATAAAGACCCATTTAAATGTAACCTCAGATACTACAGAAAAGATAACATTTTAATAAATGTAAATAAAGCAAATTAACAGCATTTCATGCTGCCCATATCCCTGACTAGAGGAACGTTTCCCACTTATGATTTAGAAGCAGGGTTTAACACATTTATTTACTTTTTAGGGTGAAATTTTCTCTGTGAACAATTTTCGAGCAGACGGCATTAATGTTACTATATAACTGAGCGCACATCTGTTAATTTATTGGTAAGCAGACCGTAATAACAGTATGTGTGGGCTGGTGGTATATTGCTCTTGCTTGACGCGTAAGCCTGCGGTCACACTAGAAAGAGATAACAAAAGTTTAACAAATGCAATCACTTTTATTTTGTAAGTCACAGTTTAGAGTTTTATAAGCATTATAAGTTTTAATACTGTTGCTGCTGCAGATTACCGTTAGCTGTGGATAGTGTCTTTTGTACTGAAAAATAACTTATTGGATTTATTCAGTTCAGTTATGGACATTGTTTACACACAATGTTTGCTTCAGAAACAATATACTGGTACTGTATATTTATATTCAATCAGCACAAGTACTTTGTGTACATACAAAGTTATTAACATTTTATTCCAACAATTCAATCTAACATCATTTGTCAGTTAAAATATTCTAATGTTTTCATAATTGTAAAATAAATAATGCTATTAAATTAAAAGTATATATTATGCTGATATTTATATTTAATATTTTCTTAATATTTAATCAAATTTAAGGTCAATATTAAAATGATTTTTTTTATATTAATGCAATAAACGATTTCAGGCAATGACATTGCTATAAATGACAATTTTAAGATAGTAGTGAGAGCAGCTCTGCTGTATGGGTTAGAGACTGTAGCAGGTGCAAGAGTAGAGAATGCTGTGGATAGAGTTACAGTAGGTGGAAACAGATGATTTGTTGTGGTGACCCATATCGGGAAAAGCCCAAAGTAGAAGAAGTGTAACAGACCACAAAGAATGATAGGGTTGGTGCGTCACACTGCAGCTTATCCAATCAGGAGACAGAGAAAAGCACTTATTTCTATTTCATTTCAGCTGTCATGTTAAACCTAGACCATAATTATGATTTGATGCACACAAGGGCACAGAATCTTGCCTTCTATAAATAAGTGTTAGCAAACAATTAGTATTTTTTTATAATTTTTTTCAGGATCACATATTGCACATCAAGTTATCTTTTTAAAAACCAAAAACTGTAAACTTACAGTAAAGCAGGTTTAACATAGTGATTAGACACATACATGATTAGCTCCGGACTTTTAGTTACAATGTGTTTTCTTAGTTTATTAATATACTCTCTCTCTCTCTCTCTCTCTCTCTCTCTCTCTCTCTCTCTCTCTCTCTCTCTCTCTCCCCAAAATAAAATATAGTTTAACTTAAAAATTGTATTACTATGTTTTTCCGTCTACAGGCTCCTTCATCTCCCAGTCTGAGGTACTGAACAGTGCTGCAGCTAAACAGATTCAAGCACACACACACCAATAACATTTTTGCTTAATTTTGCAATAAATTATAATATATTAAATACATCTATGATGTTTACTTAATTCTATTTTTTTCTACCACTAATTCTACTTCTAATAACAGCACGGAAGCCCCTGACAATCTACATGTTGGAGTCAGCTGATCTGGAAGAACTACGGTGGCCGAGAAATGCAAAACAAATTAACAAATCTGAAAACAAATTAAGAAATCCGACAACACAACGACAAATCCGACAACCCGGAAACGGTAGGTATCGTTTTTGAATGGAAACTTACCGATCATTGGACAAGACATCAGTCACTCAAGGTATACAGGTATGGAATCTTATGTGTAATGTGTAAAGTTCTCCGATTAAATATAAGAACATAACAAAATTAATCCACAGTAATCCACAGTAAGGACAATACATTTTGTACACTTTTCCACACACATTCCAACTTTTCCCTGTGGCAGACTGTTGTACTGCCTGTATACCTTGAGTGACAGGTGTCTTTTCCAATGATCGGTACGTGTTCCAATCACAAACTATACCAACCCTCTTCCGGGTTGTCTGAATTGTTGTGTTTTCGGATTTGTTAATGTGTTTTGTGGAACGATTCAGACAACCCGCAAAAGGTAGGTGTAGTTTGTGAATGGAAACTTACCGATCATTGGACAAGACACCTGTCATTCAAGATATACAGGTGATGATCAGTAAGTTTCCATTCACAAATTATACCTACCTCTTCCGGCTTGTCTGACTTCTCGTTGTGTTTTTGTATTTGTTAATTTGTTTTCGCATTTGTTAATGTGTTTTGCACTTCTCGGCCACCATAACGAACAGATCAGGATGCTGTGTGAGTCTCACAGTCATATACAAACACACAAACACAGCTCAAATACACTTCCTCACAGCATGAGAAGTGTTTCCTTAAATATAACAGTGTATACAGTCTACTGTCTACTTTACACTCCTCATGCTTTTGGAATATGGAGCCAAACCAAACAAAAGACAAAGCAGCATCTCTCCATCTCTCTCTCTCTCTCTCTGTCACTCTGCAGATGAGTACATTTTTCCCCAGTGGAGAAAATCCACCCGACTAGGGCCAAACATATAACCAGGTTGGTTATCGAAGGAGAGAACAACTACGACCTGCTCAACTTGATTGCGGAGCCCAACCATTTGCATGTACACACAAACAAGCACAAACACTTTCTTTTTTTGTATGTTTTAGGAAATTGTCTAGATGTTTAGCAATATATAAATTGTGCTTTGTCTGATTCATACAGTTGACATTAGTTAGCTTTACTTGTGTGGAAACAAAGCCACACCCACTAAAGACTTATTTACAGATACTCACATTCATGTATATCACTTGCTTATTCAATCATATCTTGTGCTCTCAACGGCACAAAACTAAGTCAGCTAATGAGCGGTTAACGCTCAGTTCCAGTCCCGAGCACAGATAAAATTGTAGGGTTGAGTCAAACCTGTGCCAAATCAAAACATATGGATCGGATGATCCGCTGTGCCGACCCTGAACAGGGAGCAGCTGAAGGACAACAACTTGCTTACAGTATTCAATCATCATACACAAATCAGATAGATGAAACACTAATTTACCGTCATATTCATATATACAGTATGTGTGCCGGTCGAGCAGATTGCTGCTGTGCTTCGGGCGAGGGAAGCTGGCAAGGACGTGGTAAGTACTGTGATGAACACAATAGTTTTTAGACAAATGCTACACAATTTTATTCTGTAGTCTTTACCCACACTTTGCAATTTATAGCCACAGTATACAGTAACCTCCCTAGATGGGTCGAATGTTTGGCCTGAAATGAAACATGTCCCATTTGATACACAGTATAAGGATGAGCTCTCTTCTGCTTGATGAAGAGCTCTTAAGAACACTTGCTAGGGCAAAATGGAGACCAGATATTTATTCGATCTGCTCAATAGAAATCTGCTGAATAAAATACATGCAGAATGACAATAATTTTGGAGTATATTGTTATAATATAATAAACTGTAATTAAAATTTGGTATTTATCATTATATATAAAAGCAATATAACAATATAATAATCCGTACAAATCTTTTTTTTTTTTCAGCATTTTCCTTCACTCAAGAAGAACAGCCATTTTTTTCAATAAACTGTATATATTGTATATTATTTTATGTTAATTTGTAATGTATTAATATTAAAAACTCTGAATTAAAATATTAATGACTATTTAATAGTAATGATTATGATTATAAGGGATAATTCAGACAATTTTTTCACTTTTTTTTTCTGAATAATGTTAATCCCCAAGTAATGCAACAAAATAAAAACTTATTTTTGTAATGGGAAGTGTTGAGACAAATCTGAGAGAAGGACGATGTGTGATAAAGTGTGAAAATATAATAACTCAATCAAACTACCTGAATCAAAATTGTATTAAAATCAGACTTTATAGCACATACTCAATTAAGCCTAAGGGCCTTAGCTGTAGTAGATAAGCTAATTAAAATGAAATAATCACTCATAGAAACATGAATCAAAAGACGTTTATTGATGAAAGTTCTAGTCAATATAAATATAAGAACATCCTGGAGAGGGTGAAGTAGGGTGAACAGGGCAGGTAGGATTGAGAGAAATGGCATAATTAGGAGATCCAGGAGGTAATATCTCAGTCTCAGGACTGGAAGGAGAGTAGGTGGGAGATGAGGAGGCATAAAATAGTGAAGATGCCAGGAGTGCTGGGAAGCTTGGGATGACAACTAATTCATATATAAGCAATAAGATGAGAAGGCTGAGGACAAATAATCCATGGAGACTGTTGTTGTTAAAATCCACACAAGTGTTCTCTTGGAGTCCAGAGAGGAATGTGCAGGATTCAGGAAGTGTCAGACTTAAGTAGAAGTAATTTTTATATATATAAACTCAGAAACAAGGTTGTTTGAAGTTTGAAGTTCAGGTTGTAAAAGTGCTGTATGAAGCTGATTTGCTCCAATGAGACCATATAGTCCGGGCACACTTTTCTGAAGCCGTACAGGTTTATCTGGCGAACAAAACTGACAAAATGTGTCATTCTGAAGTACTTGTTCACCTCCTTGTTGACTGTAGACAGCACTTCAGCTTTGAAGGCCTCTGGACAGATCAGTATTCCTTCCCCAGTATCATCCCAGCAGATTGAACAAATCTGAGGATCAGTCACCAAATGCCACAGGTTGATGGGAAAGATTCTAAGGTTGATCCAGACATCCATCCCAGCTTAATGATCTGTAACCAACAGATAGAAGCTCAGTGTTATTGAACTATAGAGTTTTATCCATCTAGACAATTGATAACTAGATTGTAACAGTTGATCTCTAGCGCTAACTAGTTAGTAGGACGGCTAACTAATATAATCATCTTCATAAACAAATGATTTGATAAACAAATAATTTGTTTGATAAATTAATTAATTAATGACTCAAAAAGTATCCATCAACAACATACTATCAACAGCTCTCCTGAGTTTTCTGGCCTCCTGAGTGGAAAATAAATTTAAAAATAACAGAAACATGATGGGATTATTTCTGATGTCTGATTATTTCATATACAAATACCTGATATCTCGGCTCCTTCTGTAGAATCCTCGTTTCCACTCATGATCAGAAGCGTTTTAACTCTTAAGATCTCACGGTCCTTGGGAGTTTAAATTTAAATGGAAACAAGTGGAGGCGCAGTTTTTCTAGAACGTTCTGACGTCATTCAAAACTATTGAATAAGCGTGCACTGGGATTTATCCAATCAGAGTGAAACAAGAGACTGCGACAATCAGAAAGTGATTTCCTGCTGTGTAGTAAATTGTAGGTCAACATGACAGGACTCGTGTCAGTGATGTTTTTTGTGAACAAGCTCCGTTTTGCCTTCCGTTTGTTAGCGCGAGTTGAGTGACGATTGATAAAATGTCCAATCGTGTAAGGCGCCAACCAATCGTCTGTAAAAAGGGGTGGGGTCTATTTGGATAGTGTCTTGTAGCTCTGGAACGTAGCCTACTGGTTAGCATGTTCGTCTACAAGCTCTAGCCCATAGACACTCGGGATCGAAACCCGTGCATGACTCTGAAAGAGGCTGTTATTATATCTGCTCTGCAGCTGTTGTTGAAAGTAAAGCAAGAGTAAGTGACATGTTTTGTAAAAGTTTAACATCTTCGAAGGTCTCTCGATTTCTTATAGCTTCATAGCCACATTTTTTCTTGTGTGCGTGTGTGTGAATGTCCTTATTTATTTGGATTGTTTTCCTGGGTTTATTAATCATACATTTATTGCTATATTTATAATCATATTAATAAATGAATTCATATATAGATGAATCTATACATTTATTCATTGTTCATTATTAATGTAAAACACATCACTGGAGCTGTGTGAAGTACCCTCATGCTTCAAAAGATCCACCATCATCCCCGTCCCAAAGAAACCCCAAATTACCGGACTTAATGACTACAGACAGGCTCTAACATCTGTGCTCATAAAATCATTTGAAAGACTTCTTCTGGCTTATCTGAAGGACATTACTGGACCCTCTGCAGTTTGCCTACAGAGCAAACAAGTCTGGGAATGATACGGTCAGTATGGGACTGCATTATGTTCTGCAGCATCTGGACAGACCAGGGACTTATGTGAGGATCCTGTTTGTGGACTTCAGCTCTGCTTTCAACACCATCATCCCATCACTCCTTCAGCCCAAATTAACCCAGCTCTCCTTGCCCTCCTCTGTCTGTCAGTGGATCACCAGCTTTCTGACAGCCAGGCAGCAGCTAGTGCGACTGGGAAAACTCAAATCTAGAACCTGCACCATCAGCACTGGCACCCCCAGGACTGTGATCTCTCCCCACTGCTCTTCTCCCTGTACACGAATGACTGCACCTCTAATGACCCCTCTGACAAGCTCCTGAAGTTTGCAGATGACACCACACTGATCGGCCTCATCCAGGACGGTGACGAGGCTGCTTACAGACTGGAGGTTGAAGGGCTGGCTGTCTGGTGCAGCCTTAACAACCTGGAGCTGAACACCCTCAAGACAGTCGAGATGATTGTGGACTTCAGGAGAAACCCCCCTGCTCTCCCCCCACTCACCATCATGGACAGCATTGTTACAGCAGTGGAGTCATTCAGTTTCCTGGGAACCACAATCTCCCAGGACCTGAAGTGGGACATTCACATAGACTCTATTGTGAAAAAGGCTCAGCAGAGGTTGTACTTCCTTCGTCAGCTGAGGAAGTTCAACCTGCCACAGGATCTGCTGAAACAGTTCTACACTACTAACATTGAATTCATCCACTGCACCTCATTGACTGTTTGTTTAGTCCGGACTGCTGAGCGGATCATCGGCACAACTCTCCCCACTCTCCAAGATCTGTACTTCTCCAGAGTGAGCAAAAGAGCAAAGAAAATCACTCTGGACCCCTCACATCCAGCACAATCCCTCTTTGAACTGCTGCCATCTGGTCGACGCTACAGGGCCCTGAGCACCAAAACGACCAGATATAGGAACATTTTCATCCCTCAGGCAATCCATCTGATGAATAATTAACATACATCTGATGAACACCAAACATACACAGAACAAACCCTATTCTTACATTATTTACAAGTACTCATTTATATTTTAATATATATCTATTATTTTATAATTATATCTATTTATTTATTTATTCTATTATTTCTTTGTTTTTATTCACACATTTATTTACATTTCTATAATTGCATATTTTTTCATGTTTTCCTCTTTCTTCTATTCATTTATCTATATGTTTGTTTTTTCTTTATTTCTTTACAGGTTTACTTTCATCTTGAGTCCTGAGTAATAAGAATGTCCACTAAATCTGCAGAACTACTATAAGACATTTACACTATAATTATCTATGACATTATTACAGTCAGTAATAATGGACTCTTCTACAAGTCATTAAAATGGATAGGAGGCTAAATTCAACCTTTAAGATTATCCCTAATGTTAGCTCGGTATTGTAACAACGCCACCTGCACTTCTCCTTTCCAGCCACCAGAGGGAACCTTCACCGGAATATTGATATGTATTGAGTATTGAATATGAGTTTTGATCTTAGATGTGTTTATTGGATCATTATTCTACTTTAGTCTTTAGGATTTATTGCCTGTTATAGATTTGTTTGTTGTCTTTTCTTCATTAAAACCTCCTCATATATAATCTAATCCTTCTGTCTCTGTGAATCACAGCTGTTAGTTCACAAGCACTTAGTTATTCATACAATACTGGTTCAGTCACTTCTGCTAACATTACAGTTATTAATAAAAGTATCATATGTTCTTATGCTAACAGTTTTCAAAGGTAAAGCACAGTTAGCTTTTAATGCTAACTATGACTAAAGCTAATGTTTAACAATTTAACTAGCTGAGATGATAACACCGAATTTTTCTTTATATAGTCAGTGTTGTCATTAAGACTGTTAGAGTGTAACACATAAAGGGCAATAATTGCAAGGGCAAAGGATTGTATCGTGTGTGTGTGTTTGAGAGAGAGAGAGAGAGAGAGAGAGAGAGAGAGAGAGAGAGAGACCCAAAAACAAAGGATGTAACTGTCAAAGTATCTCAGAATATCACAATAAAAATGTGGTCGATGGTATGAGTGAGTCCTCGGCTTCTTAGGACCACATTTTATTCTTAACAAAATATTTCTACAAAGATTACTATAAAGCATATACAGAACAGCACAGTTGTCATGAATATGCATAAATACAAGTAGGTGGAGCACGAGGTGGAGATGTACATCAAATAGTAACACTGACATTCATTTCTAAAGCTAGCGGTTTGAACTAAACACTCAGGAAAACAATGTTGTTCCTCTTCATTGTGTTTTTTACTCTTGCTGATGTTGGTAAGTCATATACACTGCACACAAAAGGATTCTTTTTTCTATTTAAGACAAACAATTCCCCATGTGAAATGTGTCATTTATGATTAAAATATCACAATATTGTTGAAATGTTTTTATAGCACAGGCTGCTGACAATGGCATTAAACCAGAACAAACCAATGTATTTTCAACGGAAGGCAGCAACATCTCACTGTCCTGCACGTATACTGCATCAGTTTATAGTCTCCACTGGTATCGACACAAACCTGGATCAAGACCGGAGTTTCTGCAGCTGATTGCTGAAAGCAGTAAACATGTCACACCAGCTCAACCACCTCATCCACGATTGTCTATAAAACGTAATAATGAGCAAGATAAAAAGAGTAAGAAAGTGGATCTGATCATCTCCTCTGCTGCTGTATCAGACTCTGCTCTATACTACTGTGCTGTGGAGCCCACAGTGACAGGAAATCCAGCTGCTCTGTACAAAAACTAACACAGTTTTGTTATACTGAAAGTAGTTCTGTCAGTGCTTTAGAGAAATTCACTTGCCCTTTTTGGGGAAGTCTCTCTTTCTTTCTCATGATTATTAGAGTTTTTATTTTATTGACACATTTCATTCATTCATTCGTTCATTCATTCCTTTGTAACTATTTCCAACATATTTTTCTATTTGAAACTATTTAAAAATGAGTCTTTCCTGGAAACAAATGTCCTGCACAGAACAGCATCATTCTGCTGGATCACAAAATAAATATTTGATTCACTTCACTGCATATATATTATATGATATTATATAATATTTTATATACACTGCATTGTCTCCCAGTCAAATTTCACATTGATTATAAAATACTACTACTGACCTATAAAACACTGAATGACTTCATGCCACAGTACCTGAGGAAACTTTTTTAATAATCTGCCACACCTACTTTGATCAAAAGGTGCAGATTATTTGGTAGTAATTAAAGTAGCTTTCTCTTACAAAGCCCTGGAGTTATGGAACAGATTTCACATTAGTGTTATTACTGAATATTAAAACCTTTGCAGGAAAATAAGCTGGACCATCTTTCTTTTTCTGACTTTATATCACTTTACATTTATCCATCTATCTTATTATTCTTGAAGTTGTATATTGCTGTTCTTCAGTATTCATCAATTTCCACAACTCCCACGGTCCTGTCCTTGAAATAATAAACGGCAAATGTCATTGTCGTCATGGACTACTTTGACAGTTCCCTGTCAGACCACCAAAGGTGATCTGGCAGCGCTTTTTTTTTTTTTTTACCGTGTGTATGTTTTTTCCAGTTCCTCTGTCCTCTTTCCCCACCTTCAACACTTGTTCCTGCCTATTTATTCCTGTTGTTTTGTGTTAGACTTTGTTATTAGTCTCTTTAGTCTGTGAATCTAATTTTGTGGTTTTGTGTTTTGCAATGCTTCTGACTTCTGTATTGTCTTTTGTTTAGATTTCCCCTAGTGTTCTCCTGTATTTGTTATTTTTTATAATAAATAATAATAATTAGTGCATGATGTAAACAGATACACACTACACAAAAAATCAGTGTTTACAAATTTATTTAATTTACATTTTAAAAGAGCAGTGAAAAAAGCAATAGTAAGGAAGACATACCCAAAACTGCACATATATACATATCAATGCAAACTTCAAACACTTAATAGATGTTACAGACAAAACATATCTACATAAGTTATTAAGTTAATGTAACGATGAGTCGTAAGGCTGAGGACCACGGCAAAGACAACAGAGTAGGCAAGGCAAAGATGTGGTCAGAATGACAGGCAGAAGGTCAGGGCAAGCGCCAAACAGTCGTAAGGCAAAATACAGAAACAAATCACAGAACCGGAAACAGAAACAAATAGGAAACGCTCAGTAAGACAGCCATAGCAAATCAAGACTTCGTACTGGAGTGAAGTTCAAGTTTGCCTTAAATACACACTGGGTAATTGGCTGCAGGTACATGACTTATGGGAAATGCAGTCCAGAAAAGCTAATACTCAGGGGACGGTTCCCTCTGGTGGCAATCGGAGGACGAGGCAGGTGCTTCAAATTCCTTTTTCTGACACACATCTCTGGCAGTTTCTGAAACTCCTTCCAGGTCATTTCTTCTTCCATCCTCTTATGTTGGTAAATAGAAAAGACATGAGAAGGATTAAATATATTTCCCAGCAATTCCAGTGGTGTGTATGTAGATATGGACTGTTTAGTTTAGGCTGCAAAAGTTTACAGTATTACAGAGAGAAAACCAGTCATCATTTTCACTGTTATATTCATGTGTCTGTGGCTTTCACTAGGTGAGTTGTAAATTTTTGTTATTTCAAAAGTATTATATGTTGAATTAGTAATTAATTAGTCTGTGTTGTAGAAGAATATGGCATGCATTCATGAGTTTATTATGTTAAGGTTAAAACATTATGTTCTCTTCTCTATGACAGGTGACTCCATGGCAGATTCAATAGAGCCACTTGTAACTGATAGTTGTGGATGAAGGTGATGTTACTCTGTCCTGCAGATACAAATTCAGCATTCTTTCAGGAAGCAACAACCTGCACTGGTACAGACAATATCAAAAATCTAATCCTGAGTTTCTTCTTTATATTTATCAAGATGGTGATCTAAGTCCCAACACTCCCCAAAGAATGACTGCTAAAGTTCATGGAGATAAACAAAATAAAAGTGTATCTGATCATCTCCTCTGCTGCTGTATCAGACTCTGCTCTATACTACTGGGCTGTGAGGCCCACAGTGACAGGAAATCCAGCTGCACTGTACAAAAACAAAGCAGTTCTACTGATAGTTTTGAAATGAAATTCTATTTTTCTGAATTTCTGCCTCTTTTGTATTTTTATTTTGTATTAATATCCAGTATGATGTTGATAATCTTTTAGTTTTTAGTTTCCACTGTTCTTAGACATAAGTTGTGTAAACTATAAAGTTCAGCACAAACAGAAATGGCTCACTATTTACTGTACATAGTGAGATACACACCACTGATTCTCACTCTAGTTACAGGTCTTTAACTTTCAATTAATTCATTGTATTAGGTGATTGCAAATTTTTTTAAGAATCAATCTACCTATCTTATATGTAGACAATATTTTGTTTGGAAAAATAGGTAAAACATTTCTAACATTTCTTACATTTTCTTTTTCACACCAGGCAGACTTGAAGATAAAATTGGGCCGACAGACGGAGTTATCAGCATTACCAGGAGAGAAACAGACACTGTTACTTTGAAATGTTCATATGAGTCAAGCAGTAATGACATTTTGATAATGACAGCTGGTTCCATTATTATATATATATATATATATATATATATATATATATATATATATATATATATATATATATATAAATAATGAGTCTGTGTTTTCCTTCGTTTCTGTGTGCTGTCATTCCCTGCTGTTAATTGTTGGCCCCGCCCACCTATTTGTTAACATGGATATTAATTGCACTCAATCTCTTTCCCAGGTGTTTTGTCCTAGTCTTTGATTGTTTCCACCTTGTGATTGGTTCGGAACCAGCCGGACTGACCATGTCGCTGGAACCAACTGGGTTGCTGGAACCAGCCGGGTCGTCGGGAACCAGCCGAACCGACCGCGCCAGACGAACAGACCAAATAAGTGTAACGTTAATTCTATTACCATCAATTTCAACTTGGGTTAAAATATTTAGGAGTCACTATAACACATTATAATTACTTATAAATATTTACCTTGCTTCGCGAGCCAAAATCGCTACATACACACACACGCACATATATATATATATATATATATATATATATATATATATATATATATATATATATATATATACGTATATATGTATATTTACTAAGTATATTTATATTTACTAAAACTAGACTAAAATTGAAAGACTTTTAGTCGACTAAAACTTGACTAAGATACCTTGAGTTTTAAAAGTAGACTAAAATGACGAGACATTTAGTCGACTAAAACTTGACTAACAAAAAAAGATATGTGAATGACTAAATATGACTAAAACTAACAAGGACATCTGGCCCAAAACTAAGACTAAATTAAAAATAGGTGACGAAATTAACACTATTATGCATGTAAAAGATACAGTGCATGTTTCAAATGTTAAAAAAGTTAATGCACAATAAGACAAGTTTAAATAGTCCTGTTAGTTATTTTCTGCTGGCTGTAGTTGGCCACTCTAAAGTTTTAAATATAATTAGGCCCACAGAAGAGCTGTAGTGTATACAGTATTGTTATATGCTATAATGAATGTTCAAATGTTCATTTACGACTAGAAGAAAACTTAATATAACTATTGTTCTTTTATACATTGCATGCTACAGTTTACAATAAAAAAATAAACACCATTATAAGTTCTGTCAGTGGTACGATATAAAGCATCTCTATCTTCTGGTGATGTTAATTAGTTCAGATAGATAGTCTTGGTATGGTCTGTAATACTCATTTACAGTGTAGTTCAGTACATTATCAAGGTCAAAATACACTGCATTAAACTCTGTCTCTGCCCTAATTTTGTCCTCTTCAGACTGAAATAGATCGATGCCAAATGCTGATGGAGTAGTCAAACTGTGTCCCATTTCCTGTCTGTATAGGTCAGCAGCTTCTGAGGCCCTTGGCAGCAGTTGCTCTGAAATTCTTCTCTTGCAGCCATCTCTGGCCAGCAGATTAGGAATGCCTATTAATAGAAACATTTGAATTGTAAGAAAAAATGTAAATAAATACTGATCATACTTTCACCTTCCTACCAATCTTGCAGAGTTTAGTTCCTGCCTTGCTTCAACACCTACTGTAACTGTAATTTTCAAGTACATTTGAAGACCTTCATTAGCTAGTTCTGGTTTGTTAGATTAGGGTTGGAGCTAAATTCTACAGGAACTGGCCCTCCAGTAGCCTGGTGCAAAAAAGCTTTCTGAACAAACTCGAGTTTCAGAGTAGGTTTGGAGTTGACAAAACCAAACAAATCCAAGATCAGGTTCAGCACAACACTTAATATAAACATACTATATCAACTCCTAAATGCACCCTAATGTCTCAAAAGGTCAATCATGCCAAACATGAAAGGAGCAGGTTTGATGTACTCCTCATGAGAAAGACTGCATAATTCAGTTCTTTGTTGAAGATTGAGAGATTTTTTTAATATAATACATTTAAATGCACCATAGTGTGTGTGATTGCGTGAGAGAACGAGAGAGTGTGTGTGCCCTGCGATGGGTTGGCACTCCGTCCAGGGTGTATCCTGCCTTGGTGCCCAATGAAGCCTGAGAGGCACAGGCTCCCCGTGACCCGAGGTAGTTCGGATAAGCGGTAGAAAAATGAATGAATGAATTTATATGCATTTACAAGGCAGAAATAAGTTCAAGAAGGAAAATACCTAACCATTTCAATGCAAATGATTCAACTGAATTTAATCATTTACATAGTTTAGGTTTACAAAAAGCTCAAATAATGTGTGTGTTAATGTTCTCCTGTATAAGTGTGTATGCATGCAAGTTTAATAATAACTTTCTATATAACTATTCATATAATAGTTATATAGAAATAATTATAATTTAATTCATTCATATTTTAAAGGCAAAAGTGGCAATTTTGTCTGTAAAATCCCTTCACTGTGAACTGTTTTCACTAGTTTTACTAAGTGATACAAAGGGAGTGGCGTTTTATTGTATTTATGTCACTGTGTTTACAGCTGATTGGTCCAGTTTTGGTTTGCAATCTCAAACTAAATGCAAACTTATTAGGGTAAAAACCGTGCAACAGGCCACAGGACACTGAAAGTATGTCTATATATTGGCAGATGGTTTACAGCACAATGATGGTGTGATAAAGTCAAACAATTTTGAAGTAATGTCAAAGCAATATCCAACACATACCTAGAATATTATGGTTATTTCATGCCTGAACAAATCTCTGTACTCCAGTCTGGCTGATCTCACGTGTAAGATTGGATACACAGTATCTTGTCAACCCATCCTCCATCTCCAAAGCCTCCTAGTCAACCATCTGGATGAGTGCAGTCTTTATTGGATAATTGACCCACTTATTTACTTTGGGGCATATTCTCTCTACAGTATGGTTCTTTTGAGTAAAAGTGCATTCCCACAATGTAAAGCATAACTCAAAACTTATACAGTATAAAGTACAAAACACTTTTTCATGTTAGTTCATTGTGCATTAACAAATGTTAACAGTTACAATGTTAGATTGTAAAAATGTTAGTAAATGCTGAAAATAACGAGAACTTAGATTTATAGTAACATGAACCAAGCATGAGCAATACTTCTACAGCATTTATTGATCTTAGTTTTCGTCATTTACTAATTCATTATTCAGATCAAAGTTGTATTTGTTAACATTAGTTATTTAACTGTGAACTAGCATGAACGATGAATAACTATTTTCATTAACGAAGATTAAACCAGGGTCAAGCCCAACAAGGGCAGAAGAGGAAATTAACGGGAGTTTTGGAAACCAGTTGAAAAAGTTATGAAACTATGTTTCGTATATTTGTACCCTGTACTGTATGTGGCCCTGAGATAAAACGGTACATGCACAAGTCATGACTGTGATAACATTTCCCCAGCGTCACAATAGTACATCAAAGTTTATTGAATCTGCAGCCCTGTATCCACTGACATGCTTTACAGCTGTAACTTCAAACCATCAGGGTCATTTGTATTGGTTGCTAGGGAGTGAATTGCCCTTTACTAATGATTATACTCCAAGCCACAAGTGAAATGATCCAACCCCTGTGTCTCCATGATGTTCTGATGCAGAGATGTTTTGCTAGTGGTTGCTAGGGTGCCTCTGCTTGGTTGCTAGGGAGTGAATTGGCATCCGTCACTGTTTATACTTATAAAAAATATACTAATATATGCAGTAATAAATGCATTGCTCGTTGTTAGTTCATGTTAGTTAACACATTATCTAATGTTTACAAATGACACCATATTGTTAAGTGTTACCAAATTAATAAATGAAGTATTATTTTTTAATTTATGTTAGCTAATGCGTTAACTAATGTTGACAATACAACCTTACTGTTACCAATAGCTTATACAGAATAGTACATATACCATAAAAATAGATATCTGCGAAAATAATGAATCATTTAATGTCACCTTAGTTGATGTTGTCTGGAGGTAAGTCAGTCGTTGATGTTTATGCTTGTATTCTGCTAAGATGTCTTGCATGAGGGTTAGATAAAATTCTCTACCATGGTCCACTCTGATCTGATACCACATCCCATGGGAAAGGACAGCATTCTTAAGAAAACAAAATATAATCAAACTTTGAAGTTAACATTGAGTGTGCCAAATATATGGTATTATAGTAGAAAATGTTAGTCTTACTTGTTTAAATTGTTTTTTATTGGCATGGTGGAATGTCCAACAATTTTTTTTTGCTGAAGCCAACAATGGCTATGACATGGGTCACAAACATGCAAAGCTTTTCATTCTGGTCCATATGCAGTTTGCGAACCACATACTCTGTTTTGTTTCAGGGTGCACGTAATTTAAACCCTGTTCCATATAATTAGGTTACATCTATTATTAGTTAATTAGGTTACATCTATGAACGCAATCCGTCCTCTGCAAATGATCCAAAATGCAGCTGCCCGGCTTGTTTTCAACCTGCCAAAGTTCTTCGATCTTCAGTCAGTCAAAGTTCTTGTGCAGCAAGATAGCCTGTCATCATTTTACGTCCGAAATATGGTCCAGTCTGTACACACCAAAGTCAAAAGTAAACCGTACATTTAAACAGGATAACAGCAGATAATGAATACTATATGTAAACCTTTCTTTGGTTTGACATACGTAACCTATTTGGAAAAACAACTGTGAACCATGTAATAAACATAAGGTCTTGTTTATAAGACTATTATATGACAGAGGATGCCAAACTAAAGTGGTTCACTCAATACAATCTAAAGAAGTAAACTATTAATTTAATAAGATTGTATAAGCCAGTATTTTATCACTACAGAATCATACAGTTAATAACATTTATTTATTTATTTATTATTGTGTCATTTTGATTCAGTTCGTACAGTATTGACAGCAAGTTACCACCATATATACTGTATAACGTTAATTTTTAAACGTTTATGTAGGTACAGTAACTTACACTATGTGTAACTTACTCTGTGTTTTATGTCGATCACGTGTTTGACACTAGGTTAGGCAATAGATCTGGATTATTAAGTCAGTGATTTAGTAATTACCTTAGTACTTCTTTGTACATTACAACACTATCATAATGCAGCCGGTTAAAAAAAATTCTCACCTCTACAACAGCTTGCGAAACCGCCAACTCCAGTTCATCTTCACTTCTTTTAAGTCCTCTTTCAGAGTGGAATTTCCGTATATTTCGCTCTGAATTCCCCCTTTGCATACCAAGCTCTGATAAATGATCCTGATATTTCCATGTCCATGTGTCCATCGTCATACATGTTTGTTGTAATGTTTTCATATGCTAATAAACTCATGGTTCCAACTGAGCAGGTTCCAAAAGTGCGTAAAAATTCAAATTGCGCGGTTATTACGTTTGACCAATCATATGCGGTTTAATAGATTATCAGAGCCGTTGAGAGAAATACTAATACAAAACGTAATTAATTATTATTCAGCATTAATTAACTTGTTTTTGTGATACCATTTTCACACAAATGGATTTATCTAAACACAAACATAGAAAAATAATAAAATAAATGAATAAATAAAAGGGCACAAAAATAAATTTAATTTCCTCTGACAGGTGTAGTAGCCTATCTTTTATTAATTTGATTCCTAAATTTATAATGCTCACTTTGAATAGGATATTAAACATATAAGATGATACATGTTTCTAACACTAATTTGCTAAATATACCATAAATATTTGAATGAAACCTGTCTATTAATATCTGTTTGCATGAACTTTAACTTTGAAATTTTGTAATTTGTATAGCACTTTTTACAATAGATATTGTCTCAAAGCAGCTTTACAGAACAGAAGGTAAACATAAAGAATAATATAAAGAATTAACAAAAATAAAAATTCAAGATTATTAGATATCTATAGTTCGTAATGTGTATGTATTTATCCCCAATGAGCAAGTCTGAGGTGACTCGGGCAGAAGTGGCAAGAAAGACTCTTGAATTGGTGAAGGAAGAAACCTTGAGAGGAACCAGACTCAAAGGGGAACCCATCTTCATATGGGTGACACTGGAGGGTGTGATTAGAAATATACAGTCAGACAAATGTTGTATTGGTGTAAGGAACACATGGAGTTCACATCTCCTCTTAAGATAACTGTCATGATTCAGCTCGGACTTTGGCCACGTGCAGTTTTTCTTACGTTTCTCGTCACGTGTCTGCCCCGCCTTCGTCTGCCCCTTCCTGTCACCACACCTGCTCCTCATTGTGTCATCAGTGTTTTGTATTTAAGTGTGCCGCGTTGCCGATGGCAGCACGGAATCTACTGTTGTCTTCATCCTGTCTCTTGTCCGTGTCATGTTTAGTGTTTCCTCTGTTATTAAACCCTGTTTTGTTTTGCTATCCTGCGTCTGGGTCGGCTTCCTGCCCCGCGTCATGACAGAAGATTCCGCTGCACTAGGACCCAGCAGGATAGCAGCTCGGACCGGTTATCGTGGGAGCTTTTTGTTTTGTTTTTTTTTCTCCCCCGGACTTTGCGGGTTTGGTGACATCGGGCCGCATTTTTTCGGTGAGGGACGCCGCTCCGCATCCGGTTTCTCCGCGGGGGGCGCCGCCTCACTTCCGGTTGCGAGCCATGTCACCAGCCCGAGTTTTGTTTTGTTTTTTCGGTGTCCTGTGACATCGCCCTGCATTTGTCCGGTGGGGGGCGTCGCGAAACAAAATGTGAAGCTCTGTTTTTTTTCTGTGATTTTCTGTTCTGTGAAGGATATTTTTTTTCTTCTTCCCCGCCCTCCCTGCCTTCCCATTCCTCGTTGCTGGTTCCTGAGAGGTGGGGCTGGCTGCGGTGCGTCGGGGGTGGCGCTCGGCCCGTCGGCTCTCCTGTGGACGTCGCTCGTTCCCCCTGCTCGGCTGTGGACGTCTCTCGTTCCCCCGGCACGGCTGTGGACGTCGCTCGTTCCTCTCTGGCTGCGCCGCCGTGTGCCTTGCTTCCCCCCCACCTGCCTCACCGTGTGCCTTGCTCCCCCCACCTGCCTCGCCGTGTGCCTTGCTCCCCCCACCTGCCTTCGCCGTGTGCCTCGCCCCCCCCCCCCTCCTGGACCTTGTCGAGATTTGGCGCTTCGGGAGCCGCGCCTTGGGGGGGGGCTCTGTCATGATTCAGCTCGGACTTTGGCCACGTACAGTTTTGCTTACGTTTCTCGTCACGTGTCTGCCCCGCCTTCGTCTGCCCTTTCCTGTCACCACACCTGCTCCTCATTGTGTCAGTGTTTTGTATTTAAGTGTGCCGCGTTGCCGATGGCACCGCGGAATCTACTGTTGTCTTCGTCCTGTCTCTAGTCCGTGTCTTGTTTAGTGTTTCCTCGGTTATTAAACCCTGTTTTATTTTGAATGTTGTGGTCTATAGTGTTGAATGCAGCACTAAGGTCAAGTAGAACTAATAAGGACATACAGTCTTGGTCCGAAGCTAAGAACAAGTCATTTGTAACTTTAACAAGTGCAGTTTCTGTTCTATGATGGGGCCTGAAACCTGACTGAAACTCTTCAAGGATGTTGCTCTCCTGTAAGAAGGAGCTCAGTTGAACAGACACAACCTTTTCAAGTATTTTAGACATAAACGGAAGGTGTGATATAGGTCTGTAATTTGATAGTTCATTTGGATCCAAGTTGGGTTTTTTGATGAGTGGCCTAATAACTGCCAACTTGTGAGATTTGGGGACGTAACCTATAGATAACGAGGATTAATAATATTAAGAAGAGGCTCGCCAGCTTTTTGGAACACTTCAGTAATTTAGTTGGAATGGGGTCTACTGAACAAGTTGATTTAGCTGTAGTAATAGGTTTATCTAGCTCTTCCTGTCCTGTACTTGCAATGCACTGTAGTTGTGTGTCTAGAGCCTTAAGTGAGACTCGGTCACTAGTTGCTCTCATATGTTGAGCGGCACCTAATTTCTTCCTGATAATTTCGATTTTATCAGTGAAGAATCTCAAAATCCTCACTACTGAACTGTGATGGAATAGTGTGTTCAGATTTCTGTTTTTTTTGGTGTTTTTTTTTATCTAGCCACCGTGCTAAATAAAAACCTAGGATTGTTCTGGTTATATTCTATGAGTTTGCTCAGGTGCTCAGCCCTGGCAGCTTTTAGAGCCTGTCTATAGCTGGAAATACTGTCCTTATACTCAGTTCTAAAAACCTCTAATTTAGTTTTTCCTCCACTTCCGCTTGAGGTTACGGGTCTCTCTCTTGAGGGTGTGAGTATGACTGTTATACCACAGTGCAAGCGGTTTATCTCTAACCTTCTGTAATCGGATTGGGGCAACAGTGTCTAATGTGCTAGTGAATATAGCACCTATGCTGTTAGTCATTACATATAGATCGTTTGTGTTTGAGGGTACAGTAAGAAGTTGAGACAGATCAGGCAGGTTATTTGTGAATCTGTCTTTATTGGTCGGAATAATAGTTCTAACGTGGTGAGACAGTTAATCTGTTCTACAGGTAGTGTGTACAGTATGAGGCAATGGTCTATGTCATCATCACTTTGAGGAATGATACAGTGACATCTATTCTGTGAGATATTATTAAATCTAGTGTATGAATACGACGATGAGTTGCTCTAGTGATGTTTTGTTTAAGCCCAAAAATGTGAGTCCTAAAGCATTATTTGTGTGGTCAACATGAATGTTAATGTTGTAGCTGTTGCCCCGCCTCTTACATCTGGAGCCTCGTACTTTTAATTCCTTTCTATGGTATCGCGCTGGGAAAACAGAAGAAGCATTGTGCTTTGCGAGTTTCCCATCACGTGTTGGTAAATGGTGTGTGCTACAGTTTGCTATGCCAATTGCGAAACGCAATAGGGAAACCATTTGCCAGAATATACCCTGACCCTATAAAGAGGCATACTGGTGGCCACAAGTTTGCCTGACAGACATCTGCAACGTTACAGTTGCTGCAACAGATTACTGTTAGCCATGGATAGTGTCTTTTGTACTGAAAAATAACTCCTTGGATTTATTCAATTCAGTTATGGACATTAGTTACACACAATGTTTGCTTCAGAAACAATTTACTGGTATATACATATTCAATCAGCACAAGTACTTTGTGTACATACAAAGTTATTAACATTTGACTCAAGTAATTTAAACTTGTTGATCATTTTACTCCAACACACTATTCCAACAATTCGGCCTAACATCATTTGTCATTTAAAATATTCTGATGTCTTTATAATTGTATATATAAATATTAAATAAACAATGCCATTAAATTAAATGTATATACTATGTTAATATTTATATTTAATATTTAATCTTATAGAAAGGAATGTGCAGGTTTCAGGAAGTGTCAGGCTTAAGTAGTTATATATAAACTCAGAAAAGGAATAAATGAGCTGAAAAATCAAAAATAATAGGAAATTAGGAGGAGCTATGTAAAATAGATAGGAGGAGACAAAATCTTAAAAATAAAAATAATGGGAAATCGGCTAGAGTATGCAAATTATGAGAAGGATTAATAGACAGCCTGACTGAGAAATTGCGCACTCGACTGCACCACACCTGTACGATTGGATCGATTGCTGACTTAAATTTTCTTTAATTCTTTTTGATTTGGCTGTTTGACTAAAAGACTATTGGTAATTGGTTGAAAGTTCGATCCACCCATTGATGTGTCACCTCAGAAAGGGACTCTGTGTTCCGACAGAAGTAATGAGTGAATGGACGGGTTAGCGAGTGAAAGATGATCAGTGGCCCTGCCATTACAGTTTTAATTTGTCTGCAGAATCTCCTGAGCATTAAGTGCACCAGCTGCGGTCATGATTGCTATGGCTTCATCAGGAACAGGCAGTGCATCAAACCATATGCAACCTGAGCAGGATATCGTTCAAGAAATCTCAGCCTACTGTGATTAAAAAAGACCCTATTCAAAAATAATAAGTAAAAATGTAGCGATCACAGCTGTATATATAGGTCCCGGGTGGTGAGCTGTGATTGGTCTGCCCTGCGGACAGACATGGTGTAATTGGTGCTTCCACAGTCTATCATGTCTGAGGCATTTCCTATAGTAAGGTACCTTACTCTGATTTCGGAGAACCGTGGTTACGCAAATAACTTTACATTCATGAGCCTGTTTTTTATGAAGTTCACTGTTGAGAAGCTTCTCTCACAGGCCTCTTGTGTGATGGACAATGTTTATAGCGTGACTTGTGGCTGAGTCTAATCATATGGTAGGCATCATTTAGAAGATTGTACTGAAAGAGGATGAGATACACATATGACAGTTTTTACAGGAGGAACAAGTTTTGCTCTCTAGTTCAACATGCATCTGTTTCACTTTTTCTCTTCCTGTTAAGGTCAAAGATTCTACACGCTCAAATTCTAGTGTTTCAGCTCTCTCTTTTGTACCAGTGAGGGGAAGTTCGGTTCTTTTCCGTGAACCGGTTCTTTCGGACAGTTCGTTTTAATAAACCAGTTCAAAAATCCAGTTCTCCAGTTCTTTTACGTCCCGGCGTAATGACGTGAATTCCTTCATCCCGCCGCTGCCGGCAGATATTAATACGATCAATGACACATTAGAAAATTAATTTGTAATCATAACTTTAGTTGAATACGTTTCTATAAGAACGTCTATATTTTTTCTATAAAAAATAAGTTTTGCAACTAAAACACCCAGTAGAGGCACTGATCTGCAAATGTGGATGTTTTACGTGTAGTAAAGATATAAAGTTAATAAACTAATCCGGCATATAAAAATACAGACTAACCAGCACAATAGTCAGTAGTAAAATTAACTGATATATATTGAGTGAATTTTTTTTTTTATAAAAATGTGTAATAGCCTATGACTAGTTACTATGCATATACCAATAAGTTCAGTTTGTTATTAAATAAACTTACATGTTTGCCAAAATCACCCCTGAAGTCCTCGCTTTACTCGCGCTCATATTTTCTCAGTACGTCGGATGCAACTGAAAGAAACAGTTCTCAGTTCAGTGTACTGATGATTCGCTGTATCAGTTCAGTGATTCAAGCATTCGCAGTATCAACAGATCATCAGTTCTTTGTTCAATTTATATTCATATTGAATATGTAGCTTCTTGTACAAGATGTACTGTATAGGCCTATATTTTGTTTGCATTTTTTGTATGCCATTATGCTATTTCTATTTGCACAAACAAACTTTTCGCATTTCACATTTTGTGAATTTTTCTTTACAGTATTGCAGTAAATGCTGAAAAATACTTGCAAGTATACATGTTAAGAGGTATACATGTTAAGAGCAAGCTAGTATCTCTTGGTTAGGCTTTTTTATCTAATAAAAACTCCCTGTTACCAAGGGAGAATGGGTGTAACTTCAGAAGTCAAAGGGCATGAACTACCCCTTCCCCCACATAGATGTATACTGTAGAGAACTTATGCCTCTTTTCCACTGGAAAGAACCGGGTGCTGGTTCAGAGCTAGCGCTAGTGCTGGTTCAAAGTTGGTTCCACTGGCGAACCTTCTAAGAACCGGTTTGCGTTTCCACCGGCTAGAGAGCCATCACAGCGCCGAGTGTGATGTCATTGTATACGTGTCACGTGTCCAAGCAATTTTAGCGCAGCAGCGGCAAACACAAACACATCAACAATGGCGGATGTTGCTTTACTGTTAATGCTCATGGCTTTGCGAACCTATATTGGCATCCAAATGCGGCGAATAAAACGTGTACGTGCAGCTCCGTGTAATCTGTATAAAGGGAGGTTGTAATCGATAAAGTACATAACGTTATTTTATCGTTAACACAGAAAAATTTCATTCATAGTTGGCTTCATTTTGATGAGGCTGGACCACAGAAAGCAAAGTGCAAGCTTTGCAACACTATTTTGTCAGGCCAAGGAGGAACAACATCCAATTATAAAAACTGCATTGCTAATGCAAGTGAGACAAGATGATTCTACAGAAACATCAGGCTCAGGTAGTGCTTCCACGGCTGCAGTCTCCTCCAGTACTGCCTCTACTGCATCCACATCTGAAACTAACACTCGTGTCCAAAGGACAAGACAAAGTCAAATAAGCTTTGTGAGAACACCAATTGGCCCTCTCAGACAAAGCAAAGTGGATGAGGAGTTAGTTAAAATGATTGCATCGATTTACAACCCTTTTCTATTGTGGATGACACTGGATTTAGAAGATTCTTGAAGACACTTGATCCATCATACATTTTACCGAACAGAAAAAACATATCAAACACTCTGATGCCACAGCTCTACAGCAAAATTAAGGAAGAGGTGAAGGTGAAGGAAGAAGGCATCTGCTGTTTGTCTAACCACTGATACCTGGACATCACGGACAACTACCAGCTTTCTGGCAGTCACATTTTATTGATAAAAATTTTACATCTTCATCTCTTTTGGACTGCTTCTCCTTTACAGAAATATACTGCTGATACTGCTGACAACCTGGCAGCTGAACTTAAAAAGATCTGTGAAGAGTGGGAAATAAAGTTGTTGTGTGTGTCACCGACAATGCCAGCAACATAAAAGCAGCAATTCCGAAAATACTGGAATGGAAGCACTTGCCATGCTTTGCCCACACTTTGAATCTGATTGTGAGGGAAAGCCTAAAACACATTCAAGAGACCGTAACAAAAGTGAAGAATGTTGTTGAATTTGTCTACAGAAGCACTGTTGCAACAGAAAGATTAAACATAACACAAAAAATGGGACTTTAAGAGCTGAGGCTCAAGCAGGATGTTCTGACTAGCTGGAACTCCACTTATTACCTGTTAAAAAGATTTTGGCTGCAGAAAATAGCAATCGTTGCTACCATTGCACTGGTCAACCCTAACCTTCTGACCTTGGCACTTAATGAATGGAACATAATTAAAGATGTGTGAGATTTTAAAGCCCTTTGAAGAAGTCACTGTTGAAATTAGTGCTGAAAGGTATATAAAATTTAATTTAACATAGAACTGCTTCCACTGGTGAAATATTGGAAATAAATATGTTTGTGTTACATTTCAACTGACTTTTTTCCTTCTCATAAACAATGATAACTCATTTGATCTGACTGTTCTTTTGTCTTTTTATTAAAACATATGTGAGACTGCGTCCAAGGTCATTTTAGCAAAAAATTGTTCCGAGATTGAGGGGAGCTGTGTCTAAGCATGGACCAGTTATTGCAATGATGAACTCACTGGATGCGGACATGCAAAAGCGTTTCCACAAGAGAGCATTTTCATCTGCTTTCTGAGGCTACCCTGCTTGACCCCAGATTTAAGGATTTGAACACTGCTATTGGTAATTTTTTATGGAATAATAAAAAACCTAGGATTAAACTCACTTCCCTTCTCAAGCCATGGGAGTGTGGGGGTGGCTCATTGCCCAACATACAGCTCTATTATTGGGCTGCTCAGATTAAACAAATGCTTAGATGGGTTCTGCTTACCAACTCCTTGTGGGTCAGCATGGAATACTTTTCCTGTGCTCCACAAATGCTAACATCTCTCCCATTTATTGATAACTTTAGAGAGGTCCCCCTAGTAGTTGAAAACATTGTCATTTAACACCCTTTTGGCTTGGGAAGATGCCAGAAAGTATCTCCGTGTCCCCAAAAGTCCGACTATGCAATCCCCCTGTAACGTGTCTGTCTGTTTCCCCTTGTTTCTGTCTGCCGTCTCTCCCTGATGTTAATTGTTGACCCCGCCCACCTATCTGTTACCATGGACACTAATTACATTCAATCTCTTCCCCAGGTGTTTTGTCTTAGTCCTTGTCTGTCTCTGTTTTGTGATTGGTTCTCGTTCACCATATATACTCTGTCTGTTCTCTTCAATGTTGTTGGTCGTTTTTGGTGTTTGGTGTATCCTGTTCACTGCTCCTGTTCTCTGCTCCTTTTCTCTGCTCTCTGTTCCTGTTCTCTGTTCCTTTTCAGTGTTATGACCTGTTTTGCCTGCCTGTTTCTGTTTCGTTCCGTGTTCTGCCTTGTGTTGCCTGCCTGTTCATCTGTGTTTTGTTCATTAAACAGAAAACTGCACTTGGATCCCCACTCGCCTTTTGTCTCACCGTGTCATTTCGTGACAGAACGACCAACCGCCAATGGATCCAGCAGAACTCCTGTTTTGTCTACGACAGGAGGACGCCCCAGTTGAGGAGTATACGGAGGTATTCGTGGACCTATGCAATGAGGTCAACTTTGGGGAGAAGGCCCTAAAAGACATTTTTAAGCATGGACTAAGGGACATAGTGCGGTATCTGATGCCGTCTACCCGGGAGATCAAAACATTCTCGGAGTTCGTCAACCTGGCGTTGCTCCTGGACGGGTCCACACTAACCTTGAGCAGTGTAGAGACAGCCGCCAGCTGGACCAGCCGGGTTGCCGGAACCAGCCGGGTCGCCGGAACCTGCCGGGTCGACGGAACCTGCAGGGTCGACGGAACCTGCCGGGTCGACGGAACCTGCCGAACCGACCGGGTCGACGGAACCTGCCGGGTCGACGGAACCTACCGAACCGACCGGGTCGACGGAACCTGCAGGGTCGACGGAACCTGCAGGGTCGACGGAACCTGCCGAACCGACTGGGTCGACGGAACCTGCAGGGTCGACGGAACCTGCCGAACCGACCGGGTCGACGGAACCTGCAGGGTCGACGGACCCTGCCAAACCAACGGAACCAGCCGAATCGGCCGGGTCGACCGAAATGACTGAGTCAGAGAATGCGGTCGACATCATGACACCCAAACTACCTGAACTCTCTGCCTGGCCTGAACCTATGCATGTTTCTGTTTTCCTGTGTTTTGCTTCGCTGGACTTGCCAGCCCTTCTACCTCCTGTCCCTGTTCATAGGCCCAAAGCACCACCCTGGCTGCCAACTCCGTTCCGGTCTCTGGCTCCGCCTCCAGCACCACCCTGGTCCCCGGTCCTGCTCTGGTCTCTGGCTCCGCCTCCGGCACCGCCCTGGTCTCCGGTCCTGCTCTGGTCTCTGGCTCCGCCTCCGGCACCGCCCTGGTCTCCGGTCCTGCTCTGGTCTCTGGCTCCGCCTCCGGCACCGCCCTGGTCTCCGGTCCTGCTCTGGTCTCTGGCTCAGCCTCCGGCACCGCCCTGGTCTCCGGTCCTGCTCTGGTCTCTGGTTCCGCCTCCGGCACCGCCCTGGTCTCCGGTCCTGCTCTTGGAGGGGGGGGGGGGGGTTCTGTAACGTGTCTGTTTCCCCTTGTTTCTGTCTGCCGTCTCTCCTTGATGTTAATTGTTGACCCCGCCCACCTATCTGTTACCATGGACACTAATTACATTCAATCTCTTCCCCAGGTGTTTTGTCTTAGTCCTTGTCTGTCTCTGTTTTGTGATTGGTTCTCGTTCACCATATATACTCTGTCTGTTCACTTCAATGTTGTTGGTCGTTTTTGGTGTTTGGTGTATCCTGTTCTCTGCTCCTGCTCTCTGTTCCTGTTCTCTGTTCCTTTTCAGTGTTATGACCTGTTTTGCCTGCCTGTTCATCTGTGTTTTGTTCATTAAACAGAAAACTGCACTTGGATCCCCACTCGCCTTTTGTCTCACCGTGTCACATCGTGACACCCCCAATCACTTTGAACCCTGATTTCCCTGTCTCATTAGCCAATGTCAGCCTTCAGACCTTGGCAGAAACAGGTATTTCTATTTTAGGCAGCTTATTTTCAGGCAGGATACTGAAATCTTTTGATGCACTCAAAATGGATTACCAAATTCCTAAAACTGATTTTTTCTAATTTCTCCAATTATGTCATTTTATTCAGTCTGAAATAATACAGGGGGAAATTCGCTGGGAACTCTAATATTGAGAATAGTCTTCTTCTGCCAGTGGTGTTAAAAGGTCAGATTTCTTATCTGTACTCGCAGTTACCTCCTCGCCCTTAAATCCTTCGAGAAAGGTCTGGGAAAGTGATATGGGCCAACCATTTACTGAGGACAAATGGCTTTCTGTACGTGAGGAGGTTTTTCATAAATCAACCTCAAGCTCTGTGCCTGAGCAAAACTTTAAATTCATATGCAGGACATATCTTACCCCAGTACACCTACATAAAATGTACCCAAATGTATCTAAGCTGTGTTTTGAATGTAAATCTGAAATAGGAACATCGGTGCATTTATTCAGGGACTACAAGAACATTCAACCTTTTTGGCATGAGGTACATGATATGGTTCAGAAGATGCTGGCCAGAAAATTCACTATGTCCCCAACTGCAAAACATCACTTGATTTCTCTACTGCTTCACACATTGTTAAATTTCATTTCTTAATTGGAAAAGAAATGTATACTTATTCTATGGTCATCTCCACAAGTACCAAATCTAGAGACGTGTTTGGCACAAGTGGCTAATCTTCTCCCTTTGGAAAAACTTATGCATGACTTGCAGAACAAATCTGAATGCCTTTGTGGGATTTACTTGAACAAGCAAGACCCTAACCCTGACCTGTTTTGATTTGCCCTTTGCCTTTCCACAGTCACTCTCCTATTAAAAATGCATTGTTGTTATATTGTTAGTAATATGTTTGAATGTATACTTTTTGTCTGGCCGGATTTTTCGAAGAACTAAATTCGCTACCGTTGGTGCAACCGGTACAGCCAGTTCTCATCTCGCACCAGGTTTCAAATCCAGGGCTAATCACCCAAATTTGAGTAAAAACCCACAATGATTCCGAAACCAACAAAAGAAGTACCCATTCCGGGCAACAAAAACTCGTTTTCGTTTGGTCACTGCTTGAAATCTCACCAGAGATCTCAGTCTATGACAGGGCATGCAAACGCTCTCGATAACGCAACAGTCATTCAAAGACAACAACATCATCTACCAAGCACAAACCTGGAGGCCTCATTTTCACCATTTCGGCCACAATAATATCAACTTACAACGTTCGAACACTCAAGAAGACTAGCAAACTACATCAGCTAATTCATGGGTGTATCAAAAATGGAATAGAAATTGTTGCCATACAAGAACATTGGTGGCAAACTAATCAACAAGTTGACACGCACACGGAGACACTCGAAGACTATTCCTCAGCAACATCAGAGGGTCAAGGTGGAATAGGCATCCTAAGGAACACTAGACTTTCGAAGAGTCTCAGCTCTATGGTGAAGATATCTGGACGAATAATGGTGGCAAACTTCGTAGGCAATCCAGCAACAACAATAGTAACAGCCTACGCACCAACCAAGGATAAATGCGACTCAGAGAAAGATAAGTTCTACGATGACCTTCAAAAGTGTGCGAAAGATGTTCCAATCCACAATGTCCTTCTGATACTAGGAGATTTCAACGCTCATATCGGCAAGGACTGACACTTGACCAACCCAAAATCAATCGGGCCTCACACTTTCCATGAAGAAAGTAACGATAATGGCATGAGGCTAGTCGAGTTCTGTGAAATGGCCAACATGAGACCAACACAAGCAAGATTCCCGCATCCCAAATCTAGAATATGGACTTGGCAACATTCAAGCAACAGAGATAAGGATGAAGGAAATAGAGCGCAGTTGGACCATATCCTAATTAACGGGAAATGGATCAAATTCAGTCGAGAATACAAGAGCTTATAGCACAGTCGAATGTGAGTCAGACCACAGAATTGTCAGTGCTTGTATCAAGATCAAACTACGAGTTGAACGACAGAACAGGTGTATCAGAACTAAATTTGATTGGGAGAAGCTCAAAACGAGTCAAGAGCTTCAAGCCCAGTTCAATATAACAGTGAGAAACTGATTCGATGCTCCCTACAAAGAAAACAAAGTCAACAACTTACAAACCAAATACGACATCTTCGAACGGTCCATGGAGGAAACAGCAAGCAAACTGCTCAGAAAGCTAAGAAAACCCAAGGCCAAGCATTGGGTCTCAAAAGCAACAAATAGCATACTAGAAAAGAGAAACCGAGCGAAAAAAGGCCTTCAAAAGCAGTCGTCTGGAGCGAGATAAGGAAATCTGGCAAAACCTTAATCAAGAGTTGGAATCGGCTTATGCAAACAACCAAGTTCAACATCTCGAAGGCAAGCTACAACAACTCAAATCAGCAGCAGCCTCTGGTTACCTTAGAACAACATGGGAGATCGTTAATGAACTTGGCGGGAAGAACATGTCAAAATATCAACATAAAATGAAAAGAGCAGACGGAAGTAGTATTAACAACAAAAAGGATCTAGGAGATGAGTGGAGTAACTACTTTAGAAATCTTCTCAATGTTCATTCCAACTTATCGAACGCTGATTCAATACTCCCGGCACCAAGTGACCTAGACAAACGTTGGTCCTATTACATAAAGAGACCTTTGTTGCCGTACAACAGCTTAAAAATGGCAAAGCACCAGGATGTGACCTCTCAATTACTCCTGAAGCGCTCAAATATGGAGGCTCGGTGATAATTGAACTTCTCCATCAAATCTGCAATAATGTATACAACCAAGAGACTGCACCAAGGCAACTAACATCATAGTTCCTCTTGCCAAGAAAGGTGATCTTACTCTTGTGACCAACTACAGAGGAATCGGTCTTATGTCGATGGCAACAAAAGTCTACTCAACCAAATAAGAGAGCCTATAGATAATATCTTAAGACCCAATCAAGCGGACTTTCGTCGAGGAAGAAGTTGCACCGATCAAGTACACATCATACGCAGATTGATAGAAAGTGCCGATGACAAAAACCTGCCTCTCTGTATCACCTTTGTAGATTTCAAGAAGGCATTTGACTCAATAGATAGAAGGAAAATGTTTGAGATCGTGCGTCATTATGGAATCCCAATCAAGTTGGTCAACGCAATCAAGACCATAAACAACAACCCTAAAAGCGCAGTCCTAGTCGAAGGAGAACTAACAGATGAATTTGACATAACAGGAGTCCTACAAGGAGACACTCTTCCACGCTTTCTCTTCATCGTTATTGATTACGTCCCGAAGAATACAGAACTAAATCATGCGAGATCCCATGGCATCAACAAAGGTCGAAAATGGTTTTGTTACTCAACCAAGACAATGTCGACGAGAACTAGCAATAGCAATTTTTGACCTTGATTATGCAGACAATCTCACACTACTGGAAGGTAACCTAGAAAGAGCTTAATCCCAACTTAATGAAACCGCCAAACAAGCAGAACAGGTCGGGCTCATGTTGAATGTGAAGAAAACAGAAGCATTCACTAACCAGAAGTAAGAGTAAAAATTTAAAGCTAGGTAGCCAAAGGATTGAGTGGGTTAACAACTTCAAGTTCCTGGGGTCAATGGTAAAGTGAAACTGACATCAGCACAAGAAAGGTCCTTGCGTGGGCAGCCTTCTGGAAAATGAAGGATATATTTCGCTCAAAGAACCTTCCCATCCGTGTCAAAACAAATATTTTCCAAGTAGCATACTTATCAATACTTCTGTATGGCTGCGAAAGCTGGATTATAACAGAGAAGCTCAAAGAAAGCCTCAACAGTTTTGCCACCAACTGCTACAGAGTAATGTAATGCTCAACATCAAGCGTTTGGACAAAGTCTCAAATGCAGTGATATACCATATGATCTGTATTGACCCGCTACACCTCCAGATACAGATATGTTGGTCACTGTCTACGCAAACCAGAGTTCGAGCTGATCAACAAGTACGTTCTCTATCAACCACTGGAAAGACATGGGCGAAGAAAGCGTGGTAAACCAAAAGCTTCTCTACCCACAGTACATATGCAAATCGATCAACAGTGAGATACCACTGTAGCGATTTTGGCTCGCGAAGCAAGGTAAATATTTATAAGTAATTATAATGTGTTATAGTGACTCCTAAATATTTTAACCTAAGTTGAAATTAACGGTAATGGAATTAACGTTACACTTATTTGGTCTGTTCATCCGCGAGCAGGCCGTGTAACCTTTATTAATTCCACGAAGGAGGTATCTTCCCGGCCAAGGAAGGTTCACTCCCCTTTTATTTTACACCATAATTTGAATTAAATGAACTTAATAGAGCATTTAGTTCAGACCAGATGTTGCAGGTACCTTAAATTTGTGAGCGATAGAGACAGTCACTTGTGGCACAAAAATATGGCATTTAATGAATGAGACAAACACAACATAAAACTAACCACACAAACAAACAAAAGAAAATAGGGAAAACAAAGATGAAAATAAAATAACACAAAAGAAATTAAAATTGGGGAAAGGGAGGAAGAGACTGGAAAGAAGAAATTAGAGAAAGGAAGGAAAGGAATGGCAAGCTTAAATCACACCCTAACTGGGAAATCGTCACCGGAAACTTAAATTCACCTCAAGACACAATACAAGTTTCATACTTAAAATACGCATCTAAATTGGTTGGTAAAGGAAACGGTTACTTGCATTGGCTTACTGCACAAGAGTCCGGATGCAACAGAGAAATCTCTGAAGAGTCAGTTAGGGTGGGGTCAGACGTTCTTCCAAGTTCTCCTGAAAATCAGAATAATTGTCGTTCTTGGAAGTGAAGCTTGCTGGAACTTCTTTGAAGGAAGATGGAGTCGTCTCCAAGCTGTTCCAAAAGTCCGACCACGGATTGGTGGTGTTTGTGACAATTTAAAAGGTTGGGATCTCCACCCATCTTTGGGGAGATGGCCAATAATACGGCCAAGATTTCGGAGGGAAAAACTCCCTTTGTTTCAGGTGTCTGTGGGCGTGGTTTAGCTATCAAACTTTTAGATGACTTTAAAGTTTGATCCAGGGTGTATTAAGACGGTATGGCACCTTTCGTGCTCAAATAAAATACACCATTGTTTGAAAAACGAGTAACCGATAATTGTGTGGTCATTTGGATACTAAACATGAAGGGTAATGACGATATAAAGGCAGCGGTACATTACATACACAGATCAGTAATCGAAGGGTAACTGATGTTAATACGATATTGTGTTCTTATTAAGGCAAAGAAACAAAAATGAAACACAAAACAAAATGCACTTTCCTTAGGGAAGTAAAAAGAAAACGATAGCTTCGTATACATTCTGACATCAGACCTTAAAGGGGCATACAGAATTAGAACAGGTATACATTAACATGCCATGATCAGTAATTAGAGTATAACTGATGTTAAATACAATGTTTTCTGACACATGAATAAAATACACCCTTGTCAGGAAAGTGCAAATAATTTTAAGTCAGGTAAGCTTTAAAAGAAGAAACACATTACAAAAGGGTTATAAGAATGAAAACCTTAGAGTATCTTATCTTCGGGTTTTATTAGTAAAAGGAATGCCTCATTGTGGGTGTGTGCGTGTGTTTTGTATTGAGGGCCCCTCTGAGTTCAATCAGAGAAGTTGCATGGGGTTATCTGGTCTTTGTGTAGGCTCCAGTCATTCTGGTGCCAGTTGAGTGTGTGTAAAACTGGGTTGCTCATCGGTTGATTGAAGATTAGATGCCAAAGTCTAGGGTGCCTGGGACCTGAAATCTAAATGACCTGTACCAGACGCTACACCACCAACAGTTGACGAAATGAGAACAGCAGCAAGAAACAGAACAGAATGGAAGATTGTTGACGCCTGCAAACCACTAATATTTGCAGCCGACTGATGATGATGTATACTGTGTGCTGACTGATTGGCTCTGTTGTTTTGTTTTAGTACTAATAAGAAATCAATAAAACTATAATTAGAAAAAAGACTTGACATTCATGATTTGAGACTTGACTCGGACTTGACCTCGAAATAAAGTTTTTTAAAATAAACCTGTTTTTGAACGCACGCAAGAGGATAAGTTCGGGTACTGGGATTTTGTGCAAGATGAGAAGAGAACAGCAGCAGTATGCAAGGCCTGCACGACGAAGATATCCGATATCAGAGATTCAAGTTCCAGTCCCCTTATTCAGTTTAACCACTATTTTTACATGTGTGATGGACAGGACTCCCTGCAGTTTTGGGCTGTGAACAGGCACACTATCGCCTCTTTGTTCAAGGTAGCAGTAAGAGTTATGGCCATCCCTGCATCAAGTGCAGCTGTTGAACATGTTTTCAGCCATGGTGGTGAGAATGCGACCACAACACTCACAATTGAGTGACAATTCTATCAAATTTAATATTTTGCAAATGCAATGTAGTGTAAATAGTCAGTGTATATGGAAATGGCAGCTTTTTTGCAATAGCACTTTGAGTGAAAAGCGTATGGATTGTTTATGGGGATGCATATATATATATATATATATATATATATATATATAAACCTCGGAGTTGCAAGCACAGCCATATTCATGGGCATGCACAAACATTCAATTTAAAGGGACAGTTCACCCAAAAATGAAAATTCTCTCTATCTCCAATAGTTAATTCACTTCAAGGTTTGTGTGATTCAATAATTTACGTTTTTTGATTGACCTGATTATTGTTAAAAAGGAAGGATCTAATTTAAGGATGTGTTCATGTCCCATTAAATGCCGTTCAAAAAATGCCATTTGGTTGCATAGAAACCATTGTACTTTTTTATATATACACTTTTCTATTGTCTTCTGCCATGTTTGAGGCATATTGAAACTTTATGCTTTTATGTTGGCCTTATTTCAGTTACATTTACATCTTTGTAGTTTTGATTTTTATTCATTTTTAAATTTTTATTGTATTAACAACTCACCTGTATGTGGACACATTTTAAAAATAAATGCACATAATCTTTTTTGTTGCAAATAAAACTCAGTCCATAAATACTGTACATTTAACTTTGTTTAATATATACATTTAGTTAAATCATCAAACATCTGTATGACTTGCCGGGGACTTTCTTGACTGAAGCTACAACTTGCTTGACATAAAGCAGTGACTTGACTTGACTTTCACTGCTTGAGACTTGAAGGATAAGACTTACTTGTGACTTGCACATACTGCGGTAAAGTCGGTTTTATATTCACACATTCAGACTTCCAGGTTCAATAACTTTCTAATTTAATGTGCAATTAAGTAATTTTTGGCCAATTCTATTCAGCAACATGATTCTCAACCTACATTTTTCACAAATCGATCAAAATGGCCAAGTATTTGTTTTAATGGCATACTTACTGGTGAACGTCCACTAAATATCCAATGTAGTGTGGCAAAAAATATAAGGACCGTCTAACTTTAATGGGGTATTTATAAATCAAATCTAAAATAATTCTTAATAAAAAAAGTTTATTTTTCAAAAGATACTTGGAAAAAAAATACAAAATCATTTCATGATTGTGTTTCTTTTAAGTAGCAGGAAAGATTTAAGAAAGAAAAATGTATTTCATTTAAAGCTATGAACTTTGTTTTTTTATCTATACATAATGGAAAAAATATAGCTGCTAGCAATAGCAGCCTCCAAAATAACTTTAGGCCCATTAACAAATATGAACTATGCATAAATCAACCAACTTAGGCTTACTAACCCATTGTTTCACTTTAAGCTTGATAAGTTAAGAATACTCAAAACATTTGAGGAAACTTTGAAAAACACCACCCTAACCCTAACACAATTTTTTTTTTCTTAAGTTTGTAGAGCTTTAAAAAATATTCAACAAGTGGGGTGGGGCTAAGAACCATGGGAGCCGCCAAGCCTCACTTCAGTGGACCTCAGTTGCACCCCACTCATCAGAATGATAGTACAGCTTTCTTGCATACACATCACATTCAATCAGATCTTTATAGTTAAGTCATAGTTAGCAACAGCACACTAGTGAGAGTGAACTACATTAGAACATGCTATACACTTGCATGTAAATAGTCAAACATTCAGTACATATTGTCCCAAAGTTTCCATCCTCAACCTAACCACGTGCTCTACTCTCCACCACAACACTAACAGAAACCTCTGTAAATCCTAACATAAAATGCTAATGTCTCCCTGTGTTAATCTTGTGCAAAACACACACAATATATCATTTAATTACAGCATTTATTTTCATTGTAGTCTCATGCAAAGGAAAAAATACCCCAAAACATGCTTAACTATATTAACCTCAACCAAAACATCATAGAAGGCAACAACTCAATAATCAAATAAAATCAACATTTATTTTATAAATGTTTCAAACCAAATAATCAACATAAAATCATAAAAAAAAAATTAACTGCCCAAGGCAAATAAACAAGAAAAAATAACCCTCTTAGGAACATAATGGTACGAACCAATTTCCTGAGAGACAGCATAAAAATCACACTGGGAAACCAAGTCTCCCTTTTGTTTGCTGATACATTAGGTGCAGCCACTAACCCCATGGATCAGAGCACCTTAAACCTCAGGTAACTTAAATAGTATAATTTATTTATTTATTTATTATTAAGTGTGCACCCTTCTAATGCAGTCTTTAACTCCTTGGCTTGTGTGTTTGTTGTTAGAGGGTGTCTGTAAAGTACAAATAAAATTTAAGTAAACAGTTGGTTAGGCCAAATTTATGGCATTGCCATAAATTCACCCGTTAACTACTAATGAGACCACTTGCAGATCTTAAAAATCTTTGTTGAAATTCTAAGAATGTCTGATTGGAAACTAAAATACCCATTGCATCACAGGTAATTTTAATCATTGAGGCCTCATGACTTCTTGGTTGGGAGGTAGAGTTTTCTTTGCTAAAATTAATTCATTTTGATGACTGATCCTCAATCCAGTGCTGGAGGGACCCATAGTACAGCAAGTTTTGTATGTCCCCCTCTGGAACACTGTATTCAGCCCTTGCAGTCTTAAGGTAACAGATCAAGGAGACTTACAAAATCTGCATTACTAGGGGACCTCCAGTCTGTTCAGGCATACCTGGTGAACAATGTTACATTATAATGATCACAAATTGACAAATAAATAAAAGGTGAAAACTGGGCTATATATGCTCAGTACAGTTCAGAATAATTGGTTTATAGTTTGTCATGTGTCACTAAATAAATCAACACAGGCACAATATGTTTACAAAAAGTTTTGATGAAATTGTTTTAACTGTGTGAAATTCAGTGAAGTGCCTGTCCAAATAAACATTGTTTGATGTGTTTTCTGAACGTTATTAATAACATGAACATGGGGAAGTCGTGGCCTAATGGTTAGAGAGTTTGACTCCTAACCCTAAGGTTGTGGGTTCGCGTCTCGGGCCGGCAATATCACGACTGAGGTTCCCTTGAGCAAGGCACCGAACTCCCCCCAACTGCTCCCTGGGAGCCGCAGCATAAATGGCTGCCCACTGCTCCGGGTGCGTGTTCACTGCTGTGTGTGTGCACTTTGGATGGGTTAAATGCAGAGAACAAATTCTGAGTATGGGTCACCATACTTAGCTGTATGTCACCTCACTTTTTTTTTTCCCAAGCAACATGGAGAGTAACAGTTCTGCAAAGCTGTAAACCTACTCAGTGCACATAGAGAATGCTATTGTGTGAGTGCAATATAAAATGAATGCTAAATACATCAGGAAAACATGAGAGAATATTAAGTTGGTTCATTAGGCTGTCATCTTGTATTGAAAACTAAATAATCTAAAAAAAAGGGTAAGTTTAAAGTCCAAACAATTTAAATGGAATGAGCTTTTTATTGAAACAACTTGGCTCATTGTGCAGAATACATTGTGTGTGTTTTTTTTTTTTTTTTTTGGTAGTGTTCACATAACATTTTGTGGAAATGTACCTCTGTGGGTAACAGCAGGTGTTAGATAAGCCAAAACTTAAAAAAAGGTATAATACTGTGGGTTCTTTAGAGCAAAACAAAAGAGTAAGAAGACTAAGTTCAAAACTCATCAACATGTGTAGACATAAAAAAAAGGATAAGTAGTAAAAAGGACAGATGTATGGGCAGAAGCAGGAGGAAAGGAAGCTGTTGTGTTTCAGTTTTTGAAAGCTGATATTTTAAACAGGGACCGGGATATTCATCTGATATATGGTCAGATGTATCCATTGCTTTGTTTGGTGAGGACACAAGAAAGAATTGGAACTGGTTGTGGGTCATATGGACCAAAAACAGAAATGGTGTTCGGGACCAACTAGCCATGAACAATCCAAGTGAGCAAACACTGGAGCCAGGAGACATGCCAAATGAAGGTAAATTATTTTGTCTGCCTCTATAATTGTCACCAACAGAAACTGTATATAGTGGACCCACACCATATTAAGTCACTTTAGCTGTGGCCCACTTTCTTAAACAATTATTAATTAATTGCTTTAAGAATCATACCATCAAACCAAATAGTATTCGGTCTAACCATAAACAAACATTAACAGACTGTTTATAAAAGAAATACATTTTTAGTTTTCTTGTAAATATCATCATATTAATCATGGACAAAGATATTCAAACCACTGTTGATACCAGAGCCGATCCTGACCTCCCTGGGGCCCTAAGCAAAATTCTGCTAATGGGCCCTCCTACCTGACCCATGTAAACCATTTGCCACACATTCGCCAAAAATTTGCCACACTTGACACCCCACTGCTCCCACTACAAACCTCCATATGCAAGCCTGCAAATTCTTGAAAGTGTAATTGTTAAACCCCAACGTTGAGGCCCCATGACTGGTTATTTGGAGAGGTATTACCCTGACAGCTGTCATTAGTGATAGGAAATTAATAAAGGTCAAAGGTCATACCTTTGATCTGGCAGATGTATGTCTTTACTCCAAGTAGTTAAAAAGCCCCTTTTCCCTCCCACCACCCTGTCTTTCATATTGCTTTAACACCATTGTGTCTGGTTCCTATAGATAGGTGACAAGTAATTAAAACAAGGCCATACGTTTTTTTTTAAGGGTTTGACGACTCCTCAGAGGAAACAGTGTTGTAAAACAAGGATATGTGTTTGATTGACTAGATAGGAGACAGGTACTTAAAACTCTGGGGGTGGTTTGTGATAGGGTTACCCCCTCCCCTCAGACCGGGTGGCTGTCAGATCAAGATTATGACACCTCCGCTGTGTTAGGAGCATCTCAGACTGATCGTTAGTCAATAGGCGCTTGTGTGACGTTATAGATAGCACCCATCTGACACAATTGTCTATGAAAACGTATCAAACAACAAACGAGACCCTTCCAGGGTAATTTCATTCTGACTCCTTCATTAGACCTGTGTTTTTTCAGTTGATTGTTTTATCATATAGTACATTATAAGCTAAATGTTATATTTATTTATTTTTATTCATTTATCTATTTATTAATTTTTAGACAGTTGTATTGAGATTATTTCCGACGACGAGTATCCTGGAACGTCCGTGCTAGGCCTAAGAACGGTGGAACATCGGGAATCTATCCAAAAGCCAATAGCAGTAGTAACTCCACAGCTCAGAACAGTCCTACAAACTACACGTAAGTTACACCATGAAAATATGAAGGTTGTAAATCTTTCATTAACCTTATATGATTAGCAATAATTTTATTTATTTATTCATTATTTTTTATGTGTGACATATTCAGAAGACGCCGGTACAACATCTAATTACGTTGACTACAATGGTTCAAATGTTTTGTGTAAGTCCATTAGCATCTGTTAAGAGTGTAAAACAATCCTCCACACATTTTCCGTAATCTGTATTCTATTTAGATGCTGGTGCTAACGTAGTTGGCGGTGATGTCTTCGAAGGAGTAGAAAATATTGACATTCAAGCCAGTGGCTTCTTTGAAGGACATGAAAATATCAACATTCGAGATGCCGTAGCTAGTGTAGCCGGAGGTGACTTTGAAGAACAAGAAAATTTCAGCATTGGAGATGCTCTTCAGGATTTTTTTCAGCTAAGGGATAGAATAACTGAAAACTTTGAGCATGTCTGCATCGCACTTCAAAACACAGTGAGTATGTTCAATCATTGCGTAATAGTCTGGAATCCTTAAATTGCCATGTTATGGTGAATAAAGAATTGTTAAGACATTGTTACTTTATAAATGGCTCAGAAATGTTCAAGTAATTCTCCCTCTTAAGAAGCTAAAAAAATTAGAATTGAAAATGATCCTACATCACATGATTTCTGCTTTGGTGAAACCTCGACTTTTTCAAGTAGTCTGTTACAACTTGACTCGTACACATCTCTGAACCCCTTTTTAACCGATGCAATCAATGAGTTGAACAATAGTTTAAGACAGACACTTAGATGTGATATTCAGAGCCCTAATTCGGGGTCTGGTCACAGCGTATCCCCGGAATTGAACAATAGTTTAAGACCAACACATACACACACAGTTGCCTCATCATGACATGTTCTTAGCATTAAATCTGAGTCTGTTAATGTTGCAGAATAGCCTAAATGATCAAGATCAACCTGTACAGTTAAATCCAGCTATGATAGAAGTGGTGAATAATCTGAATGATAGTTTTAACTTATCTAACGAACAAGGTGTCGTTAATGCAACACCTCTCGTAACCTGTCAACATCAAGGACCTGCATCTCAACAAGATTTGCTTCACGGTCTTAATCAAAGTCTTATTTCGTTAAATGACAATATCATTAACTTAATCAACCAACCTGTTAATGTTCTGCAAAATCCCGAAATTGATCATGAGTACAACCCTGAAATGGTAAATTATCCATCAGTAAATGCGCAGCCACCTAATGGTGAAAATGTCCCCTTAGATTATGCTGACAACGAACCACTTCCTAATGGTGAAAATGTCCCCTTAGATTACGCTGACAACGAACCGCCACCTAATGGTGAAAACAATAAAATAGGCCATGGTGTAGATCCTAATATTAGGATAATTAATCGTGACAGCTTCAATAACACAGATCATAAAAAGAGTGAATTTTTCATCTACCACTAATGTTAACAGTTTTGCTGAATTTTATAATTATGTTTTAGAGATTTTAAACAGCGTGGTAGAAGTTGCGAATGAAATTTCACCTAAGGATTATGTCACCATTGAAATTAGGTGTTACACTCAATGTGTCATCTCACATTCAACTAGTCAATGGAGCCATCGATTTACAGTCTTATGACCATGCTCGAAAATACCATTCAAAGTAATCATGACATTTACCGATAATTCGCTTGAACTGGTTGTACAGATAGTTCGATCACCTCACGGTGAGTAGATGGGAAATTGCTACAATATTCAATTTGGAAGTTGTACAGAAGATGCGACACTTGTATATTTTTTACAATAAGGACAACATGTGCTTTGCATTATGCGTTACACAGCTTTTAAATAGTGATAAAAGCAATTTTCAAAAAAAAAAAAAAAAACGCTAAACAGCTCCAATACGATGTAGGTTCAACTGAAAACACACCTGACACCTTTGATGTAGACTGCTACAAACATCCTTGAAACATAAAATGCCTGGATTGTATGAGGTGGTGTAGATAGTCACAAAGCATTGCGCCAGTCAGAAGGAGGTGAATTTTCTCAGTGCAAAAGAGGTTTCTACTGCAGTAACTGTAATATGGTGTACCTCAACCCATTTGGTCTTAAACGTCACGTGTGCCCTGAGAGTTTGTGTGAATTCTGTGGTGAAACACTTGATACAGATTGTGAACACAGGTGTTTTATACAGCCGTTAAAGAGAGAAAAGTCTAATAGGAGATACATCTTTAATGATTTTGAAACTAGAGACAGGAAACGGGCACTCATACAGCTAATTTCTTATGCTGTATTAATTACCGCGGTCAGACGGGTGTTTTCAGGTGACACGTGCATTGCAGCGTTTTTTAGACATTTTCGCCATGTGAGATTCAGAGGTTATACCTTTATCGCACATAATGCTAGAGGGTTCGATTCATACCTTTTGCTAAACCATTTAGTGAAAGAAGGAATCACACCCAAGATTATTGCACAAGGTGGAAAGATACTGTGTTTCACTGATACCGATTTCAACCAGAAATACATCGATAGCCTGTCTTTCTTACCCATGAAGCTTAGCAATCTTCCTAAGGCCATGGGGTTATTGAATGGGATTATGAAAAAGGTTATTTTCCTCATTTCTAGAACACGTTAGAAAAGCAAAACTATGTAGGACCATACCCCGATCCTCGGTTTTATGGTGTGGATAACGATGTCTAAAGACAGGGAGGATTTTTTCAAGTGGTATGCGACGGTGTCTGAAAGTTTTTGATTTCAAGAAAGAGATGAATGAATACTGTGTAAATGAGAAAAGGTTGTATAGATTTCAGAAATGAAATTCGAAAAAGTACAACGGTGGATCCTTTTAAATGTATTACGATTGCTTCAGTGTGTATGAAGGTAATTAGAACAATGTTTCTCGAAAAAAACGGTTCTCGCCATTCCACCTCTCGATAATTACATCAACAGGCAGAAATCTTACTCAACACCTGCCATTCAATGGCTCGAATACATTTCCGCCACACACAACCTACCTATTCAACATGCTCTGAACGAAGGTGAAGTTGGGTTCAGTTCATATTTCGTTGACTGTTATTGTGAAGTGGGTCAGACGCGTAAGGCTTTTGAGTTTCTCGGTTGTTTTTATCATGGCTGTGAAAAGTTTTCCCTCGTCAGCTCCGCATCCTCTTAACTGCAATGTTAGCTTTGGTGATATCAGGGTTAAGTCCTTGGAAAAGTTAAATTATTTGCAAGACACACAATTTGCATGTCACAACGTTCTGACGGAAAACGACGTGAGCGTGAAACTTTCTAAAAGAGCTTGACTTTCCCAATCGTTTAAACCCACGAGATGTCCTTTACGGCGGTCGAACAAACGCTTTGCATTTACACTATGTAGCACAACCCGGTGAGAGAATATATTATTACGATTTCACATCATTTTACCTGTATGTAAACAAGTCGAAAACATATCCTATCGGTCACCCCACAGTCATTTTTCGTGCCTTTGAACCTCTGGATAATTATTTCGGAATAGTTCGAGCAAAAGTATTACCGCCTAGAGGTCTGTGGTCCCCAGTTCTTCCGTACAGTGTAAATAAACTCCTTTTCCCTCTGTGCAAAACATGCAGTGACCAACAACTAAAACATTGCGATCATTCAGACCAGGCACGAGCTCCAACGGGTACGTGGGCCACCATCGAGTTAGCGAAAGCCTTCGAGAAAGGTTACCAAATATTAAAAATGTTTGAAGTCTGGCATTTTCCTGAAAGGATCCAAAATCCAAACAAAGTGTAATGAGGGAATTAAATTGGAAGAAAATAACATTAACAAATCCTGCCAAACGATCTGTGGCTAAACTAGCGTTGAATTCATTGTGGGGCAAGATGTGCCAAAGAAAGGACAGATCAAACACAAGTCGACGGATGACGGTGATCAAATAGTAGAGTTTGTAAGTGCAGTTCCTAAAACCTATGGTTACAAAACTAAAAAAGCTAAGGGAATTACACAAAATTACACCAATTCCAAAGTTATCAATTTGAAATGATTGACAGATCTCGTGATTGATCAAGTGAAATATCCCGATAAACCTAGTCAACTTATAACGTCACATCATGTATGAATGTCTGTTGTTCATTTGATTGTTGTCTCCCTACAGTTGTGAACACTGTATGAATGTGGAACATATGAATGTGACTTCTTTCGACTCGAGGCTGCAACTGCCCTTTTCATGTATTGTATGTGGACCTAGTAATAGTGGGAAATCTTATTTTATCAAAATGCTGCTGGAAAATTGTAAAGAGGTATTGTCCAAACTTCCTGAAAATATTGTATGGATTTATTCATGTTGGCAGCCTTTGTACGATGATTTGATGACCAAAATAAACATCAATTTTATTCAAGGAATCCCTGATTCTTTGTGTGATGATGAAATGTTTTCCCCCAGCAAAACAAATTTGGTAATAGATGACGATGGAATCTGCGAGTAAAAACGAGGAGGTGGAAAAAGCTTTTACTAAAATACACAAATCACAAGGTTTTTTCAAGGCAAGTCTAGTAGAACAATTAATTTGAACACCGATTACATGATTCTTTTTAAAAACCCTAGAGATAAATTACAGATCAGTGTGCTAGCTCGACAAATGTATTCGGGTAACAGAAAATACTTTTTAGAACGTTTTCAAGACGCCACCACCAGACCGTACGGTAATTTAATTGTTGACCTAAAATCAAATACACCAGAAGACATTACACGAGCATTACACGAGGCTCCACCCCGGAAAAGAAACGTTATATTGCGCGATGCACCTACAGAACTCATTCTTAGGTTTAAATGTGCTCAGAGGTACCATCAGAGAGTACAGAGAATTAAAAAAGCAGAAAAAAGATAAAACTTTTCGTGGATAAAAGAGCAACTAGAAAAGAAAAGGAAAGTACCACCCAGACATAGTACCACCCTCTAAGAAAGAGGTAGCCTAAATGATGACATCCAGTGTGTGGTGTATTACATACATACGTTAATAAACTGGAGGATTTATTTTACCACTACTCAGCGTTGCTGTCCCGTTTATAAGCAGCTTGATAGCATCCTGTAACATGTTAGTTAACATGGAGACAGCTGAGAAAATGTATTTAGTCCCTCAACATCAACTTGACAAGCTTAGAAATACCACGACAGAAAAAGAGAGTTTAAGAAACACTGTTGAAAACAACTTGGACGAAGCAATGCGTCAAATTTTGTCAAGGACGGATCTGAATGAATACGAGAAGGTAAAACTCTACACATCGGTCCTGCAAAAGTTTTTAAACTTGGTTAAACTGAGTGATCAGGAATCAGCTCAATTGACTCTGACCCTACCAAAAATACCAGAAAGCAAAACAGGAGGAACTTGCGAAGGAGGTGCTTGCTAACGTTTTGTTAACGAGGTGTAAAAGAAATGCCTCGTACATTATGGAAAAACTTTTAAAATCAGGAGATGCTGCTTCGTGGAATGACGAGGGTGAATTTATTTTTAACGGAAACATGATCAAAGGATCTCACATGGTGGATCTGCTTAAAAATCTCACAGCGCCTCAAAGTTTCAGAGGATCGGAGGCCATTAGGATGGACCGATTTGCTGCATACTGTAGCTAGACTAAATATACCCTTTTCAACAATACCTAACAGCACTGTTTGGCGCAACATCAGGTACTTTGAACGACCAACCAATTCCCCACCAGGACCAGCACTAAAGTTGATAAGATGCAGGATGTCCTCCAAGGCTCTATTTGTTAATCCGTGTTTGAGTTTTAATGGCAGCAGCAGGAGTTCCACCTGTTCTTTTGTTGGTTTCTGGTCTAAAGTTGGACTTGTGGGGTCTTCTAGATGTTCCACTACTGGCTCCCCAGGTGAAGAGCTAGGGCCAGATATGGGTGTCGGGGATCAGCGTGGACTTTTGGCCATGTGGATTGTTGTTTGTCTTTGTCACGTGGCTGCCCCACCTTCACTGCTCCTCCCGGTCACCACACCTGTTCCCCATTGTGTGATAATCCTTTTGTATATATGTGAGCCGCGTTGTCGATGGCAGCGCAGATTCATTAGTTTACGTTAGTTCCCCGTGTGTTGCGGATATGTCTGTTTTCCTTATGTATTAAACCCATTTCATTTGAAGCTATCCTGCAAACGGGTCTGTCTCCTTCCTTTCGTATCCGGGGTCTGACAGAATGAATGCACCAAAAAAAACCTAGCAGACCCAGCAGGATAGCTTCCAGCTCGGACCGGTCTTTTTTTTCCCTTTTCCCCCTGGACTGTTTTGTCAGTCCTTCTGGCCCTTTTTCCGGTGATCTCTCCTCATTTTTTCAGGTGAGCGAGCCGCTCCGTTTCCGGGTCAACCGAGGAGGACGTCGCCTCACTACATTTGCGGGGGGTGCTGCAGGCCTGAGGTGGGGGCTAGTGGGGTCCCTTTTTCATTTTTGGTGCCCTGCGGCATCGCCCCGCATTTCTCCGGTAAAGGACCCTGCTCCGTTTCTGGTTTCTCCAAGGAGAACGTCGCTTCACTTCTTCTGCGGGGGGTGCTGCAGGGCCGAGGCAGGGGCTCTTTCCCGCCCCTTTCCTCAGCTCGTTGAGGTGATGGTTTGGCCGAGTTGTGTCGGGGGATGCTGCTCGGCCCTTCAGCTCAGATGTGGACGTCGCTCGGCCCTCTCTGGCTGCACCGCCGTGTGCCCTGCTCCCCCCACCTGCCTCGCCATGTGCCTTGGCTCACCACGCCTACCTTGCCGTGGTCCTTGCTCCCCCCACTGGCCTCGCCATCGTCCTTGCTCCCCTCACCTGCCAATCGCCTTGCCCCCCCCCGGACATTGTTGGGTTTTGGCGCTTCGGGAGCCGCGCCTTAAGGGGGGGGGTCTGTCAGGGATCAGCGCGGACTTTTGGCCATGTGCGATTGTTGTTTGTTTTTGTCACGTGGCTGCCCCGCCTTCGTCTGCTCCTCCCAGTCACCACACCTGTTCCCCATTGTGTGCGATTATCCTTTTATATATGTGAGCCGCGTTGCCGATGGCAGTGCAGATTCATTAGTTTACATTAGTTCCCCGTGTGTTGCAGATATGTCTGTTTTCCTTATGTATTAAACCCATGTCATTTGAAGCTATCCTGCAAACGGATCTGTCTCCTTCCTTTCGTATCCGGGGTCTGACAATGGGTTGGTTCATCTGTGAATTTAAAACATTGGATTAGCAATCCCAAATTTGCACAGACTCATACAAATGTGCCATTTCATGTGGTTGGTAACCACCTGCATTGGAAGTCAGCTTTTTTTTTTTTTTTTTTTTTTTTGAAGAGTCTTTTGCATTGATTTGTCATATAAATTAATTTAAAGAAAATAATAACTGTGCCCCCTTTTGTCCACATGTATATTTTTCTGATACTACCCATCTGGCAAAACACAGTGAGATACAGGTTCTGTCATTTTGTAAGGGGCCAGCTGAGAGAGATGCTGTATTTGCACCTGAATCAAAACCAAAGTTTTTTTAACAAGATAAAAACATGGGTATCGCTGCAATATGGACAAAGGACAAAGTGATGTGCTATTTCTAATTTGTGCTCCACTTTAAGCAACATCAGGTGGAAGTTTGGATTGTGGAATTATCTTATGATGATTTACAGTAACTAGTGTGCAAGCACATGCACAAACAAAACACCTAACTTGAATATTTTAGCCATTTTTAGCAACTTATGGTGTCATCAGAAGCAGTAGACACCAGGTCATCTTGATTGTCCTCTTGGGTGAGATACATAAAAGAAAAATCCTTGATCATGATCAAGAAATATGTAGGCCTAATGCGTGTGTGCAATTTTTCTACTTACTGAGTTGTAGAAGAGGCCACAGCTTCTTCATCACCCATATCTTCAGAAATTTCCCAAACAAAAATGTTGTGGTAATGTTAAAACACTTCATGCATCACTCAATATAATAGGATTGATATGACTGGTTGATTAAGTCCAAGACAAGTAGGTAAATTCCATTCATGAGGTAAAACCTTTAAGACTGTAAATTCAAAACACCCTGAAATATTTTCCTGGCTAGAGAACTGTTTTTATTTATTTATTTATTTTTTTTACAGTGGAAATGAAAAGATAAATTTTACCTTTATACAAACCTAAGTTACTTAACATACATTAAGGGAAATTATGCCATATACGTTTACATGGTAACATTGCTGGTAGCTTTGTTAGCTGGCTAACTTAGCAAGCTAGCTTCTAGCACGTTTTGTTACAACACTTACTTTCGTTTACGTCTTCTCTTCTCTTTCTGAAACAGGCGCTTCGTCGTCAACGGGGTACCTTTTGTAACATACTGGATCCATATCTATTGCTTTTCTTGCGTCTTATTTCTATAACATTATTTATACTGGCAAGCATTTCTCTACTCTACAGCTACCGATCAACCACTACAGCATCGCGTAGTTGATGACGTTATCCGCATGCGGCCCAGCAAGCTATATTTCATCTTTGTGGCTGGGAGTAAAATGGCCATAAAAGCGTTGGAGATCCACTATGTCCTACTTGAATGGACTGAGGGTGAGGATAGAGGGGCCCATAGTATTTTGCCCCTCAACTGTGTCCGGAATTTTTCAGTTACAGATTTTCCTGAAAGGACTGATAAAACAGAGAAGCTGGTGAAATGGCGAAAAGGCCGCCAACCCTGGCCGGTGCACCGAGCCAGAATTATTGACGTGGCAAGTATGTTAAACGCAAACTTTACCTGATGTTATGTAGTTAAATACCACATTAAATGGTTTTGCTCGCATTTAAAGTAGTATAAAATGAATCTTGCTAGATACCTGGATATAGCTTAGCTTTCATGTTAGCTAACGTATGTTACCTAATTTGCTAATATTAGCGAAGTCCAGTTGGGACTTGGTAAACATGATTAGACAAACGTTTGCAGTTCATGATGACATTTAAATTTTATTGCACTAGAACTTGAAAAATCTCTCCAAATTAAACTGATCGAGATGGAGAAAGATGGCACACAATGGCAAATAAAACATCCTTACATCCCAAACTCAAAGTACAGTGAGCAGCAGGGGCTGACTGAGAAGGCTTCAAAGAAAAAGGTAACCGACTGCACCAATTGGTGCTTTACTTGGTTCTCTCTCTCTCTTTTGTTTCTTAATGTGTAGGCATGTGTGTAGGTTTGTAATTGTGTCATCTATGATGATTTTGTGCTTTGTTGACTAGATGTATATGCAAGGTGGTGTAAAATTAGTTAATAAGAGTTGGGCTAAAAGTCAGTTTGTTTCTCTCTGTCTCTCAAGGTTGACAATAAAAAGGGAGGGGCTTCCAAATACAAGCACCAGGAGGGTGAGAAGCAGGAGGAGGGTCATGACAGACTTTCAAAGAATAAGGTACACTACCAGTCTGCATCCTGTGCGTGTTACATTACAATACATTCATGATGAGTAAGATTTTTATGGGGGATAAGGGAATCTTATTTGTATAGCGTTTTGTATAAAAGACACAAGTCACACCTAAAGCGCTTCACACATGAAAGGGAGGGTGGTTCATTCACTCCATGCTGATGTGGTAAGCTACATTTGTAGCCACAGTTTCCCCTGGGGTAGACTGACAGAAGCAAGGCTGCTCATATCTGCGCCAATGGTCCCTCTGACCACCACCAAACATTCACACATAGGGATTGGGTGAAGTGTCTTGCCCATAGACACACGATTTGAATCCACGATCTTCCAATCATGAGACGACTCACCACCTGTGCCACTGTTGCAGTTAAATTTCTTTTTTCAGTAGCTGTTATAAAGTATGAAACCAGCACAATGCGGAACTTTATCCTCCGTTTCTCCCTCTCCCTTTGAAGATTGACGTGAAAAAGAGATGGTGTTCTAAATTCAACCACGAGGAAGAGGAGGAGAAGTCGCGGCGGAGGAGGAGGAGGATGATGCACGTCATGACAGACCTTCAAAGAACAAGGCACACTACCAGTCTGCATCCAGTGTGTTTTATTACATTGCAATACAGTAAAGATAAGCAAGACTTTTATAATAAAGTGCATTACCAGCAGCTGTTACAAGGTATGACACCAGCACAGTAGGCAACTTTGTCTTCTCTCTCTCTCTCTCCCTTCCAGCGGGCCAGCGAAGAGGAGGAGCGTATTGGGGATGAAGAAGACATAGTACCACCCTCTAAGAAAAAGGTAGCCTAAATGATGACATCCAGTGTGTGGTGTATTACATACATACATTACATGAAATACAAGATGTGGAAGTTTCATGTTTTAAAGGACAAATACACTGTTTTTCAATATTTTACTATGGGACCAGCTTGGGATAGTGGTATGCTGGTCCAGCATTAGGTGCTGGTTGCTGGTCAACATATGTTGTCTTTTGAATGCTAGTATAATCCCAGCAAGACCACAACAAAACCCATGTTACATATCACATTTCTTAGTGCATATTCATAGTTAAATAAAGACCAAGACAATTTTCTATAGAATTGCAATTCACTTTTTAATAAAGGAATATCCAGAATGTTTTACATGGCTTTCTATATTTTATATATATATATATATATATATATATATATATATATATATATATATATATATATATATATAATATATACACACACACACACACACACACACACACACACACACACGTTTGTTTAAAATACTTATTGGACAATGACATTTGCCATCACACTAATACACACGTGCACAAATAATGTTACACAATATAACCTTTACAACACACATTTTTGGTCTTAGCTTCCGCTCTCGCATTTAGCGAGTAACAAGTAGTATGTGGTGGCAATGACCATGTTTTAAGAGGTGTTACCCGGAGTCATTTGCCTTTAGACAACTCCTGCTCAGTCTTCTTTATTCTCTGAAAAATTATAGAAACAAAATAAACAAAACTATATAACACTCATTTGTTTATATTGTGCAGTGAACGAGTTACGATAAAACAGCTACATTTACGGCATTTAGCAGACACCCTTATCCAGAGTGACTTACAACTGAGGGTTAATGGCCTTGCTCAGGGGCCCAGCAGTGGCAGCTTGGTGGACCAGGGGTACTTGGGTAGCTTGGTGGACCTGGGGTACGAACCCATGACCTTCCGATCAGTAGCCCAACACCTTAACCAATGCGTGCAGTTCATCTTTGTACAGCGTGTCGTGAATGTGTTAGCATTTAGTCTAGCCCCATTCATTCCTTAGGACAGGGATGAATTTAGAAGTCATGTTTCCCTATTTAAAAGACATTGTTACACGAGTAGTTACACGAGTAAGTATGGTGGCACAAAATAAAACGTGGGGATTTTTTAAGCAGATAAAAATGAGAACTATATAGTATGGCGGAAGAGCACTTAGTTTGCAGCATTTCAACCTCTGGCGCAGTAACATCACTCCTCCTCTCAGAGTTTGAATGAGAGGGGAGAGTTCACAGGAGTGATGATACTGCGCCAGAGGTCGAAGTGCTGCAAACTAAGTGCTCTTCCGCCATACAGTATAGTTCTCATTTTTTATCCGCTTAAAAAAACAAAAAAAAAACAATCACGTTTTATTTTGTGCCACTATACTTACTGGTGTAACTAACGTAACAGTCATTAAATTCATCCCTGTGGATCCTACGGAATTAATGGGCTAGACTAAATGCTAACTGTCACGCTGTGACACGGTGAGACAAAAGGCGAGTGGGGAGCCAAGTGCAGTTTTCTGTTTAATGAACAAAACACAGATGAACAGGCAGGCAACACAAGGCAGAACACGGAACGAAACAGAAACAGGCAGGCAAAACAGGTCATAACACTGAAAAGGAACAGAGAACAGGAACAGAGCAGAGAACAGCATACACCAAACACCAAAAACGACCAACAACATTGAAGTGAACAGACAGAGTATATATGGTGAACGAAAACCAATCACAAAACAGAGACAGACAAGGACTAAGACAAAACACCTGGGGAAGAGATTGAATGTAATTAGTGTCCATGGTAACAGATAGGTGGGCAGGGTCAACAATTAACACCAGGGAGAGACGGCAGACAGAAACAAGGGGAAAACACAGACAGACACATTACACTAACACATTCACGACGCACTGCACGCATTGAAAATAGACAGGAATTTATAATTTCCTCTAAGTTGTGGTAAGAACAAAGTAAAAAAATTGAAAAAAAAAAACGGTGTAGCTTTCCTTTAAGTAGGGAATAACCACCAGGAGGCCGGACAACCAGTTACGTATAGCCAAGTGGAGGCATTTCTGCCCTTGACCTCTTGTCACCTTCCTTTTACACCTCTCGTAACATCCTCCCAGCCAATCAGAATCAACCTTTTACAGAAGTTATATAACAATTAGCTGTTCTTCTGTCTTTCTCGTAGACAGCTGCTGAATTTAGAAAACACCTGGATGAACAGATGTGGGAGAGAAGGAAACTCAACCAAATGCAAATAAATTAGCAGGAGTTGAGAAATGAAGTCCATTCTCTTAAAAATGAAAATGCACGTCTGAAAGACAATCGTAAGTATTCCTAATATTTGTTAGCAGGGTTATTTCTGGAGATGGATATTGCGGTGGCAGAGAAGTATAAATGTAGAAATTGTGAGGCTGAAACATGTGTTTGGCAAAATAAATGCTATGATGTTAGCTGGTGTGGTAGTGTGCTCATCTAGCCATTGATAAGATTCAAATTAAAATTATATTCATTTGTCTCTTTCTGGAGGAATTCGTAGACTGTTAACAAAAGCCATGGCCTAGAGAACATACAGTTCATGACAATAAATGATGCTTCTCTACCTTCAATGGCTCAAGAAGGCAATTGGATCCAGAAAAAAAAACCCTGGGGAATTTGAATTTGAAAGAAATTGGAGAAAGAAAATTATGTCCACAACCAGGTTTCCTCTGCAGAACCTTATAAATGGGCTTTTGAGGGTTGTAGCTTGCATTCACAGCTGCAGGAAATGTCTTTCGAAGAGTAAGGGCACGGAGTTGCTGGGTGCCATTTTGATCTAGTGATTGTAATTGTTTTTCTTTATATAACCTCTTTCTAGAAATCCCTCAAATGAAAAGTGACCTCACCATTATTGCTCAAAAGGTAAGTTCCTCTGATTTTCATTGCTTTTTAAAATTGTTTCTCAAGCAGAGCTGTAAAGACTTGTGATGTTTGGGCTGATTGATAGTGTTAATTATTTGATGTATTTGCACTTCAATAAATTAAAGAGAATAACTTTGTCCTCTATGAACAAGACTGGAAGGACTCCTTTAATTTATTGACATGTTTAATGTTTTCCAAGCTCCCCCTGTAAATAAGAATCTATAGTGGCTTGCTGGGACGAATAAAAATTGTTGAAGAATTTTACTGTTTCTCTCTTCTCTAAGACTCCAGAGAGGAGACCGAGCCCCGAGGAGACTGAGCCCTTTAAAGAGAGTCCTATGGTGACCGAGTGCTTTTGAGAGACCCCACAGGTGTGTGTAACCCTTTTATGCCTCAGATTTTTCTGTACTTATTTTACTTAAGGCTCCAACTGAGCTATAGGGATTTTTATGTTCGGATAGTAGTGGTAATATGTAATTTACTTGCCCCATATGCATAAAATTGTTAGAGAGTTTAACAATGTTTTTCTTCTCTAACAAGACTGCAGCTGAGGCCTCAGGGAAAACACGGGTGAATAACATGTGTAGTAAGGATGGGTATAAACCGTGTGCTTTGTAGGAGCCAATTAGTGTTATAGGTGACAATCATCCTTTCCTCCTGCCCCCCTTTGCTCCTCTTCACCCACTGTCTTCTCTCCTTCCCTACTCCTTTCCTCCCACCCTGTACTCCTCTTCTCCTTTAACGTTTAGTGCAATGATTAATTTGTTTCATATCTTTATTATTAATCTGCATTTATACATAAAAACATTAACTATTGGGAAGCCAAGCATAAGAATCAATATGAAACATGAAAAAAGTTTCTAAAAGTTGCCAATAAATTAATATTGTGATGTGAAATTATTTTTCAGATTGAAGTTAAAGGGATCTGGGGTGTTTTTCCAGGCAGAAGCGTGGAAAGCAGCCCGCCTTACCAACTCTGCTACTGCCATGGTGCGGAATCTGCTGCTGGGCATCTTTGATTTTGAGACTTTGCTGAAAAGCAACCTGAATGGTACAAAACATGTTTCTAATCTCTTCTGTACTTAGAAAAAAAAAACAAGTCAGTCATATTCTGTGGAATAAATTATGTTTGTGTGCGGGCATACCATCGCTTTTTTACTCTGCATTTTTGTATTTCCTTGCACAACAAGAAAACCAGAGGGGATGGGGAGCAGCTGGTCACCCTTGACAAAATTAAAAAGGTAGCCATTAGTGGTGAGTAAATGCATAATGCGTTGAGAAGGGAAAACACATCTTTTAAGACATTATAAGTTCACCACTTTAACCATAGCCTACTTGTAACAATGTTTATTAGGCATCAATGGAGACTGCAAAAATCTAGGGCACCCATTATTGTTACCGTTTCTGCTTGGGGCCTATAATACCAATACATCGCTTGCTCACTTCTTGATCCTACCTTTCCGCTTCTAAAGCTACATTTCTGGTGTATTGCACTGTAAGGTGTGTAGTCCTCTATTTTGTAGAACATATGGGGTGGTTTCCCCAGACAGGGTTATCTTATACCAGGACTAGGTTTAATTAGGAAATATAGTTTTAACAAGCATGCCTTTCTAAAAACATTACTTGTGTACATTGAGGCAAAACAAAGGGGACTGATGTATTTTAAGATACGTCAGTGCAAGTTGTTTTCAGTTTGGACAGCTCTTACATTTTAGTCTAGGACTAGTCGAATTCCTGTCCAGAAAACCACCCCTACGTGTTGCAAATACCTCATAGCACTAGTTGTTGTCGTCTGAATTGTTAATCAATCGTATTCACCCCTCCTCCACCCTTAATCCCCTCTGTCCTGTGTGTGCCTTATTTTGTCTATACCGGTAATTGATTTGCTTGATTTTAATGCATATCTTATTGCTCTTCAGGTAAACCTTGCATGGCAGCTCGCCGGTGTGTGAATGGGTCAATGGGAGGCCATTGTAAAGTATTTTAGGTACTGTTGAGTGCAGAAAAATGCTATAAAAGTGCAGCCCATTGACAAGTCGATATGTTTACATTACAAGTTCCTTACATCAGATTAAATATTTGAGGGTTTGGAAAATCTGAATCAGTTTACATGGAAACAAATAGTCAAATCATGACGTGCATAAACATGCACCAAGCTTTATTCAGAATAATAGCATTGACATCCGCAGAGCGGTCTTAATTTCCCTAAAACAACTGCAGCAAAAGTTGTACTTCACTTGTGTCTTAAGCAAATCAATAAACGCAGGAGTGGCTAAATTTTTTTTATCCATGCATTTTCTCTGCTTTGGATGTACATGATTGACCGTGTGGCTGTTAACAATGCAGTCCTCATGACGGACATGTGCATATGAAAGAACGATGCCGCTAAAAATAAAGGGGGGGTGGGGGTGATGTTCCCAATCAGAAATTCTTTCAGATTTAACAGAATACAATCAGAATCATCCAAGTGACCTGTTTACATGACGCACTTTTTATCATGATCAGGCCTTTATCCAAAATGTGTCCAATCACAGATGTACTGTAAGCACTTTGGGTTCCTGATGAAGCACTATAATAATAAATTATTATTATTATTATTATTATTATTATTATTATGTTGGCTTTGTAGAAATCATTCTGATTTCCGTTAAAAGCTTATTATTATTAATACTAATAATACTACTACTACTACTACTACTAAATAATAATTTAGAAAAAAAAAAAAATGCGGCCTAGGGCTTTCAAGCCACATGCAGCAAATTCGGATATGTCTTAGACCCTGGTCTGAAGTTTGTTGCTCCTATTTTTCTAAGCGATCGGAATTCCCGGTACGGAAGCTCAAAGTGGCCTTTTTTCCCCCATAGACTTCCATTATAAACTTTTAAGGTTTGTAACTCGGCAAGTTTGAGCCGAGGTTAGTTGGTTAGTTGGTTACACCGAACTCGGACAGGTTCTTTAGGACCTTACTCCGGACGAAGTTTTTATTTCGGAGTTCCGACGGATCGAACATCCCATAGACTTGAATAAGGAATTCTGAAAAGTCCTCCAAGCTCTCACACACACAATACATCCAATATTAAGAATTGCATGTACTGTTCTATGCAGTATAAGTAGAATCCCATAATGACTGCAGTATTGACATGAAATTTGCACAACATGGACATGTGACATTTCAAAACACTCAGCACAATAAGGGGAACTACCTCACGGGTATTCCGATCACATCACATGCTTATGTCTGCTCACCTCCAAAAGTATTGGCACCCTAGCGGTCCAGTAGCTTTCACAATCTTTGTCCACTCGCCTACAAAACGAATACTTGCACCGTCAAAGCCAAAATCAAAGTTTGTCGCGATGAACTTTACAAATCTAGTTATTTTTGTCTTCTCTAGATGCTACATTGAAGTGGCCGGCAGCCAGCCGAGGGCAGATAGGCACATCTATTAATTCGAAGCTCACGGAGCTGTGAAGAGTAACAAGATAATTTTTTTTTCCTGTTCAGTTTTGGGTCTTATTTTTGTTCTTGTACTATTTGATTGTTCTTGAGTAAATACATAATGTACATTTCTATATTTTGGACTTATGTTGAATAGCAGGTTTTTGGTCTTATTTTTGTTCTTGTACTATATTTTTTGCTTTGTACCATTTGATTGATCTTGAGTAAATAATGTACATTTCTACATTTTGGACTTATGTTGAATAGCAGCTATGGATTTTAATTTTACTAATATATATTATATATATATACACTGTATATATATGAACATATGTATATATATGTTCATATATGTACCTATATATGTATGCACGTATATACTGTATGTGTACATATGTACACGTGTAAATATATGTATGCACGTATATACTGTATGTGTACATATGTACACGTGTAAATATATGTGCATATGTACATATAATATAGGAATACGGCCAATTTTTTATATGTCTATATTGAAACACATGTTTATATTGGTTATTTCCATGTGGGCTTTTTAAGGAACAGAACTGCCATTCTCAACAACCCTCTGAATAATCCTCCTAACACTGAACCATACATGGTGGGGGCTCCTTGAAATCCCGGGAGTGCATTTCCAGCTTGAGCAACGTAATAATCTATGTAGGTCTGTGGGTTAATGGGTTAATCATTTTTACAAATGGAAGGAATGATTAGCTGGTCTGAAGTGTAGTTTAGCTATGAACTTCGCGCAAGTAAAAGGTGTGTTTGTTATGATCCGACTTGACTTCGATCACAATATCTGTAATGTGGTTCTTGATGAGCGGCACGTAGTGTGGCTTATTGTAAGAAATACTGATGACCGTTTTCACCCGGTATATGTATGCATCTGAGTAGCGGGGCAAAGCTATCACCGACTCTTTGGTACTCGATAATGTCCCTGTATACATACATAGTGTAAAATCCGACGTGAATATCAGCGGGGTGCGGTGCTTGAGTCGAGCTGAGTTAGAGCTTTATCCGGGGTCAAGCCGAGCGTATATGCTAATTTTCTGTTGGTTTTGGTGTGTCCATACGCATTTTTTTTTCCACAGGGTTATAAAACTATAGTCATGCTGAGTTTGGCAGAGATTGACAACCAGTTCTTCAATATTTTTATAATATCCGTAATTTATCTTAAATACTACTGTGAACTTCCCTGCAAGAAATGCAACACGTAGAGTCATCCTCGGACAATGTATCCCAACTGCGAACACATTGAACCTCTGCAAGCGAGTCTCCTTTCAAATCAATGGGTTTGGCAAATTTAGTCATGTAGTGAGATGTTTTGTTATTAGGGTAAATGTCCTTTGACGTGTTACTCGGAAGAGTCACATAGAATCCACACTCGTCCATGGTTACAGTTAACAGGCATGATTGTGATGAGTCTTGAAAAACCCTAAGTGCAATGTTTACTACATCTTCATCAGGAACCCAGGAATTAAATTTATCAGGCCATCCCACCCACTTCACCAGACAGACCTTTTTCCGGTTTTGAATCTTTTCAGACAGGATTTTCTCTATTTTGAATGACTTTTCATTACCTATAATGATTTTTTGTAACTCAGGCTCGTAAAAAGTTCCCTCAATTTTTTCACCATCATAGTCTCGTAATTTATATACAGGAGGTCTCTAGGGATCCGCTCGGAAATTGAAAAAAATATTCATCTGTAAAATTTTGCTCGTATCCTTTTTTAAACTGTCCTTTCGAACAGGATATTCCAACAATGTCACCGGTTGTAAACTTGAATTTTATTTTCTTGGGTTTTAATGACTAGTCCATAAAGAGTTTTAAATACTATGAAAGAATTGGTTTCAGTGACCTCAACAGGTTTCATTTTGATGCTGGAATGACTGTTGTGGTTATAAGCATGAACCATTTCCTGCACCCTGTCAGTGTATTTTCGCGTGTCAAACGCTGTAAAATATTTGCGTCCTCATTACTCTCGACAAGCTGCTCAAGTCGACTAAATCAGCTTACCATTGTTCATCTATGTTTTTCACAAAAACCTTGTTTCTTTTAAACTTTGTAGACACGGTTTATGAGGAGTATGCATCTTGCTCAGCTAACCAGTTTTTTCTCTCACCATCATTAACTCTTTTTTCAAATTCTCTCAACTATAGCCCTTTGCAAACTCTCAACACCTCCGTACGAGCCGGGGTCAGATGGCGTGTAATACACATTCTTCAACAGCTGCTCATTCATTTTGAAGTATTAGAACGTCAATGATCAAAACACCGAATAGTTTTAGGATTTTATTTAAAAAAAACACAACTAGTTTTACATTTTCTGCATCAAAAAAAAATCAATCATGTAATATTTAGTAATATCAACATTCCTCTTTCTGAGCAGTTAAAAAACAAAACAAAAAAAAAAAAAAAAAAACACACCACATATCAGATACATAGGTTAAGATACATAATACGATGTTCATGAGTTTTTCTAATGGATAAACACATTCATTATAACAAGGAAGATGATTAGAGTAGAGGCAAACTCAGACTTCAGATCTTTCTCGGAGACAGAATAGACGCGGCGCGCTTTGAAGGTTCCCATGTGTGACGGTTCGGGCGGCTCCAGAGCCGATTGAAAGGTCCAGTAATCCACAACTTCATTCCTTGGTCGCTGCAAATTTCTTTGGTTTTGTCTTTAGCTTCATGTACAACAGTTTTGGTGTTAGACTCATTCTTCCAGTCGCATATGATAGCTTCAGCTATGCTGACAATATTTTCCACGGATGGGGTGTTTTATTCCACACAATTTCAGAGCCTTTACCAGAGTGTATTTCAGCCAAGGTTTAAACAATTTTTTCAGCAATCTGAAGGCATTCATGTGCAGATAGTAGGCTTCAAGCTCAAACAAACGAGAGTGTTTGAGTTGACTCGGGTGATCTATTGCACATCCGTGACAGTTATCTCTCAGATCTTCATCAATAATCCGGTCCAAAAGCTCAGCCATGACACCTTGGAAAGACAGCCGTCGGTTTCATCATCATTTGAATGCTGAAAAGTCAGATTTCTATTTCCGAGTGATTCACCAGTATTTTCTTTGTTTTTAGAACTAGAACGGGTGTCGTCATCTTTATCCAAAAATAAAAAAAAGTAAGGTAAGAATTCCTGAGACATTTTCACTCGTCGTTGCTCAAACGGCCGATACATTGTACACAAATGCAACTGTTTTTAAAAACACTTAGTGGGATGTGATGTGGGTGGTACAGATACCAGAAGGCGGCGGAGGGGGAGTGTCACTGCTCATCAAAGTTTAATCGTACTCAGTCATCTAATTCAGCTTTTTTTCGGAATAATCAGTTTGTTTAAAGTAGCGTTGTAGATCGTGCCAGCTGATTGGATCAAACCTCACTTTGTATTTCTCTATCAGACATGAAGTCACCGAAAATCATTGTTGATACAGTGATAGCTCATCCTTTGAAAGATTTCTTGCTTCAATGCAGTATATTTGGTGACGAGTTGTACAGTCGCCCCACCATTTATGCTTGTAGACCTCTGGTGGAAAATCCTCTCGAACAATGTAGTCAAAATCCTTACACCATTTATGAAAATTTGCTCCATTCACTCCGATCAAAAGTTGCAACCTCAGTAGCTTTGCTCCAGTGTTTGTGATCAGGTATAGATAGCTTGAAAAGCGTTACGTTGTTTATTCAGCATTGAAGTGAAAGCCGGCTGTACATCCATTTGACATCACCCAATACTGACTACTTTCACGTTCTAAAATCTCTGCAAAACCTGACTTAGTATATTTTCACATTTTCTTTGGTGCATCAGGACAAACAGCCATAGCTATGCTCAATGAATCACACGTGTTGTACGCAGAGGGGTAATATGGTATTTGAAGACTAAATTCGAGGGGGGCGTGTGCTCAAGGGGCGCATTTGCTCACGGGGCACATTTGGACTACTTGGAGTCAAGACATGCATCTGTCAGATCAAAAGGTATGACCTTTGACCTTTATTATTTTCATATCACTAATGACAGTCAAATACTGTCATAACAGCTGTCAGGGTAATAAAACTGTCAGCTGAAGGTATATGACCATTATATCTCTCTAACATTGATTATATTTTTGAATGTCATACAGGTCAACTTTGAGCAATATGATGGCATAATTGCTGCTGTGAATGTCAATGTACACTGGAGGTTTGTGGTAAGTAGCAAATAAATATCTTGTTAAATACATATTACACATGAAGACATTCCAATATTAAGGTTTCTGCACATTTTAATTAATTGTATTCTTTTGTCTTTTTAGTATGTCCATGCTGTTTCAAAACAAATTTGTGCTTGACCCTCAATGTGGAAATGATTAAAAGGAAGCAGCCACACAGGCCTGTAAAAAATTTTGAGTACATTAGCTCACTTCAAACAACCTGTAACTTTTCTGCTCTGTCAAAATACTCTGTTGGTATGTTTGGGAGTTTGCAGAAGAACACCAAAATCACAGTGCATTGTTTTTGTGCAACAGGGAATTCTTCAAAATGAGGAGAAATCAGCATGGAAGAGAAGACTGGGTAGACACCAAATGGCAGCCTGGCGCAATGGACCATACATTTCAGGACTATGGTTAGAGCTATGGTGTGTTAATATAAAGAGTTGTATACTTAAACTTTATTTTCAGCTTTTTCCACAGTCTGTTTAATATTAATGTAATGCTTTTTGTGTAGATGGCCACGCAGGTTGTAGAAGACTTTCCAAAAATTACGGAAAGCATTGACATAGATCCCAGCAAGGAAGGGATGTGGAACTGCAGGAGAAATATGGCACAAGACTTTCTAGCATCAAGTATTATAGCTTTATGTCCTGTTTATTTGTTTGACAGACCATTTATTAAAATCATAACCCTATCTTCATTTTAAATATTGCAGTCTCAAGGGAAGAATAGTGTTCCATCTGTGGGCAAATACCTGAACCAAAAAAGGACGAGATTTGTGTAATCAATGTGTCATGATTTTACTAGTGACAAAATGGGAAGTCAATTTAAAAAAGAACAAATCTAACGTGCGGTAAAACTAAAATTAGCATAATCATATTTAATTATGATCATTTGAGCTATAGTACACATCTATCTGTAGATCTGTTTGTACATGTATATCCAATCGGCTATATATGGCTACATCGGCCAAGTTTTGATTTTTGGTTTCTAATGCAATACATGCAGAAGTGATGTAACAGTATTCATGTAACACACTGAACACTGGCGAAAACAGTTATATCTTTAGGATGTAGAACATGCAGATAATAAGCCTAGCAGGGACAATTTTTTTTTTACTCAGAATTTGTGACATTTTGTATATTTTCTTCAAAGACACATCAACCAGTTCAATAGCTATTTTTTCTTCAATGAAGAAATATTTTGTTGACATGCTCAATTTCTACTAGCAGTGTGCTGTGAAGATTTTTCAATACATCATCCAGTTCAATAGCTTTTCTTTGTATGGCTGAAGTGCTCTGAAACAAAATGGACTTTATGCAACAAACAGGGGCCTGCACAAAAATTCTTTTATAAATCCTGGTTAGAGTATGTGCATTTCCACACCGTCTCCTCCCCGAAATCACCATATGGAATTTGTTACGTGCCAAGGCATGTATTTTGCAGGTGTTTTAATTGCTTGTGTTACAACAGATTGGCTGTGTGAGCGCGATGCATTTTACCCAATACCGGTCAGTGCAGGGCGGAGATGCAGTGTACGAACACCACCCCAGGAGACGTCCGTGACCATAAAAGCGAGAATGTCGTATCAACTCATTGTTGGGTTGTTGGAAAGTTTTCGGAAAGTTATCTGCTGTGTATTTGGCCGTTGCGATTTTTGTTGGTGACCAATACTGTTCAACATACGGGGCTGGAAGAGGTAAGAAGGGGCGTGCTCATACATTGTACATCATGTAGTATACTTCCGGTGCCTCCCCCTGTATTCTAGTTAGTGAAGGAAGTATAGCATAGTTAGGATTTTGTTTTCACTTTTGTTTGTAGATGAGCGTGACTAATATAAAGCAGTGTTAGGTAAGCGGGTTTTGACTTTGTTTTTTCCTGTTGTAGAATTACAAACCATTTGTATGTATATATTATTGTAAATATAATTACCACTTTGCACAGTAAAGAAAAAAAACTCACCAGAAGCATTGTGTCCACATATGTCATTACTGTTGTTGGCAATTTATATTAACTATCACACTGAACCAGTTAGTCTTTTCCATCCACCTTGGTCATCACTAGTTGCTGACTGAGAACTCCCTAGACTTAACTCGGGGTCGTAACACAACTTACAACGCCTAGTTTTACTATGCATAACCTTATCTACATATTATTTCCATGCGTATTCCCATTCACGACACCATGTTTACCACTGTCAAAAGGTACAAGACATTAAGGAAAAAGGAGATGTGTCTTGTACATGTAATTTGTACCATACATTAATTTTTATTACTAACAATCATCTAATAGTGCCTTGTTGTTTCAGATGAAGTATCTAAATATCCATAAAAAGTAACAGTTTAAAATAGTTATCAGAAATATTTTAGAACAGAGTTGATATTCTTTTACACCCGCCAAACAGTATTTAAATTGTTTAAACAACCTATTTTTGCTATTAGTGGAAACAGAAAGGCCTGTATTTATTGCAGTGTATATACAGTCTGACTAGGCAAGTCACTGACAAAGCATTTAAAATGGGAACGTGACAACACCGTGCAGCTGTCTGTGGTTGTATTGATTCAACTGGACAGTGGACCGTCCAACCAATTATTATTGTTAATTATTGTGCACCTACAGCACTCAAATAATATATATATATTATATATATATACACACATACACATTTCATATATACACTTATTCAGTGCACACACACGTGTACTGAACTACTGTACAAGTTTATTGTACTGAGAAATATGTTTCATATATTGGAATCATATGTCTATCATATTTGAATTAAAAATTGTGTGCAATTGTTTTATTCCAAAATGGACTGCTTGACCAGCAAAAAAGAACTGACTAGGACACTTAGCTGCAAGGAGTGGAGCTTCCCCAGCAGATCAGTGTGGCAAAGCCTCCACTGAAAAGGGCTCCCAAACACATGGAACATGGACATACTCCCAACCACATGGAACATGGACAAACTGTTATCAAGTTCCAGGATCTTGCAAATTGAGGGTGAGGCAGTAATTCGCCACCACAAACATGCAAGGACTGAGGTATAACATTCAGATGTAGCTGCACCTAGCACCATCCTGGCTCATGTGGCATGTGAATCATGGTCTGGAGTAAAGCATGATCCTGTGTGGACTAACGGACCTGGATTATTAAAATCAGCAGACAACACATCTCAGGGATGGTCATCTGCTCCACTTGGTTCCCATCAAAAAAATCCCATCAGCCCCAACAGCAAAGTCTCTGGGTCATACATCATTTTTCCAGTCTTCAACAATCAGCTCCAGTCCCGCAGTCCCAGAACAAACAATGCACATGGAGACTGCAAAAAGCAGAGCTTGAAGACCAAGAGCTTGTGGCAAGAGGGAAGCCAGCAAAAAAGTGTCTGTGTAAAGAAGGCTACCACATAATTTACTGGCCATAATCAGACTAAAGGTAAATGGCACTGTCCAGCATTTGGGAAGACCATTGAACAGTGGAAAGACTTTGTAAATTCAAGGAACATTTATTTTGTCTTTTTCTAGCAATTGATTATAATATTTTTGAACCTTTGTAATAAGTGTTCTAGTATTTATATAAATTGTAGTTATAATAATAATTGATAAATTAGTAATAGTTGAAGATAGATATATATATTTTAAAATAATTCATGCTTGTGTATTAGTGAATAAAATGTGTTTGGAGAAAAAAAAGCATAGTTTTAATTTCACTTTTATGGAAGTTTACAAAGAATTTATATTAAATAAATTTAACATTTATTAATTTGTTTTAATATATATTAATTTTTGAAAAATAATGTGAAAGAGTGAGTATTGTAGAAAACATTCCCCTGTCCTGCACGACAAAATCCCCTCCCTCTTCCTTTCTTTAACTTATAAATTACCTCTCAGAGCGCTACACGCGCTGATACGTATTACCGTACTGACTTTGGCACAGACTATGTCCGAGCGCCGAAACTCGGCATCTTAAATAGCGGCATGCACAGGTGTCGCGAGTTGCGCTAATTGCAGCTACGTGACCGAGAGCCTATAAAAGAGGCGTGCTGGTGGCCGCGAGTTTGCCTGACAGTGTCAGGGTATATTCTGGCAAATGTAGCACACGCCGTTTACCAACTTGCGATGGGTAATTCACAAAGCACAATATTCCTTCCGTTTACCCAGCACGAGATCATAGAAAGGAATTAAAAGTACAAGGCTCCAGGTGTAAAAGGCGGGGCAACATTTACCAAATTTCTAACTTAAAGTTCATGCAAACATATATTAATAGACAGGTTTCAGTCAAATATTTATGGTTTATTTAGCAAAATTCAGTGTTATAAACATGCATCCTCTTCTATGTTAAATCTATATTAAATATTCTCATAAAAGTGAGCCTCATGAATTTAGGAATCAAAATAAGAGGCTACTACACCTGTCAGAGGAAATAAAATTTATTTTTGTGCCCTTTAATTTATTAATATTTTATCATATTTCTATGTTTGATAAATCCATTTGTGTGAAAATGGTATCACAAAAACAAGTAAATTGATGCTGAATAATAATTATGATTCGTATAGAGGGGGACACGGGAGTGGATTTTCAAACTTCTCCCGTCCCATTCCCAAAAAAACATTCCCGCCAAAAAAAAAAAAAAAAACAAACTGGGGAAAATCTCATCCCGTCCCAATCCCAGAAGAATGACTCCCATTTCCTCCCGCTCCCGCGCCCCCCCCCCCCCCCCCCGACTTTTAATTTTCGCAGATTCTAGTGAGTGCACGGGGAAGACTTTCAATTCAGTTCAATTCAAGTTTATTTCTATAGCGCTTTTTACAATCGACATTGTCTCAAAGCAGCTTTACAGAACATAAACATAGAACAAAGGGTTATTATAAGAATAATATAAAGATTAATAGAATACAAAATTCAAGATTAATATTAGATAGATTTAGTTCACAATGTGTATGTATTTATCCCCAATGAGCAAGTCTGAGGTGACTCAGGCAGCAGTGGCAAGGAAAAACTCCCTTAGATGGTAAGGAAGAAACCTTGAGAGGAACTAGGCTCAAAGAGGAACCCATCCTCGTATGAAGATGCCTTCTCTTATTTTATTGTGTGGAGCACATTTACATTTACAGCATTTGGCAGACGCCCTTATCCAGAGCGACGTACATAAGTGCTTAAATCTCTAACATTGAATACATTAATGCTGGTTCACTAGGTTACGATACCATGAGTTTAAAACATTTGTTCAAAGTTACAATGAAAGTGTCAAAGGTTGTTGTGTTTTTTAATGCAAAAGATAAGGAAAGAAGTGCTAGTTGAATTGTTTCCTGAATAAGTAGGTCTTCAAGTAGGCGCATGGGTGTGTGGAGCACATCATTCATTTAACCAGCCATACCAAAGCAAACAGATTATATTTTTATTTGAATCAAAGGTATATTTGTGTATTCCCGGTCCCGCCCATTCCCGCTGACATTTTTTCCTATCCCGTTTAATAGTGATTTTGTTTCCCATCCCACGGGATTCCCGTGACCCGCGGGAATCCCGAAAAAATGTCAGCCTCTAGTCTCGTATTAGTATTTCTTTCAACGGCTCTGATAGTCTACTAAACCACATATGATTGATCAAACATAATAACCGCGCAATTTGAATTTTTACGCACTTTTAACTGACACAAGGATATGTAAATATCAGATCATTTATCAGAGCTTGGTATGCAAAGGGGGAATTCCGTTTGACTTGTGATCAGTAACGTTACGCCTCATAGAGGTCATTTCACATAAATACTTTGATAAAGCATTTCACTGAAATATGTTTGTTTATTATTACCACCCAGCCCATGTACTGGATTATCAAATAATGGTATTGACAAACACATTTACAATAATTATGTTTGCAAATGAGGGGGCATGGTGGCTTAATGGTTAGCATGGATAGTTCGGATAAGCGGTAGAAAATGAATGAGTGAGAAAGTAAAAATTATACTTAGTTTTAGGGAGGCTGAGATCACAGACAGGAGGACTGAAGCCACCCTAAATAAGGTCTAGAACTGCCCCTGCTGTATACATATATCTGCACCTAAGGATATTACAAGCCTAATTACTAAAAACAACGCCTACTGTTTAAGTTTGTATTCTTCAGCCTTGGTAAAGTGCAAAGTGTCCTTTGTGACCTTTTTGTGTTGTTATTTTTACATATTAATGATGACCAAACCAATTTTTCACACACACAATAATAATAAAGTAAAAACAATATCATTGCACAATATTTATCTATACATATTTTGTTGCAGAAAACTATTACAGATTTGACAATAATGCAAAATTAAAGTTACATCATTACACATTTCAAAATGTCAAAAGTGTGGCTTGCCCTCTGTGCCATCTGGCAACTCTGCAGGAGGCCATCCGTTTGGAAACTAGGTTAAAATCCATATTAATGGACTTTTATTACATAAAATAATATTTTATTACAAAATGGAGGTTATGCTTTGGTGGGGTTGTTGCCACTGTCTTATTTGTTGAATTCTTTATACTTAACTGGTTTAGTATGTACTATGTTCCAGATAGTTTGTTTTTTTAATTATGTTGGCTTTGTAGAAGCCAACATTGTTTTCCTATTTAAGCTTAGACACAAATTTATCAAGAGTAACTCCTCCTAGGGCTTTCGAGCCACATGCACCAAATTCGGGATATGTTGTAGACCCTGGTCTGAAGTTTGTTGCTTTTACTTTTCTAAGCGATCAGAGTACCGATACTTCTGGTACCGGGTCTCAAATTGGCCTTTTTTTCCCCATAGACTCCTATTATAAACTTTGGAGGTTTATAACTCGGCAAGCTTTCAAACTATCTACACCAAACTCTGGCAGCTCCTTTAGGGTGATACTCTGAACAAAGTTTTACATTGGTGTACCGACTGGCTTTTCGGCTGTCCCGCAGCCCCACCCCCAAAATATGCAAAATCAAAACACTTTTTACAACATTGACATGTGACGTATCAAAACACTCAGAACAATGAGGGGAACTTCCTCATGGGTATTCTGATGACGTCACATGATGTCACATGAACATGAAAAATTAAGCACGACATGGGCATGTGACGTATCAAAACACTCAGCCCAATGTGGGAACTTCCTCAAGAGTACTCGAATAACATCACATGCTCATCTCCAGTTGCCTCCAAATGGCACCCTAGCTTTCTGTCCACTTGCCTCCAAATGTAACACTGATCCTTATGTCCACTCGCCTCCAAAAAACACCGGCCTTTGCAAATACTTGCGTTGTCAAAGCCAACATCAAAGTTTGTCGTGACAAACTTTACAAATCTAGTTGTGAAATTGATTCACAATTAAAGACTGAAGCATAGGATAACCTTTCAAGGATAGATCTTGTAATAACTATATAACTTATAAAAACTTTGTTTGTATTGTGTAAGTCTGTTATTGAATTACTTGTACTGCTTCTCATCTTGGCCAGGTCACTCGTGTAAATTTTAATCTCAGTGAGTTCTACCTGGTTAAATAAAGGTTAAATCAAATAATGAATAAATAAATAAATACTAATGGTTAATTGTTTTCTGTTTTTTCTCTCCAAAACTTGGTTAAGTTACAGTTCCTTTGACAACTTGGTGTAGTAGCCTATCTTTTATTATTTTGATTCCTAAATTCATGTTTATAACATTGAATTTTGCTAAATAAACCATAAGTATTTGACTGAAATCTGTCTATTAATATGTTTGCATGAACTTTAAGTTTGAAATTTGGTAAATGTTGCCCCGCATCTTAAATCTAGAGCCTTGTACTTTTAATTCCTTCCTATGATCTCGCGCTGGGAAAACGGAAGGAATGTTGTGCTTTGCGAATTACCCCTCTCGAGTTGGTAAACGGCGTGTGCTACATTTGCTCTGCCGATTGCGAAACCGTAATAGGGAAACCGTTTGCCAGAATATACCCTGACCTGACGGGTACCGTGACGTTAAGTGCAGCTTATCTATAAACATGCATTTGCATTGTATATGATCAGATAAATTTTGTTAACTAAATGAGATTTTTCATTTCAATTAAAACTTTCACAATGCTTCTGCAGTAGGCTACAGACTGTAATATCTCCTGTGTGCCTTTTAGATCATGAACATACACTGAAAAATAGAGCATGAATACAGTAGGTAGTAGCTTCACAATGAAATAATATATATATATTTTTTAATTTTGCTTAATATTCATTATTAATAGCTTTATTTTTCCTTTTTATATTTTATTAATGAAAATAATTTCTTAATCTACAATTAAATATTTTTATCAAATTTAAAAAAAACTTGTATTTTTTACATTTTGTTTAATAATTCATTATTAGCTTTATTATTTTTCCTTTTTTTATATTTTATTAATGCTTGTTGACAATGATTATGAAAACTTTTTGTTCTTTTTAAACAAAAATAAACAAGTTAAAGAAACATCAAACACGGAGCTACAGTACATCCTACACTACAGAAAGTGACTAAAGACAAAGAAAACTAATTAGGGCCCGAGCACTGAATGGTGCGAAGCCCTATTTTTTGCTCGGATTAATTTTTTTATTGCACATATTGGGGTCCCTTAACATGCTCAAAATCTTAAAATTTGTCACACATGTCAGAATCGTGCGACACTAGGCTCCAGCAAAGGTTGGAATACGGGCGTGGCAGGGGGGCTCTGTAGCGCCCCATGTAATGCAAAAACAAACAATTGTGCACAGATCGGGCAATTATGTACGCACATGTACGAGAGTTGGTATGTATATAGATCTCATCGACCCGAATAAATTTCACAATCAAACCTATTAGCTCTGCCCAACAGGAAGTCTGTCATTTTGGATAGTTTGAAAAGTGCCTGTGGTGAACTTTTAAATACTCCTCCTAGGGAATTCATGCGATTGACAACAAACGTGGGGAACATGATGCCGAGACATTGCACTTGCTAAATTGCGAGGGGATTTTTGATATCTCGAACGGTGCTCACATGGCGAGGCGACTAAGTTATGGCGAATTCAGAGAAACAGGAAATGTCAAATATCTAAAGCAAAAAATCTCTTATTGAGATGACATGCGGTGTGTATGTTCGGCCAAGGATTCCGATCGCATTGATGTGCTTATTGTGAGTCCTGGTTATAGCGCCACCAACAGGCCCCAGGAAGTGTGTCAGTCACAAAGGTGGATTTTTTTCACAGTTGCATGCAAATACTCCTCCTAGAGGATTCATGCGATTGAATCCAACAGTGGTGAACATGATGCAGAGACATTGTAGATGCTACATTGCAAAGGGATTTTTGATATCTTGAACGCTGTTCCCATGGCAATGCATCAAACTTTACTTTCACTTTCAGGCATATTTATGCCTTACAGTTGCAAGCGGTGAACTTTGAAATACTCTTCTTGGAGAATTCATGCAATTGGCACAAAATGTGGTCAACATGATGTCGAGACATTGGAGATGATAAATTGTGAAGGGTTTTATGATATCTTGAAAGCTGTTCCGATGGCAACGTGTCAAACTTTACTTTTATTTTCAGGGATATTTAGGGTTCTTGGCGTGCTTAGATCATACAATATTGTCTGATTTTAAGCGATAGCAAACTGGGTCTCATTCATTAAGCATGTGTACACACAAACTTGAGATGTGCATACAGATGTTTTCACAAACAGTGATTCAACAAAAACCTTCCTATCAAATTCAATAAAAACTAAAACCACTAGTACATAAATCACATAGGCTATAATGTTTATAATAATGTTGATACATAAAATTTGTATGATTAGATTTTATTATAATATTTTCATTTATTATTATTATTATTATTATTATTATTATACATTACTGTCTGTTTTATTTTAGATACAGATACGCATCTGTCATATTACTTAAATGGCATATTTGTTACCACCTCCAATACTTTTTTAATGTTACTGCAGTCGTTGGACAGCACTGGCTTCCTTTAGTGACAGCAGAACCTCCCAAATAAAAAATGCAAAGCATAAATACAAAAAACATACACTATTAGCAAATGAGACCCATTGTATTGAAATATAACAGGAAGGCAGTGCAGAGCACTTTACAATGAAGATTGGATTTTAGATTTCAGGTCCCAGGCACCCTAAACTTTGGCATCTACTCTTCAATCAACCGATGAGCAACCCAGTTTTACGATTTTTGAGGGCTACATTCCACAGGGTCACACACACACACACACACACACACACACACACAACTGGCTCCAGAATGACTGGAGCCTACACAAAGTCCAGATAACAAAATGCCGCTTCTCTGATTGAACTCGTAGGGGCCCTCAACCAGAACACACACACCACAACACAATGAGACATTCCTTTTACTAATAAAACAAGTAGACAAGATACTCTAAGATTCTTATTCTTATAACCCTGTTGTAATGTGTTTCTTCTGTTAAGGCTTGCCTGAATTAAAATGATTTGCTCCTTACTCTCCCGACAGGGGCATATTTTATTCATGTGTCAGAACACAACACTATTAATATCAGTTACACTTTGATTACTGATCTGTGTATGTAATGTACCGCTGCCTTTATACAGTCATTCCCTTTCATGTTTAGTATCCAAATGACCACAAAATTATTGGTTACTCATCAAACAATGGTGTAATTTATTTGAGCACTAAAGGCGCCATACCGTCTTAATGCACCCTGGATCAAACTTTAAAGTCATCTAAAAGTTTGATATCTAAACCATGCCCACAGACATCTGAAACAAAGGGAGTTTTTCCCTCCGAAATCTCAGGCCGTATTATTGGCCATCTCCGAAAAGATGGGTGGAGTTCGTGACCTTTAAATTGTCACAAACACCACCAATCCGTGGTCAGACTTTCGGAACAGCTTGGAGACGACTCCATCTTCTTTCAAAGAAGTTCCAGCAAGCTTCACTTCCAAGAACGACAACTACTCCGATCTTCAGGAGAACTTGGAAGAACGTCTGACTCCACCGTAACTGACTCTTCAGAGATTTCTCTGTTGCATCCGGACTCTTGTTCAGTAAGCCAATGCAAGTAACCGTTTCCTTTACCAACCAATTTAGATGCGTAATTTTAAGTAGGAATCTTTCATTGAATCTTAAGGTGAATTTAAGTTTCTGTGACGATTTCCCAGTTAGGGTGTGATTTAATTTTGAAGTTTAAGATTGCCATTCCTTTCCCTAATTTCTTCTTATCAGTCTTTCTTTTCTTTCCCCAATTTTAATTTCTTTTATTTTATTTTCATCTTTGTTTTCCCTATTTTCTTTTGTTTGTTTGTGTAGTTAGTTTTATATTGTGTTTCTCATTCATTAAATGCCATATTTTTGTGCCACAAGTGATTGTCTCTGAGTATCGTTCACAAACTTAAGGTACCTGCAACATCTGGTCTGAACTACATGCTCTAAGTTAATTTGATTTAAATTACGGTATAAAGTAAAAGGGAAGTGAATCTTTCTTGGCTGGGAAGATACCTCCGTCATTAGAATTAATAAAGGTTACGCGGCCTGTTCGCCAGACGAACAGTTCAAATAAGTGTAACGTCAATTCCATTACCGTTAATTTCAACTTGGGTTAAAATATTCAGGAGTCACTATAACATGTTTTAATTACTTATAAATATTTACCTTGCTTCGCGAGCCAAAATCGCTACATAAAATGGTGGAGAATGCGGGCATGTTGTTCAAACTTTGCTTTGTGAGCTAACTCGGCGTCAATTTACTTGTGTTGATTTACTGTGCGCTTGTGGTGAGCGGTCGCAACGTAGACTCCGCTTCACAGATCGCTATTTGATTTTATTTATTTATTTTTTCTTTTTATTTATGACTCACGATTAATCAAAAAAAAAGAAAAGAAGAATTTAACTGCAGTCATAATATTAAAAATCCCTCGTAAAGACGAATAAATCTCTTTACTGCACATTTTAATATCAAAATCAGCTGTGAGGACGAAGAAATCTCCCCACAGTTCGATTAAAGATTGATTTGAGCGTGTTCCTCTTATCATCTTTTAAAGCCTTGTAATTGTAGCGCTGTTGAAGTCATTGGGTGTTCCAGTTTCGTTCAACTAGACGATAACACTCCTTTAGGTTTAACCATCAGAGAGAATGTACTGGTCACATTCCATCAGCTGACAGTTTTATTACCTTTTTATTACCCTGACAGCTGACATTATTGATATGAAATTAATAAAGGTCAAAAGTCATACCACTGGCCTGGTATATGTATGTCTTGACTCCAAGTAGTTAGAGTCCCCCTTTCCCTCCCACCACCCTGTCTTTCATATTGTTTTAACACCATTGTCTGGTTCCCGTAGACGGGTGATAAGTAATTAAAACAAGGACATATGTTTTTTTTTAAAAAAATGGGGTTTTATGACCCCTCAGAGGAAGCAGTGTTGTAAAACAAGTCCATATGTTTGATTGACTAGATAGAGATAGGTACTTAAAACTCGTGTTTGATCCAGGGGTGTTTTGCGATAGGGTTACCCCTCCCCTCAGACCGGATGGTTTTCAAATCAAGATTATGATACCTCCGCTGTTAGGAGCGTCTCAGTCTGATCGTTAGTCAATGGGTGCTACCTATAACGTCACACATGCGCACACGCACCTGAACAAACGCTCGTGAGAAGAAAAAAGGACCACACCCCTCCCTCGAATTTAGTCTTCAAGTACCATATCGCCCCTCTGCACATGAATGCCTTCAGATTGCTGAAAAAATTGTTTAAACCTTGGCTGAAATACACTCTGGTAAAGGCTCTGAAATTGTGTGGAATAAAACACCACCCCTGGAAAAAATTATAGGCATCGCTGAAGCTATCATATGCAACTGGTGGGATGAGCCTAGCATCAAAAGTGTTTTAAGTGAAGCTAAAGGCAAAACCAAAGAAATTTGCAGCGACCAAGTGTATGAAGATGTTGTGGATTACTGAACCTTTCACTCAGCTCTGGAACCGCCCGAACCATCACACACATGGGAAACTTCAAAGAGCAACACGTCTATTCTGTCTCCGAGAAAGATCTGAAGTCCGAGTTCGCCTCTACTCTAATCATCTTCCTTGTTATAAAGAATGTGTCTATCCACTAGAAAAACTCATGAACATCGTTTTATGTATCTTAACCATGTATCTGACGTGTGTGTGTGTGTGGGGGGGGGGGGGTTCTTTTTTTTAAAAACTGCTCAGAAAATAATGTTGATATTACTAAAATATTACATGGTTGATTTTGATGCAGTAAATGTAAACTAATCAAGTATGTAACTTAGCCTAAGTATCTGACGTGTTTTTTTTTTTTTTAAACTGCTCAGAAAAGAATGTTGATTACTAAAATATTACACAGTTGATTATTGATGCAGAAAAAATAAATAAATAAAAATTGTAACACTAGTCACATGATGTCTTTTTTTAAAATAAAATCCTAAAACTATTCGTTGTTTTGATCATTGACATCATTGACAAAATGAATGAGCGGCTGTTGAGGAATGAGTATTACACGCCGTCTGACCCTGGCTCGTACGGAGGTGTTGAGAGTTTGCAAAGGGCTATAGTTGAGAAAGTCGGTCAAAGAGTTAATGATGACGAGTTAATGATGAATGGCAAGCTGATTTAGTCGACATGAGCAGTTTGGCGGAAAGTAATGATGCAAAATTTTTGATAACGTGTATAGATATTTTATCTAAGTACGCTTGGGTGCGTGTGTTATGAAACAAGCTCGTTGGTGAAGTAACTAAATCTTTTGATTCCATTCTAAGGGAAGGTAGAGTCCCAAAAAAAAATTACAAACTGATCAAGGGAAAGAATTTTTTTAACAAAACTTTTCAAAACTTAATGAAAAAACACATTATTATACATTTTGCCACAGGCACCAGTCAGAAAGCTGCAGTGTGTGAAAGGTTCAACAGAACACTAAAGACCAAGATGTGGAGATATTTTACAGCGTTTAACATGCGAAAATACATGAACAGGGTGCAGAAAATGGTTCACGCTTATAACCACAACCGTCATTCCAGCATCAAAATGAAACCTGCTGAGGTCACCGAAACCAATTCTTTCATAGTATTTAAAACATCTATGGGTTACAGTCCTTAAAACCCAAGAAAATAAAATTCAAGTTTAAAACCGGTGACGTTGTTAGAATAGCCCGTTCGAAAGGACAGTTTGAAAAAGGATACGAGCAAAATTTTACAGATTAATATTTTTCAATTTCCGAACAGATCCCTAGAGATCCCCCGTATATAAGTTATAAGACTATGATGGTGAAAAAATTGAGGGAACTTTTTACGAGCCTGAGTTACAAAAAATCATTATAGGTAATGAAAAGTCATTCAAAATAGAGAAAATCCTGTCTGAAAAGATTCAAAACCGGAAAAAGGTCTGTCTGGTGAAGTGGGTGGGATGGCCTGAAAAATTTAATTCCTGGGTTCCTGCTGAAGATGTAGTAAACATTGAACTTTTTAATGTTTAAAAAGACTCCTCACAATCATACCTATTAACTATAATTGATAACCATGTACGAGTGTTCCGAGTAACGCATCGAAGGACATTTACCCTAATAACAAAATCTCAATATACAACTAAATTTGCCAAACCCATTGATTTGAAAGGGGAGTGGGAAGTATCCCTTTCAGAAGTTCAATAGGTTCACAGTTGGGATACATTGTCAGAGGAAGACTCCACGTGTTCCGTTGGCTGGAAGGAGGGTAAAGGAGTAAGATAAATCATGGATATTATAAAAGTATTGAAGAACTAGTTAAAGAAATCAATGAAGTAATAAAAATATCCAAACTCAGCATTACTATAGTTTATAACCCTGTGAAAAATTAAAATACATATGGACGCCTAAAAAACGTATTTCTTCAAAACCATCGGAAAATTAGTGCATATGCTCAGCCTGACCCCGGATATAGCAATAACGCAGCTCGCCCCTGAAGCACCGCACCCCGCTGATATTCACGCCGGATTTTACACAATGTATTTACATATGGACATTATCAAGTACCAAAGAGTCGGTGACAGCTTTGCCCTGCTACTCAGATGCATACATATAACGGGTGAAAACAACCGAGTAATCAGTATTACTTACAATAAGCCACACTACGTGCCGCTCATCAAGAACCACATTACAGATATTGTAATCGAAGTCAGATCAGATCAAAACAAACGCATACCTTTTTACTTACGGGAAGTTAAACTACACTTCAGGCCAGCTAAACATTCCTTCCGTTTGGGGAAAAAAAAAAAAAAAGATCGAGAGAGGACAGGTTAACCCACAAACCTACATAGATTATTACGTTGCTCAAGCCGGAAATGGACTCCCGGGATTTCAAGGAGCCCCCACCATGTATGGTTCGGGGTTAGGAGGATTATTTAGAGGCTTGTTTAGAATGGCAATTCCTTTCCTCAAAAAAGGATTTTCTATAGCCAAACCTCATTTAAAAACAGCAGCAGTGTTGTTGGCGATGTTATGAGCAGCATTACCAGTAAAACACAAAACCGGAATCAGGATGGGTCGGGTCTTGCCTTGATTTCACGTGGAAAATCCCAAAGACCCCCAGGACAATGACACGTGATTCCTAATAAAAGACATAGGGTAACTAAAACTAAGACCAGTGTTAAAAAGAACAAGGCAAGAGTCAACAAGCATCAATATGTCTCTCAAAAAAGAAAGCTGTTGAACATTTTCTAAAATCATGGCTCTCTTACACAGACTATCCACAGAGTGCACAAAGTCCGAATTGGATATTTTCACACTACCTTATACACAGACGAGTATTGAAAACACCTATATCGAAATACCCCCGCTTTCTGCTCTGACAGACAACGGTCCTCTGGAGTTCTTCATGGTTGGAAATGGTGAAGATTACCTGGATTTGAACAATACATTTATTCATGTTGCCTGTAAAATCATGAACGCTGATGGCACCAATATAGCTAACGACGCAAAGGTGGGGGGTTGTTAACTATCCTATAGCTTCTCTTTTTTCACAAGTTAATATAATGCTGGGTGATCGCCTTATTTCTCAATCTAGCAATACATATCCGTACCGAGCAATTTTTGTATGTCTCCTTAACTATGGAAAGGACACCTTGGAAACACAATTTTGTGCAGGATTATTCTACAAAGACACAGCAAGATATATGGATGCCACTGACCCTACAGATCGCAATGAAGGTCTTAAACAAAGGGCTCAGTTTAGTGCTGAAAGCAACACTTTTGACCTCATTGGTCATATTTTTTCAAGATAAACTTTTAATGAACGGCGTCGATTTGAGGGTTAAAATGGTTCGAAGTAAAGATGAATTTTGCTTAATGAAGGAAGGCAACATAAATTTTGCTCTGAAAATTCTCAACGCATCTCTTTTCGTGAACGTTTCTGTATCACAGTCAGTGAAACTCGGGCATGCGTTGCTTTCTGCCACAGCTAAATATTCCTTAGAGAGTTTCTATGAAAACGTTCAGTCTGGCCGCTGGGAGTCGCATTTGTTCGCAAGAGAATCTTTTCCTCGGACCTTTGCCTAAAACCATAATATTTGGTATGGTGGATAACGACGCCTTCAGCGGGGCATAGAATAAAAACCCTTTTAATTTTAAACACTACGACGCAGAGTTTGTAGCTTTTTATGTAGACGGTACTCAATATCCTGTAAAACCATTTAGATCCGATTTCCAATCCGATAATGCGGTTCGTGAATTCTATTCTTTAATTTTAGCATCAGGAAAGCAATTAAAAGATCAGGCATTGGTGATAAACAGAGAAGAGTATTCACATGGGTATACTTTGTTTGCATTCAATCTGAATCCTGACGACGACTGCGGTCAACACCTGTCATTAATAAAATCAGGGAACATGCGAATGGAACTCAGATTTCGACAGACCCTACCGCGAACGGTGAATCTAATAGTCTATGCTAGTTTTGACAGCATTTTAGAAATAAACAACCAAAGAAACGTACTCATAGATTACCAGTAACGTATGGATACCCGTCACAGCCAGAAGAGGAAGGAGACAGACCCGTATGCAGGATAGCTTCAAATGAAAGGGGTTTAATAAATAATAAAGACAAAGACGTAAGACGATAACAAAAGCAATACAAATGAAGACACTTAACAAAGACTAGACATGACGAGGGGTAAACGTAACTAATGATTCCGCGCTGCACTCGGCAACGCGGCCCACTTAAATATAAAAAAGACACGATGACACAATAAGGATCAGGTGTGAAGACAGGGAGGGGCAGACAAAGGCGGGGCAGACACGTGACGAAGAAGAAAACAAAAACAGCACGTGGCCAAAAGTCCGGGTTGAGTCCTGACAATACCATAGAACTAACTAATGTTATGAGAAGCTGCCGCCGTCTAGAAAACATTCTCGAGGGGTTGTGGCTAGCGACGAATTACCTACAATCCCTCTGAGAAAATTCCTAGTCATGTTCATTGTGAATACACATCCGAGACACATGCCGGGTGAGCACTGGTTAGCGTTATGTCTTAATAACGAGTTTTCCGGGGAGTTTTTTGGTAGGGTGGAAAGAGCGGACTGTGCGCTCTTTCCTGATTCTATTCAATACTTGTTGAGTAAGAACTGTCGTGAAATAAAATAACCCCGTTCAAGTACAAGATTTTACTTCAGTTTGTTGCGGACAGCATTGTGTATATTTTCTGTGTCACAGAGCTAAAGGTCATAAGTTTAATAGTATAGCAAGGATTTAAATGGAAATGACAAAGCAGTTGTGTCTTTTGTGGAAAAAAAATGTATCCTAGAGTAAATAAACACTCGTTTAGTTGTGTGCAATGTGTAAACTCTCTGAAAATGTTTCATTCACCTGTGTAGTGTACTATTTAATCATGATGCTTCACAAGAAAATTCTTACTGTATAAATATTTTATTGAAATAAAAAAAAAGCAACAATACAATGGAGCAAACGTAATCATCATAGGTCATTTTCAAAAATTAGGTATTAGGTATTGTTGAAAAGGGTATATTTAGTCTAGCTACAGTATGCAGCAATTCTGTCCAACCTAACGGTCTCCAATTCTCTGAAACCTTATGAGGTGCCATGAGATTTTTAAGCAGATCCACCATGTGAGATCCTTTGATCGTGTTCCCGTTAAAAATAAATTCACCCTAGTCATTCCACGAAGCAGCATCGCCTGATTTTAAAAGTTTTTCCATAATGTTTGAGGTATTTCTTTTACACCTCACTGAAATGCTAGCAAGCACCTCATGTGTGATCTCATCACCGCGGGGTTGTGAAACTTCGGTCGCAGTTGCTTCTGTTTTGCTTTCTGGCGTTTTTGGTAGTGTCAGAGTCAGTTGAGCTGATTCCTGATCACCCAGTTTAACCAAGTTTAAAAACTTTTGCAGGACTGATGTGTAGAGTTTTACCTTGTTGTATTCATTCAGATCCGTCCTTGACCAAATTTGACGCATTGCTTCGTCCAAGTTGTTTTCAACAGTGTTTCTTAAACTCTCTTTTTCTGTCACGCTCTTTCTAAGTTGTCAAGTTGATGTTGAGGGACTAAATACATTTTCTCAGCTGTCTCCATGTTAACTGTTATGGGATGCTATCAAGCTGCTTATAAACGGGACAGCAACGCTGAGTAGTGGTAAAAGAAAACCTCCAGTTTGATTAATTACTTTTTTCTTTTCTACAGTTGCTATTTTATCTATGAAATGTTTTATCCATTTTTTCTGCTTTTTTAATTCTCTGTACTGCTTCGCTGTTAGAGGGATGGTACCTCTGAGCACGTTTAAAGCTAATTCACATATGCTAAGAATGAGTTCTGTAGGGGTGTCTCGCAATATAACTTTTCTTTTCTGGGGTGGAGCCTCGTGTAACGCTTTCAACGAAGTGTTTTTTTTTTCAAGCTTATAGACATTGTTTTCAGTGTAGCGTCTGGTACTGGTCATTTTAGATTTTATGTCCCAGGCACCCACAACCGGCTCCAGAATGTCTGGAGCCTACACAAAGACCAGATAACCCCGTGCGGCTTCTCCGATTGAACTCGTAGGGTCCTAAACCAGAATGAACACACACACAATGAGACATTCCTTTTACTAATAAAACCCAAAGATAAGGTACTCTAAGGTTCTCATTCTCATAACCCTTTTTGTAATGTGTTCTTTTAAGGCTTACCTGACTTAAAATTATTTGCTCCTTAATTTCCTGACAAGGGTGTATTTTTTTTTTTTTTTTTTTCATGCGTCAGAAAACATTGTATTTAACATTCAGTACACTCTAATTACTGATCATGGAATGTTAATGTATACCGGTTCTAATGCTGTATGCCCCTTTAAGGTCTGGTGTCAGAATGTATATGAAGCTATCGTTTTCTTTTTACTTCCCTAATGAAAAGTGATCTTGTTTTATGTTTCATTTTTGTTTCTTTGCCTTTATAAGAACACAATATCGTATTAACATCAGTTACCCTTTGATTACTGATCTGTGTATATAATGTACCGCTGCCTTTATACTGTCATTACTCTTCATGTTTAGTATCCAAATGACCACAAAATTCAGTTACTCGTTTTTAAAAAATGGTGTATTTGAAAAGTGCCATGAAAAGCGCCATACCGTCTTAATATACCCTGGATAATACTTTAAAGTCATCTAAAAGTTTGATGGCTAAACCACGCCCACAGACACCTGAAACAAAGGGAGTTTTCCCTCCAAAAATGCTGACCGAAGTATTGGTCATCTCCCCAAAGATGGATGGAGTTCGCGACCTTTAAATTGTCACAAACACCACTAATCCGTGGTCAGACTTTTGGAACAGCTCGGAGACGACTCCATCTTCCTTTAAAGAAGTTCCAGCAAGCTTCACTTCCAAGAACAACTGCTCTGATCTTCGGGAGAACTTGGAAGAACGTCTGACCCCACCCTAACTGACTTCAGAGATTTCTCTGTTGCATCCGGACTCTTGTTCAGTAAGCCAATGCAAATAACTGTTTCCTCTACCAACCAATTTAGATGCGTAATTTTAAGTAGGAATCTTTCATTGAATCATTAGGTGAATTTAAGTTTCTGTAACGATTTCCCAGTTAGGGTGTGATTAATTTTGAAGTATAAGCTTGCCATTCCTTTCCTTCCTTTCTCTAATTTCTTCTTTCCAGTCTCTTCCTCCCTTTCCCCAATTTTAATTTCTTTTATTTTATTTTCATCTTCGTTTTCCCTATTTCTTTTGTTTGTTTGTGTAGTTAGTTTATGTTGTGTTTGTCTCATTCATTAAATGCCATATTTTTGTGCCAATTAAGTGATTGTCTCAGAGTATCGCTCACAAATTAAGGTACCTGCAACATCTGGTCTGAACTGGTATAAAGCAAAAGGGAAGCGAATCTTTCTTGGCCGGGAAGATACCGCCTTCATAGAATTAATAAAGGTTACACGGCCTGTTTGCCGGACGAACAGACCAAATAAGCGTTCCGTTAATTTCAACTTAGGTTAAAATATTTAGAAGTCAGTATAACACGTTATAGGTACTTATAAATATTTACCTTGCTTCATGAGCCAAAATCGCTACATCAGTAAAACTTTTTCTTCTTCTGCTTCAGAACATACACAACTGATTTTTCTTGTGGTAACAAACCCGATCGGAGTCTGAAGTCTTCTGGTGTATTCAATTTTAGGTCAACAAATAAATAACTGTACGGTCTGGTGGTGGCATCTTGAAAACATTCTAAAAAATATTTCCTGTTACCCGGATACATTTGTTGAGCTAGCACACTGATCTGTAATTTATCTCTAGGGTTTTTAAAAAGAATCATGTAATCGGTGTTCAAATTGATTGTTCTACTTGCCTTGGAAAAAAACAAATTCTGAACCAGATATGTGATGCTCAGATTTCTGTGATGTGTGTAAAAGCTTTTTCCACCTCCTCGTTTTTAATCGCAGATTCCATCAAGTCATCTATTACTACCAAATTTGTTTTGCTGGGAGGAAACAGTTCATCATACAAAGTATCAGGGATTCCTTGAATAAAATTGTTTATTTTGGTCATCAAATCATTGTACAAAGGCTGCCAACATGAAAAAATCCATACAATATTTTCGGGAAGTTTGGACAATACCTCTTTACAATTTTCCAGCAGCATTTTGATAAAATAAGATTTCCCACTATTACTAGGTCCACATGCAATACATGAAAAGGACAGTTGCAGCCTCGTGTCAAAAGAAGTCACATTCATATTTTTCCTTGACAAATGCTCACAACTGTATGGCTACAACAATCAAACGAACAACATACAGACATTCATATATACAAAAAAAAAAACTATAGGTATCAATACCCGTAAGGGAGAGTTGTGAAATCAGGAAATAACACGTTCATCATACACAACCCTGAACCTTTTTACTTGCGTCTGGTTTCTCAAATGAAACCCCTTTTTATCTCGAGTGATTTGATTGTGCGACATTATACGTTGACTGGGTTTATCGGGGTATTTCACTTTATCGATCACGAGATCTGTCAATGATTTCAAATTGGTAATTTTGAGTAAATCCCTTAGCTTTCATTGTCGTTTTTCCTTTTTTAGTTTTGTAACCGTAGGTTTTAGGACCTGCGCTTACGAACTCTACTATTTGATCACCGTCGTCTAGTTTGCTGGTAAGACCACCCAAATAATCGCTCAAAGGCGGCATCCAATCCCCTTCTTTACTTTTAAAAATGATGCTGTCTGTGTACAAACAACGGCGGTTCAAACGATCCATCAGATTGTACAGTTAAAGTCTAGCATAGGATGTGGTGAAAATACCTACGAACACGTTAACATTCCCCAGTTTAATCATTCTATCGTCCACATAATGCCACTGCACAAGAGCAACCTCATCAGACAAAAAAGAGAAGTGACGTTGTAGACACCAAGAATATGAAGTTTAAAAATTCTGCAGGATCTCTGATCAGAGTTGTTTGATCTGTCCGGTCTTTGGCACATCTTGCCCCACGATGAATTCAACGCTAGTTTAGCCACAGATCGTTTGGCAGGATTTACGTTAATGTTATTTTCTTGCAATTCAATTCCCTCATTACACTCGTAATTTTTAATGTATTCACGTTTTGTGGATTCATCGACTGCCCAGGACGGATACCCTGAACTTTCCTGCTTTGTCTTGAGAAACATTTTAATGTAGTCTGTAAACAGGTTTTTGGATCCTTTCAGGAAAATTCCAGACTTCAAACATTTTGAATATTTGGTAACCTTTCTCGATGGCTTTCGCTAACTCGATGGTGGCCCACGTACCCATTAGAGCTCGTGCCTGGTCTGAATGATCGCAATGTTTTAGTTGTTGCTCGCTGCATGTTTTGCACAGAGGGAAAAGGAGTTTATTTACACTGTGCGGAAGAACTGGGGACCACAGACCTCTAGGCGGTAATACTTTTGCTCGAACTATTCCGAAATAATTATCCAGAGGTTCAAAGGCATGAAAAATGACTGTGGGGTGACCGATAAGATATGTTTTCAACTTGTTTACATACGGATAAAGTGACGTGAAATCGTAATAATCTATTCTTTCTCCAGGTTGTGCTACATAGTGTAAATGCAAAGCGTTTGTTCGACCGCCGTAAAGGGCATCTCGAGGGATTAAACATTTGGGGAAAGTCAAACTCTTTCAGAAAGTTTATCACTCACGTCGTTTTCCTTCATTTCATGCCACTCGTGCTCCCAGAGCGTTGTGACATGCGAATTGTGTGTGTCTTGCAAATACTTTCTTTTCCAACGACTTAACCCTGACATCACCAAAGCTAACTTTGCGGTTAAAAGGATGCGGTGATAAAAACAACCGAGAAACTCAAAAGCCTTACGCGTCTGAACCACTTCACAAAATCCTTCAACGAAATATGAACCGAACACGACTTCACCTTCGTTCAGAGCATATTGAATAGGTAGGTTGTGTGGCGGAAATGTATTTGAGCCACTGAATGGCTGGTGATGAGTAAGATTTCTTCCTGTTGATGTAATTATCGAGAGGTGGAATGGTGATGTTTTTTTGTTTTTTTCGAGAAACATTGTTCTAAATATCTTCAGACAAACGGAGGTAATCGTAATACATTTAAAAGGAACCACCACTGAACTTTTTCGAATTTCATTTCTGAAAGCTATAGGGGAGACCGGGGCTGGTTGTCTCGTGGGTTGGTTGTCCCATTGCTTATTCCAGACATACTAGGTGGCGCTGTGGTAAAATTTTGATATCAATCTGTCAGCCTTTGATAGCTTACTCATTTGCACTTGTAATTTTGCTGAGTACACTCAAAACATTGAGGTGAGGAGACAATTTTTTATTTTCATGGGTCAGAGTAAATTTTCATGTTGGTGTTTTTGTGTTGAGAGCTTGTAGGATATTAGTCATTCAAAAACAAAACACTCATTAAAAAGCCAAAAGTAGTAGCTTTGAGTCATATTTTAGCTATCAAGTAAAAGCCATGTGGCAGCTAGCTTAGCATGTTTGTCAAGAAGTCAGTTGGGGATGGTTGTCTCATAGCTTGCAGGGTTGGTTGTCACATGTGACAACCCACCCCTCAAGTATTAGAATTAGTTTTTTGTTGTTGTTTTTTTCAACTGAGAATGTGCAGACAGTGATATATTGTGTCTTTGTTGGTAGAATGGTCAGGAACTTCAAGAGAAAGACAAACAGGGGCAGAACACCAGCAGACATTATGCTTTTGGCTGTGAGGCAGGTGAAGCTAGAAGGCAAAAGCATATGTAGCACAGCTAAAGAATTTGATATTAACTACATTGACCCAGTACTGCCAGAAAATGTCAAATGATGACATCCAGGGTGAAGCTACCACTTTCTCAGTGCCTGTTGGCTATAGAAAAAAATCGCCAGATTTTCAACGGTCACCATGAACAGCAGCTGAGAGATTACATAATAAAGGCCTCTGAGACCTATTATGGTCTCTCTCCCAAAGAAGTGTGCAGTCTGGCTTACCAGTTTTCAGAGTCACAGCAAATTAATAGCAAGTCCAGGGAAGTATGGCTCAGATGTGTTCACTGCCAAATGTGGGCATACAAAGATTGTACCCCTGGCAATCCAGGGGCATACATTTGTCACAACTGTGATTCTTGTAACTCTGAATGACTCTACTTTAGTTCAAATTGTTAAGAGTATTGGATATGTGGACCTTTTAAGACTGTTGGTCTGTTTGTTTTTGTTTGCTGTTAGGCAACTTACATAATGAATTGATAATAGAGGTTTTAGCACTAAAACATTTTATTTTATTTCTCAAGACAGTAGACAATTCAAGTAACTGATCACCCACTTTAATCCTATTGTTTAAACATAAGGGGCATTGATGACACCTATCATAGGGGTGACATTCACATTAAAACTTATTTGCAGTTTCTAGCTTAAAAAACTAAAAAGTTACACATTATCGTTTTAGATCCCAATTTATCACTGAAATCCTATTGAACCTCTATAGGGACAACCAACCCCATACCTCGTGACAACCAACCCCGTAATGGGTGTAGCGTCTGGTACAGGTCATTTTAGATTTCATGTCCCAGGCACCCTAAATTTCAACAGCTACTCCTCAATTAACTGATGAGCAACACAGTTTTACACACACACCTGGCTCCAGAATGTCTGGAGCCTACACAAAGACCAGATAACCCCATGCGGCTTCTCCGATTGAACTCATAGGGGCCCTCAAACAGAACACACACACACAAAACACAATGAGACATTCCTTTTACTAATAAAACCCGAAGATAAGATACTCTAAGGTTCTCATTCTTATAACCCTTTTTGTAATAGTTTCTTCTTTTAAGGAAGGCTTGCCTGACTTAAAATTATTTGCTCCTTACTTTCCTGACAAGGGTGTATTTTATTCATGTGTCAGAAACAGCATTGTATTTAACATCAGTTATACTCCAATTACTGATCATGGCATGTTAATGTATACCTTTTCTAATGCTGTATGCCCCTTTAAGGTCCGATGTCAGAATGTATACGAAGCTATCGTTTTCTTTTTACTTCCCTAAGGAAAGTGCATTTTGTTTTGTGTTTCACTTTGTTTCTTTGCCTTTACAAGAACACAATATCGTATTAACATCAGTTACCCTTCGATTACTGATCTATGTAATCACACCACTAATCCGTGGTCAGACTTTTGGAACCGCTTAGAGACGACTCCATCTTCCTTCATAGAACTTCCGGCAAGCTCCACTCTCCAGAACCCCCAGGAAGAACGCCTGACCCCATTCTGACTGAGATTTCTCCGTTACATCCAGATTCTTGTGCCGCAGACCAATGCAAGTAGCCGTTTCCTCTACCAATCAATTTAGATGCATAATTATACATTCATTAAATGCCATATCTTTGTGCCATATAAGTGATTGTCTCCGAGTATCCCTCACAAATTAAGGTACCTGCAACATCGGGTCTGAACTACATGCTCTATTAAGTTAATTCAATTTAAATTACGGTGTAAAGTAGAAAGGGAGTGAACCTTCCTAGGCCGGGAAGATACCTCCTTCATAGAATTAATAAAGGTTACACGGCCTGTTCGGTGGACGAACAGACCAAATAAGTGTAACGTTAATTCCATTACCGTTAATTTCAACTTAGGTTAAAATATTTAGAGTCACTAGAACACATTACAATTACTTATAAATATTTACCTTTCTTCGCGAGCCAAAATAGCTACATAAGGTTGGTTGTAACATTGTGTCAGAGTGTCTTTCATGGTTAGTTACTTAATGTTACAATACATTCTAAAAGTAAACACATTTAAAGCCAAGACCCCAAGTTTTCATTTCATGTAGGAATTACTGCTGAAAGATTTTTTGAAGATGAGCAATTCATGCATGAGTAAAAATTGTGACAACCAACCCCTGTCTCCCCTACAACCTTTTCTCAAAATGTCTACGCCATTTACACAGTATTCATTCATCTCTTTCTTGAAATCAAAAACTGTCAGACACCGTCGCATACCACTTGAAAAAATCCTCTCTGTCTTTAGACATCATGTTATCCACACCATAAATCCGAGGTTCGGGGTACGGTCCTACATAGTTTTGATTTTCTAACGTGTTCCAGAAATGAGGAAAATAATCTTTTTTTTCTGAGAACCCCATGGCCTTAGGAAGATTGCTAAGCTTCATGGGTAAGAAAGACAGGCTATCGATGCATTTCTGATTGAAATCGGTATCAGTGAAACACAGTATCTTTCTGCCTTGTGCTATAATCTTGGGCGTGATTCCTTCTTTCACTAAATGGTTTAGCACAAGGTATGAATCAATCTCTCTAGCATTATGCGCGATAAAGGTATAACCTCTGAATCTCCCACGGCGGAAATGTCTAAAAAACGCTGCGATGCATGTCACCTGAAAACACCCATGTCTGACCACGGTAATTAATACAGCATAAGAAATTAGCTATACGAGTGCCAGTTTCCTGTCTAGTTTCAAAATCATAAAAGATATATCTTCTATTAGACTTTTCCCTCTTTAACAGCTGTATAAAACACCTGTGTTCACAATCTGTATCAAGTTTTTCACCACAGAATTGACACAAACTCTCAGGGCATCTTGCTGGTTTGAAAGAAAGAGAATCCTGCTTTATTGCTAGTTTTGTACACAATTACAATTTTACACTGTAAATGTGCCTCAAATTTACACACATCGGCAAAGGTGACTGGTGTGTTTTCAGTTAAACCTACATCATATTGGAGCTGTTTAGCGATTTATTATTATTTTTTTTCATTTTGAAAATCGCTTTTATCACGATTTAAAAGCTGTGTAACGCATAATGCAAAGTACATGTTGTCTTTATTGTAAAAAATGTCACATCTTCTTCTGTACAACTTCCGAATTGAATATTGTAGCAATTTTCTGTCTACAACCTATACCACCGTCAGGTGGTCGAACTATCTGTACTACCAGTTCAAGCGAATTATCCGTAAATGTCACGATTACTTTGAATGGTATTTTCGAGCATGGTCAAAAGACTATAAATCGATGGCTCCATTGACTAGTTGAATGTGAGATGACACATTGAGTGTAACACCTCTAATTTCAACGGTGACATAATCCTTAGGTGAAATCATTTCATTCGCAACTTCTACCACGCTGTTTAAAATCTCTAAAACATAATTCTAAAATTCAGCAAAACTGTTGACATTAGCGATAGAAGAAAAATTCACTCTTCTTATGATCTGTGTTATTGAAGTTGTCACGATTACTTATCCTAATATTACTATCTACACCATGGCCTATTTGATTGTTTTCAACACTAGGTGGTGGTGCGTTGTCAGCGTGGTCTAAGGGTACATTTTCAACACTAGGTGGCGGCACGTTTACTTATGTATCATTTACCATTTCAGGGATGTACTCGTGATCAATTTCGGGATTTTGCAGAACATTAACAGGTTGGTTGATTAAGTTAATGATATAGTCATTTAAAGAAATAGGACTTTGATTAAGACCGTGAAGCAAATCTTGTTGAGATGCAGGTTCTTGATGTTGACGGGTTACCAGAAGTGTTTCAATAACGACACTTTGTTCGTTAGATAAGTTAAAACTATCGTTCAATTGGTTTACAGCTTCTATCAAAAAAGGATTTAACTGTACAGGTTGATCTTGATCATTTAAGCTATTCTGCAACATTAACAGACTCTGATTTAATTCTAAGAACACGTCATGATGAGCCAGCTGTGTGTGACTGTCATCTGATGGAATGTGACCAGTACATTCTCTCTCTACCATCAGAGTAGCTAACTAATGCGTGCCTAATGCAGATCCAATCATAAAGATACTACTGACCAGTTGTTGATTGGTAAGTAAAAGGAGTCCCAAACCTTGATCAAGTAATGAATAAGAACAGCAAAGAAACCCTGTTTGCTTCATTATTTATTTATTTGGGGGGCAGCGAAGAAAACCTGACCCACCCACTGTGTGCCGTTGAGTGGCAACTGTTGAATTTGAAACTGTTGAATTTGTGGAAAGGAGAAACCTTTCCTCAGTTGTTAAACTGTGATTTGAGTAGTGTAATTCTTATCAGCTAATTCTTAAGACCTAATCTTACATATCAACAGCGAAGGAACCCTGTTGATTATATACTACTTCTATTTTATCTTTATTATTAAGTTTCGTCCTCTCAGTCTTTACAATTTTATAGAGGTAGCGAATAAAGCCTGCTTCCTTAATTTGAACCGGAAATAATACCGTCGAAATAAGGTCGCATGACGCGTATATGACTTCAGCGTGTGTGAACTAACACTCTCTCTCTGCCACCTGGTTTTTGTGGTTTGCCCCTTAAATTTTATTTAATTTTTAGTATCTTCGTTTATTATTGTTTTGTTCTTATTTTTAATTTTGTTTTGTTTCCCTTTTTATCATCAATTTTGGTTGTTTTTGTTTTACTACTATTAGTAGTAATTTTTTTTTCTGAATTTCGATTTCGACGTTTTATCTGTTTTTATTGGTTTTTATTATCATTATTTGCATCTCACTCATTTCTCCCTTCATTTATGTTCTTCCCACTTCCCCTCACTTATTTTAAATTAAACTTTAAACATATACACATTTGTGAAAATGCTATTTGTTTTCATTTAACCAACAGTCATCAATGATCATACACTATTGCAGCCAGTTTCACACTGCTGTGATAAATAAACACATTTGTAAAAAAAAATAAATTTTTTTAAAAATAGATTTTTGGCCAGACATTCTGACTGTATATAAGAGAATTTAGGTGACAAAAAAATAGTGAGAAACTCACAACACTATTCATGATTTGTTTTGAGATATGTAGTGTCTTGTACCAGTCATTTTAGATTTCATGTCCCAGGCACCCTAAATTTCAACATCTACTCCTCAATTAACTGATGAGCAACCCAGTTTTACACACACACCTGGCTCCAGAATGACTGGAGCCTACACAAAGACCAGATAACCCCATGCGGCTCATTGGGGCCTGCAAACAGAACTCACACACACACACACACACACACAATGAGATTCCTTTTACCAATAAAACCCAAGATAAGGTACTCTAAGGTTCTCATTCTTATAACCCTTTCTGTAATGTGTTTCTTCTTTTAAGGCTTGCCTGACTTAAAATTATTTGCTCCTTAATTTCCTGACAAGGGTGTATTTTATTCATGTGTCAGAAAACAACATTGTATTTTAAAATCCGTTATACTCTATCATCATATCTTACTGATCATGGCATGTTAATGTATACCTGTTCTAATGCCGTATGCCCCTTTAAGGTCTGATGTCAGAATGTATACGAAGCTATCGTTTTCTTTTTACTTCACTAATGAAAGTGCATCTTGTTTGTTTCATTTTTGTTTCTTTGCCTTTATCTTTGCCTTGATTAATGATCTATGTATGTAATGTACCGCTGCCTTCATACCGTCATTACCCTTCATGTTTAGTATCCAAATGACCACAAAATTATCGGTTACTCATTTTTCAAGCATTGGTGTATTTTATTTGAGCACGAAAGGCGCCATACCATCTTAATACGCCCTGGATCAAACTATAAAGTCACCTTAAAGTTTGATAGCTAAACCACGCCCACAGACACTTGAAACAAAGGGAGTTTTTCCCTCCAAAATCCTGACTGAAGTATTGGTCATCTCCCCAAAGATGGGTGGAGTTCGCGACCTTTAAATTGTCACAAACACCACTAATCCGTGGTCAGACTTCAGGAACAGCTTCAAGACGACTCCATCTTCCTTCAACGAAGTTCCAGCAAGCTTCACTTCCAAGAACGACAACTGCTCTGATCTTCAGGAGAACTTGGAAGAACGTCTGACCCCACCCTAACTGACTTTTCAGAAATTTCTCTGTTGCATCCGGACTCTTGTTCAGTAAGCCAATGCAAGTAACCGTTTCCTTTACCAACCAATTTAGATGCGTAATTTTAATTAGGAATCTTTCATTGAATCTTAAGGTGAATTTAAGTTTCTGTGACGATTTCCCAGTTAGGGTGTGATTAATTTTGAAGTATAAGCTTGCCATTTCCTTTCCTTCCTTTCTCTCTTCTTCTTTCCAGTCTCTTCCTCCCTTTCCCCAATTTTAATTTCTTTTGTTTTATTTCATTTTCGTTTTCCCTATTTCTTTTGTTTGTTTGTGTAGTTAGTTTTATGTTGTGTTTGTCTCATTCATTAAATGTCATAATTTTGAGCCACAGGTGACTTGTCTCTGAGTCTCGCTCACAAATTAAGGTACCTGCAATATCTGGTCTGAACTACATGCTCTATTGAGTTAATTTAATTTGCATTACGGTATACAGTAAAAGGAAAGTGAATCTTTCTTGGCCGGGAAGATACCGCCTTCATAGAATTAATAAAGGTACGCGGCCTGTTTGCCGGACGAACAGACCAAATAAGCGTAACCTTAATTCCAGTACCGTTAATTTCAACTTAGGTTAAAATATTTTGAAGCCACTATAACGTTATAGTTGCTTATAAATATTTACCTTGCTTCGCGAGCCAAAATCGCTACAGATATAAGGAGAATGTAGACAATTACTGTAGGCCTACTATAACCTTACCAAGCACTCCACAACACTTGATGCTGCAGACTGAATATTTCAAGTATTTATTTCAATACTTACAGTATTTATTACCATAATCAGTTAGAGTAATCAACCAACAATATCAATTACTGTAAACAAATAAAATCTATAGACAAATAAAAATTACTGCATGAATTGACTCTGAAGAAAAGTAAAGTAAAAGTAAACAATTGAAAGAAACCTACTGTAAAAGCAACTAGAATACTGTAACTATCAGTCTCTCCATCTGGCTGGAACAGTGGATAAGATTTCACCCACATCACAGGCTATGTCTTCATTGGCAAGGCACCGTTGGAAGAATCGCCTTGTGTGACGAATCCACCCCTGCACTGAAGCTGATTCAATAAGATCACATGCCTGTTCCATGGCCTGAATGAGGGGCAAATGGTCATAAGGCTGCAGGTCATATAACTTCCACCGCCACGCTGAAAAAATTCTTCTATAGGATTCAGGAAGGGGGAATATGGGGGAAGGTATAAAACTTCAAAATCAGGGTGATCATGGAACCAGTTCTGGACCAGAGCAGCCCGATGAAATGAGACATTGTCCCAAACGACAATGTACCGCATCTGGTCCACTTGGTGTAATGCTGTGACAATCTCATGCAAATCGGTCAAGAAATGCAAGTATCAGATTTGCATTATAGGGTCCCAGATTTGCATGGTGGTGGAGGACCCCATTTTGTGTGATAGCAGCGCAAAGGGTGATGTTACCCCCTCGTTGCCCTGGCACATTGGAGATTGCACTGTGCCCAGTTACATGTATTTCATGCTTCATGTATTTGATTTTTCTTTAGGATTCGACCTAATGTTGACAGAGAGACTCGTTGGATGTTATTGAAAATATTGTCATCATTGATGATATTGGCTTGGATTGCTCGTAGCCTGATACAATTATTGGCCAAAATCATGTTCACAATGGCGGCCTCTTGTGCACGAGAGGACACCCTTCCATCTTGGTGTCCTCGAACCTCAATCCTGTGTAAAAAAAAAAAAAAAGAAAAATAATTATATATATATATATATATATAATGTATGTATGTATGTGTGTATGTGTGTATATATATATATATATATATGCGCAGCCTACTGTCAAATGTCACAGTAAACAATATTGATTATACAACCTTCAGTTTCAATGTATACTGTGTGGTTAGCTTACCTGTTTTCTTGATGAAATGTCCGAATTACTGACGCAACAGTATTTCTGCTGAGATTTGGTTGAACTCTTTGTCCAGCTTCCATCAGTGTCAGTCCATGGTTGATAACATGGTCAATAAGTGTTGCACGGATTTCTCGAGTCAAATTTGGTCCTCGTCCTCTTTGTTCAGGTTCTATCACCTCTTCAAGTCCTTCTCTACCTCTTCCTCTACCTAGGTGTCTTCCTCTACCTATGCCTCTTCCTCTACCTTCTTCTCCTCTACCTCCTTCTCCTCTTCCTCTACCGCCTTGAGCTCCCCTCTCATTCTCACTCTTCTTCTTCTTCTAACTCCTTCCATTTTTGTTGAAGACAGGTGAACTCACCTACTGCCTTTTATAGCACACCTGAGTGCTGCGTTTTCAAATTAGCACGTGTGCTTCCACACCTGGTAGATGTGTTTATCCAATTCGTTCATTAGTGTGGTAATTGGCAATCCTGTGCTTTGTAATTACAAGGAAGTAACCTCACAATCCTTATCTGTGTCTAAGGTGTGAAAATGTGTGTAGAGTTTTACAAATCACTGTGTGTAATGTTTTGCAAATCTGTGGAGGTGTTTTGCTCATTGGAGTAAAATTTTGCTAATTGTGTGAATTTTAATTTTAGTGTGTAAACAATCGTAAAAAACTAATGTTTCAAAACACAGCTCAATGAATTGTAATGTACAAATCACACTAAACCATCACTATCAGGAATTCCAGTTCTACTACGTGCAGAGCCGGATTAACGCAAAGGCAAACTAGGCACGTGCCTAGGGCCCGATTGGCGGGATGGGACCCAGACAGAGGGACAAAAAAAAATGTATAAAAAAAAAGTTATAATAAAAATAAAATGTACAAATGTCCTATCTACAATTTTTCATTATTTTTTAATTAAATAAAAATAGTGACGGTTTATTTAAACGACTGTATTTATATTTATAAGACTGTATTTATATAGAGGCGCCAGCCAGTTAAGTCCGAGGAGACGTCAGCGGCGGTCAGACGTCAGAGCAGGACAACAAATATAGCAGACAGGTGTGTTTTGAGTAGTAGGCTTACTTTGAAGATGCTTTCGGGTGCGGCAAAACGTAAAAAGAAAAAAAAATGGAGAAGAACAAAAGAAGAGACAGCGGGGGGCTTTGCAAAAGTTTCTGTCGGGCAGCCGTCTGACAGCTGTGAATGCGGTGGAAGATGTGGCGAGAAATGCAGCGGAAGACGCGGAGGAAGATGCGGCAGAAGACACTGTGGCGCCCGTGTAATGACGTATAAATAACGAATATCAAAAAATAGTCTGATAGACTGTTTAATATACAACATAACCAATTTGTAACTAAAGACTGGGCTATGTAAAATGTGAATTAACTTTTATTAGTAACTAAGTTTCAGATTTCAATTCATAAATAACATCGATGGAGGGGGGCCCAAAAAAATGCAGCCTGCCTAGTGTAGTCCATTTATTTAATCCGGCTCTGACTACGTGCATGGAAATCAATCACAGCAAACTGTCCATTTAGCTTAATAATGGCACAGGTATTTCCATTCAATGTTAAAAAGCATGTTTCATATTGTTCAAACACTGTTTGCAGACCATGGACTAATGGCACACACACCAGCTGTTATCAATTCTCCATCATTCATATCTACAAATCCAGAAACACATTTACCATATTCAAACATGAACCTTTTTCTCATTAAACACATTCACAAGGAAGATCTGGAACACACAACCACTTCTGTGGTGTCGGATCACTAATACAGTTTTCATGCAAATAACCATACAAGTTATCACCAATAGTTAAAACATTATCTAAATCTTTTGTTTCCCATGAAAAGACAGTATGTACACTATGCATTGCCATTGCAGCTAAACTAATTGTTTTCCTGGCCACTTGAACCTGCTATCACCTTGATGAAATGAGCCACAAACACTGTCTTGCATTTGATGTACTGCTTTCTCCTACAACATCACTGTTCACACATGACAACGTATTTGGTGGTCACCTCTACATTAATTCCACTTATACTAAACTTAATAGCACCCAAGGTTTCCATTACATTTGATATGACAAAATAAATCTTGCCAATTTGTGTTGAAAACAGCACTACCCATATTTTATCCCAACTCACATGCATCGTGAACATTACAATCTACAACAGCATAGACATCACTACATCTGATAATTGCACATGTTTTTCTGTCAATCTTCACTAAACAAGATTCATAATTTAGAAAAATTGCTTGAAGTGTCTTGTACAATTCATGTCCTCTAGTCAGTGACTCCCCTTCTGCCACTTTGCACATTTTATTAAAAATGCAGTATTGCTCACTAAACTTTTTACCATAACTTTTACATTTAGCTATCTCTTTAACCAGTTTAGTTCCCTCAGCATAAATATCCTCAAGACAAAAAGTCTTGTTAGAAAAAAATTACTTGAGTCTTTGAAGTGAGTTGGCTTCCTATCTACAAAATTAGGTTACAAACTGCTGCTCAGCCAATAGAATACCATACAAAATACATTCAACATTTAATTTCATTACTATGTTCAGTATTATGTTCACAATTACACTAATAGCTACATCATTGTTTTCCAAAAAACATGAGCACAAGATGAAAACCATAGCGTCTAGTCAATGACCATCTAGACAATTCCAATAGGCAACAATTAAAGGGATTAACTTTATATATTGTGTAAGGGAAATCAATGGAAAAAAGAAGCTAAATCACTTCAAAAACACAATCCTATTTAAAAACTTGAAATATGTTTGTGTAAACTTATCAATAAAACATTAAAGTTTAAATGTCTTAACCTAATTTAATAACAAATTACAGTCTTTTTAATTGTAACAAATGACCACAACATAAAAAAAGTACTATTCTCAATATCCTCAACTTCGTTACACAGTATTATTTCACACAAATATATTTATACAAGTTACATGTTTAACCCTTAACAACTATTGTTGACAAATAAATGTTTTCACATACCCCAGGCTTTGTTGAAACTTTTAACTGTTAGTAAAATCCACCGGTGTGGAACTCTCAACCCGAAGTCTCAGCTTTTATCCGAAGTGAGAGTAGGGGAGGAGCCACTCTGCCCCTCCAAATTCTCAAATTTTGCTAGCATGTCTATTTTACCAATTGTTCACAATTGATCAGCACAAATAGAAATCATAACAGAAAAAATTCCTAGACATGAAATCAATTGCTTCATATTTAAATATCAAAATTACAAAATTATAAAAAGCTATCTACAGAGCATTGCTCAATTTACTTTACTTTTCTCTTTCAAATTCCACTCCGCGTGCATGCGCATCAATGTTGTAACAAGTACTTGCAGCGTGATCGCATTATTTACCCATAAACAACTCATTCTAATTTCTGATTGTCTTGTATTTGTCCTGTGTTTGATTTTACGTGGTGCTGCAAAACCCCATCAATATAACCAAAAAACCACATCAATTGAAAGCAAACCCCTTCGTATCATTTCTCTAATCGTTCTCGTGCTGCTTTCACGTTATCTGCATGTTGCTGCAGAACCTTGAGTACACGTAAAAACTCGTCACAGATTTTGGACGTGTCACAGAACTTCCCTCTGTATGCCTGCGTCCAGTAATTGTATGAAGAATAATTTTGTTTCGCAGCGTGACAAATACAAGGTGTGGGTATAAGCATGTAAACTATCTGACAAATGTCTCACAAATAGTTCACAATTGACAGACCTGACAGACCAGCAATTAAACACGTACAGCCGAAGTGACGCATATGAATATTAAAAATACGATAAGGCATACAGTACAAATGTAAACTTAATGAAAAACACATTCATTGTTGTGCTACTTGGGTGGCTACAGCTTTGTGCAACATTAGATATAAAATTAGTAAATTGTAAAATTACATTTTTCTAAATGGTTCAGTAAAGTCTAATTGTTAATAAATAAAAAGTACATACGATCAAAGATCGTAAAAATTAAACTTATGCCACAAGGCACATTAAGTATACTTGCAAGTATATAGACATGGTTTTGAGAAAATGAAATGCATGTAATCGTTCAAATGTCTATTGCCTGGGTAGCTATTGTTTAGCGTTTGTGTATGTACACAAAGATTATCTCTTGGATGAAAAGACAAAAATGATTACCATTACACCAAATTATATTTCTGATAAACTACACACCATGACAGTTACTAACTACCTTAACACTGCTTTTAGGCCAGTGACAATGTAATACTTTAACAATTGTTAATTTGTATCATTTAAATCTTATTTAACAAGCAGGATTTATTATTTATCCATAAACATGTAACTGCATAATTTATTACTTTGTGTGATTTAAAAAGAACAAACTAAACAAGATTCATTCATTATAATAAAAACTTCCATTTTAACTACATTTAAACAATGCAATTTTCCATATACCCAAAAGACTGCAAACATATTTATTATATAAACACTCTATACATATACAATTACAAACTAAATAAAACTTTTCAAACAGAAATACAAATATTTTTGGAAGTTCAGTGTGCTGCTTCCTCTGTCACAGTCCTTATGGCACCCTCAACAGACCATTCCTTCTACTCAGAGTTAAGGACATCTGAAAATTAAACATTTTAATTTGCATTCAAATCCACAATAGTAAAAAGTACACTTTACACTGTAACAAACATTGATTATTTACCATTTCTAAAAACGGAACCTCCTTCCTGCTCAGAAGTAACATCTGAAAATAAAACATTTTATTTACAATGAAACTTCCATGCAAATCCATAATATAAAAACAATACACTACATTCTAATGAAAAGCATCCATTATCTACCATTTCTCAAAAAATACTGAGCAGCTTTTGCTGCCTTCAATTCCGTTTCCATGTTGCTCATTTCATGCTTTGTTTTGCTCAGATCTCTTAAATTTAATTTCCTAATCACAACAACTCCAACTTCGGTGACCACCTCCTTGATCCAATTCCTGGGTGTTGCTGGATCCAAGGCCGAATACTAAACAAAAAAAGAAAAACACATCACAAACATTTTGAAAATAAATCATTCGTTCTCCCAAACACATATTTAAGCATTTAAGTACTTACTGCTACAAAGCGGAACCTCTCTCTTAATCAAGAAAATTCTTCGTCATCCACATGGGAATTTTTGTATTGCTACTGTAAGCCATTTTATCTGAAACAAAATTAATCATATAAACAATTGCAAACTCACTTTTTAGCAGACAGACAAAACCTACCTCCACAAACAACGGCTAAAACACGTAGAGTCGCGATTCAAAGGTAATGCAACTTTTACCTAAATTTTTCAAAGCCCGTCTTATAGCACACAACATTTTAAATCATGCTTCGTTTAAGGCCTCGACACAGACTTTGGGACTCATAGTTGAAAATGCGCTACCTAACTTTAAATGTTAACAGTTTCTGATAAATTTGCTCCATACACAATTTAAATATCTTTGGAAAGAAGACCCTTTGAGATTTACTGTCAATCATCATAAGTTATTATAAGTTATACATTTCCTGCATTAAACAATTTTATTTCATGTATAAATACATGAAATCAGTCCTGGAGCAATCCAGAAAAGTACTGGGTTGAAAGTCACATGAGTATCATTCAAATTTTATGATTTTCATAACAATGAGATTACTACAAACATTTATCTGAGACTGTCTGATCCTTTTCTCCTCCCCCTGTTTGAGAAACAGCTGCTAAACTCAGGTGATCATGCATACAGTCTGCATATTAAATGAATTGCTGACCATTAAAAGCTTTTGTTATACATGTCTGGGGCTATTAATTTTTATGACCAGGTAGCCTGCCAAGCTATTGTTTTACAGTCATGACCATTCATTTTGATGTCTGGCCATTCCAATCTCAACAACACACACACTTTCCAAGCATTTCTCTTATAAAAACAAAACAGGCAATAAAACCAATAAAAGCGTAAAAAACTATAAATCGATTTGCCTATTGTGAGTTGTGATTATAGCGCCACCAACAAGTCCCAGGAAGTGTGTCAGTCACACATTGGGGCAAGTCGTGGCCTAATGGTTAAAGAGTCTGACACGTAATCCTAAGGTTGTGGGTTTGAGTCTCGGGCCGGCTACGACTGAGGTGCCCTTGAGCAAGGCACCGAACCCCCCAACTGCTCCCCGGGCGCCACAGCATAAATGGCTGCCCACTGCTCCGGGTGTGTGTCTGTGTGTGTGTTCACTGCGGTGTGTGCACTTTGGATGGGTCAGATGCAGAGAACGAATTCTGAGTATGGGTCACCGTACTTAGCCGTACGTCACATCACTTTCACAAAGGTGGATTTTGACAGCTGCATGCGGTAAACTTTTAAATACTCTCTCCTAGGGGGTTCATGCAATTGAGACCAGAGTTGGCCACCATGACACACAGATATTGGAGATGCAAAATTGCGAACAGATTTTTGATCTCAAATGGCATTGTGTCAAAGTTTACTTTTATTTCAGGCATATTTAAGGCTTTTGGTGTGCTTAGATTAACTTGAAATTTGACAAGTACATCACATTTGTCAGCTGTTAAGTGTGGACAAAAAGGTCAGACAAAGGTGTTCTTAAGTGGCTCAATAGCACCCAGTTTGTCTAAAATGTGGGGTTCATTTACCTACAGTCCCCAATTGGGTCAGTAACAACATAAAATAGTCCACTGATATTTACCCACTTGATGCACTTGTTATATTTTCATAGTGTTTTTACAATAAAGCAGGTTTAAATTACACCGTGTTACAGTCTGTTTCCTATCTAAATGAGATCCTTTTTTGACATGAATTAGCACAATGCTAGTTACTGTGCTAGCGAACTTGAACACAGGTATAAATGACATAAAAATACTGAAACGAATCTATGAACTTGACTTAAGTATCGATTTTATTTTCACAATAAAATATTTCCTCTGTTTGCTGACTTTTCACAATCCTCGCTACAGGTTTTACAGTAAACCAGGTGTTACAGTGATTAGACACGTACATGATTAGTGCCGGACTTTTAGTTACAATGTTTTCTACCTGTAGAATGTAGCTAATCATCTCATAAATACAATATGACCCTCACTGTGCTGTTGTATATAAGGATGAATAGCAAACATTACAGGCTTTTTTTAAAATATAGATTATTCTCTCTCCAAAATAAAATGTATTTTAACTTAAAAATTGTATTATGGTTTTCTGTCTACAGGCTCCTTCATCTCCCAGTCTGAGGTACTGAACAGTGCTGCAGCTAAACAGATTCTCACACACAAATAACATTTTTGCTTAATATTATAATATAATATTAACTGTACATTTGATGTTTAATTAATTAATTTTTTTCTACTAATTCTACTTCTAAAGTACAACAATATTTATTATTATTAATATATATAATATTCTTTTACTTTCCCAGTCTGCTGTTCCTGCACCAGCTCAGAAGCCACGGACAATCTACATGGTGGAGTCAGCTGATCTGGACGAACAGATCAGGATGCTGTGCGAGTCTGTCATATACAAACTTGCACACAAATACAGCTCAAAGAGACTTCCTCACAGCATGAGAAGTATTTCCTTAAATACAACAGTGTATACAGTCTACTTTACACTCCTCTTGCTTTTGGAATAAGGAGCCAAACAAAAGACAAAGCAGCATCTCACTAATCTCTCTCTGTCTGTCTCTGCAAATGAGTACATTTTTCCCCTAGTGAAGAAAATCCACCTGACTGGTGCCAAACATATAACCAGGTTGGTTATTGAAGGAGAGAACAACTACGACCTGGTCAACTTGATTGCGGAGCCCAACTGTCTGCGTGCCCAAGTACATACTGTACACACTCATACATAAACAAATTTTTTGGATGTTTTAGTAAATTGTCTAGTTGTTTAGCAATATATAAATTGTGCTTTGTCTGGTTCATGCAGTTGACATGAGTTAGCTTACTTGTGTGGAAACAAAGCCACACCCAATAATACATGAATGTGGATATCGGTAAATAAGTCATCAGTTGCTTATTCAATTATATCTTGTGCTCTAACCGGCACGAAACCAAGCCAGCCAATGAGCAGTTAATGCTCTGTTCCATTCCCAAGCACAGAAAATTGGAGGCTTTCAATACTATTGTGAAATTCTTCACTCCAAACTCCTAAAGCTCACTATACCCCCTTCCATCTGTAGTGGATCACCAGCTTCCTGACAGGAAACAGGTGAGACTGGGAGGTGTGTCACCTCCAGCATTCGGACAATCAGCACTGGTGCTCCACAGGGATGTGTCCACTCCCCACTGCTATTCTCCCCCTACACTAATGACTGCACTTCAAGTGACCCAACTGTTAAACACCGTCAAAACTGTGGTGATGATTGTGGACTTTAGGAAAGACCCCTCAACACTACTCCACCTCACAATATCCAACAGCCCGGTGTCATCTGTGGAGGCCTTCAAGTTTCTGGGCACTACCATTTCCCAAGACCTGAAATGGGAGTGCAACATAAATGCCATCATCAAAAAGGCCCAGCAGAGGATGTACTTTCTACGTCAAATAAGGAATATGGTTTGCCACAGGAGCTGTTGGTGATGGATGTGCACAGGACAGATTCCATGACTGCAGTGTAGAACAGCATCATGTGGTTTGGTGCAGCAACAAAACAGGACAGAAACAGACTGCAAAGCACGGTTAGAACAGCAGAAAAAATAATTGCACCCCCCCACCCCCACCCACTCTCCAGGACTTGAACGGCACAAGAACCAGAAACCAGGCAGGGAAAATCACTACTGACCCTTTGCACCATGGACATCATCTGGCAGGAGCTACAGAACTTTGCCAGGGGAAAGAAACTGTTCCTGTGTCTGGCAGTTTTAGCAAGCAATCACCCTGATCATCAACTCACCATAATTATATCCACTGCAGAGTAAAGCTGATAGAGTAAAATTTACTATGGTCTACATTACTATTATAAAACGGTGTTAGAGTAAAAAGAGCATTTATCTCCGGAGTTATTGACTCGAAACTCAAATCTGTAAATATATGGCCAACTTTACTTAAGTTGCTGAAGCGAACGTTTAAATGATATCTCGCCTCGATTATCACTTAAGTTCACGACGAGTGAGATTTATATACATTAAAATGTACACTTGCTGTTTTTGTAGTTTAACAGTGCAAAGTCTGAGGGAATATGTTCTGCACTGCAGACTGGATCGCAACGAACCTCACGCCATTTTGAAATGTGTTGCTATTGTATGTAACATTTTAAGACCCATTTTTAATCGGTGCCATAACAGCTCTACTGCTGCGGTCACTGAACATGCAGTGGTTGACACGGATTTGATTTGTAGCGTTTCACCATGTCGTTATCAGTGCCAGGATGAGGCTAGTCTTGTTGCTCACTTAAAGAACCATATTAAGGAAGGTCGTGTAAGTTTACTATCACCCAGGTCCTGTGCTACTCCACAGCGGCGGTGACCTGCTGGGCTAAAGTAGTCCAAAAATGTTTTTCATCCTTAACACATACATTTTAAACCAGAAACTACGGAGTATGTTTCAGACATTGTTTAACCTTGTAAAAGGCAAACAAAATTTTAGTATAACATCTCACTCCAAATTTTAGGGGTGCTGAAGCACACCTAAAAAGGGGCTAGCCTCGCCCATAACAGCATTACTGATTCACATCGGCCTTCTGCATCAGCGATACTGTCAGTTACATCAGAGCAGTGTTCTGCTGTATTTGAATCCAGATCAGGCGAGTCTGAAGTAAGTGAAATGGGCTCATTTCAAAATTTTGATTTGTATTTAAGAAATGTGAGCCTATTTTAATATTAGATGTGAATGTGAGCCTAGTTCAAAATTATAATTCTGTAATTCACTCATTAAATTTGTTCAACCTGTATAGATTTTTGTTCTGCTATTATTCTGAAGAAGGCTTCTAACCGAACAGTTGTGGGCAAAATACTGTGGAAATCAGTGGCGCCCCAAAACTCTGGTTACAAACACACATTCTACAAATTTTCTTTGTGTTTAGGGAAAAAAAATAAAAAATTACAGGTTTTGTTTTACTTGCTGGCGAGTAAAATTTGACATTACTCAGTCATGTCATTCTAAGGCAAGACCAAAACGCATTTGTTTGTTTTTGTCTGTAGGCAACTCATGCTACACATCAAAGCTTTTCATGCTGAGCATCGACCGGAAGATTTCAACTCCACACATTTCTACATTCGTCGCAGGAATTTGCATGATGTTTAGCAGTTACTACTGTTTTAAACATTCATTACCCTTTGGAACTTGGTTCTACTCTGGAATTCATACAAAAGGTAGGCATTAATCCATTTAACACATAATTGCACTTTACAGTAACTTCTCATTTGTTAACATGATGTATTCACAAAAATTAACTGGAAATGGGAAAACATTTGTAACAGTTCTTTGTACATTGTTTCGATTATGCTTTTCAAATTTATACTGGAAGATGTTGAAAATGTGTGAGCTGTCCTCTTAGAATTGTATATTTTACCAATATACTGCTTTGTTCTTATGGTATGTTCGTTACTATACCAGTAATTATTTAAGCAGTGACATACTTTTGCATTAATAATTGAATGTCGCTAAAATAACTGTTTTTCTCCTTGTATTTCCTTGATTAACCACATGCCATTAAGAGCATAGAATACTGATCAGATTAATGAATGTTGCCTTCTGGTAAAGACTGTAATAATTTAATGTTTATTCTGGAATACATTTCCCTGCTGTTTTAAGGAAAAGAATATAGTTGTGATTGTAGATGTTTGTGGTATTAAAAAGGTATATTTGCTTTCCAAACCAGTTCTGGGTGTTACTGAATGATTGATCAACTTTCATTTTTCTGATTCTGCCAGTTTTTATTGTAAATTTTACAGTTCACTTGTGATGTAAATACTTGCAAGTGAAATGTAAAATTTATGGTAAAAAAAAACTGGCAGCTGTGGTTGCCAGAAATCTACCATAAAGGCAAAATTTTCTTTGTACCGTAAACAAAATCGTTTCAACTAATTTTTACAGTAGATTTCTGGCAACCACAGCTGCCAGATTTTTACCAGAAATTTTACGCGATTTTTTTTTTTTTTATGTTTTTACAGTGCAGGTTAGGCTGTAGGACACACTTCAGACAAAATGAATTAAATTAAAAAAGGTAACGGACAACGCACCATGTATTAACGGCGTTACTTTATTTAAAAAGTAATGCGTTAGAGTATTACGGTCAAAAGTAATTGCATTACAATGCGTTATTGCCCAACACTGCATGGGAGCATCACAGATTTTCCTGTAATTTTAATGCAATTGTATTTGGATTTTAAATCATAACTTATTACACTTAATTGATATCTTATTGAAAAGTGCAGGGATTAGCTTGTAATCATGAATACACACAAACACACACACACACCTGTATGAACCAAAATAATAAGTGAAGGTGGAATGTTTTGGGTGACTGAGAACACCCCAAGCGGGGTTCGCACCGCGGAGTCTTTGCTCCCTGAATCGTCGGACTGAAACTCTATCGATACGCCAGGAAGGCGCAAAGATGAACACAGAAGCGGTTACTTCTTACTCAACAATTACATTTCAGGTTAATTCGCTTTGCGCTCTGATACACATTACCACTCTGAAACAAACAAAATATTTATTTTTAAGCTTTTAGTTGCTATATTACCGCTCAGAGCGCAACACGCTCTGATACAGATTACCGTGTTGAACTACAAGTTGAAACTTTTCTTAAATCCTACTGAGCTTTTATATATACTTTTATATTACAATATAGAACCTCTTAGAACGATATACACTCTGATACGTATTGCCACGCCGACTTTGGCGCAGACTATGTCCGAGCGCCCAAATTCAGCATCTTAAATAGCGGCGTGCACAGGTGTCGCGAGTTGCGCTAATTGCAACCATGTGACCGAGAGCCTATACAGAGGCGTGCTGGTGGCTGCGAGTTTGCCTGACAGACACCCGCGACGTTACAAGTGCGGCTTATCCATAAACATGCATTTCCATTGTATATGATCATGTATATGTATATAAAAAACCCAATAATAATAATAATAATAACAATAATAATAACGTTATTATTTTTTACATTTTGTTTAATAATTCATTAATAGCTTTTTTTTACACACATCTCGCGAGCCCTGTTAGAAACTGTGCACACGTCATATCCGTCGTGTTTGATGTTTTTCTTTAACTTGTTTATTTTTGTTTAAATCCAAACACAACACTCAGCTGCACGGAGCAACATCCTACATCCGAATTAAAAGACAAAGAAAACTCCATGGATTTCCGCGGTCCTCCCGACCAAACTCAGTCAGCTCACGGTAAGAGAATGTGACTTTAATTTCATAGTGTTTTTACAATAAAGCAGGTTTAAATTACACCGTGTTACAGTCTAATGTTTTCTACCTAAGCGAGATCCTCTTGTGACGTGAATTAGCACAATGCTACTTACCGTGCTAGCGAACTTTGACACAGGGATAAATGACAGTAAAAATTGTAGTGGAAATTTTTACTTTAGAGAAGAACACATGAATCTGTCCTTCTAGGCTTCTGTATTTCCCATGGCTGGTAGTTATTGTGACTAGAGATTTCAGTTGTTTCTTTCTAAAACTGCATTTAATCAGAGCTTTCCCATGAGACCTTTTCTGTTCCCGTGGGATTAGCTTGGTCAGAAGATGAACAGGCGATGCTTCTAAGCCAATGGTGGATGATGTTTTGGTTTTACATGTCCTGTTTATTTTATTCCTGTCTATAAAATGCTGGTGTTATCAATAATGGTGGCCCTTCCTCTCTGATTTTACACGTAGAGTGTTGGGTCCTTCTGCAAAGCTGAAAACAATAAACCATGAAAACCTTTATACTCTTGCCCGTGCCTGTTGGTGTGATATTTTTATGCTTTAATTCTCTCGAACCTCAAAACTTCCACAACAGGCTGGCGTTGTCGGCAGGATTCCGCGTTTGAGAGTCGACTTCAGGGATTCCCGGGGAGGCTTGCAGCGCTCGAGCCTTGAAGGCTGTTAACTTCACCTCGACCGCAAAATTGGCTATGAGCGTGAGAGGACTCGGGAGTTCACCGTGAGCCGCCTCAACGCTGGAATCAAAAGTACTTGGATGTGTGGAAGGTGAGAGAATCTATTTTTATTTGTGTTAAAGAACACTGATTAATCTGCTAAAGTTGTAAGGGTTTTATTTTGAAAACCATAGTTGAATTCATTAGTGTTGAATAGTGAATATTGTTGGTTGTCTCTGTGTAGAAAGTGCTGTAAAGACAGGATTTAAACCTGGATCTGTCGACAGGTCAGTGACCTGGATAGGCACCTAGTGCAAGGCCTAAAATACAAAAGTAAAGCACGGCACTAATCTGGGATTAGGTGCTAAAGGTGTCTTGTTTGCGAGGTTTTGAGAAAACCCGCCGCTAAGAGCTGACGAGCTCGGTGTAGACTCTCCGGAGAGCAAAGCAGGTTTGGGGAAAAGAGAAAAGGCCAAAACAAAAGATAACACACACACACAGCACAGGCTTTCTGGTGCAGAGACTGTCAACAATAAACTAAGATAGTCATGGGCAACAGTATTTCTAAGAGCATGCTCAATAAAAACCCAGTGTGTGTCACTGGACCTAACGTGAATTATATGAGAAATAATTATGGTCCTGATTCTGTGTCACAATTGCTGCGGTGGGTGACGGAGTGTGGCTTCCCAGATGGCGGCAGTTTTAGCTTGAAGCAGTTAGATTTGCTGAAAGGTAACCTGACCCAAATGGAGAGAGATAATGTTGGGAAGAAGAAGAAGAGCAGGGTAGAAATAAACTGGACAGCTTTTCACTTGTGGAAGTTAGAGGCTGAAAAAAGGTTTCAAAAAGCACAATGTACTCCAAAGAGAGCATCTATACAATATGTACAGAATACACGAAGTACAATAAGTAACTCACAAAGTCTCCAGTGTCTTAAGTCTTTTTCAGATGATCCTGACCTGGATGGACCGCCTCCTCGACCACGTCTGGCAGCGGCTGCGTCATGTCGACAGGTGTGCGCAGATCCGGAGCCAGCTCGTGTGGAGCCGAAGGAGAGTCCACTGCCTCCACCGAAGGCAGTTAAGGCTGACCCACCCTCTCCACCGATCGCGGATCGTACACGCCAGAAAGACAAGCAAAAGGAGACTACGGATCTTGAACCTGTCAGAGAAGAGGCTTCGATTCCAGAGGTCAACGAGAAACTTCAGTGTGTGATTACAATGCCCATGGTGGAAGTAGCAGGGCCGGATGGAGACCCTATGTTAGTACACCGTCCGTGGACACTAAAGGACATTGAGCATGCTCATGAGCACCTCCCTGACCCGAGAGAAGTGGGGGGGAAAAAGTTTGGTGTGGAGTTGGAACGTTTCTGCAAAGAATTTCGTCCCACCTCTCTTGAACTAAGGCGCCTGCTGGGAAGAAAACTAGCATCTGACATAACGCGGATTAAGTATGAATGGCCGGATGAAAATCTGTGCATGAGACATCCAGATCATGAGAGCGGGAGGAATGCGACGTACTATAACTTCCTAACGGAATTACGTGAAGCGTGTTATGAAGCTTTTCCAGTGAAGATGGATATGACAAAGATTGCGCTGTGCAAACAACAGGACATGTAAAACCAAAACATCATCCACCATTGGCTTAGAAGCATCGCCTGTTCATCTTCTGACCAAGCTAATCCCACGGGAACAGAAAAGGTCTCATGGGAAAGCTCTGATTTAAATGCAGTTTTAGAAAGAAACAACTGAAATCTCTAGTCACAATAACTACCAGCCATGGGAAATACAGAAGCCTAGAAGGACAGATTCATGTGTTCTTCTCTAAAGTAAAAATTTCCACTACAATTCCCCCCTTTTGTCCCTGGGACAATACACAAAATTTTACTAATCATTAATCTGTAACAAAATCTAAACTCTAAATGATCGATCGATACCAGTATTGTTAATCAACTACTTAATCTACAACATTGTTAATCAGCTAGAATATAATCACTTAAATCTTAAGCTAATCATGTAAAATCTCACATCAGCGTATCATTACCCCTGTAGGGTTCACATGAATGCTTCATAAAATACATGATCTTTAGTGGATAATATGCTGTTTTTGTGGGGACAGGACCCGTATATATAAGAAATATGCAGTTAAAGGCAAAGCATTAAGCATTAATCAAGTCGTAACCTCACTACAAGTCACAGTCTCTACTGTCCGTATTCACCTTTGTCTGTTTCTGGATCAGTCTGGGCAAATTCAGTGAAATAGTCATCGCTGAACGGAGGACTCCATTCAGGGTCATCGTCAATATCGTCTAGTTTCACAAGTTGTTTGGTCGTTAGATTGGACATTATGATGTAATGAATGCATTTGTATATGCAAGGGCCAAACAAACATAATAAGAGTAATACCACAATCACTGGGATTATCATTGATAGATAGGGAGTCCACTGTCCGAACAGTGTATACCAAAGTCCCCAACTATTATCTCCGTGTTCGTCTCGTTTCATTTGGTTTGCTACTTTGTGCATATCATGCAGTGCATCTGAGATAGACCCTTGGTCGTCATCGTTCGAGGGAATGAAGGTGCAACATTGATCTCCAATCAGGGCACATACACCTCCCTCTTTAGCTAATAGAATATCTAAGGCCATTCTATTTTGTGTAGCAGTCAATCTAAGGGCCGCGAGTTCCTGTTTAATGCCTTCGGTTGCCCGATTAGTGGAGTTAATATAAGTGGCAAGCCGATAATGTGTGACTTCTAGTTGATTCCAAACCTGAGTCATCCCATACTGTGGGAAGAAGGAATCAAAGAATTTACTCAGTGTAGGTTTCAGTCTATGTTCTGGCGGAGGAAAGTCATTATAAGACACCTCTCTCTTGGGTCGCTTTATTGGTGAGTGTGAGTGAGCTATGACCACACCTGGATACCTAAACCTTGCTAAAGTACATACTCCTCCCCAGTTACGGGGTAGGGCTAGATACACGTTTTTACCACAGACCCAGTACCAGTCGTCAGCCCTGAGTAATGTGCCGGTGTCAGATGGATGAATGAGGGAACACTCTGCCTGTGGGCAGGTTCCGTCATCAGAATATGGGTAATATAAATGAGTGCACCTACGGCTGGCAATATTACCTAACGGTATGTTTCCTGTACCTACAAAACAGTGTGTGTAGTTCAATTTAGGAGGAGGCTGTGCAACAAATGTGTTAACTCTTGTTTGGTTTACTTTGAATGTTTGTTTTGTCACACGCATTAGAGTTCGTAGACATATGGTGGTACCAGTTAAATCAGTCCTCCCAGGACCTCCAGCTTCACACCACAGGGAGGCCGGTGAATTTATCACCAGACTCAAATGTGTGCCATTCTGGACTCTATAAGCATCCTGCTTCCACATGCAGTAAGAATTTCTACAGTATTGGGCTATGGCTTTCAATTCACTACCATTACTTTTCATGGGGATCATTGTGTGTTTACTCGCAGCTGTGGGGAGAATCATACACACATAACAAGACTCATTTGTGATCATTTTGGCAGTGTAGTTGGCAAATTGCCAATAAGTGTTTTCATGCACGTCTCTGCGACTTCTACCAAAGGTGGAAGTCTTTTCTGCATTCCCTCTAACAGGCAGATCATAAGGATGCCAATGATCCCTAAAACTCTTGGGTGATAGTCAAACAGGCTCCTCATCTTAACAGGAGCTTTTACTCATCAATGTTGATCGATTGTAGAAGTCAGGTCTTATATTTGTGTTTGTATGGGAGTCTGGCTGTCGTAAATGTGTAATGCCGTCGTCATCTGCTGTCGTAAGTGTCTTTCACATTTACCTCTTTCAGTTCATTAATTTCATTTACATTTGTGTTTACATTCATATGTTACTCCTTCAGATGACGCTGCTCCTTCTCGGTGTCGGCTGCTGCGTTGTATCAGGGTTTTCTTCTGACTCAGACACTATACGCGTCGTGGAAAGTCAGTTGGAGCTCACGGGAGAGGTTACTAGCACGTCACCGTGTGCCCTGATGCCCCTTCTCATTCCTCTTTGCAGCTGTCGGGTGTTGGTTTTCCCTCTGGCTCAGGAACCCGCTTACAGTGGCTAACGTGAATCCACGTTGCTCTCTCTGCAACCTTCACCGCAGTCTGCGTGGTCAGAAGTACCTGAAATGGTCCCAGCCACCGCCTGGCTCTCCAGCTTTTCCTCCTGAAATCCTTCACCACCACCCAGTCACCTGGTTTGAGACTGTGCTGATCTGTTTGCGTCACCTTAGGCAGTGCTTCCTTCACCTGCTTATGGATTTGAGACAAAACAGAGGACAAGTTTGCACAATAACACAGCATTTCATCTTCACATTGGCTTGTGGTTAATCTGGGTGTGTGTCCAGGCTCAATTCCTGTATTTGGGGGTCTGCCAAACAGTATCTCAAATGGGCTTAAATTCACTCTCCCTCTAGTTCTCGTTCTCATGTATAATAACACAATGGGAAGGGCCTTTACCCATGATAGACCTGTTTCATCACAGCACTTGGCCAATTTATTCTTTAGCGTACCATTTTCTCGCTCCACCGCCCCTCCGCTGGCAGGGTGGTACGCACAGTGTTGTCTGAGATCTATACCCAAGTACTCTCCCACCCGTCGAAGTGCTTGGTTTACAAATGGAGTCCCATTGTCACTACTGATTTTGTCAGGGATTCCCCAACGAGGAATAATTTCAGACAGGAGTGCTTTAGCTACTGCACTTGCATCCTGTTTGGAAGTGGGGAAAGCTTCCACCCACTTAGAGAACATATCCACTATCACCAAACAGTATTTTTTCCCTTCACTGGGTGTCAGTTCAATAAAGTCCATCTGAAGGTGTTCAAATGGTCGCTGTGGCGGAGGATGGGCGCTCTGGGAGACTTTAACGCCTCGGCCAATGTTGTTTGTTGCACACACTATACATTTCTCACAAAACTTCTGGGAATAGTTTGCAAAGCCCTTAGTGTGCCAGTATCTGGAGACACTGTTATACATCCCCCCTTTTGACGCATGGTCTTGGCCATGCGCCAATTTAGCATAGAATTGAAACAATTTCTTTGGCAAACATGGCTTGTCATCAGGGCCGTACCAAACCCCATCTCTTACCACACCTCCTGCTTTCCTCCATGTGGCTCTTTCTTGGGCTGTAGACTGTGATTGAAGATCTTTGAGATCTGCTGTGGGAGTACATATTTGCAACATACACAAAGTTTCGTCGGTCTCTGACGAAAAAATCAGTTTCTGCGCAGCTGATTTTGCTGCTGCATCTGCTTGCGCATTGCCCTGTGAAATGGGGTCATGTTTCCCAGTGTGTGCTTCACACTTACATATGGCAATAGATTTTGGCAACAGGATCGCATCCAGGAGTTCAGAAATCAGGCCATTACATCAGGAAATTCTTACTGCATGTGGAAGCAGGATGCTTATAGAGTCCAGAATGGCACACATTTGAGTCTGGTGATAAATTCACCGGCCTCCCTGTGGTGTGAAGCTGGAGGTCCTGGGAGGACTGATTTAACTGGTACCACCATATGTCTACGAACTCTAATGCGTGTGACAAAACGAACATTCAAAGTAAACCAAACAAGAGTTAACACATTTGTTGCACAGCCTCCTCCTAAATTGAACTACACACACTGTTTTGTAGGTACAGGAAACATACCGTTAGGTAATATTGCCAGCCGTAGGTGCACTCATTTATATTACCCATATTCTGATGACGGAACCTGCCCACAGGCAAAGTGTTCCCTCATTCATCCATCTGACACCGGCACATTACTCAGGGCTGACGACTGGTACTGGGTCTGTGGTAAAAACGTGTATCTAGCCCTACCCCGTAACTGGGGAGGAGTATGTACTTTAGCAAGGTTTAGGTATCCAGGTGTGGTCATAGCTCACTCACACTCACCAATAAAGCGACCCAAGAGAGAGGTGTCTTATAATGACTTTCCTCCACCAGAACATAGACTGAAACCTACACTGAGTAAATTCTTTGATTCCTTCTTGAACCGAATCGATGAGCTTGACTTAAGAATCGATTTTACTTTCACAATTAAATATTTCCTCTGTTGATTGGTGACAATCCTTATTTTAAGATTCCTGTATTTTAACTTGAATTGTATTATGTTTTTTTTTTTTTTTCTGTCTACAGGCTCCTTCGTCTCCCAGTCTGAGGTACTGAACAGTGCTGCAGCTAAACAGATTCAAGCACACACACACACACACACCAATAACACAACATTTTTGCTTAATATTGCAATATATTATAATATATTAACTACATCTATGATGTTTAATTAATTCTATTTTTTTCTACTACTACTACTAATAATAATAATAATCATCATCATCATCATCTTTTACTTTCCCAGTCTGCTGTTCCTGCACCAGCTCGGAAGCCGCTGACAATCTACATGTTGGAGTCGTAGGCGTTGATCTGGATGAACAGATCAGGATGCTGGGTGAGTCTCCGTCATATACAAGCTCACACACAAATACAGCTCAAATACACTTCCCCACAGCATGAGAAGTGTTTCCTTAAATACAACAGTATGTACAGTCTACTTTACACTCCTCTTGCTTTTGGAATATGGAGCCAAACCAAACAAAAGACAAAGCAGCAGCCTCTGTCTGTCTGTCTGTCTGTCTGCGCAGATGAGTACATTTTTCCCCTAGTGGAGAAAATCTACCCGACGAGGGCCAAACATATAACCAGGTTGGTTATCGAAGGAGAGAACAACTATGACCTAGTCAACTTGATTGCAGAGCCCAACCATCTGCATGTCCATGTACATGTACACATACACACCCTCATACATAAACACACACAGAGGGGGTTACTCTTTCTTTGTTTTCTTTTTGTATGTTTTAGTAAATTGTCTAGATGTTTAGCAATATATAAATTGTGCTTTGTCTGATTCATGCAGTTGACATGAGTTAGCTTTACTTGTGTGGAAACAAAGCCACACCCACTAATGACTTATTTACAGATACTTATTTAATCATATCTTGTGCTCTCACTGGCACAAAATCAAGCCAGCCAATGAGCGGTTAACGCTCAGTTCCAGTCCCGAGCACAGATAAAATTGGAGGGTTGAGTCAGGAAGGGCAACAGACATAAAACCTGTGCCAAATCAAAACCTGGATCGGATGATCCGCTGTGGCGACCCTTAACATGGAGCAGCCGAAGGACAACAACAACAACTTGCTTATACAATCATCATACACACATCAGATATATGAAACACTGTCAATTTACTGTCTTTCGTGTGTGTGCAGGTCAAGCAGATTGCAGCTGTACTTCATGCGAGGGAAGCTGGCCAGGACGTGGTAAGTACTCTGATGCACACAATAATTCTTAGACAAAGGCTACACAATTTTATTCTGCAGTCATTACACACACTTTGCAATGATTGAATTTCTTCAATCTGCTCAATAGAAATCTGCTGAATAGAATACATGCGGAATGACAATTTTGGAATATCATAATTATTAAGACCAGAGCAATACTAGTGTAATATTGTTATAACATAATAAACTGTAATTAAAATTTGGTAATTATCATTATGTATCAAAGAAATAATATAATAATCAGTGCATGTCTACTTTTATTTTTTCAGCATTTTCCTGCACTCAAGAAGAAGAGGAGGAGGAGAAAGAACAGCCAATTTTTTCAATAAACTGTATGTATTACCGTAAATATTGTATATTATGTTAATTTATATGTAATGTTTTAATATTAAAAACTTTTAATTAAAATATTAATGACTGTTTATTTAATAATAGTAATAATTATGCAAGGGATAATTCAGAGAATTTTGTACGCTTTTTTCCTGAATAATGTTAATCTCCAAGTAATGCAATAAAATAAAAACTTATTTTATTTTTGTAATGGGAAGTGTTGAGAAAAACCTGAGAGAAGGAGAGTGTGTGATAAAAATATAATCACTCAATCTAACTACCTGAATCTAAATTGTATTAAAATCAGACTTTATAGCACATAATCAATTAAGCCTAAGTGCCTTAGCTGTAGTAGATAAGCTAAGTAAAATGAAATAATCACTCAGAGAAACATGGATCAAAAAGTTTATTGATGAAAGGCCTAGTCAATATAAGTATAAGAACATCCTGGTGAAGGAGAAGTAGGTGAGAGACGAGGAGGCATAAGGGAAGCTGCCTAAAATGGTGAAGATGCCAAATAATCCACACACTTGTGTTCTTTGGGAATAGAGAGAGGAATGTTCAGGTTTCAGGAAGTGTCAGGCTTAAGTAGACGTAGTTTATATATATATATATATATATATATATATATATATATATATATATATATATAACAAACTCACGAACAAGGTCGAAGAGAGCTATGTAAAATAGGAGGAGATGAAATCTTAAACTTGATAATAATGGGAAATTGGCTAGAGCATGCAAATTAAGAGAAGGATAATAGAGACAGCCTGACTGAGACTTTACGCAGTCGGCTGCACAACGTCTGGCCGAATGGACTGGCAATACCTATGAAAAAGGATCATTATTACGCATATGCGTTTCACATTTACAGACTGCAATTGCTTTTGGAGGTCAGCTGTCAGGCCATAGTGAGTGAAAGGAGGCCAAAAACCTCTGATGTTCCACAATGGACAACTAATAGTTCGGTCATTTTCGGATGCGGAGCCATGCTCAAAGTTACAAAAAACAAAGTGCACACCACTACACGCACTCCACACACGTGCGTTTTCTTAAAGCAACACTACACAGACTGTTCAGTGTATGACATCTAATTACCACGTGAGCAGACAGTTTGATTGGCACTATAATTGCTCTCACAGTACTTTTATGCCATATACAAATCAGTGTTGACAGCGCCACCTCAAGATGAACACACCTAATGTCTGTTAGGGTGGCTGGGTGGGGGAAGAATAAGGTGTAACACAAGCAAATGTGCTGTTTTTAATATATTTTATCTTTAAAATGTATTTGTTTTTGCAGAGATCAATGCCCTGATGTCGAAGGTTAACCAGCAAGAAGCTGAGAAGGCACTGTCAAAATGGTTCACTGTGGCAAGAGACAGAGGGCATCAAGAATGCACCAAAGGATGTCTGTTTAAGGTTTTCTGAAAGGTTATAAGTGGAGTTGTTGCTTTTTGCTGTTGTAGTTCTTGAATTTTGTTCTTACTTTAATTTGCCAACTTGTATTTAATCTAACTCTCAATGTCATTTGTTTCCAAACTACACATTTTTTGTATTTTTTTCCCAATACACTGCTTATTGAAGTATATTGAAACATGGAATTTGAATGCATTTAAGTGTCACTGTGTGCTTTACTGTTGCTGTTCAGATTTGTCTATTATTATGGAAGCTTGTTTCAACCACAAAATTCTTATTTTTTCTGGCAATTCAGACTTTGTTCTCCTTAATGTGAGAAGTAAAGCCCATGTAGTCCCCATGTTATACCTATATACAATTAAAATCTGTGAATAATATGGTTCCTGTGCATGTTGCCCGGGATTGCAATCCTGCATGAAATCCATGTGGGCAGCTGGCATGAGGCCATTATGGAAAACATGGACAATCCAATATAGGGCCCATTTTATTGCCCATTTCATACCCATATTGGCCCTATATACAAATGTTGGCTGGGCAATCACTACAAAAAAATTCCAAGCTTCCACTGTGTCTGCATTTCTTCAAGCAGGCAAGGAACCATGGTGAAGGCTGCATCGTTATATAGTGCCTAGTTACCTAAAATCCAAGACTATAAGTAATTATTTTGCAGTAATAACTGTGCATATTCAATATTTTACTGAATTTATTCTTGTTTCAGATTATTTGTTAAATATTAGAATGTTATTCATAACTTATTTCCAATACTTCACCACATGAGTGGATAGAAGCTACAAAAAATAAATTACTTTGTTGAATAAATCATTTAGTATATTTCATGCATCAGGGTTCACATTTCTGTGGATTGTGTCATACATACACCTTTAAGACATGGTTAGAATTTATAGCTAAGTCAAATTTGCCTTAAATATTACTTAAATAGATATTCTTAAATATCAACAGTTATGACTAGACTGTACAAATGTTAAATTCATACAAACATCACATTGCATTTAATATAATAAATGCCTCTGCAAGAGCTTTTCGTATATTTATGTCCTTTTTATTAAAAAAATTATGAAATAAATAAAAAAAAAAACAAGAAATGGCTTTGATAATTTTCTTCACGATAAGTCATTGGTGGGCAGAGTGAAGAAAATAGCAGCCTGAATAAATAGAAAACACAAACACACACACTATTAGCACAGGGCGTGTTAATGATGGGGAATCATCTAATCTGACTTAGCTGTAGAATAATACTTTCTGTATAACCTGACCTGCATTTCATCTTCTGCATCCAATACAGTGCTCAGGTTCATGTGATATTTACATTCTCTGTGTTTTATACTGTACTACACTAGACGCTAGACAGCTCAGGCAAGCACATTGAATTTGTGTACAATATATAATAGAGTTATATTGACTGATATTATGATATATGCCATCTTAATTTATATTTCCTATAAATCTATATTTAGGAAAGAAATTGATAAAGTGATACTCATGGACGTTGGACAAATACCTGTTAACTATTATCTGTCAACAATGAAAATTGTGAAACAATGAACCGGTGATACATCCCAAAATTGCATGTAAGCATACATCATACTAATGCCCAATACTATTGTATTTGCTACAGCAGCATGCAACCAAGCTGTATAGTAAGCTTAGAGTAATTAATCTATTTTATCTATAACTGTTCATCTTGAGGCTCTTTAGGTTGACCAGAATCTCTGGATTGGCCCGTTTGCCCATCATTCAAAACTATTGAATAAGCGCGTGATTGGATTTATCCAATCAGAGTGAAAAAAGAGACTGCGACAACCAGGGAATTCCTGCTGTGTAGTAAATTTTAGGTTGTTGGAAAAAATCTTAGTAGAAATAATTAAAATATTATTCCTTACAATACTATAACCAAAGTAAAGTATTAGGCCTTGCAAAATATTACAATTGCTGTCATAAGACATATGTAGGTGATGTTGTAGGCCAAAGATGTTTATTGCAACCAGATTCGGGGCTGTTAGGCCTAGTCAGTCTGAGCACATTTGTAATAACAACTTGTTATGTAGAAGGGAAAATACCATTGTTCCCAGACCTTAGCTCATAAATTGTTATGGAAAATGAAGAATACCATGGTTCTCAGACCTTGGTCCATAGCAATAACATGTTATGTAGAATGAAAAAAAAACAGTGGTCCACAGACCTAGGCCCTGAGAACTAAAGGAAGGAAAATCCATATATGGGCATGTGGTGCTCATAAACTTGTTGTGCAGACTGAAGAAGGCCCAGGTGTTTAGTCTGAGGTCATGAAAAATAAGGGGAGGAAAATCCATAAATGGGCATATGGGTGAAAGGTAATGGGAAATAAGGGGAAATTGGGTCAGTGTATTTAGAAAACATAGGAGATGATTTTGGTAAATAAGGTGATATGGCACCTGGGCTCCTAGGAGCGCCAGGGTATATATTGAGAAGATATCTGAGGTTTTTTTTTGGTTCTTCGGGGGTGAAGGTGTGTGTGTGCGTGTGGGGGCGCGTGTGCGCGCACGCGGGCGCATGCCCGTGTCCGCGTGTCAAGGTGGGTGGTTTTTATTTTTGCAAGGACGTCGCGAGAGTTCTTGCTTTTCTTGATTGATTTTGCATGACATGCTCTTTTAGGGGGTTTTCATTTGTTACTTTGAATTTGGCAATTTGTTACTTTTAATTTGGCAATTTGTTACTTTGAATTTGGCAATTTATAATTTGTTGGCTGATTGACCACAATAAAGAAGTTTGCTCATTCTCATCCAGGTCTGAGGAGTTTTCTCAGTATTTTTGTAGTAATTATAGAGTTAACAGTGAAATTTAACTAAAGGCCTAAGAGAAGAGATCACCCTGTGATGTGTCGACTTGGAGACCGGCTCTGAGTTCCGACATATCTAATGGCACCCCAGATGGGACTTCAAAGGGGCTAGCGTGACCTGTGTCCGGGACCAGGACCACTCTCTCTGAAGGGTCACAGAGGCCGGCCATAATATTAAGGTAAGCAGACGCCTGTTATATTCGAAGTCTGTGCGTAGTGAATCTGTGACCTGAAAAGGGAGGGGTGGCCCTGGGAGGCGGACAGCTGCCCTTGAAGTCAAGAACTCTTAAGGGTGAAATACAGTATAATCAGTATAATAACTGGATGAGAAGGGAAATAGATGAAGTTGTTTTTTGTTTTGATTTGTGACTGTGTGAGTGGCAGGGTAAAATCTCATGTGCGGATTCTGTTGTGAGAGGCACACACACACTTAGACAGAGAGAGAGGTGTGTGTGTGTGACAGGCATAATCTCATGAGTGAGTTCTGTCGTGAGAGGCACGCACACGGAGAAAGAGGGAGAGGTGTGTGTGTGTGACAGAACAAAAATCTCATGGGTGCATTCTGTCGTGAGAGACACACACACGGAAAGAGCGAGCGAGAGACAGAGTGAGGGGTGTCAACATATTGTCAACATAATGACAATAATGATGTTATTTGTGAACAATCTTTGTTTTGCCTTCTGGTTGTGACCTCATGTGACTTCACTTGATGTGACCATAATACCTGTGGGGCAGTTCCCCTCATTGTGCTGAGTGTTTTGAAATGTCACATGTCCATCTTGTGCAAATTTTTAATTTTGCTTGTTTTTGGGGCGGGGCTACATGTGACATCACGTGACGCCACATGACGTGACCATAATACCCGTGGGGCAGTTCCCCTCATTGTGCTGAGTGTTTTGATATGTCACATGTCCATGTTGTGCAAATTTTTAATTTCGCTTTTTTTGGGGCGGGGCTACATGTGACATCACGTGGTGTCGAGTGACGTGACCAAAATACCCGTGGGGCAGTTCCCCTCATTGTGCTGAGTGTTTTGATATGTCACATGTCCATCTTGTGCAAATTTTTAATTTTTCTTGTTTTTGGGGCGGGGCTACATGTGATGTCATGTGACGTGACCATAATACCGGTGGGGCAGTTCCCCTCATTGTGCTGAGTGTTTTGATATGTCACATGTCCATTTTGTGCAAATTTTTAATTTTGCTTGTTTTTGGGGCGGGGCTACATGTGACATCACGTGACGTGACGTGACCATAATACCAGTGGGGCAGTTCCCCTCATTGTGCTGAGTGTTTTGAAATGTCACATGTCCATCTTGTGCAAATTTTTAATTTTGCTTGTTTTTGGGGCGGGGCTACATGTGACATCACGTGGTGTTGAGTGACGTGACCAGAATACCCGTGGGGCCGTTCCCCTCATTGTGCTGAGTGTTTTGATATGTCACATGTCCATTTTGTGCAAATTTTTAATTTTGCCTGTTTTTGGGGCGGGGCTACATGTGACATCACTTGGTGTCGAGTGACGTGACTAGAATACCCGTGGGGCAGTTCCCCTCATTGTTCTGAGTGTTTTGAAATGTCACATGTCCATCTTGTGCAAATTTTTAATTTTGCTTGTTTTTGGGGCAGTTCCCCTCATTGTGCTGAGTGTTTTGATAAGTCACATGTCCATTTTGTGGTGAAGGGAGAGATTTGACGGAATTCATTGACCTGTCCATCCGCATTGACAATTTGATGCGGACACGTCGACCTCCTACGCACGCCGCCCGACACGTGCACGAGACCCTTCGCACAGCCTGACCGGCAGATCCCGAGCTCATGCAGCTCGGCGCCACGCACCTCATGCCTGAGGACAAAGCAAGACGCTTCCGCTTCCAACTCTGCCTCTATTGCGGAGAAGCCGGACACAGACAGGCCGCCTGCCCCAACAAGCCGCCCGGTAGACGGAACACATTGGTGAGTCCTTACCCGCTCATTCCTCAATCTTCGAACTGTGCAGTGGTGCAAGTACATGTTGAAATACAGGGGAAAATGATTAATCTGTCCGCGCTAATCGATTCCGGTGCCGCGGGTAAGTTCATGTCAAGGGAGTTTGTGCAAGCTTATGACGTGCCGGTAACCCCGTGTGCTTTTCCTTTGGCAGTGGAGGCGGTAGACGGCACTCTTCTCTCACCGCTTCATCTGTGGTTTCAGCACGATTGCGGCCTTTGTCTTCCGGTACTATGGCCTGCCCGAGGATATCGTGTCCGACCGCGGCCCCCAGTTCACCTCACGAGTCTGGGCGGCATTCTTCAAACAGCTCAACGTGAACATCAGTCTCACCTCGGGGTACCACCCGCAAGCCAACGGACAGACGGAACGGCTGAACCAAGACCTCGTCCGGTTTCTACGCTCTTACTGCCACAATAACCAGACCGACTGGAGCACATACTTGATGTGGGCTGAGTATGCTCAGAATTCTCTCCTCAAACCCGCCACAGGCCTAACCCCGTTCCAGTGCGTCCTGGGATTTCAGCCTCCTTTGTTCCCCTGACACACACCCTCTGACTTACCGGCCGTTGACGAGTGGTTTCGTCGCAGCGGGGACACGTGGAGCGTGGCACACCGGCAGCTACAGCAAGCCATTCGCAGGCAAAAGACACAGGCCGACAGACGCCGCTGTGAGCACCCCGAGTACCAACCCGGACAGTGGGTCTGGCTATCCACCCGCAACCTCTGCCTCCATCTGCCCTGTCGTAAGCTCAGCCCACGGTTTGTGGGTCCATTCCAAATCATCAGATGGATTAATCCGGTCTCCTACCGCCTGGCACTGCCCCCGTCATACCGCGTATCTCCCACCTTTCACGCCTCGCTGCTGAAACCCGTGGAGGGACCACCGAGAGACCCAGAAACCTCCGCTGAACCACCAGCACCCCTCTTGGTCGACAAGGGAGAGTCATACCAGGTCCACGAACTGCTGGACTCCAGGCGCCGACGGGGCCACCTGGAATACCTAGCCGACTGGGTGGTTGATTGTTTGCTGTCTGCCCTGACCTTCTGCCTGTCCCTCGATTTCGATTTTGCCATTTCTCTGATATTGTGTTTGCCGTGCTTGACCCTGCCTGTCTGTTCTGTCGAGATTAATAAATACGCTGCAAATGGATCCATACGACTCCGCTTCGTTACAGATAGGCTACCGCACTCCTACCACACCTGTCAGATTAAATTCAATTTTTTTTGTGCCCTTTTATTTATTTATTTATTTATTTATTTATTTATTATTTTTCTATGTTTGTGTTACATAAATCCATTTGTGTAAAAATGGTATCACAAAAACAAGTAAATTAATACTGAAAAATAATTAATTACGTTTCGTATTAGTATTTCTCTCAACAGCCCGCATATGATTGGTCAAACTTAATAACCACACAATTTGAATTTTTACGCATTTTTAACTGCTCAGTTGGAACCATGAGATTATTAGCTTATGAAAATATTATAACAAGCGTGTATCACGATGGACACACGGATATGGAAATATCAGAACATTTATCAGAGCTTGGCATGCAAAGGAGGAATTCAGAGCGAAATATACGGAAATTCCGCTCTGAAAGAGGCCTTAAAAGAAAATGTATCTCCGAAGATGAACTGGAGTTGGCGGTTTCGCAAGCTGTTGTAGAGGTGAGAATTTTTTAATCGTTTACTATTATTTAAAACTCCTGCTACAGATAGTCGTTCATTTAATATTAGTTATTGTAAATTAACAACCATAAAAATGCTGCATTATGATACAGCGCTGTAATGTACAATAGTCACAGAAGTACTACGGTAATTACTAAATCACTAACTTAATTATCCAGATCTATTGCCTAACCTAGTGTCAAACACATGATCGACTTAAACTACACATAGTAAGTTACACATAGTATGTTACTACCATATCTACTGTATAACGTTAATTTTTAAACATTTATGTAGGTAACTTACAGTCCATACTGTTCTTGATACTTGACACGTAATATTTAATAAATAAATTATTAACTATATGATACTGTAGTTATAAAATACTGGCTTATACAATCATATTAAATTAATAGTTTACTTATTTAGATTGTAGTGAGTGAACCACTTTAGTTTGGCATCCTCTGTCATATAATATTCTTATAAACAAGACCTTATGTTTATTACATAGTTCACAGTTGTTGTTGTTTTTCCAAATAAGTTATGTAGGTAAAACCAAAGAAAGGTTTATATATTCATTATGTGCTGTTATCCTGTTTAAATGTACGTGTTAGATTTGACTTGTTGGTGTGTACAGACTGGAACATATTATGGACGTAAAATGATGACAATGATGTCTGCACAAGGAGTTCATGTATCAGAGGTTCGAGTGGGGCAGACATTGGCACAGATTCATGAACCATATCACAAGGCTCGATGCCAGGTACACTTATGTGCCAAAGTACATTACTTATCACAAGCATACATAATTATCATGTGTTAGCACCTTCATTATTACAAATTACATAATCATACATCAGTGTGTATTTAGCTTAACATTTTACTTTTCGAAGTAGAGATATAAAACATGCAGTTGAAAATTACATAGGCAAAGGGTAGGTATAGGGTCATTTCCTGAAGGTTTTCTGGACAAGGTTTAGATTAAGCCCAGACAAGACCTTAGATATATTTGGATTTTTAATTAGTTTTTACAAACATACTTACTGGTGAGACAAAACAATGGCACTGATATATTTTAAACTATCTCAATGCAAGCTGTTTTCAGTTAAGAGAGCTTAAACATGCATTTTAGTCTGGGAAAACCCTGTCTGGGAAACTACCCCATAGTCTCTCTACACCAGTTCTTCTAAAACTAAGGGCTGAATACTTTCTATAGGTAACCTAATTAACTCTGTTTTGTTTCAGGGTGCACGTAATTTAAATCCCATTCCATATAATGCAGAGTATGTGGGTCACAAACTGCATATGGATCAGAATGAAAAGCTTTGCATGTTTGGTGTGACCCATGTCATAGCCATTGATGGCTTCAGCTAAAAAGTTGTTGGACATTCCACCATGCCAATAAAAAACAATTTAACAATTTATGAAGAGGTGTACAAGTAAGACTAATATTTTCTGCTCTAATGTTACCATATTTTGGCACACTCAATGATAACTTCAAATTTTGATTATATTTTATTTTTTTTTTTAGAAATGCTGTTCTTTCCCATGGGATGTGGGATCAGGTCAGAGTGTACCATGGTAGAGAATTTTATCTAACCCTCTTCATGCAAGAAATCTTAGCAGAATACAGGCATAAACAGCAACGACTGCCTTACATCCAGACAACATCAACTAAGGTGACATTAAATGATTAATTATTTTCACAGATGTTGATTTTTTATGGCATATGTACTATCCTGTATAAGCTATTGGTAACAGTAAGGTTGTATTTGTCAACATTAGTTAATGCATTAGCTAACATATATTAAAAATTAACAATACTTCATTTATTAATTTGGTAACATTTGACAATATGGTGTCATTTGTAAACATTAGTTAATGTGTTAACTAACATGAACTAACAATGAGCAATGCATTTATTACAGCTTATATTAGTATATTTTTATAAGTATAAACACTGACGGATGTCAATTCACTCCCTAGCAACCAAACAGAATAGCCAAGCAACCATTTAGTAACTTCAATATTATCATAATTTTAAATACAAAATGACCATCATGGTTTGAAGTTACAGCTGTAAAACATATCAGTGGATACAGGGCTACATCTTCAACTTAAACTTTGGTGTACTAGTGTGACGCTTGGGAAATGTCATCACAGTTATGACTTGTGCATGTACAGTTTTATCTCAAAGCCACATACTGGTACAAATATATGAAACATAGCTATTTTTGCTGATAACTTGTTTGCTGATAACTTAAGAGGTTTTTCCTAAGTTTTTCAACTGGTTTCCAAAACTCCTGTTAATTTCATTTTCTGCTCTTGTTGGGCATGACCCTGGTATTGCTGCTTGCAATATATAATCTTTAATCTTTGTTAATGAATATAGTTATTCATTGTTTATGCTAGTATGCTAATGTTAACAAATACAACTTTGATCTGAATAATGAATTAGTAAACAAAGGAAACTAAGATTTTTTTAAATCTAACATTATAACTGTTAACATTTGTTAATGCACAATGAACTAACATGAAAAAGTGTTTTGTACTTTATATTGTATAAGTTTTGAGTTATGCTTTACATTGTGGGAATGCACTTTTACTCAACACAACCATACTGTAGAGAGAATATGGCCCGAAGTAAATAAGCTGGTCAGTTATCCAATAGACTGCACTCATCCAGATGGTTGACCAGGAGGCTTTGGATATGGAGGATGGGTTGACAAGATACTGTGTATCCAATCTTACATGTGAAATCAGCCAGACTGGAGTACAGAGATTTGTTCAGGCATGGAATGGCCATAATATTCTAGGTATGTGTTGGATATTGCTTTGACATTACTTCAAAATTGTTTGAGTTTATCATACCTAGGGTTGCAAAATTCCGGGAATTTTCAAGGCTGGAAACTTTCCATGGGAATTAACAGGAATATATGGGAATTAATGGGAATATATGGGAATTAACGGGAATATATGGAAATAAAGTGGGAATTTTTAAAAAATGCAGAGTTGACTATAACAAGGAACTTAAATGTAGTTAAAAATTTTGTTAAAACAACAAGATTTAATGCAATCTGTACCCTGCGTTCCTCGGTCACTTGCACACGTACACTACTTACTGGAGGGCCATTGAGGCCAAACCCCCTGCAGGTACTTGCATTCTTCCATAACATGCACAGTAACACTTTATTTTAGGGGCATTTAACTAGTTGCTTATTAGCATGAATATTAATAGAATATTGGCTATTTATTAGTAAGCACGTATTAATGCCTTATTCTGCATGACCTTATTCTACATTCTTAATTGTACCCAATACCTAAACTTAATAACTACCTTACTAACTATTAATAAGCAGTAAATTAGGAGTGTTACCACATGCACAGATAATTTGATGGAAAATCCTCCATATATCACTTAAGGGGGATTCACCTCCATTTTCCAGGCCTTGACTACCACAGAAGCAGAGACCTAATAAGCTTGAGAAAAAATGCTTCATTTTACATTTTGATTGGGACTTTTTTTTGGAAGGGCAAGGGTGAGGGATGCTTTAATTTTACGGCAACCATAGGGAAATATGTTTATTACAGTTATTAAGTTTATGATGTTTATTACAAGCTTAATTATGTTTATTATGCTTTTGTGTTACTCAATGAAAGAATCAGTTAAAGTTCTACTTACAATTAAATCAGTCAAGACGTCATTTTTAAAATGTGTATTACCTTGCATGCACGTCTGCTTATGACCAAACAATGTTTATTTATGTTTGTATATGATATAGTTTATATACATTTCCCTATATTTCCAAATAATTCCCATAAATTCCTGTAAATTCCCATAAATTCCCGTAAAGTTTCCAATTTTGAATATTCCCAAAATTCCCCAGATTAAGTTCCCGTGGAAGGTTTCCGGAAATTTACCGGAAACTTTCCGCCCCTTTGCAACCCTAATCATACCATCATTATGATGTAAACCATCAGCAAATATATAGACATACTTTCAGTGTCTTGTGGCCTGTTGCACGGTTTTCGGTTTTTACCCAAGTAAGTTTGCATTTAGTTTGAGATTGCAAACCAAAACTGGATCAATCAGCTGTAAACACACTGACATAAATGCAATAAAAAGCCACTCCCCTCGTATCACTTAGTAAAACGTGAAAGCTGTGAAAGCAGTTCACAGTGAATAGATTTTACAGACACAATTGCTACTCTTTTGCCATCATTTAATATATGAATGAGTTAAATTATAATTATTTCTAATTATAAGAATGAATATAACTATTATATGAATTGGCAGTTATTAAACTTACATACATACACACGAATACAGGAGAACATTAACACATACACACATTATTTGAGCTCTTTGTAAATCTAAACTATGTAAATGATTAAGTAGGTGTTGAAGCAAGGCAGGACCTAAACTCTGGTAGGAAGGTCTTAAAGTATGATCAGTATTTATTTACATATTTTCTTACAATTCAATTGTTTCTATTAATAGGCAAAGGCATTCCTAATCTGCTGGCCAGAGATGTCTGCAAGAGAAGAATTTCAGAGCAACTGCTGCCAAAGGCCTCAGAAGCTGCTGACCTATACAGACAGGAAATGGGACACAGTCTGACTACTCCATCAGCATTTGGTATCGATCCATTTCAGTCTGAAGAGGACAAAATTAGTGCAGAGACAGAGTTTAATGCACTGTAATTTGACCTTGACAATGTACTGAACTACACTGTAAATGAGTATTACAGACCATACCAAGACTGTCTATCTGAACTAGTTAACATCACGAGAAGATGTGCATAGAGATGCTTTATATCGTACCACTGACAGACAAAACTTATCTGATGGTGTTTTTTATTTTTTATTGTAAACTGTAGCATGCAATGTGTAAAATAAGTAGAAGAAGAAATAATAAAAGAAAATTACAGTTATATAAGTTTTCTTCTGGTCGTAAATGAACATTTGAACACTCATTATACCATATAACAAACTTCTGTGGGCCTTATTAGATTTAAAACAGCGTAGCCAGGCACCAAAAAAAAAAAACAACAGGACAATTTAAACTTCTATTATTGTGCATTAACTTTTTTAACATTTGAAATATGCACTCTTCTACATGCATACACACATTTATACAGAAGTGTACTGCTCTTCTATGGCCCTAATAACATTCAAAACTTCAGAGAGGCCAGCTACAGCCACCAGGGATTCCTCTGTAATTGGAGACTGACACTTAACACATCCTTGACCCTCCTGGAGTATAGCATTGACACACTCTCGACAACCAACCAAACTGCGCAAGCAGCGCTCCAGCATAGGACTGATCATCACACCTGTAAAAAACATTACAGAAATGTGATAATAATAATACTATATGTGATAACACTAAGACCTACAGTACAGTGTTTAAAGGAGTAGTCCACCCTTAAAATGGGGCCCACTGACTTTTCATAATAGGAAAAATATTACTATGGTCAAGTCAATGTGGACCATTTTTGTGTGAACTACTCCTTTAAGTAGTCCCATACTAAAATATATGTCTCAACTGTACTGAACTGTAATGAACAACTTGCACTTGAAATTTGAAAAAATATCAGTGTCATTTGTTTGTCTTAAGATATACAACCAGTAATGGTTTTTGTAAGGTTTGTTTGTAAAAACACTTTAAAATCCTAATAGAACTAGTCTTGGTTTAAACACTTTCAGGAAAATATTCCCTAAGTGTCAGACTCATGATCCAGGTAACTGAAAGAACAAAGTTGTCCTAAGAAAACAACAGGTACACATTTTGGTACACAAACTTTCATAAAATGGTTTTGATACACTTCAAATTTTGACTACTGTTGATACATGTCTGTCTGATGACTAGGTGATTAGCACTGCAATGTATGCCTCTGAATAACATTGCATAAATGAGGTCTTCAATATCTCACTTTGCTGTTCTGTGAGGCCGTCAGAATGCTTGGAGAGTTCCCTGAGCTTGGCTGACACAGCTGGTAACCCTTCAGATGCGAGAAGGACCTCCTCGATTTTGTCTCTTATTTCTAAGAGCTCCGATTCCTCGTGTCTTTTAGCTTGCCTTTAACAGTTGAAAGACAATTAACAGATGTAAGAATCTCAAACCATATTTAGACATTGTTTTCTAAACAATATTTGAGTTGCAATTCTTATCACCTGAGATCAGTGATTTTGCATTAGTGAGTTTTTCAAAAAGTATTTGAGATTAAAATGATAAAGTACATCTGTAAAACTAATTTCTATAACTACCTCCAGAAAAAACTAGTCCCATACATAGGAATATCTAACTGTTTTTTGTCAAACTTTATTGTCCTCCAAGAAATCCAATCTCATCTGAAAGTTAATGTCTGTAACTGCAGATAACAAACACATTTTCTTAAAAGTTTTTGTCAGTGTGAACAACTACATATCTTGCTAACTAGCACATATTAAGCTTTCTGCATCCTTTATGTTGTGGCTGTCTGTTTTTTCCATCTGACAACAAAATAACGAATAATTAAAGTCAACAGCAAAATCTTGCAACTGTGAAAACTGGCCACTGTAATATCTGAAACATGTGGTTTCTCCATGTTTACATGGGCTTATATGTAGCCCATGGCAACAGGACAGATCATATAGTTCACAATAGGACTGTCTCTGTGCATCAAAGTAGTTTTTACTTTGTAAATAGGTTTACTTTTACTGCAATTTTGGAGAACTCTTAGTGGAAAGATAAAATGTTTCCCGAGCACAGGCCCTGAAATAGATGTCCACATGTGGAGATTTTCAAAGTTAATCTATAGATTAGCAAATCAGAATAATGAAACTTAAAGTAATGGTGTAACCTAGTGAACTCTGTTCAAGTACAATTATTGCTGTATTGAGTGTGAGATCAGAGCAGCCTAGGAATTCCTTGCAGATTGTTGAAGCTGAGTGAACTGCAAAGAAATCTATTCAGTAACATTTTTTTTATATTAAACTGCATCTCTGACTTCTGATTGTGATTCATTATTATCAATCTATGGACCTTAACTTGAAGAGACACTCCCACCTCTGTAAAATACACAGAAGTAGGAGTGTTTGGTTTGTACTGTACATCTAGTCCCATTCGAACTTGTACATAAAATCACAGATGTCGAGTGATAAGAATTGACAGCCTATGGACTAGGCTAATCGCTAAAGCACTTAAGATTTTTGTATGCAGGAATATATTAAATGTTCAAAGATGAATACACGTTTCCGGTGAAAGCAATTTTGATCTTACCCTAGTTTTCTACTTTTTCTTCTTCTTCCCATTTCTGCAAAAACATCTTTTTTGATGGCAAAAAAAGTGCCTGGAGCTCTGCTTCCAATAAGAAGAACCTGTGACGGACAGGATACATACAATAGTGAAATTCAGAATGGTACTTTCATGGTAATACACTAAGTAGTAACTTGCATATTGATGAGCTGTGGTGAACATTTTGTGCCAGGGCTATCAAGGAGTAGGTTTCCTTGACTATCAGTTAAAATGATGTTTTCATCAGCACGCATAGCAAGGGCTTCTTTAACTTTGGTTGTGATGGTAGACAAACAGGCCTCAGACTCTTGAAAAGGGATTATCAAGGCCTTGTCCTGTACTATTTTGTCACATTCAAGTTGACCAAGGAAAATGGTTCTGTGGAAAAACATACACAAGCACATTGTGTCTAACAGATATTTTGAATATTATAAACAAAGACATTTGGAGTGCTTTAAAATTGGAACAGAAATGAACGATATCAGCTACCTTCATTTCTGCAACCTAGAAACTAGACTCTTACATTCTTGTAATGTGTGTGTGTGTGTGTGTGTGTGTGTGTGTGTGTGTGTGTGCGTCATACCTACCAGTTTTGTTGAACTTATTTTAAAGTTGAGTTCCTGTTTCTCAACACCTCATAGTTCCCATCCGCTCTCATCCGCTCTAATTAGTCCATTAATGTGCATTTGTCTTGATAAGGTAAATGTTTTTGTCGGTTTTTAACATCTTAGGTTAATTGCCATTTTGTATTATTTTGTATTAATAAATATGTATGGTATACTATTACTGGTTATAGAAGATTTAGAGCCATCATCTTGTCAAACAGAGGTTCCACAAAGTATTAAATGAAGAATGTCAGTAAAAAGAGATTGGATTTTTGTGAAAACATTAAATGAAAAAAATAAAACATTAAAAACAGACTCAGAAAAGCAACTTACCTTTGGTAGATTTTTTGATTAGTTGCAGGATGGGGTGTGCAAGCACCGGCAGTGGTAGCAGTGGATGATCTTGAAAAACTAAAACAAGTTCGACTCTGACCAGGGTTTGGGTGAAATGGGTTTGTGACTGGGCTTGGTAATGCCCCACACATTTCATCCCCCATCACCTGGAAGGTTCCTCCACCAGTCATGAGATCCAAACTACTAAAGAATCCAGATGAGGATGGAAAAAGTGAAACTCCCTGGTCACTGGTCAAGTAAACACTTGATTGTGTTGCCTAAAGAGAAATCAAGAGAACAGTTCAATCACAATACAATGATGGTATGATTAGGGTTGCAAAGGGGCGGAAAGTTTGGTTTGTTTTCAAGTCCTACAGTACATGATTACTGGATTTTGATTTTTAAACTAATTGTATATATATTATTCTTAGCATTTAGCCAATGAATTATTTTAACGTTGTACATAAATTAATTTATATGTCACTTTTTATATTAAAAGATTTTAATATGCAATATTGTCTATGGGGACTGAACAACCTCAAGATTATATGCATTTTCACAGTCACAAACATGTAAATAGTTTTATGGCTTAGAATATATGTAATTTATCTTATGTATTTGTATAAATCAATCTACGTAAGTGAAATGTATGCTTATTGCTACACATTTCATTAGCAACGGGGAGGGGGATGTTTATAGGCTATGGATGATTCAAACAGATTAACTAGAACAAACCTTAAAAATCCTCGCCAAGTTGTCCACTGTTATATCATCCTCTCGAAGTACAGCTGACAACGTGCCCCTCCTCAATGTGTACGTTGTTCCCAAAGACATCTTGTAAAAGTTGCGAGACCGCACCAAGAAACTGCCAATTTAAGTGCAAGCATATGCCATACGCCACGTCCGTTTGACCTGTGATAGGGCCTGTAACATTACGCCTCATAGAGGTCATTTCATGTAAATAGTTCGATAAAGCATTTCACTGAAATGATATATGTTTGTTTATTATTACCATGTACTGGATTATTTATCAAATAATGGTATTGACAGACACATTTACAATATATTTTTTCCCAATTTTCCCATTTACAGAAGTTTTAAAACATTTTAAAATGTACTGTATAAAAGAAATTTTAAAATGTTTTAAGATGTACTGTATAAAAGGTTTGGCCTACCAATGAAATGAGCAGAAATTCTGCACCACTGTACAGAATGTATAGGCCTAACTACGGTTTGAAATACTGCATATTTCTGTATTTATTTACTAAAAAACTAAATGTAGCCTAATTAATAAAACAACGCCTACTGGTTAAGTGTGTATACTTCAGCCTTGGTAGTGTGCAAAGTGTCCTTTGCAAAGTTCGTTATGAAATTGCCCTTGCAACCTTTCTGTGTTAATTTACTAATAAAAACAATATAATCATCATTGCACAATATCTATCTATACATATTTTGTTGCACAAAACAATTACAGATTTGACAATAATGCAAAATTAAAGTTACATCATTACACATTTTCATTTGGATCAAAGCTTATCGCGTGCGCTGCGGGTAACTCACGGGATAGCATAATAGGAAATAACGTGCATTTTAATAAATCACGGGTGGGTCGGAGGCGGATATGGGAGATATGATAATTCACCTTTTTTTAATAAATGAATGTTCATTTATTGAAAAAGGATTAAATGATATCGAAGCTGCCGATTCGGGTGACGTTTATGATTCGAGCATCTCTAATGTACAGTAATAAAAAGATTAAGCTGTAGATGATTTTAATTGCAGTCTGAATGTCCACATCAGTGATCACCATCACTATTTCAGAATGTGGTAGACATTAGGTGGTTCTAAAACTGTATCAGCATGAGACCCCCTGGAAGTATGGAATGTGCATCCTAGTTTGTGTCCCCTTTCACAGAAAATGAATGACATGAAACAATTTCAAACTTACAAACCATGAAATAATACAAAAGAATGATTTATGCAATGATTTGATAAGTTCTGTTGGTTGGTAGTCTTTTTCCTCTGATGATTACATTCAATAATGATTCATACATACACACTGTGAACTATACATATCTAATAATAATCTTGAATTTTTCTTTTTTCATTATAATAATTCTGCATATTTTTCCTGCTGTTTACCTTCTGTTCTATGTTTATGTTCTGTAAAGCTGCTTTGAGACAATGTCTGTTGTAAAAAGTGCTATACAAAAAAACTTGAATTGAATTTAATTGAGGGGGGCACGGTGGCTTAGTGGTTAGCACGTTCGCCTCACACCTCCAGGGTTGGGGGTTCAATTCCCGCTTCCGCCTTGTGTGTGTGGAGTTTGCATGTTCTCCCCGTGCCTCGAGGGTTTCCTCTGGGTACTCCGGTTTCCTCCTCCGGTCCAAAGACATGCATGGTAGGTTGATTTGCATCTCTGGAAAATTGTCCGTAGTGTGTGTGTGTGTGCCCTGTGATGGGTTGGCACTCCGTCCAGTGTGTATCCTGCCTTGATGCCTGATGACGCCTGAGCACAGGCTCCCCGTGACCCGAGAAGTTCGGATAAGTGGTAGAAAATGAATGAATGAATGAATTTAATTGAATTGAATAAATTCTATAGGCATAGTTCATAAAATGTCAAAAGTGTGGCTTGCCACTCTGCAGGAGGCATGATGACCATCCGTTTGGAAACAACTAGATTAAAATCCATATTAATGGACTGTTTTTATTTTGTTATTTTTTATTTTTTTTTACATAAAATAATATATAATTTTACTACAAATGGAGCTTATGCTTTGGTGGGGTTGTTGCCACTGTCTTATTTGTTGAATTATTTATACTTAACTGGATTTGTACTATGTTTCAAATAGTTTGTTTTTAATTGATTCACAATTAAAGACTGAGAAGCATAGGATAACCTTTCAATGATAGATCTCGTAATAACTATATAATTTATAAAAACTTTGTTTGTATTGTGTAAGTCTGTTATTGAATTACTTGTACTGCTTCTCATCTTGGCCAGGTCACTCCTGTGAATTTTAATCTCAGTGAGTTCTACCTGGTTAAATAAAGGTTAAATAAAATAAATAAATAAAAACTAATGGTTAATTGATTTCTGTTTTTTTTTCTCCAAAACTTGGTTAAGTTACATTTCCTCTGACAACTTGGTGTAATAGCCTATATTTTATTATTTTGATTCCTAAATTCATGTTTATAACACTGAATTTTGCTAAATAAACAATAAATATTTGACTGAAACCTGTCTATTAGTATCTGTTTGCATGAACATTAAATTTGAAATTTGGTAAATGTTGCCCTGCCTCTTACACCTGGAGCCTCGTACTTTTAATTCCTTCCTTTGATCTCGCGCTGGCTAAACGGAAAGAATGTTGTGCTTTGCGAATTACCCATTACGAGTTGGTAAACGGTGTGTGCTACATTTGCTCTGCCGATTGCAAAACCGTAATAGGGAAACCGTTTGGCAGAATATACCCTGACCAGACAGTGTAGTGAGGTTTTTTTTGTGACAATTGTGAGGGAAATACACAATTTATTCCCATAAACTATGTAGTCAGCCGTACTCCCTCCCATCTGCACCGTGTGACTTATGAACGCAGGCAGGTCAGTGAGTTACAGGGCAGTCCGTGTCTCTATAGTTTATTTAGAATTAAGTTTGCATTAGCAGAATTGTTTGTTTTGCAGCACTGAGCAGTTATTTTACATAACTTTATCATAAAAAACAGTACAAAAGCATTTCCAGATGACAAATTTCTGGACATGCCTAGTAGTTATAATGTTAATTATTATTTTCTAAGAACAGAATGTCAAGTCAACGACATCCCATACTAAAATGATTTTATTTATATCAATCACAACTCATCAAACATGTCCAGATATTTGACTGGTGGTGGTGTCAGTATGGATAAATTTAAATTTTCTGTTATAGGATGTTATCTAAAGTGTCAGGGTTCAAGTTGGAGCTATGTTAATCACATGTTAATCCTATTTCTGTAAAATGTTTGTGAAAATTAAATGCAATTTAAATCTCCCAAGAAATTCTGTACAGATACCAAATAATTTAACAATCAATATATACTTAATACACTTCTGCTAATGTAAGAATTTTGTGTTTGTATTTTTTTTCCCACACCAAGCCATGCCCCTCCATAAGCCCCTCCAAAAACAAGGGATGTCAAAATGTCAAAATATCTCAGAATTTCACAATAAATCTGTGGTCGATGGTATAGGTCAGGCATCACCAAATGGTGACGGGTCTCCCCGGACCCGTTAAAATTCTAATATTATCATATTAAGCATCTCCTTATATAATCTAATATTATAAGATTATATAAGCTCTTTGATATTAATAAAAAGATAAATATTTTGTTCATGCGCAGTTAATCTAGTTATTATGAAAAAAAAGCCAAAAACAGATTGTTTCTGTTCTCTACTCCAGAGCACAGGTGGCAGTAATGCACCTAATTACGCTGGCAGGACAATTATGATTCAAACTGCTGGCAGGACAGTTACATGCCCATTTCTCTCACTAGGAACGGAAGATGGAAAGGGAGTAAGGAGAGGTGGAAAGGAGAGAGGAAATTGAGCTGCTCAAAGCTCTGCACTTTTCTTTCATTCAGTAAATTCTGCCCTGTTCTATTTTACTTGAAATGTTCTTTTGCCTAAGGTTCCTGTGTTATTAATGTAGTTAATGTTTAAAAAAGGGGCAGCTCGAAAGTCTTTTGGTTTAATTTTTTTTTCTTAAAGATTAAAAGCACTTTTATTTTATTCAAAAGATTCTGAATGTTTTACATTACTTGAAATATAGGCCCTAAGGACTACATTTTATTATTAATATGAAATGTTTCTAAAGCTGTCTCTATAAAGAGTATTCAGAACAGCACAGTTGTCATGAATATGCATAAATGCAAGTAGGTGGAGCTCGAGGTGGAGATGTACATCAAATAGTAACACTGACATTCATTTCTAAAACTAGAGGTTTGAACTAAACACTCAGGAAAACAATGTTGTTCCTGTTCATGGTGTTTCTCATTCTTGCTGATATTGGTAAGTCATATACACTGCACACAAAAGGATTCTTTTTTCTAATTAAGACACACAATTCTCCATGTGAAATGTGTAATTTATGATTAAAATATCTCAATATTGTTATGTTTTTTTTTTTTACAGAGGCTGCTGACAATAGCATTAAACCAGATCAAACCAATGTATTTTCAACGGAAGGCAGCAACATCTCACTGTCCTGCACGTATACTGGATCAGCTTACAGTCTCCTCTGGTATCGACACAAACCTGGATCAAGACCTGAGTTTCTGCTGATGATTCTTGAAGCAAGTAAAACTGTCACACCAGCTCAACCACCTCCACGATTGTCCATAAAACTTAAAAATGATCAAGATAAAAAGAGTAAGAAAGTGGATCTGATCATCTCCTCTGCTGCTGTGACAGACTCTGCTCTATACTACTGTGCTCTGCAGCCCACAGTGACAGGAAATCCAGCTGCACTGTACAAAAACTAACACACAGTTTTGTTATATTGAAAGTAGTTCTGTCAGTGCTTTAGAGAAATTCACTTGCCCTTTCTGGAGAAGTCTCTCTTTCCTTCTCATGATTTTTAGACTTTTTTATTTGCACATTTCATTCATTCATTCATTCATTCATTCATTCATTCATTCATTCATTCATTCATGTAACTATTTACCAGAGACTTTCCAGGAAACACTGGGAGGAATGTGGATATTTGGAAAACGTTCAACACTCCAAAAAGTTACCTGAGCTCAAAACTGAATATTTATGTACAAACCTGTCATCTAGATCCATCATGCTATAGCTCACACAGTCCACATGTCCTGCACAGAACAGTGTCACTCTGCTCAAAAGAATAAACAATTCATTAATATACAGTCTTTGTGTACTACAAATTGCGGATTATTGTATTTGATGTATTTATTAAAGATTAGATTGATATGCTTTGTTATACACTTGGATACTGTAATGGTTTGGAGTCCAGCTCCTCTTAAGCTTTCTTCCTCATGTCATCTCAAAGGTTTCTTCCATGTAACTATTGTCTCTAGTTTACACATAAGGGATTAAATCTACTTTAACGTACATTAAAAAATTCCTACATGGAGTAGATTCCTAGGTGGAATACAGGTGCACACACAGTCTTACCTGTTCTCAAACCAAGGAGCTAGTACAGTATAAGTGTGGAAGGGATAACAAGCAACAAACAAACAACAGACTAACATTCTAACAGTGAACTGCTGCTTTTAAACTGATAGTCCACCTCTTTTGATTCTCTTTTGAGTCACCAGTTAATGTCATTATTCAGGGTCATTAAACACTAACATGAAATGGAATTTCTGCCTATTTGTTGTGTTTATGTTCAGCATTTCATTTCTTTGTCACATTACACTCCACAGTGATGGTTAATGGCTCAAACGAAAATGGACACTCTGAACTTTTTAGTTTTGTATTTGAATTGTAGTGTTTCATAAGTATTTCAGTTTTTACCTAGTCTATAAGGTAAACCTAGTCTATATAACCTAGTCTAATGTACCACACTGTACAAATGCACAACACATGACTGGAGCAGAGCCATGCTTTTCTCACAAGATGGAGCTATTTACATATTTTCACTCACTTCTTCAGTCATCTGTCTATGAGTACAGTTTAATCACTATCTGTGCATTTTTTTAAACAACAAACTGAAGAAATTATTTTTTAAATCATGGACGAGCTTCAAATCAAGATAATGTCCTTTATTAATAATTGTGCAAGTAAAAAATAATCACAGCAGGAATAAAAGAAGTCCAGTTAAAATATTTTCTTGTTAATAATTCCCACTAGAATTAGAGACAACACATAACATATATTTAAAATCTAATAGTATTATTAAGAGATTTCATTTATAAATTGTGATTTAATGATTGTATAATAATTATTCAAATAATGACATGATTCAAGTATATTATAGTGATTATTAGCTTTTATTATCAGTTCCTGAAAACTTTTGTGTTTGATTAAAATAGATGTAGGACATGTTCCCCATGTGAGGCTGAATGTAAAGCATGGGTGTTTCAGTAACAATCAAGAATCTTTCAGTAAGATGTTATGTGAGTGGTGATGTGGGGTGGAGCTTCATGAATCCTGATGATGTACATATCAGTATACAGAAAGAATAGTTTCCTTCAGCTTACACCATTCATCAGTTCATGTATCTGTGGATTTCACTGGGTGAGTTAACATTCGTATTATTGAAAAAAATACTAAGTTCTTAATTAGACATGAACACGTTTAACACCTTATTATTCTAAAAATCATTATATTCTCTTCTCTATGACAGGTGACTCCATGGCTGATCCAATAGAGCCTTTTTTCACTCAAAGTTGTAGATGATTTTGATGATGTTACTCTGTCCTGCAGCTACAAAGGCTTCAGTGGTAACATATATAACATGCAGTGGTACAGACTATATATGGAATCTAAACCTGAGTTCCTTCTTTATGTTACTCCAAGTGGAGATGTAAGTCTCACACTACCCCCCCCCCCCCCCCAAAAAAAAAAAGAATGTCCGCTAAAGTTTATGGAGATAAACAAGTGGATCTGATCATGTCCTCTGCTGCTGTATCAGACTCTGCTGTATACTACTGTGCTCTGCAGCCCACAGTGACAGGACATCCAGCTGCACTGTACAAAAACACACAGTTTTGTTATATTGAATGTAGTTCTGACAAACATTTAGAGACATTTACATGCATTTTTTGGAAAGTCTTTCTTTTTCATGATTTTAAGAGAGTTTATATTATTGAATTATATTATTAAATATTTCTGTACAAACTGGTCATCTAGATCCATCATGCTATAGCTCACACAGTCCACATGACCTGCACAGAACAGTGTCACTCTGCTGGATCTCAAAAGAATAAACAGTTGATTCACTTCTATCTTATCCACACTGCATTGTCTCCCAGTCATATTTCACATTGATTATAAAATACAAGTACTGACCTATAAAACACTGAAGGATCTCATGCCACAGTACCTGAGGAAACTTTTTAATAATCTGCCACACCTACTTCGATCAAAAGGTGCAGGTTATTTGATAGTAACTGAAGTAGTAAAGTCTACAGCAGGGGGTGGAGCTTTCTCTTACAAAGCCCAGCAGTTGGAACAAACTTCACATTAGTGTAATCACTGAATATTAAAACTTTTTCACTAAAATAAGCAGGACCATCTTTATTTTTCTGCCTTTATCCCACTTAAATTTATCCATCCATCTGATCATTCTTGAAGTTGTATATCACTGTTCTTCGTATTCATCCAATCAATTTCCACAACTTCCATGGTCCTGTCCTGTCAGACCACCAGAACAGCCCTTTTACTTTGTCACTGTTATTTTTGTGCCATGTGATTTTGTTTATATTTTGTTTTCATGTGTGTTTGCCCACTCATTCCTTTGTCCTGTTTTCCCACATTTGCACACTTGTTCTTCTGATTGATTGCCTTTTTAAACCTGTTGTTTTGTGTTAGTCTTTGCTGAGTTTTTGTTATTAGAATCCATTTCATGTCTCTGTTTTTGATGTTTCTGTTGATTTTCACAATTTTGTTTTTCTGTGTTTTGTGATGCCTCAGACATTTATTCTCTGTTATATAGTCTTATCACTAGTGTTTGTTTTTATCATGCTTAATTACATATTAACAGTACACGTGAATAAACTTATTATTTGTATTACTGCAGAATCCTGATCTGCTCTCCTACAGCTCTCAGTTCTGTGCGTGGCTGCAGATTTTCTTTCCAGACAAACAGGAGCTGCTTCTGCTTGTTTTGGGCATCACTGCACTATACATATATTTATACACACACTTAGACATTTTGTACAATCTGTAAATATATAATACAGACAATCATACTCAGTGGCATGCCATGGGGTTTCAGTCAGGGCCTTCAGTAAGCATGTAAACCACATACATACTCATCTGTTACAACTAACGTGGCCATTTGCAAATAATGTGCATATTTGGCTGCACATACAGGCACTCAGCAACATGACAGCTGATCAACAATTAGCCTAAAACAGTATGCTAAGTAAGGGTGGGTTGAATTCAGACTAAATTTCCCTGCATGTATCAATAAATGTAATCCCCCTATGCACACTGTGTGCATTGTGTCACATTCACATCCACATGCCACAGTAGGCTACTATCAATGCAACACGAATCACTCAATAACAATGTGCATAAACCATTAATAATGCTTATTATCAGATGTGAACCATGATCTGCATGATACAATACTTGTCACTTGTAAATAAAATCCATGCGTCTGTCTTTTTTGATGGTCAATAACGTCATCATGCACACAAACTACACTCAACACTATGATTACTACACAACAATTAATACAGTAAATGAGACTGCACGTGTGTTGATGGCAGGACAACCTGAATCACAGGAATGGTGCTGAGAATTCTTGTCAGAATTTTAAATTAATTTAATAAGTAAACTGTATTATTACCTTATGAAATGTTTATTTCTGAACTGTTCAATAAGATCTTTTTTTCTGTAGTATCAGTTTTTTATGTATCACAAAAAACAGACGACACCATGAGAAATTTCATACTGTTACATTGTGGTAGTTAAATTCTATTATGCAGCTGATCACCTCAATGTAAGCACTGTGCATTTCCTGTTTAGTTCCTGTTACTGATAGACATCATACCAGAAAATTTCCTGTAATTACTCTTAAATACAATAGAACACACAAGTTTTACACAAGTAAAAATGAGCAGGTGCTGTATATATAAATTAATTAACTGATTAGTGTTTCAGTGAATGTACAATATTAATGATCTTATAATGTTATAATGCCACTGAGCAAAGTTTATCACATTAATAATATCACATTAATCTCAGAAAGTCCTTATAGTTGTTATAGAACTATGTAATATTATTAGATCCATCAAAATCTGGAAATATTTAGAAGAAAAACACATCATGAATCATAAACCGAATTATCAACTTTTAATATTTGTCTGAATTATTGGATTAGTAAGAGATTTCAATTAATCCATGAGGTCATGCCATAAGAAATTCTAGGCTGAGGGACTGATGTCAGAATTGACATGACTACACCTCAGTAGGTGGAGCTAGATGTGGTGAGATACAGTTTAGACAGTTTCACAGAGGTATTGACAATTATATCTACTGCAAGAGACACACAGAACAATCATGTTATTCTTCTTTGTATTAGTAGTTGTCAAAAATATTGGTAAGTCATTTATATTATACATAACATTTAGGTGGATTTGTTCTGCTACCTAAACATGACTGATTTAGCAATATATATATAATATATTGATGTTCTTAAACAAAGAAAGAAATGTTTGTTGTTGCATTGTCTTTACAGCAGATGCTGTTGACAGCAGCATTACACCAGACCAAACCATCATATCTTCAAGTGAAGGCAGCAACATCACACTGACCTGCACATATGATCAATCAGCTAATTATCTCCTCTGGTATCGACAAAAACCTCAATCAGAACCAGAGTTTCTGCTGCAGATTTTTAAATCCACAGACACTAGAACTAAACATGTGCTTGACTCACGACTATCCACCAAACTTCGTAAAAATGAGAAGAAAGTAGATCTGGAGATCTTTCCTGCTGCAGTATCAGACTCTGCACTGTACTACTGTGCCATGCAGCCCACAGTGACACAAAACTCTAACAGACTGTACAAAAAGTCAAGCTTGATATTTGTTTCTCAGCAGGTGGAGCTGTTCATCTGTTTCATTTAAAAACAGTTTTCTTTCTTAATTCTCAGACTTTGATGTTTATTTGCTTTGTATCAACAATGATCCTCATACATTTATTTGCAATGATTATTGGTTAAATAATAGTAGAATATTTCCTTCCAAAATAAATGTTCATCTGTAATCAAAGAAAATTATTTCGTCTAAGGTTCATGCTGTTATGTTGTTATTCCCCTGATGTCATGAAAATGTAACACAAAGTTTGATAACAATATGTATTTAAATAAACTACAATACAGATTTTTAACACTAGTTAACTGAAGACTTCACTCTTCATTATTTACAGCTTATAAATCAGCACTTGATCCAGAACACTGATATTAACCAGTCAGCTTAATCAGACAGCTGTGTGCTCCTTCTGTCTGTTAGTGTCGCATGCTATTTGTGATCACCTAAGAGCCGACAGCACAATCTAGCAAGCTCATTAAAACACAAGGCCTTGTTGAACAGAAAATACTTCTCTGCACTAAACCCTTTGAGCTGGCAGAAAGATATTCAGACAAACATATCTAGCTGACTCACAAGTTGTGTCTGAAATGGAAATGGTTGCTCCACTCCAGACTCTCACTGTGCTGCCACATGTTCACTCAGAATCCACAGCAATAAGTGCAGTTCTCATAGCCAGTGGTGGCAGGATTAGTGACTGACTTTAGGTACTGTAGCTTAGTGAATGACAGTGTAAAGTTCACATGATAGAAATACTCCAAAATGCCAAACCATTACAGTGATAATTAAATGTTAGTTCTTTGAGGAACAGTTCTTTCTTTGAGATTTGATGTGTAGGGAAGTCGTGGCCTAATGGTTAGAGAGTTTGACTCCTAACCCTAAGGTTGTGGGTTCGAGTCTCGGGCCAGCAATACCATGACTGATGTGCCCTTGAGCAAGGCACCGAATTTACAATAATTAAATGGCACATCTAATGCAATAGGTTGTGAGTTAACACTGGTATTGTTCTGTGTTTTATTGGTGACTCAGATCATGGTCACTGATACTATGAAGTGATGATCTGTACAAAGTTACACTACAACAGTCACTTCCTGGGTGTGGCCTTCTAGAGATGTGTAAAGTTCAGCACATACAGCACTATTATACAGAAACGTATACAACTTACTGTACATAGTGAGATACACACCACTGATTCTCACTCTAGTTACAGGTCATTCAGTGTATTATATAATATTTAATTTTAATTTAATCTATTACTAAAAGAGTCATAAAAACATCTATTACTAAAAGAGCAAATATTTTATCATTTAAATATATCATTATTTAGGAGTAAATAATTTACATTAATTAAAATAGCACATCTAATGGAGTGGGATGTGAAGTAACACGGGTATTGTTCTGTTTTATTGGTGACTCAGTTCACAAGTGATGATCTGTACAAAGTTACACTACAACAGTGTCACTTCCTGTGTGTGGCCTTCTAGAGACGTGTAAAGTTCAGCACATACAGCACTATTGTACAGAATCGTATACAACTTACTGTACATAGTGAGATACACACCACTGATTCTCACTCTAGTTAAAGGTCATTCTATCAGCAAACAGATGAGGGTGCTGGGAAGGAGAACCCAAACGCAGGCCAGGGTCCAAAAAAAAATAGAGAATTTATTAATATAAATGATAGTAATAAATGTCTATATATAAATGCATAAATGCACAGAGGATGTAGCCGGGCAAAGTCTTGGGCTGAACCTCCTACAGATCGCAGCGGCAGAGGGACTAGTCTGACGCCATCGGCGTAACAGTCTCGAAACCGGAAGTTCGATTGACAAGAAATAAAGTAATCGACACAGGGGAAAAAAAGGAAGTAATCCAAGCATGGGCAAAAAATAATCCAAACAGAAAACGGAAGTAATCCACACAGGAAAAGGGTAATCCTAGTAGTCAATAACCGGCGCGCAAAAAACGGAAAAAACACCCGGCAGCAGAGAATGAAAAAAAAAACTCACGTAAGGAATCCCGGGGAAAAAAGGGTAATCCGAGACGGGAAAATCCACACGGGATACAAACAGCGAGGCACAGAGAACACTCGGACCGGAGGCTGGCAGGAGTGACTCACAAAAGCAACGTAGTGACGAGAGATCATCTGGCGAGAATCTAGCATGAACGGCGTGCTTAAATAGCACTGCCGAGTATAAAAGTCATGCGACAGGGAATGACATCACCAGAGTGCGCCGCGAAGGTGAGCTTCGGATGAGTGCGCTGACAGTAAGAGGAATGTCTCATTGTGTTGTGTGTGTGTGTGTGTGTGTGTGTGTGTGTGTGTGTGTGTGTGAGTTCTGTTTGCGGGCCCAAATAAGCCGCATGGGGTTATCTGGTCTTTGTGGAGACTCCAGACATTCTGGAGCCAGGTGTGGGTGTGTGACGCTGTGGAGTGTAGCCCTCAATAAAATCGTAAAACGGAGTGGTCATCGGTTAATTGAGGAGTAGATGTTGAAATTTAGGGTGCCTGGGACATGAAATCTAAAATGACTGGTGCCAGACGCTACACTTGGATGAGACTAATCTTTCTACCCCGTCTCCTACTGCTGATCTTCTCACTGAGGTCATTACTCATTATCTTCAGGACATGGAGAGTCGTGGTCAGCCCAGTGACACATCTGCTGCTAGGGGAATCAATGTTTCAACCTAGACTGCTACAGTGGCCACCAAGTCTACCCAGACTCCTTCAGCCTCATCCACAAACACACAAGCTACTTAAACTACGTGGCGTGTTAACAAAAAGACTCAATATCCTCCTCGTTTTGCTGTCAAACCATTTTATATTAAGAAGTGACTCTTTCCTTTTGAACTTTTTGGGCCTGAATCCTGTATGTGCACATGTCCTTTTCGGCCTCACTGTGTGTGTGTGGGTTGCTGAGTGCTTTTTTACTACCTCTAATGGTCTTGATTTGCTTGCCTCTAATGGCCCTAATGGCCTGTGTGCCTGTTTGTTCCTGATGCACCTGATAGCATTTGACCCTCAATGTATGCTTTTTTCTCCCCCTTTCATCTTTCCCCTAGTTGGGGTATAATTTGAACCTTCTATGTATTAAAATTTCCCACACCTGCCTTGATGCCCGATGACTCCTGAGGCACAGGCTCCCCATGACCCGAGAAGTTCGGATAAGCGGTAGAAAATGAATGAATGAATTACTGAACTATTGTTATAACAGGATTTAGTATATTCATTCTGTCATGTAGCTAACAGAAAGAAGACTGAAGCCCGTCTAACTGGCGGGGGGCCGCCACCACCTCCCCTCACCCCATCTGAGGAGCTGGCTCTGTACCTTAATAAAGGTTGGTTGCTGGCATTCCAGGGGGGGCAGTTCATCGCACACACCATGCAACACAAGTGATGGTGAAAAAATGGTGAAATACAAGTTTACCTCTATGATTTATTTTAATTTTTTTATCCTAAAAAATTACTGTCTGTGTCACAAAGGCTTTTTGAACAAGATTTTTATGTAGGCTTATTTTATTTAACTGCATATGATGTATAGGCTACTGTGATCTTAGTTTGACATGTTACTCTTTTCATGTATTATTTTCTTTGATAATATTGAGAATTTAATGGGTCTGTCACAGTTTGTTGTCAGGTACCTTTAGTTGCTTTTAGTTTTTTTTTGTTTTTTTTTTTGCCAGATAATGTATACTTGAATATTTCTCCTGTAGGATGAAAACGATGATGAGAGCACATCTGCTGTGACAGAAGTGGACAATGCTGGTAGGTCCACTGAGGTATGATTTTGCATTATAGTAACAAACTGTCATTGTCCTTTCACAGTACATACCTAGGGATTTGCCCACAGATGAGGGTCCTTCAACCTCAGCACACAATCTAAGCAAGGTAAGAATTTGTGTCCAGGTGTCCATATTTGAATTTTATTGTCTCCTCATCAAAGGCTCCTCATTAAAAAAGCAGCACTTGAAATTGAATTACTGGAGCATTGCCTTAAGGTGAGAACTTGAATATTAAAACAAATGTCTGAATATTATAATATGTGTATAATATATATATATATATATGTGTGTGTGTATAATGTGTATATGTGTATATATATATATATATATATATATATATATATATATATATATATATATATATATATATATATACACAGTGTATGTATGTGTCAAGCAATATAAAAAAAAACATTTTATTGAATTTTACTTTTATTGTTTTTCAGGAAATAAAGAAATAAACTGCCTTCCAGACCAGTGCAAAAAATTAATAAAAAGTAATTTTGACAGATCCTGTCTCTCAAAAGTCTTCCGTCTCTGTTGGCCTCTAAAATCTGTAGGTGTTCCTCTGGGCCATCTTCCTCAAAACAAGGAGGGTGGCTCTCTCCTCTTATAATGGCAATATTGTGAAGCACAACACAAGCCACTATAATGTCGCATGCCCTCTCTGGACTAACCCGGAGCCCACGCAGACACTGAAACCGAGATTTGAGGATCCCTATAGTCATCTCCACCTTGGCCCATGTTTGGCTGTGCGCCAGGTTAAACCGTGTCTGTGGTCCAGGCTCAGGTTCAGGGTAGGGTGTCATTAAATGGGGCAGACAAGGGTATCCTCTGTCCCCCAGCAAGTAACCATTGTACTGTCCTGTAATGATTGAAGTGTACAACACAAATATAGTAAAAAGGAAAAAAAACAATTGTATAAAGCAAAACATACCCTGCTGAAATGTCTGGCATAATGATGACTCACGGAAAATTCTGGCATCATGCACAGATCCTGGCCATTTTGCCTCAAAATTGGTAATTATTTGGGTTGCCTCACATATTACCTAGTTAGTGGAAAAAGTAATGACTTTAACGACTTTAATGAATTTAAGAAGGGAAAAAAATTAGCTTTAATACGAATGTGAGTGCCATCAATGCACCCAATTACATTTGGAAACCCTGAAACAGAAAGTTATGGAAGTATGAAGTGTGGGTGCACATAATGAATACATGTATAGATATAAATTATATGACTAAATATGCATCATAGATTTTACTAAAAAGGACAAACCTGCCACTCTGTGGAATTCGTCTTTAATAACAAGCAGAGGTTTATGGCCAGGGAACTGCACAAACGTGGGTAAGAACTGTTTAAGTGCCAGACATACTGTACGGAAGGCTCTACACACAGTTGCCTTTCCCACATGCTCTGAATCGCCCACACTGTACAAAAAATGGCCAGACGCAAAAAACCTAAGTGCTATGCACAGAATGTTTTCTGTGCTTAGCGCAGAACCGTGGTTTGTCACATTTGCGATATGCGGTTTTAAACGACGTGTTAAATAATCTAACGGATCTTTTGAAAAACGATAACGCTCTTTCAAAATTCATTAGGGTATGCAAACAGATCAATATGCGGTCTTATAACCCTCTCCCGATGAAAAAAAAACTTGTATAATTTGTGCTTCTACATCCACAGGATCCTCATCAAAGGTTATCTCAGGTTATCTTCAGAGAGTCAGTTGCTATGGTTACATACATACCCAGAAAGTTACCTCCGTTTTTGGGACCGAAAGTTGAGGTTATCCACGAACTTACCCTTAAACATACCCAGGTATGTCACATAACCTGCTTTCTGGAATACCCCCCAGTATTCAGGAGAAGCAGCAAAGTTTCAATAAGTAAGTTTATAAGATAATATATTAAGCTGGAATACTACATCAGATATGTTAATGTGTGGAAAAACATGGTCTACTCTGTCAAAAGTATACAAATCTCCATCAAGTTTGTCAAATATGCTTTTTTGTGTTATTTTTTTTTCCATGTGTTTTTTTTTACTTTGTTCACATACAGATGTTTCCAAACAACCACCCATCAGCACTGTGGCAACGCTTGTACACTTAAGTAAGTCTTGTGTAGGTGGCTGTACGAGCTCCTCTGTGGCATCAGTGCTGCTATTGAGACCCCTTGACAAAGATCAAGAATCCCTTAAGGGTTTGTGTAGCCCTTGCTGGCTAGCTTGATCAGTTTAAACAGTTTGAATGTCACTTGTCCATTAATGACGAGTTTGGAGCCTCCACCTGCTGAGGAGGAAGTCAACCCAGTCCATGAAGATGAGTGTGTTTGCACCAACATCAGCTTACACGTGTGTTCCCAGCATTAAGTTTACATTTGGAATCAAGCCATTTATTTTCTATGACCACGTAGTTGGAAAATTTTACTGAGATTTGTTTATTATTTAATTATATATTTTTGAACCATACATTCACTTATTTGTGATTAAATCCACAAACTCAATTATGCACATGGACTTCCAACAATTATTTTGAAGTGTATAAATAATGTAAACACCACACAAACAGGTAGAAGCTTTCAGTATTGTATAGATGATTAATCATGAAGTACTGTATAACACAGCCATATTAATAACTCACTAGTTAAATCAAGTAAAAATTAGCAGGTGCTGTATATTTAAGTTAATGAACTGCTTAGTATTTCAGTACAATATTACAATGTTAAATCATATATTGTATAATTAATCACAAAATTACATTAAGTCCTTATAGTTGTTAACTGTGTAATATTATTAGAAGATCCAGCAAAATATGGAAAGATTAAGAGAATTAATACAAATAATAAACTGCATTATCAACATTCAATGTTTGAATTATTGAATTGGTAACAGATTTAAATTAATCAATGTACAGTAAATGAGGTCAGAGGTGACATGAGAAGTAAATTTTAGTCTTCGGGAATGTTGTCTGAATTGACATGACTACACCTCAGTAGGTGGAGCTAGATGTTGTGAGATACAGTTTAGACAGTTTCACAGAGATACTGACATTTATATTTACTGCAAGAGACACACAGAACAATCATGTTATTCTTCTTTGTATTGATAGTTGTCAAAAATTTTGGTAAGTCATTTATATTATACATAACCTTTAGGTGGATGCTGAACATTTGTACTGTTACCTAAACATGAGGATTCATTTAGCAAAAATAATTATATGTCCTTTAGTAATGAAAGTAGGAATGTTTATGTTGTTGCATTGTCTTTACAGCAGGTGCTGTTGACAGCAGCATTACACCAGACCAAACCATCATATCTTCAAGTGAAGGCAGCAACATCACACTGACCTGCACATATGATCAATCAGCTAGATATCTCCACTGGTATCGACAAAAACCTCAATCAGAACCAGAGTTTCTGCTGCTGATTCATGAATCCACAGATAGTGACACTAGAACTAAAAATAAGCTTAACCCACGACTATCCATCAAACTTCGTAAAAAGGAGAAGAAAGTAGATCTGGAAATTTTTCCTGCTGCAGTACCAGACTCTGCACTGTACTACTGTGCCATGCAGCACACAGTGACACAAAACTCTAACAGACTGTACAAAAAGTCATGCTTGATATTTGTCTCTCAGCAGGGGGAGCTGTTTATCTGTTTCATTCAAATACAGTTTTCTTTCTTAATTCTCAGACTTTAATGTTTATTTGAATAATCAGAGAAGAAATCCTTTAAAAATAAATGTTCATCTTTAATCAAATAGATTTTTTTCTGCTAAGGTTCATGCTGTTATGTTGTTATACCCCTGATGAAAAAAAATGTAAAACAAATTTCAATAACAGTATGTTCAAGTTCACTTTATTTATAAAGCACATTTAAAACAGCCAAAGGACTGACCAAAGTGCTGTACAATAAGAGTGTTAGTAAAAAATACACTTACAAATAGAATTAAAAAATATAATAATACACATTAAAACATTAAAACGAAAACGTTTTAAACGTTTTAGACTTAAAAATGGACAGAGAGGGCGCTAATCTTAACTCTATGGGCAAATCATTCCAAAACTGTGGCCCAATTACTGAAAAAGCTCGATCCCCTCTATGCTTAAGTCTTGAAAAGGGAACAGTGAGGAGGTTCTGGTTGCCTGATCTTAGGCTTCTGGAAGGAGAGTAAGGATGTAATAATTCAGATAAATAAATAGGAGCTTGATTATGCAGGGACTTAAAACAAATGAAAGTATTTTAAAACAAATTTTGTATTCAACAGGCAACCAGTGAAGAGTCCTCAGAAAAGGGGTAATGTGATCACTTTTACCCTTTTTTAAAAGAAATCAAGCAGCAGCATTTTGAACTAATTGTAAACGGTTAATTTGAGTTTTGGCTTCATCACAATATAAAGAGTTACAATAATATTTGCTGGTGGAGAAAATAACTGAGCAAAAGAGAATAAGGAATTAACACTGCAACTATACAACAATAATCATGGATAATTCACAAATTTACTGAAATGTGTTTCATGTTCCAGATGTTGCTGGTGAACACAATGTGTAATTAAATTCATAAACATCTCAAAATCCACTGTAATGAATTACTATTAGTCCTGGTTGGACTCCTGTGTTGGACTGGTGTCTCATCCAGGGTGTATTCCTGCTTCATGACTAGTATTGATCAGAGAAGCTCTAGATCCATTGAATGTATGAATGAATGAATGAATGAATGAATGAAGGTGTATATAAAGCAGGCAGTTGCTTATATTATTTTTTAGGGTAGAGTGGGTTTGAATGTGATCACACAATATGTCTCATTTTCAAAGTGGATGTGCAGCTGGACCCACATGTCTCTGTTGAACATCTAATTCTAAAGTCATGGCCTCCTAATTCAGATATGTGGGTCACAGCCAGGAATCTGCAAACTGTTGGCTATATAGTGTATGTTTTGCATGACTACCACATACAGACAGGTCTATAGAGCTTTGGACATTGATATGGTGTTATTTTTACCATTTGTTTTTATATATACTGTATATTATTTATATAAGATAATTTATTACTTCTGTCTACTGTGGTATGAATAAAAGTAAATCTAAATGTTAATGTAGGCGACAGGGAGGATGTAAAACACATAAAGCAAATAAACCACCATGTTTACCAAACACACACCAAGTGAAAACCACTTCAACCCTCATTCAAACCAGCAAAACTCATGAATACACACCATACACCACTCTCGAGTGAAGACTAATGGCTTACTGGTATCTTTGATATTAACACCAGCAGATATTTGTTCATCAGCTTACTGAAATACATTATAACATTTTTGTTATCCTATTAAATAAATAACATTTTTTTAACTGAATATGAGATTACAGTGCATTCTTTCGGCTTTAATATGTGTATTTAAATACAAATCAGCTGAACTGTATAAGAATTACACAATTTTTATACAAAATGACCATTCTACATACAGAGATAAAGTGTTTTGGACTATTGTAGAAATTGTAGAAAATTGGACTATTGTAGAAATAACAATCCATAGTAGATGATTTTGACCTCAGAAGGATCCACATTTCTACAGTGATCAATCTGTGTACATCATAGAGGAGCTTCTCTGCTCCAGAAAATTCCATCAGTGTGTCAGTTGCACTGCATTTGCAGCGCAAACCTCACCTTTCCTATCATGGCTACATTTAGGAAAGTAACAGACGGCATCTTGTGCAGAGTTTCTCTTACTTTAACTGTGGATCCTAATCAGATAAATTAATTTAATAAGCCACCCACTTTGTGCATCTAACACAAAGACTCTTTACTCTTTTGCCATCTAGCAGAAGCTATCAGTACAAATTGGGTGAAATCGATGGATATGTATGTAATACAATGTTGTATAGTCATTCTCCTTTCTCCACAAGATGGCGAAGTCAGTTAGTTTAAGTACAGTATTAGGTTCCTGCTCACATACCCCAGAGATGTAGATTTTTTTTGATTATGAAAGTAACTATGGTCTTACACGGTGGCTTTATTAGGCAAGTCAATTCTATTAAAATCAAGTGAGTCAAATAACAAATAAAAATAGACAAGTGAAAGAAAAGAGGCTGGTTTGTCCCTTACCTTAGCGAAATAACCCCAAACTCTCCTATTTATAACAGGATTCTTAGATAAAATTACATATATAATACTTTAATTATTAGATTTATACAAATTAGATATCTACATATTTATCCTTTGAAGCTGAATGTAAAGTCAAGATGTTTCAGTAAGAATCAGTAACATTAGTGGCACTGTCATGTGATGCTGTGGGTGGAGCCTCATGGAACATTTTTGATGTTAACATCAAGTAAAGAAAGAATTTTCATTCAGCTAAAATCATTCATCATGTTCAATGTTATATTCGTGTTTCTGTGTCTTTCACTAGGTGAGTTAACATTTTTGTTACTACAGAAATATTAATTATTGAATTACTGGTTAATTCATTTGTTGTGGTGTTAAGAAGCATCAGATTATAGGTACGTTTTGTGAAATTCTGTAGTTTGATTGTGTAAAGGTTAAAAATATTGTTATCTTCTCTATGACAGGTGACTCAATGGCAGATTCAATAGAACCACTTTTCACTCATTTTAAAGTTGTAGATGAAGGTGATGTTACTCTGTCCTGCAAATATGAAACAAGTAACACACAAAGCAACATTCACTGGTACAGACAATATCCAGAATCTAAAACGAAGTTCCTTCTTTATATTTATACAACTGGAATTCTAAGTCCCAACAATCAACCAAGAATGTCTGCTAAAGTTGATGGAGATAAACTAGTGGATCTGATCATCTCCTCTGCTGCTGTATCAGACTCTGCTCTATACTACTGTACTCTGCAGCCCTCACTGACAGGAAATCCAGTTGCACTGTACAAAAACATTGTCCACAAGCTGCATCTTCCAAGCATAGCTGGATTGTGCATCACAGACCACCCATATTTTGCAGGCATACTTTGAAACATCGAAAATATCATGACCTATACACCTATAGACCTATCATGACGTATACTGTACACCTATAGACCTATCTGCCCTATGTAGACAGTCAGGTCAGTCTTATCCATGATTTTCCACTTGTCTCGATATTTATGGAAACCATCAGAGGTGGCAAAAGTACACACATCCTTTACTCAAGTAGTACAGATACTCAGTTTTTAAAAGACTCCAGTAAAAGTAGAAGTAGTGACTACAGACTTTTACTCAAGTTAAAGTAAAGAAGTATGGGCTCTGACATGTACTTAAGTAAAAAGTCGCCGTTACTACTACCTGTTTAGTGTCATGCTGGTAACTGGATGTCATGTTATATATATATATATATATATATATATATATATATATATATATATATATATATATATATATATATATATATATATATGTCTGTGTGTCTATGTATATATCATTTTGGAGTGTGCTGATGGAGATTTGTTTTCATCAGCCACAAGAGTGTTACGAAAGGCAGGCACTGATGTAGGTGAGGTAGGGTGGAGTCAGCATTCACATTCGTCCCAAAGGTGTTCAATAGGGATGAGATCAGAAAACAACCAGATATATAAGAGGAAAGGTCAGGTGACCCAATAATTTCATCAAAATATAATGTATACCAAGTCTATCACCAAGGCCATATCCCAAACTGTAGGGAGATTCCAGCTCTGTCCTTGAAAACAACTCAAAATTATTGTGATATTTTACAAATGACAAAATTAATGTTAATTAAATTAAGCACTTCGTATTTTTTGGTTTGACACCAAAAAAATTTCATCTTTAGGGGGGCTTAGCACTCAGTGAGAATTTAAAACAAGAAGAGTTTTATATTATATGACAACTCTGGTAAAAAGAATAGCTTTTGGTTGCCGTCTTTGCGTCTTTCGGGCGATTAAACTTATATATAAATGTCTCCAGCTGTGACTGCGCGTGCACGCTGCGCGTACCTATGCTTTTATGTTCAAATAAAGCAGACAGCTGAAGACGCACTTTTGAAAGACTACAACACACGCGTGTAAAAGCAGAGTAAAAAAAAATCGCTTTTAGATCAAACTGATAAATAATTTTCTTTCCCATCGACGACATGTTTGGCATTTTAACGTAATATTTATTGTTTATTTATGAAAGTAAAAATTATACTTATAGTTTTAGGGTGGCTCAGATTACAAACAGGGGGCTGAAGCCACCCTAAAAAAGGGCTAGAACCGCCCCTGGTTGACACAATTCGCAACGCATTCGCCTTGGAATCCTTTTTGACGCCGATTATTTCAAACATCTCCCTCATATATGGCCATGTGTGTTCAGGAATGTCCTCGTTGTTAGTTATTTTAACATCGGTGACTCCCTCTGAATTAACATTAGCCATTCCTTGTAGGCGTGCTGCTCATTGTTAGCTCCGCTATCCTTAGTCTATGTCTGATAGCCAGTAAATAATACAGTACACCAGTCACATGGTGAAAAAGCCGCACAATGATAGGATGATAGGCTGGAAATAGCGCTCAATGAGAAGAAATAATACTAAAAGTAACGAGTCCGTTTGGAAAATGTAAGAAGTAAAAAGTACAGATATTTGTGTAAAAATGTAATGAGTAAATGTAAAAAGTTGTCCGAAAAATAAATAGTGGAGTAAAGTACTGATATCAGAAAAATTTACTTAAGTACAGTAACAAAGTATTTTTACTCCGTTACTTCCCACCTCTGGAAACCATGTATATTGGTTATTTATAGGATGATTTTTTTCAATGACTTTTTAATGGTTGCCATATGGTAAAGAAGACCATTATATTTTGCTGTTCTTTGACAAAAAAGTTTTCGGATTTTGTCAGCTTGGGGGATTTCTTCTTCATCTGAAGATGAGGAATCATTCTCTGGGTTGTACTCTTCCCTTCCTCTTCTTCAGATACATCCTCCTTTTCCAAATCAGTGTTAACTTCTTCCTTCAGTACACCTGAAGTTATGCAATTTACTGGCCACTGAAACGAGCACTCAAGACCTTGGCAAAATGACAACTGCAATATACAGCACCTATATATAATCATTCACTATTAGTAAATAATGCTTTCTAGACATGTTTATTTTGTCTGAAATTATTTTTATTTTATTTATTTTGAAACTGGAATTTATGGGAATTTATGAGAAATTTGGAGAAATGTAAATAATCTGTGGCATCGTTCTATATAAAAAGATTGGGAAAAGCTCGTCTATAGTCTATATGAATAATACTCCACAATCAGCATGTTTTCTAAAACAAACTATAGCCTAATATATACAATAGGGCAGTCAAAGTTCGGACAAAATTCAATATTTTATGTTTTTGAAAAAGTATCTTATGCTCATTTAAAAAAAGAAGAAAAAAAAAACCCAGTAATATTGTAAAGTACTATTACCATTTAAAATATAACTTTTATTAAGCAAGCAATCCTTAAAAAATTATAGCAGGTTATAAAAAATATGAGGAGCGCAACAACTGCAATACTGATGAGAAATATCAGAATGATTTCTAAAAGATCATGTGACACTGACGACTGGTGTAATGGCTGATGAAAATTCACCTTTGCATCACAGAAATAAATTATATTATATAGTAGATTAGATCACAACAATACTTCTTGATCATCTGGATTCGCTTCAGGATCTACTTCCTCAAGTTAAGGATTCTATTACTTGGATTCCTGTGACATTCCTGTGTGTGCGTTTGTGTGTGCTGCAAAGTATTGGTGACTTGTTCTATCTACAATTCTGATTTATGTTCACATACTTCAATAAATATCCACTCTTTTGCTTACCTTGGTCTGTAGTGTGTCTATCATTACATACAAATACTAGGTGTGTGGCTGTTTGCATGAATGGGAGATTTTTTAACAGATTTTTAAGTATCTTATTTATATAGCATTTAGACTTATAAAACAGCACACTTGCCTTTTTTCTACATTGTAGTCGAAGAGGTGATTTCAAGTCTGAGAATAAAACTTTGGTCCTCTGACTTTGGAAGAAAGTTTTAACGATTACCTTTCACACACTTTGTCATTATTACAGCTACAGGATTATAATAACAGTAAAATGCTATTGGAAAACACAAAAGGAAAGACATTTTATGAGTCTTATTGCACTCTTCTACTGCACATATTCATCTTATACTATGAATGCACAGAATTCAGAGCTGTGTTTTAAATGGCACAATGTATAAGCAGCACTGAATGCTCTAAAGAAGGTTGTAAGTAAAAGGAGCTTTAGGTGGATTAAGGAAAAAAATGTACAAAAAATGAGTAAAATGTACAGCTGTGTGCTATGGGTGTCGATGAATGCAACACATTTTCAATTTCTCTGTACTATATAAATGATTTGTCAAATTACCAAATATGGTAAGCAAAAAAAAGCCCTGCAACCTGCTCATAATATGGTGAACCTCAACACTACATAATGAAATAAATATGCTCTAGAATCACAAATCATTTTATTAAGAAATGCATTAAACGTACAACTAAGCATCTAAAAACACAAGACACTGATTCTTGAGGTAGATGAGCTACAACAGCAGAAGTCCACATCAAGATTTGAGATTGTTTTGAATGTCACATGTACTACACATACAGTACTTTCCAGAAATTCCTACAGCTCCTTGCAGCCTCCCTGACCAGTTTACTTCTCTTTTCATGAATTTTGGAGCCTATTTCTTGGTAATGTCACTGTTGTGCCATATTTTCTCCACTTGAAGATGAGTGTCTTTACTGTGTTCCATGGTATATCAAATGCCTTGGAAATTCTTCTGTACACTTCTCCTGACTGATACCTTTTAACAATGAGATCCCTCTGATGTTTGGAAGCTCTCTGTCGACCATGGCTTTTGCTGTAAGATGCAACCAATAAAAAAAGTCAGGAAAAGCCAACTGGAAGAGCTGCACTGTATTTAACATGAGATTGAATGTGATTGACACAGGTTTATATATCCACTGTATGATACACAACACAGATCTGTAACTCTAAGATATGTTTAAGAGGTGCAGTCAGATGCAGTGGTTTGATCAGCAACAGTGGAATAGTTCTGTGTTTTCTTGGTGACTATACAATTACAAATACAAATACAAATACAATTTCTCAATAGTGTGTAATGTATGCCATTTTTTTATCTCCAGCACATTACTGATGCAATGAATAAAAGCTTCTCTTGTAATGGAAGTGTTTGTCATGGGATAATGTAAACACTTCACTTTATTTGCACACACAGCTTCATGTTTAATTGACGAGAAGCTATCATAAATCACAGAGTGTGATTCTAACATGTTCTGGCTCAACTGTGTGAAAGTAAAAGCATGTTCTTTTCTCTATAACAAGTGACTGCATGGTAGATTCAATAAAGCCACTTTTCACTCATAAATTTGAAGATAAAGGCGATAATGTTACTCTGTCCTGCAGATTCGACTCAAGCTTTACTTCAGGAAACTACTGTACCTGTACTGGTACAGACAATATCCAAAATCTAGACCTGAGTTCCTGCTTTATATTACTGAAAATGGAGATCTAAGACCCAACACTCCCCTAAGAATGTCTATTAAAGAGGGTTAGGGTTAGAGATAATAAACAAGTGGATCTTCTGAACTTCAACACTACACAATGAAATAAATATGCTCTCAATACACAATAATCATTTTATTAAAAAATCCATTAAACTTACAACCAAGCATCTTAAAACAAAATACACTGATTCTTGAGGTATGTGAGCTACAACAGCAGAAGTCCACATTGGGTTTTAAGATTGTTGAGATAGCATGTACTACACATCCAGTACTTGCCAGAAATTCCTGCAGCTCTTTTCTTTTTCCAGTTTTCTTCTCATCTTTTCATAAATTTTGGAGGGAAGTTCTTGGTAATTTCACTGTTGTGCCATAGTTCTACTCTCTACTAATCTCTACTTGATGATGACTGTCTTCACTGTGTTCAATGGCATATTTAATGCCTTGGAAATTCTTCTGTACACTTCTCCTGACTGAAACCTTTTAATAACGAGGTCCCTATGATGTTTTTAAGATCTCTGCTGAAAAATGTCAGGAAAAGCCTAATGAAACAGCTGAATTTTATTTGAGGTTAGTCAGGGGCACTTTAAATGATGGCATGTGTGTACTGACTATTATTTACATGAGTTTGAATGTGATTGCTTAATTCTGAACACAGTCACATCTCCAATTATATTAAAAAAACATTCTGAATTTATTTATCTCGGTCTCATTTATTATTATTTTTTACATCACAGAAACCTGTCACTTTGAGATCCACATTATGAGATACAAAACAGATCTGTAACTAAGACATGTTCAAGAGATGAAGTCAGATTCAGTGGGTTGATCAGCAACAGTGGAATAGTTCTGTGTTTTATTGGTGACTGAACACTGTCACAAGAAAGGAGTAAAAAGATGAATACATTTTTTGCACAATTTCCATGTGCATATTGTGATTTATGATTAAAATGTCACAATACAATTGTAATGTTTTTATAAGAAAGGTTTTGAAAGCAGCATTGCACCAGACCAAACCAGTGTATAATCAAGTGAAGGCAGAAACACCACACTGTCCCGCATATAAACTGGATCAGTAGAGCCATGCTTTTCTCACAAGATGGAGCTATTTAAACATTTACCTTCACTTCATCATCAGTCTGTCGGATTAACCAGCATTTAACCATCAAGTGTAGAAACAGTGTATTTTAATGAACACAATATTAGGAGTATTATAAAAATCGTGTGACTGGTTATTACTGGACCCAGTAAACAGTGAAGATCAGAAACCCAGTAAACGCTCTGTTCTGGACATCTTGTTCTATTACAGTTTGAACATTAATGCTACATTTTATTTATTTATGCTATTCTAGATTGATGGGGTCAGAAACACAGATAAAAAGAACCTGACTAGGTCAAATTAAGTAGTTTTAAGATATATGTTGGTTACTATAGAAACTAGATTGGATTTAACCCTCCTGCAGTCCTTTTCTGACTTCCTATCCAAATTAGGACCACTGAGTCAACTTGACCTTGTCTGTTTTGACTGCTTATAAAAAATGAAGTATATATGATGGCCTTTTTTTCACCTTTTTTTTGTCGAACTTTTTTCCAACTTACTAACATATATTTTGCAAAAAGTTTTGTAATATTTGGTATAATAAATCTCATTAATATACAAAAATGCCTCATTTTTTAGTTAAAAAAAACATAAATTTTGAATTATTTTCACTATAGAGGCACAAACGTTAATGCACAATTACAGGCTGGTATATTTCAAAGCCAGGAGATTGTTTTGAAACCATTTTGACTATTTTTAATGTCAGTAAATAATAAAACCTGTTTTTTCCAGATCAAATGGACTTGAATGCTTATAAAGCAAAAAAAAAAAAACTATACGATTATCACCATTGTGTGATCAGCTTACATTTGTGAACATTTTGTAATGTTTATAATATTTATACTACCAGATGTCATCTGATCAACCACAACAGGCTACACACACACACACACACACACACACACACACACACACACACACACACACACAACTCAAAGACATGGCATAATTTCTTGTGAATAAAACTTGCTTTACACCTCTTATGCTTTTTATTAGATTTAATTTATAAACAATAAACCTCATGAAATTATGCCATATTTTTGAGTAAAATACACAGAAATTATTAAATATTATAAACATCCCCAGGTCACTGATGCAACTAAATTCATAAATAAGAGAGAGGAAACAAATATGATTTGAATATGAAAAAACAATGTGTGTGTGTGTGTGTGTGTGTGTGTGTGTGTGTGTGTGTGTGTGTGTGTGTAAAGCTTGCTAGTCCCCAGCTGGACAAATGCATATAACAAGTGTGAAATATTTAGAAATGATTGTTTTTGTTTTTTGGAGGCCCAATGAATTGCAATGCCCAATGCATGTGTGTGTGTGTGTGTGTGTGTGTGTGTGTGTGTGTGTGTGTGTGTGTGTGTGTGTGTGTGTGAAGCTTGTTGGTAGATCAGATTTTGCCCCCAGCTGTACAAATGCATATACGTGTGAAATATTTATAAATGAGTAGCTTTTGTTTTTTTTATGGAGGCCTAATGAATTGCAATGCTTGCGTGTGTGTGTGTGTGTGTAGCAACATTTCGGTAGATAATATTTTGCCCTCTGCTAGGCAAAGGCATATCAAAAGTGTGAAATATTTACAAATGTGTAGCTTTTTTTTTCTTGAGGCCTAATGAAATGCAATGCCCAATTTGTGTGTGTTTTGTGTGTGTGTGTTAGTGGACATTTTATGTGTGCATTTTTGTGTCTGTATGTTTGTTCATTGCACTGAAAAGGGCAAAAGTGTGACCTATTGCCCGACTAAATGTGGCAGGGTTAAATTGACCCCATGCTCTGGAGGAGGAAAGTATTTATTTTACGAACACATAGTTCAACAAAAATAGACAAAATTAATTTTACTTGCAAAGTTCATCATTTGGAACAATCCTGGTAAATTTCAGGCAAATATGTGGAAGAAAACCTGTTAAATGGCATTTAGATGTAAATCCTGGCTTCATCTGAACCATTACTGGCACTGTCATGTGAGGCTGTGGGTGGAGCCTCTTGAAGCTTTATGAAATAAACATATTAGAGTACAGAAAAAATATTTTCATTCAGCTAAAACCAGTCATCATGTTCATTGTTATATTCATGTGTCTGTGGATTTCACTAGGTGAGTTAACATTTTAGTTGTAGCATAAACTATTAATGTATAAATTAGTGATTAATTAGAGGGGGTGGTTTTAGGAAACAGTTAAATGCAAGATTTTTGTCTATATTGAATACATCTAAAACTCTTCTCTCTATGACAGGTGACTCCATGGCAGATCCAATAGAACCATTTTTTATTCACAAAGTTGTAGATGAAGGTGATGATGTTACTCTGTCCTGCAGCTATAAAGACTTCAGTGACCCTGTATATAATCTGCAATGGTACAGACAATATCCAAAGTCTAAACCTGAGTTCCTTCTTTATGTTTTTGAAAATGGAGATCTAAGTCCCAACAATCCCAAAAGAATGTCTGCTAATGTTCACGGAGATAAACAAGTGAATCTGATCATCTCCTCTGCTGCTGTATCAGACTCTGCTCTATACTATTGTGCTCTGGCGCCCACAGTGACAGGAAATCCAGCTGCACTGTACAAAAACTTACACACAGTTTAGTTATTTTTTTTAAAGCTAGTTCCTTGATGAGATGCCAGTCTTTCAGAGTGCAACATGCACACACATTCTCACACTCCTTCACTCCTTGAGGCAATTTGTAATTAAATTAGAAGTGCAGTAAAGACAAACCGTTACTCCACATATGCAACACTGAAATATATAAAGTATCTAAGACCATTCACTCAGACCAGCAATGAGGTAATGAGGAAATGTCCAGAACTAAGGAAAGAGTTTTAGGCTTTGCAGTATATAAGAATTAAACCTCACATGCTTTGTCACTTCTGTTAGGATGATTGTAAGTCTCTGTAATTTACCACATCATTATGTGTGAGTGTTGTTGCTTCATTTTCTATGATGTGTGTACTTTAATTAGTTTGTGTTACAGTTTTACACAGGAACCCTTCTGTCCACATTATCTATACAGATGGTATAAACAGTACAGACCAATTCCTGGTATTTCACCCCTGCTAAAAAAAACAGCATTGCTGGTCCAGCATAAGGTATGTTTTGCATGCTGGGGCCAGCTTGAGATGGTGGTATGCTGGTCCAGCATTAGGTGCTGGTTGCTGGTGTGCTAGCCGACCAGCTTGGGATGATGGTGTGCTGGCTGACCAGCCTGGGATGCTGGCGTGCTGGCCGACCAGCCTGGGATGCTGGCGTGCTGGTCAACATATGTTGTCTATGATACTAGTATGATCCCAGCAAGACCACAACAAAACCCATTTGCAACATATCACATTTCTTAATGCACATTCCTAGTTAAATAAAGACCAAGACAATTTTCTAGAGAATTGCAATTCACTTTTTAATACATTCTGGATATTCCTATCATTTACATGGCTTTATATATATATATATATATATATATATATATATATATATATATATATATATATATATATATATATATATATATATCTTTCAAAAAAGATATATGCTGCTTCATGGAGCCCGGGAAGTCAACATTTGTTGGTATTACTATATTTAATTTGTGAAGACACTTTAATCCCTAACGAACGATTTTTAAATGTTTTTATTCTTTGTTATTCAAAGCTTTTTGAGCTTTGTTATTTCAGTTCTTTATTCAAAAGAGGTAGCAAAAGAAATAACTTTATAATTAAATATATTCCAATATATTGTGTTTTAATCTTATATTACAAGTAAAAAGAAAGCTTGTTCCTATAAAGCTCATTCCAGCAAGATCATACTGGTTAACCAGCTACACCAGCCCCGTTTTGCTTGAAAACACCATGACTATGCTGGCCACCCATCTATACCAGCACTATACCAGCACTGAAAAGCATTATACCAGCACTATACCAGCTTGAACCAGTAAAAAACAGCCTGGACCAGCATGGAATTCCTGCTGGTTTATGCTGGATTTTTCAGCAGGGACACAAGTGACTAGAAGTGACTTATTTATTAGTGCATCATTTGTTTTCTGCTATTTTGCAGTGTTCAGTGTGAGAAAGTTCATTTCAATTCAGTTTTAACACTGAACACTGTTACAAACACAGAGACCACAGCTTATTAGGTATGATCTTATAATGTAATGGACTGCAAGCAGAGACACTGGAAAAAGTGTGGAAAATAAAAAAGAAAGTATGAAGCAAAGACAGAATTGTCTCTTAAATGTCTTAAATGTTTTAATAAAAAATAATAATTATTAAAAAGCCAAATCTTGTTAAATCAAAGTGACTTTGTTAAAAAGACTTAACAGAAAAAAGTTAAATCTCTCTGTTAAAAATATCCTATTATTTAGGAGTAATTAATTTACATTAATTAATTAACACATCTGTTGAATGACGAGTGGCAAGGCAAATCTTTTTTAACAACAATATCTTTACTAAGAGACATGCAAGAGTTCAACATATAATACACAAACCTTTACACCGCAGCACCAACCTGCACATGTGTATAAGCAAGCTTTAGGATCTTAGTCTGCTCAGATTTAAAGATACAGAACACTGCTGTTCTACATCCTCCTTCTTTAACTTTGACAGTTATTGCTTAATGAACAATTCCTTATATTGAAGTTAACTCAAAATTTAACATCAGTTATAATATTAACATTAATTAATCAAACATTTTGTTACTGAATTATAGAACTTTCTTTTCTGTCTCTATTTACTTTTTTTTTTCATTCCAAGTACTTTGGGTTTGGTTTGCAAATGCGAACTGCTCTGGTCACATATGGAGCTGTAGAAAGAACCTTTGTTGAATGTTCATTCAGTGGTTTCTTCTCAATTCCTACGTTGGTACGTTGTTCTTTGACCTCACTTGGAGTGGGGAACTTGTGCTTAGATTCAGCAGAGGGGATCTGAACAAAGGGAAGCGACATTTCGCTGTGGTTTAACTTTTGTGGTGGTGGCTCCACGACAGGAAGGATATGTTTCCGGTTTCGTCTGTATACTCTTCCTTTAACTTCCACAAGATATCGTGGTTCATCACAGAGCTGTTTGACGAGTCTGATTCGGTCATGGCCTTTGGACGTTGCGAGTCTCACTACCTCTCCTTGTAAGAGTGGTCGAAGAGGTCTGCTGGACTTGTCATAGTATGTCTTTTGACAATGTCTCTTTTTTGAGATTTGATTCTTGACAGCAACGTTATTCTTTGAGGCTGGCACCAGAATGGACTTGCTGATTGGCAGAGATGTGCGTGTCTGTCTCGACATTAATATCTCTGCTGGTGAACCCAGTGTGTGGTCACGTGGAATATTTCTGAGGTTGAGCAACATCAGAGCCATCCCTCCTGGATTTCTCCATTAGATGTTTTGCACTCCGCACTGCCCTCTCAGCTAGCCCGTTAGCTTATATTCAGGGCTACTAGTGGTATGTGTAAAATCCCAAGCAGAAGCAAAGTCTTTAAACTGTTGGCTTGTAAACTGGGTACCGTTGTCTGAAAAGACATTGTGCGGACTCCCATGAAAGAGAAGTGCCTTTTGAGTGAGCACATTAGTACCTCCTTTTCAATGTCCTTGGTCACAGAAGGCCAGAATACAATGCCCCGTGCCCTGCGTTTGGTTTCATCAAGGCCTGGATGACCTCTGTGAATAATGGTGATATACTCACTGCGTAGTGATTCTGGAACAACCGTTCTCTGTCACTTCATGAGTACATCTTCATCTACAGTAAGCTCATCCCTAAAGGGAAAATACTCACAAATTTCTGCTGGCAGCTTTGATTGGCTAGAGGGCCATCCTGACTTGATAATACTGCAGAGACGTTGAAGGACTGGATCCTGTGCAGTATGTGTTTGCAACTCTTTCAGTCTGGAAGACGAGATGTGTTGAACTGACATAACTTCAAAGTCAGCCCCGTCATCAGTGTGTTCATCTGGTGAGTCTCTGGGGGAACATGACAACATGTCGGCAAGCAACATATGTTTCCCTTTCTTGTATGTGATTGTGAAGTTGTATTTCTGCAATCTTAGCATCATGTGTTGCAGCCTAGCTGGAGCTGTGTAGATAGGCTTTTTAAGGATGGTGTGGCTGGTGGTCTGTTTTGATGTGAATTTGTTTACCATATATGTAGTCATTAAATTTGTTGCACGCAAATACAACAGCCAGAAGTTCTTTTTCTATCTGCGCGTAACGTACTTCTGTTTGCGTCAGAGTACGTGAGGCGTACGCGACAGGAGCACCTTCTTGGAGACACGCAGCTCCGAGTCCAAACTGGGAGGCATCACAGGTGAGTGTGACAGGTTTCAGGACATCATAGTATTTCAAGGTAGGTGGACTAGAAATCCTGTGCTTCAAAACTTCAAAAGCATCCTGATGCTGTTCAAACCAACACCACTCTGTGTTTTTACAGGTCAGCTCACGCAGAGGGGCAGACAGTTCACTAAGGTTCGGTATGAATTTTCCTAAGTAATTGATCATACCCAGGAAGCGCTGCGATGCAGTAACATTGTCTGGTGGCGGCATTTCTGAGATTGCTTTTGTTTTTGCTGAGTCGGGTTGTAGTCCCTTGCTTGTGAAAACATGACCGACATAGCTCACCTCACTTAGGCGGAATTTGCATTTCTAAGGGTTCAGTCTCAGGTTCACTTCACAAGCACAGTCCAACACTTTCCTTAGGTTTGCATCATGTTCCTGCTCACCGTTACCTCCCATGATGATATCATCTATGACCATGCACGGGTAGCCGGCAAAGATCTGTTCCATAGCGCGCTGAAAGACCTCACTGGCTGAATTAATGCCAAAGGGCATCCTGAGAAATCAAAATCTTCCAAATGGAGTACTGAACGTAGTCAGTAGGGAGGACTTATGATCCAGCGAAATCTGCCAAAAGGAGCTTTTTGCATCAAGCACATAGAATACTTTGGAGTTTGGCATATGCGCTGCCACTTCCTCCACTGTGCACATGGGGTGATGCGGACGTTTTAGGAACTTCTTTAGGTCCCTAGGGTCAATGTACAGTCTAATTTCATCTGAGTTTTTTTTGTGAGTCGCCACCATATCGGTTGGCTCAGATACAGGAGTGATTACACCCATGGCAACCATTCTTTCCAAATCTGCTTTTACCTTGTGTTGCATCGCAGCAGGAAGTCTGCGTGCTGGACGGACGACAGGTTGAGCTTCTTTGTCCAGTTTCATGCAGTACGTTACGGGAAGCTTTCGGATTTCATCTCGGAAAAGATCTGCATATTCTGTATTAAGCTGCTGGATGAAACTTGGGTTTTCTTTTACCTTGACCTGGTGGACTGCATTATTGAGAGAAATAAGGCCCATCCGAAGACAGTCTGACAGTCTGGTTGCTTCCACAATTGCTACAATTATGAATCTGTTGCGGGGCAAACTTAACTAATCTGTTAACTAATCTGTCGTAACTCAGAGCCCGTCTCCAAGTCGACATATCACAGAGTGATCTCCACACTTAGACTTTTTGGTTACTAAAGACTGTTTTAGTTAGATTTAACTGATAACTCTATAATTACTACAAAAAACACTGAGAAAACTCCTCAGACCTGGATGAGAATGAGCAAACTTCTTTATTGTGGTCAATCAGCCAACAATCTTCTAAGAGAAATTGCCAAGTTGAAAGTAACAAATGAAAACCCCAAAAAGAGCATCTCATGCAAAAATCAATCAAAAACAAAAACTCTCGCGACGTTCTTGCAAAAATAAAAACACACACAGACACCACACACACGCGCACACACACCACATACGCACACAGGCACACACACACGCGCGTGGGGCTGCCTCCTTCATCTGGCCAGAAGAATTTGACACACACACACCTACCCCCAGTATTTCTTGGAGTCCCAGGTGCATATCATTATTTTATATTATCATATTATTTATTGGCATCACCTCCTATGTTTTCTAAATACACCTATTATTTCCCATTTACCTTTTCCCCATATGCCCATTTATGGATTTTCCTCCCCTTAGTTCTCAGGGCCTAGGTCTGTGAACCAATGTCTTTTTCAGTCTACATAACAAGTTATCGCTATGAGCTAAGGTCTGAGAACCATGGTCTTCTTCATTCTCCATAACAATTTATGAGCTAAGGTCTGGGAACCATGGTCTTTTTCATTCTACATAACAAGTTATCGCTATGAGCTAAGGTCTGGGAACCAAAGTCTTTTCCATTTTACATAGCAAGTTTGTATTTGTTATTACAAATGTGCTCGGAATGACTAGGCCTGACAGCCCCGAATCTGGTTACTTTTACTAAGTTTATGATTACAATAAACATCTTTGGCCTACAACATCGCCTATATATGTCTTATGACAGCAATTGTAATATTTTGCAAGGCCTAATACTTTACCTTGGTTATAGTATTGTAAGGAATAATACTTTAATTATTTCTACTAAGATTTTTTACAACACTGTGTTTGGGAGTACGAAACGGTTTTATTTTTACAGTTTGTTGAACACTGTCCACATTTGTCAAGTTGTGCTTTGGTCCAGCAAGTGTTTTAGTGTGCTGGTCAGTAAGTTCATGTATTTGGCATATTTCAATGGCTTTTGTCAACGTTAGCTCATTGTCACGCAACAGGAGTTTTCTCATTCCATCATTAAGTGTACCGCACACGAGTCGATCTCTTATCAATTCTTCCTGTAAATCTCCAAACCTGCAACTTTGTGCTTTGTGTCGTGGTCACTTACATATGCCTCGATTGTTTCTCCTGACTTTTGGTCTCTTGAATTAAATTTGTGTCTTTCCATCGTTATGTTTGTTTGTGGGCTGCAAAGTTCGTGAAACTTGCGTTTTAGACATTCCGCGTCCTCGCGTGATTCTGCCTGAGTAATCATTCGTCGGTTTTCTCCCTCACCTGCATACGCAGCGGGTGCATAGACGAACGTTCGCTTGCGCTCGATGGCTTCCGAGCCAGCCAAATTGAGCAGTATGAATGCTTTCGTGCGAGGCTCTTTTTCAGAGTGTGCAGCAGCAATGAATATGTCGAATTCCTGCTCAAACACACGGCAATTTTCAGCGATATTTCCATCAAATACAAGTGGATCAGGTCTGCGAAACCCTTCAGCCATGATTTATTATACGATGAAGAACGACGGCTTACTGTGTGGATGCTTGTTGCTTTTCCTTGCTGCTTTCACAATGCTGTGCAGACTACTTCTGACACCATGTTGAATGACGAGTGGCAAGGCAAAGATCTTTTTTTAACAACAATATCTTACTAAGAGACATGCAAGAGTTCAACATATAATACACAAACTTTTACACCGCAGCACCAACGCACATGCGTATAAGCAAGCTTTAGGATCTTAGTCTGCTCAGATTTAAAGCTACAGAACACTGCTATGTTCTACAACATCTAATGCAGTGGCATTACACTGATATTGTTCTGTGTTTTATTGGTGACTCAATTCACAACTGATGATCTGTACAAGTTAAACTACAACAGTGTGACTTTCTGGGTGTGGCATTCTAGAGACGTGTAAAGTTCAGCACATACAGCACTATTATACAGAATTGTCACAGAGCTGTATTCAGAAATGGCTCAACTAAATAACTTACTATACATAGTGAGATACACACCACTGATTCTCACTCTAGTTACAGGTCATTCATTGTATTATATAATATTTTTTTAAAGCATATAGTAATTTCCTAATATACCAAGTTTTAAAAAAATTGTTGCAGATTTATTTCTTTATATTCTTTTTCACTCCAGGCAGTTTTGCAGATAAAATTGGACCAAAGGATGAAGATGCCAACATTTCTGGGAGAGAAACAGACACTGTTACTCTGAAATGTTCATATGAGACAAACAGTGATTATGTTTGGCTTTATTGGTACAAGCAATATCCTAACAGCTCACCACAGTTTTTACTGTGTAAAGGCGCAAGGTCATATTCTGGAGAGCACAAACCTACTGACACTCGATTAGAGACAAGAACAAGCAGAGACTCTACTGAACTTACTATCAGAGGTCTAAAGCTCTCAGATTCTGCTCTCTTTCTTTGTGCTCTTAGAGATGTAACACAGTGATACAGAGTCAGTGAAAGGCTTTACAAAAACTTATAAAACCACAACAAAGATCCTCCCTTTACCAACCTGTTATCAGTTAACCACAGACACAAACGATAATTGTGGTAATTTTGTGGTATAAATGAATAAAGAAGCAAACAAACAAATGCTCCACAGTGTGTTACAGGTGCACAGGAAGTTTATTGTATTTTTCCTGACAGTTTTGTCCATGATACACTGTAATCAAGTCATTTGAAATTTACTGATTAATTAAATGGTGCATTCATTTAGTCATTCAGTCTTGTGTGTGTTATGCATGTATGTACAGCTGCATGTTACTTTGTATGATGTGAACTAGAGCAATGTCCTTTTACAAACCTCTCAGAACTAGTTACAGGTCATTAACTTTCATTTAATTCATTGTATTAGCTGATTGCAAAATGTTTAACAATCAATCAAGCAAACTTATATTTAGACAATATTTTGTTTGCAAAAATATGTGAAAAATTTCTAACATTTCTTACATTTTCTTTGTCACTTCAGGTAGTTTTGCAGATAAAATTGGGCCGACGGACAAAGTTACCAGCATTACCAGGAAAGAAACAAACACTGTTACTCTGAAATGTTCATATGAGACAAGCAGCAATTACATTTATCTTTACTGGTACAAACAATATCCTAACAGCACACCACAGTTTTTACTGTATAAAGGTGCAAGGTCATGTAGTGCTAAGAGCACTCCGTCTGACACTCGATTAGAGTCAGAAACAAGCAGAGACTCTACTGAACTTACTATCAGAGGTCTGAAGCTCTCAGATTCTGCTCTCTATCATTGTGCTCTTAGAGACATAACACAGTGATACAGAGTCAGTGAAAGGCTGTACAAAAATATTATAATGGCATATACACATGTAAGATGTTTCTAAAAACCACATCAACTTTTTATCAGTTAAAAATAAACTGTGCAATATATATTAAACATAGAACTATTCCACAGTTGCTGATGAACCCACTGCATCTGACTTCACCTCTTAAACATATCTTTTGGAGAACTCCAAATACTTTGACACTACGTTTATTTCCAAGTATTTTTCTTTATTTCAAGTAGAAACTGGAACAGAAACACTATACTTGTATTCAGGCTGTATAAGTAACAAATTGTTTTGTTTTATGTCAGAGAACAAGAGAGAGCTATTATTAATAACTATAATGTTAGCAGAAGTGACTGAACCTGTATTGTATAAATAACTAAGAGCTAGGGAACAGCTCAGAGGGTTTAGAGAAGACTTTTCTGTTTAACAAGGCCTCAGGGTTGTCAAGTGTCACACATTTCGCTCTTTTGTCATGCTCTCCCACCACACATCGTATTTCAAACTTTTTGACTATTATATATCATATATACTCTATGGAAATGGGCAGGAATGACACTTATCAGCCAATCAAAAAAAGAGGCTACAGAATAGCCAATCAGAAAAATAGCACTATCTGGGTAAGATTTAATGTAACAACCAATGGAAAAAAAAAAACATTCATTATAGAGGGTATTTTCGATGGTCGGTTTGAACAAAATCTCGAAACACGAAACAGCTTGTCTCTGGAAGGGACATTGTCCTCGATCATGACCCTAAAAAGTGCTGGGCTTGCGCCGAACTGTTTTAAATGGGAGCAATATTACAAATGATAAAGAAGTCCAAAAAGGCAACAAACACTTACAGTAAACAACAGTCATAATCTCTCTCTCTCTCTCTCTCTTACACACACACACACACACACACACACACACACACACAAATTAATAAATGAAAATTGAATAAATACTTTATGTGGTTAAATTGCAGTAAGTGATCCTTACCAAACAACAACTCCCTCATTATTGTTTGTTTACTTATTTATTTATTTACTTATTTCTTTATTTATTTGTTTGTTTGTTTGTTTGTTTATTGGGGGGGGGGGGGGTTGGAGATGTCACGCTTGCCTGTCTTCAAAACTTGATAGCCCTGCAAGGCCTTGTATTTTAATGAGCTTGCTGGCTTGTGCTGTCAGCTCTTGGCTGATCGCAAATAACATGCAACACCAACACTAACAGACAGAAGAGCACACAGCTCCTCTGATTAAATATGAACATTTATATTTAAAGGATTTCTTCTCTGATTATTTAATCACTAAGCATTACAGCCGATATTCAAAACAAATAAACGGACAATACACTCCATCTGAGGCACTGCTGTATGCCATTGTGCACGACCCCCGAGTTTACACATAATACTTGCTGAATCAGCTCTCAGACAGTGCTCTTGCCATGTGAGGTGAGAATTTCTGCTGCTGTCCATCACCTGCTCCACAGTTAGCCATTGCTGTCTGCTAGACCAGGAAGGGCATAATGGCTCTCATTCTTCATGTGGCACATAGAATTCTCACTCTATGGACCGACATGAATCGAGGGGAATGCAAAAACATTGAGGAGGGCAGAACTCCACTCCATCTGGCATGTGAGCTATCACACTCAGATCCTGTTATAATGTTACTGTGAAGTGGGGCTTCACCAAAAGCTGAGGATCACAATAGTATGACACCAATGGATCTCGTTCTCAAGCATCTACGGACCTCCAAAGTGAACGCACGTGCCAAGATGTTGTGCCTGGAAAGGCTGCCCATGTTCATGCTCAAGTTCTGGGAGTGGAGACCTTTAACTACTTGGCTATGCAAAGAACTCTGGCTCAACTATCTCCTCATGAATTTCCTAAAAGTCCAGATGAACTGCCCATTCCAGTTTTTCTGAAACCCCTCCCACACAGCCCTAAATGCAGTCCTAACAGTGGAACTCTTACTGAAACACACATTTTTCTTTCTTGTAATGTAAACAAAGAAGGATTTGTTTGTAAATTTGTGCATGTGCCTTTTATTGATTTTTTAAAAAAATTGGAAACCTTTGTTTGAATGATGATTTAAGTGTAACTATTATTATGTAAATACATTTACGTTATTGTGAAAAAAATAATAAGGGTTACATTAATTTTTAAAAAATCCATTCTAAAACTCCATCTCACCATCTCTTAGGGCAGTGGTCCCCAACCACTGGGCCACGGACCCTGTGCCAGTCCATGGGTCATTATGTCCGGGCCACACAAAGTATAATACTTTTTTTTTTTTTCAAATTCACTGACCAACACTTCGAAAAAATTTTTATTTAAAAAAATTTCTGTCACTTGTTATGCAAGAGACTCTACAAATTTTATTTTACCACTTTTTTGCTGTGCACCTGCTTTTTCAACTCTGATCTACAGTCTTTGTAGCCGACCTTCAAAGATTGTGTGTGGTAGCTGCTTTTTCCCTAAAGAATAATCTACAGATACTGTAGTTGTAGCCAGGAGATGAAGACATTTGCTTTGTGAGTCCACAGTCACTCTAGTATCCCGTACCTCCTAACTGATATTCAGAGTTAGAGGTTTTTTTTACATGCCACCGTTAAGACTTCATTTTAGATTTAGCTCTGTAATATTTATTTTTGTTTTTAAAGCATATAGTAATTTCCTAATATACCTAGTTAATATTTGATTTAGAAAAATTTGTTGCAGACGTATTTCTTTATATTCTTATTCTTAGTCGCTTAAACCCTGATATTCCAATCAACAGTATAGAATACATATAAAGTAATATAAATGAGATTATTTATTTTGCATGTTATTATATGCCATGTATTTTGTTATTGTTTGTGCTTTCTTAAATTTAACAATTTATCTGACTAGTGTAATCAGGTAGCATGCCTGTTTATACACTTCAAACAGAAATATGACATGGGTATATTTTTGATGTATGTCACGGAGTCACCAGGTCCTCCCCTCACTCACCAGCATTCACATTCACCTGAGTACTTCAGAGCAGATGTGAGTTTGATCATCCAGATAAAACATGATGAAATGGGTGAATAACAAACAGAAGCAGTGCCATTACTGGTTTTGCACAAGATAAATATTTCAAGCAAATAGAACATCCAAGCCCAAATAAAAATAAGAAGGTTGTGTCAGAAAGAGCATCTGGTTTAAAACATGTGCTATATCAAAATATGAGGGCCAGGTGATCTGTTGCGGTGACTCTGGACAGGGAGCGGCCGAAATAACAACAGCAACAACAACATGTGTTAATTAATATCATGTTCAATATCATCTTAATTCACAAGCACCTCTTTTCAGACATTTTGTATATCAGTGATTTTTGAAATCAGGGACAAAACATGTCCACCAGATAAAAAACAGTTTGTGGGTAAAAAATGTGTTAATATTACACATACACTTAACTAGAAAACTAAAAAGGATAATAAAAGCACAATTAAATATTATTTCATGTCGTTTTATAAAGGTTTTTAATTCTAAATGATATGTGACCAGTGTCTGTAAAAACCCCTTGCCCAGAAACAGGTTCATTACATTACAAAAGCATAAAAACAATTAAAAGTAATTTTATTTTAATGTAGTTAAGACGATTAACTTGTGTCCTGGGTTTTTGGAAACACCGTCAGACCTTTTTTTGTTACGTCCCATGCGTAGCTCGCGCGTCTAGGGGTTTTAGGACCTAACATATGAGAAGAGAGAAGAGCATAACCCGGACCCTGCCACAGCACCACATCAACGTTCCGTATCGAATTTGAAAGGTTTATTTAAGCATCTGGATATAACAGGAAGAAAAAAATACTAATCAGTTCAAGTTCAACTGAGGAAGGGAACAAAATCTCAGAAGGGGGCAACGCCAAAATAACAAACAAAAGTTCACTGCCTGGGAAGTGGAAATCTTGATAATCTAGAACACAAAAGTAAAATGAATAACAGATACCTGAACTCACTCCCTAACTAACACAAAACAGGAGAAAACAAGGATTCACAAAATAAAGTGGCACCCACCTCCCTACCGTTCCCGAAATTACACATAATAACAAAAGAACAATCAGAACCAAAGTCACTGATCACTATAACATTGGATAATAAGCACAACATGGAATTCAATAAGCCATGCTGGGCAGAACACGGATCATGCCCTTGGAGAAGAAAGGTCTCGCCGACTGAGCCTTCTGGTCTGCTTTTAAACAGACCAAACTCCTTAAACAAACTCCTATCCTTTCGGTTGATAAACAGGTGCAGCTGGGAGGAAGCAATTAGGTGACCTGAGAGAAGACAGTGGGAGGAGCCACAGGAGAGCAGGAGACAACACAACAGCAACCACAAGAGAAGACAAAATATACATCTTTGGACGTAACAAATAAAAATATCAGGAGTTATTGAGGGCAGCCAAAACTCTGAGGGTCACATTTATCACTTCCTTGTTCTTTCAAATGCCATCAGACCACTCTATCTCAGGTACGTTTTTAATATTCATTTAAATTTATACCTACTTGTTAATACTTTGCATGTCACAACCATAGTGTGTCAACACCATAAACAATGTAATGTAAGATTTGTATGATATTTTCTGTTATACATGCTTAATTTAAGTAAAGTATAAAGGTAACAAGGAACGAATGATAAACAAGATGGCTCTTGTGAGAAGCACGTGTTATGAGAGGAAACATGGTATTTTGTCAACTCCGTCACATGTCAACACCATCAGGATTTGAGTTTGACGGTGTTGACTCTTTCTAAGCCGGTGTTGACAAAGGCCATTATGTGCATTATTCCTCATTTTAGTGTAGTTGACTTCAATCATATAGATGCAGCAGCTCAGAATTGCTGTTTGACTACTGCATGATCACTCATGATTCTGGCAGACATCCACCAGGAGTGCTGCAATGGTCATGTTCCCCCGCTCTGACGTAGTTAATGAGTAGCTGCCTTATTCATGCCCCTACGCGCATCTGTTGCAATGATGCATTGATCCACCAGGTGGCGCAGTGATCAGTGTAACAGCTGCTGGCATTAACCAATGAAACATCTCTAAATTAAATGTAAACAAATTGCAGCAGGGAGAAAGAGAGAGAGGCCGATCAGACACCGCCTCGCATTGTCATGGATATAAATATCTATAAAAATTCATATTTTTATGATATTTAAAATCCTTGCACGGTCTCTATTGCACTCCCTTGATTTTTACACTTTACTTTTTGTAGTCATAACAGTACACTATAAACCCTCAGTTTTGTAATATCTTTTATGGTCTTCGATCTTAGGGCTTTTTTTTACATTTCTATTGTTAGAATTAAGAGGCAACACTAACATCATTAACACCATCGTGTGATGCTGTGGGTGGAGTTTTATGAACCTTTATGATGTTAACATCTCAGAGTAAAGAAATAGTATTTTCATTCAGATAAAAGCATTCATCATGTTCATTGTTATATTCATGTGTCTGTGGCTTTCAGTTGGTGGGTTAACATTGACTTTTTGTTAGTTTAGAAAATATTTGTTGAGTTTAAGATTATCTAGTCTTATGAATTAATTTGGTTGTGTTAGAAAGCCTGGTTTATAGTTATGTTCAAAATTATTCAACCCCCAATGCTGTAAATGGTTTTAGGGAATTTAGTGTACATCTGTAATTGTATTCAGAATGAAATCTTAAGGACTTCTTAAAGAACCATATGCAACTAAAATGATATCAATTAGTTTTGTAATACAGTAGTAAATGTTTCTTTTGTGAATTCTTCATTGACACAATTATTCAACCCCTTAAAGACTACCACTCTGAAGAACAGAGGTTCATTGAAGTGTTTTCAATCAGGTATTGAAAACACCTGTGGATGTCAGGGAGCAGCAATAAAGCCTAATAAGCACCAATTAGGCAGCTTTAAAATGACTGTGATACTCAGCTCCTTCTAGACATTTACAGGTATGGTTACAAACATGGTGAAGTCAAGAGAATGGTCCAGGAAGACAAGAGAAGAGGTGATTAACATCTTTGCAATCTTCTTATAGCCATTGCCCTTCCTGTGAAGAGTAAACATACCAAGAGACACCATAGGAAGCGTCATTCACAAATTCAAGGCAAAGGGCACTGTTTAAAAGCTACCTGGTCGTGGCAGAAAGAAGATGCTGACTTCGACTGCTGTGCGCTACCTGAAGCGTAGAGTGGAGAAAAGTCCCTGTGTGACTGCTGAGGAACTGAGAAAAGATTTGTCAGATGTGGGTACTGAAGTTTCTGCTCAGACAATATGGCGCACCCTGCGTAATGACAGCCTCCATTCCAGAACTCCCAGGCTCACCCCCTTGCTGTCGACTGCAGTATGCCAAAAGTCATGTGGACAAACCACAGACATTTTTGGATAGTGTTCTGTGGACTGATGAAACAAAATTAGAACTGTTTGGGCCCATGGATCAACGCTATGTTTGGAGGAGGAAGAACAAGAAAAGAACACCTTGCCTACTGTGAAGCATGGCAGGGGGTCAATCATGCTTTGGGGCTGTTTTGCTTCTGCAGGTACTGGGAAGCTTCACCGTGTGCAAGGTACCATGAATTCTCTTCAGTACCAGGAGATATTGGATGACAATGTGATGCAGTCCGTCACAAACCTGAGGCTTGGGAGACGTTGGACCTTTCAACAGGACAATGATCCCAAGCATACCTCCAAGTCCATTAGAGCATGGTTGCAGATTAAAGGCTGGAACATTTTGAAGTGGCCATCGCAGTCACTTAAATCCGATTGAGAACCTCTGGTGGGACTTAAAGAAAGCAGTTGCAGTGCGCAAGCCTAAGAATGTGACTGAACTGGAGGCTTTTGCCCATGATGAATGGGCAAAGATACCCGTAGATCGCTGCAAGACACTTGTGTCAAGCTATGCTTCACATTTAAAAGCTGTTATAACTGTAAAAGGATGTTGTACTAAGTACTAAGAATGAATGTCACTTAGGGGTTGAATAAAACTGATAATGATGTGAGCTCAGAAAAGACATTTGTGGTTATTTCATTATAAATGTTATGTTATATTTGTCTGACCTACATGTGCCTCTTTGATTTAATTGTAAGCAGGATGACTGAATGATCAAAATCAATGTCAAACCAACCAAAACAATCAATTTCAGTTGGGGTTGAATAATTTTGAACACAACTGTATGTAATTCTGGCTTGATTTTTACTGTAAAGATAAAAACATTATGTTCTCTTCTCTATGACAGGTGACTCCATGGCAGATTCAATAATGCCACTTTTCACTCATAAAGTTGCAAATGAAGGTGATGTTACTCTGTCCTGCAGATATGAAACAAGTTTTACAGGAAACACCCTGCAGTGGTACAGACAATATCCAAAATCTAAACCTGACTTCCTTCTTTATATTATTGAAAATGGAGATCTAAGTCCCAACACTCCCCCAAGAATGTCTGCTGAAGTAAACAAAGATAATAAGCAAGTGGATCTGATCATCTCATCTGCTGCTCTATCAGACTCTGCTCTAAACTATGGTGCTCTGGCGCCCACAGTGACAGGAAATCCAGCTGCACTGTACAAACACTAACACACTGTTTTGTTATTTTATGTAGCTCTACTGGTGATTGAGGAAAATGTATTTTCGCTTTTCAGGTAGTCTTTCACAGTGCATAATGCACACACATTCACACAATCCTTCACTCCTTGGGGCAATTTGTAATTAAATTAGAAGTGCACTAAAGACAAGCCGTGGCTCCACATATATAAAACTGAACTGTATAAAGCATCTAAGACCATTCACTCAGACCAGCAATGAGGTAATGTGGAAATCTCCAGAACTAAGGAAAGAGTATTAGGCTTTGCAGGATATAAGAATTAGAAATCAAATGCTTTGTCAATTCTGTTAGGATGGAGTGTAAGTCTCTGTAATTTACTACTGCAATGTGTGTGATTTAAATTGTTGTTGCTTCATTTTATATGATTTATCTACTTTAATTAGTTTGTGTTACAGTTTTACACAGGAAACCTTCTGTTCACATAGCATTATCTCTACAGATGGTATAACCACTACAGACCAATTCCTGGTATTTATACACAAGTGACTAGAAGTGACTTATTTATTAGTGCATCATTTGTTTTCTGCTCTTTTGCACAGTGTTCAGTGTGAGAAATATTATTTCAATTCACTTTTAACACTGAATACTGTTACAAATACAGAGACTGCAGATTATTAGGTATTAACTTCTCAAATACAGCAAATGTAAATGTACTGTCAAGAGAGTTCTGAACTGAGGCTTTAGGAAAAGAGTGTTACTTATCACCTTGTTATAACAGCTGTTATTAATATTACATTAATAATAGTTATTAATATTATTAAGTCTACATTAACATGAAATGCTCATTTCAATTTGAATGATCTGTACAAAGTTACACTACAATAGTGTCACTTCCTGGGTGTGGCTTTCTAGAGACGTGTTCAGCACATACAGCACTATTATACAGAATCGTCACAGAGCTGTGTTCAGAAATGGCTCAACTATACAACTTACTGTACATAGTGAGATACACACCACTGATTCTCACTCTAGTTACAGGTCATTAATTCTATTATATAATATATATGTTTGTTTTTCCTTATTTACCAGGTTAATATTAGCTTTTGAAAAAAAATCGTTGCAGATTTATTTATTTATATTCTTTTTCACTCCAGGCAGTTTTGCAGATAAAATTGGACCAAAGGATGAAGATGCCAACATTGTGGGGAAAGAAACAGACACAGTTACTCTGAAATGTTTATATGAGACAAACAGTGATCGCGTTATGCTTTATTGGTATAAACAATATCCTAACAGCGCACCACAGTTTTTACTGTGTAAAGGTGCAAGGTCAGTTAGTTATGCAACTACTCCTACTGACATTCGATTTGTGTTATGCATGTACTGTACAGCTGCATGTTACTTTGTAGGATGTGAACTAGAGCAATGTCTCTTTTTACAAACCTCTCAGAACAAATGTGAGTTTGATTGTACAGATAAAATTGTACAGATTATACAGAAGATGAAATTGTTTTTTTTGTTTTTTTTTTTAAATCAAGCGCTGTTTTGTTGTTAAATAGTTTCTCTATTTATCAGTGTATACATATTTGTTAAATGAGGGTTTGGGTATGTAACCATGTTTTAGAACAACCTCCCATATATATTTTAGAGGTTTGCGGGTTCAGCACTGGATTCCGAGCACCATCAGACACACAGAAATGTCTATAAAATTGTTTTTAATTAAATTATCACAAATATTTTGACTCAGCAGGTTTTAATTGTCTTAATCACTAAAAATGTTTTTTAAATAATCATATCACCTTTTAAAAGTTAGTTTAGTCAATGTTTAATGGTTGGCAGTTTAGGCTGTATGGATTAATCAATTTATCATTTAATTTCCATAATGAACAGTGATACTTAGAAGCATACAAATTACACAAAACTTTGAAAATGCAACCATTTTATTAACAAATATTCTTGAGGAAACAAAACAGTTCATCTTCATAAATATATATATATTAGGGATGCCACAATTCTCAATATAATATTGAACCGTTCGTTCAATAATATTGAAACGTCTTTTCGGTTTTACGTTTAAATAATTTATGTGCTTTTTATTTCGCTCCGAATTGACTGTGTGCGCCTTTAAGTCTACGAGCTGAGATGAGGAAGCTCCTCCCCGCGAGTAAATGTTCAATTACTATGCTCTAAAGTTAGGGGGCGCTGAACCATCATTCCACACTTTAACATGGCGAGCGGTGGTGAAGCGAGGCTAAAGTACGTGGAGGCGCCGGCGTCTTTTAAATCTGTGGTGTGGAGACATTTCGATTTTGCGGTTGAGTATAATGCCGGGGAAGAAAAAATGGTAAACAAAAAAATGACTGTCTGCAAGCATTGTTTTACACGTGTAGCCTACTCAAACGGAAACACGTCCAATATGATTGCACATCTGCGGCGCCATCACCCAGCAATATCAATGTCTGAATGCAGGATAGCAGAGCAGGTAATAAAGTCCTCCAAAAAACAACAGTCCCTCGCTGAATCCTTCCAGGATACATACCCAACTGGTTACGAGAGACACATGAAAATAACAAAGGCAGTGGGGGTGTTCATTGCCAAAGATTTGCAGCCGTTTTTGGTGATTGGAGATGCGGGCTTTTGTCATCTTATAAAAACACTCGATCCACGTTACAGACTACCGTCTCGCACTTTTTTTAGCACCGAAATAATTCCTGACCTCTATGAAAAGACATGCAACAGTATTGTGTACGAATTGGCTCAAGCTCAGAGCCCTGCTCTGACCACAGATGGTTGGACCTCGCGGGCAACCGTGAGTTACCTCACTGTAACTGTTCACTACATGTCGGATTGGGAAATGAAAAGCGCTGTACTCCAAACCCGTCCCCTGTATGAAAGTCATACAAGCGCTCATTTGGCAGAAGAGTTGACAAATGCAGTGAATACATGGAAGTTGAGGAGGCCAAATATGTTACTCCCAGTCACCACAGATAACGCTCCGAATATTGTGACTGCAGTTAATGAAGCTGATGGGATGGGGCCACAGATAAGTTGTTTTGCGCATGTTGTAAACCTAGCAGCCAAGAAAGCAGTGTCAATCAACACAGTGTCCCGCCTCCTGGGGAGGGTTAGAAAAATAGTGACTTTTTTTCAGAAAAGCACCAAAGCCCACCATGTTTTTACTGTGAAGCAGGAGATGTTAAACTTGCCCAGACACAAGTTAATTCATGATGTCACAACTCGATGGAATACAGTACATGACATGTTGGAAAGATACATAGAACAGCAGCCCGCCATCTATTCTGCCTTACTGGACAAAGATCTGAAGCTGTCTGTCAAGAACATAACCATGTTGAATGACAGTGAACAGAAACTGGCAGAAGAACTGTTTCAGGTCCTCACACCACTGAAAACAGTGACAACCCTGATGAGCAGTGAAACAACCCCCACTATATCAATGATCCTTCCTCTGAAAGAGATGATTCTCAAATCCATGTCACCAGGAGACCAGGACACTGCAACAGTCAAAGAAGCCAAAGCAGCCATTACAAATGACCTGGCAAAGAGGTACACTGACCCTAATCTTCATGATTACCTCCAAATGGCCACAGCCCTTGACCCCAGGTTTAAATCGCTGCCTTACCTTGATGAAGACTCTCGTGATAAGCTCTACAGGAATATAATCCGTGAAATTCTGGAGCATGAACAGCAGGTACTATTTGATTTTTTTTTTTTTTTTTTAATCGTGTGTGATTTTGATTGTTTTATCCATTTAGATGTTTGTTATATATCTTGTGTCCTTTTCACTGATCAAAATAATTTCACATTTGTCATATGTTGCACTGGAGATGGTTGTGGTTCTGAGCTGTGTGTGCTTATATGTATAATAATTATACTAAAGGATCATTCTCTTTGATGCAAAGTGTCTAGTGGAGAATCCTGTGCCCTCCAAAAAGGAAGACAATCCATCCTCTCCCCCTCCCAAGAAGAAGACAGCAATGTCAGAGGTATTTGGGGAGCTTTTCAAAACTGAGGAACAGCAGAGCAGGCCATTTGCCCAGATCATTGAGGAGGAAGTCACCACATACAAGTTAGCAGACAGTATTCATGTGGATGCTGATCCATTCATATGGTGGAAAACAAATGAATGCAAGTTCCCCCATGTAGCAAAAGCTGCACAACAACACCTCGGTGTCCCAGGAACCTCTGTTGCGAGTTAGAGAATTTTCTCCACTGCCGGGGACATTGTAAGTGCAAAACGCTCTCGCCTTGCTGCAGAGAATGTTGACAGGCTTATCTTTTTACAGAAGAACCTCAAAATACAGGAATAGATAGCTGACCTAAGTGAAATTGCACTTTATATTCTGAATGAAGGATACTGTACTGGAGTGCTGTTAAGTTTATTTAAGATGGTTTATTTATGTTCACTGAAGTACAAGTATGTTTATTTGAAATGGTCAATTTATGTTTACTAACTTCACATGTATGTTTATTTTCAAAATTTAGGAATTTGTGTGTTCCCCAGTTTGTACATGGGCTACCAGCAGCTGTGAGATGTCAGTGTTCATTTTAAAATAAAAAATGTTTATATTATACAAAACACGAGGAACCAGTGGACTTTTCTTTAAAATAAAGGAGTATTGCAATAATTTTTTTTTTATTTTAACTTACTGTTCCTATTGCCTAAGCATAGAATAACAAAAAACACTTTTATGTGTTAAGCCATCAGAACCGAACCGAACCGAAAACCGTGGTTAAAAACCGAGGTATGTATTGAACCGTGGGCTAACTGTATTGTTGCATCCCTAATATATATATATATATATATATATATCTATAAATAAAAATTTGGACGGAGTTGACAAGGCATCAACGGTGTTGACACAAAACTGAAGGTGGTGACAAACTTGTAAGAAACAGAAAAATATTTTTTTCAAAAGGAACATTGACCTCTCACAAATATCATAACATTGCAAGATATGAAGAAAACACATTATGTAACCAATTTTTCATCTCATGGGAGTAGAGGGACTTTACAGGCAATAGAAAATGAAATTAACCCCCTTTGTAAAGTCCCCAACAGCTTCAAATATATGCTGCTTATAAAAAAACGTAACATTTGACTTCTCAAGGCAGTCGATGGAGTTTAAACACCAAGCAACAGATGAACCAAGTGTTCTTCTATGAAATCCATGACCTCTGCTGATATGTTATATGTAGCTCCCTGGTGCTGCTTGTACGGACAGGTGATGATGGCTCATTCAGCTTGAATAGAATATTTGTAAATGGCACAAAGCAGACATCCCGCTGTCCTTGTTTTTTCTGAAAACAAACATTTGGCCCATGAGGGTGAAAAAATTCAACTCAATTGTTAAGGCTTTAGCCAGTTCTAAGGCTTTAGCCAGTTCGTACATGACAATAAGCCAGTCTTCACTCTGAGTATCATCGGGGCCTATCCCAGTTGTTGTGTCCCTCAGGTTCAGGCTCTTTCTCCATGGCCTCCACCAGCTTTGCCGAGGACTCTGTCTGGGTCCTTCATCTGGGTCTTGAGGGATGCCATCCAATGTGTGAGTAACAGACTGAAACACTGGCAAATCTGTGACTCATTGCAAAAACATGAAATGTCTCTACAGTGTGATGAATCTTCCTTGTTCCAGGAATGGTTTTCAGGGGTGGCATGAGTGGACACATCTCATAAAATTCTCTGCCATCCACAATGTCCCAACCTCTTAGCACAATACTGTCTGCACACCTCTTTGGAAATCTTGCATGAATGCCTGTCAGGATTTGATCCATATAGGTCCAGATGTATGCAGCATCCTAGAACTTGGACTCTGAGACCGTGCGGAATCCTGCCTTTTCATGTTTGGTGTAGAACATGCCTGTGTGAAGTGTGAGCTGTGGGAGGTTTTGCCCATGTTGACGTCTCTGAGGCCTGGAAATGTAAATAAGGCTCAGAAGTAGAATCCTGTTACTACAGGATTCTACTTCTGAGCCGTATTTACATTTCCAGGCCTCAGAGACGTCAACATGAACAACAACAGTGGTTTCATCACAATTTGTTATCATGTTCCTGTACTCCTTGGTTTGATTATGAACTGAGTGGACATGGGTGGTTGTCTCATTTCTTTTATTTTGTCTTGGTAGAGAATCATAAGATCTGAAAGAGTGCCAGTGTGTTTCACAAGTTTGGAGTGAAAGTGAGCTCCATCTTCTGTTCGCTCCCCAATGCGCTTCCACTCCACTTGTGTTTTCCCTTGCACTGGAGAAAGAACTGAACATTTGTTCAGACATCAGTTGCAGGTACGTAAAAGACAAGATTCATTTGCTGGAGAACAACATACAATTTGGAAACTCTCTTCAAGTTTGCTGGTTGTTAATGCATTGAATGACTTCAGGACCTCAAGCATCAGTGTTGCATTCTCATGGTACAGACACTGACATTTCTTTCGGTCTGAGGCTCTTGGAGATGTAATGTGAAATAGACGCAATGCACAGAAGGATGAGTAACTAAGTCTAATGTTTGGGTTTTGCTGGACAAATGCAATGTGAAAGTTTTGCAATGTGTCGTTTAGAATCATTCTTTGAAGTTTTACTTTTTTCCTAGTAATTGTGTCTTGCTTGGCTATTGTCATCCTTGCATTGTTTTCCAAAAAACTGTGAACACTTGGGGATACGGTTTCCTAGGCTTCCTTTGTTTTAGTATTTTTTCTCTCAGTGTATTGTAAGTCAGGCTGAGCAACAGTAATATCAAATGTTTGGTAAGTAATATAATTGAAGTAAACTACACTAAAACGAGGAATAATGCACATGATGGCATTTGTCAACACCGTCTTAGAAAGAGTCAACACTGTCAGACACAAATCCTGATGGTGTTGACATGTGACGGAGTTGACAAAATACCATGTTTCCTCTCATAACACATGTGCTTCTCATAAGAGCCATCTTATTTATCATTCATTTCTTGTTACCTTTATACTTTACTTAAATTAAGCATTTATAACAGAAAATATCATACAAATCTTACATTACATTGTTTATGGTGTTGACACACAAAGTATTAACAAGTAGGTATAAATTTAAAAGAATATTAAAAAATGTACCAGAGCTAGAGTGGTCTGATGGCATTTGAAAGAACAAGGAAGGGATAAAGGGGTCCTCAGAGTTTTGGCTGCCCTCAATAATTCTTGATTTTTTTATTTAAAATTAACAGGTCTGACTGTGTTGACAAAAACCCAGGACACAAGTTAATCATCTTAAAACTACATTAAAATCAGTTTTTCAGTTGTATCTTTTGATGCTCATTAAATTAATTACTGAACTACTTACACATAGTAAATATAACTGTCAGGACTCAGCATGGACTTTGGCCATAAGCATTTGTTTGTGTTTTCTGTCATGTGCCTGCCCCGCCCTTGTTTCTTCCTGCTCTCTTCTGCACACCTGTTCCTCATGTGTCTGATTGTTTTTTCTATTTAATTGAGCCACGTTGCCTTGAGCAGCGTGGAATCCTCTGTTTTGTCCTGTTGTCTTCTGTTGATGTCGTGTGCGGTATTGTCTGTGTCTGTAATGACAAGGAGGCGTACTGCTGGGGATCCATTTGCAGCAGAGTTTATTTAAGTACAAACACAGATCGGAGTCAAACAGGCGGGGGTCAGAACCGGCAAAACACAATAGCAAAGAGAGAGCAGAATCTGAATCGGGGACAGGCAAAAGGTCGGGGCAGGCGGCAAACAGTCAGAAGAGTCAGGAAGAGAGAGCAGAGTAATCACCGGAAAAACAGAACACAGAAAACGCTCAGAATGACTGTAGTAACACAAGTCGAGACCTCGCACCGGTATGGAGTAGAAGCGTGGTATTTATGTGAATGGGAATGAGAGACAGGTGGTGGAGTAATCAGGAGGCGAGGTGGCTGATGGGGAGTGTAGTGCGGAAGTGCGCTAGTACTCCGGAGACGCGTCTCTAGGGCGACGCTCCCGCGGTGGTTCGTTGCTCATGACAGTGTCCCTGTTTCATGTTTTTTATTTATTAAAACCTGTTTATTTTTACGCTATCCTGCATTTGGGTCTGATTTTACCCTCACGTTACTGACAATAACATTTAATTTAAAATTACAGGGTTATTACAGACACTGGTCACATATCATTTAGAATTAAAAACATTTATAAAACAACATGAAATAATATTACACATACACTTAACTATAAGACTTAAAAGGATAATGAAAGCACAACTAAATATTAAGTAATTTATTTTACCCACAAACTGTTTTTTATCTGGTGGACATGAAGAATCACTGGTACACATACCTGAGACTGCACATATATACATATTAATGCAAACTTTAAACACTAAATAACTTAAAAACATTAAAATAAAGACAAAATATATAGCTACATAAGTATTTACCACAAGTAAAGGGATATTTACAACAGAACATTTTGTTTTTCTTTTTCAGCCACACATCTTTCTTCTTCTGATGTTGTTAACTGGAAAAGACTTTGGAAGTAAAACCAGAAATGTAAATGTGTTTAGACATTGCTGTAGTTACCTGCTGTGTATTTACATTTGATGTGTTAACTTTGCACATTTGCACATTATATTGTCATTTGCAGAAAATAATCATATATTTAGATACATGTTCTGATTACAAAAAAATGAGAAAAAACAAAATAATCTTTAATCACTGACAGTGCCCTGCTAAAAAAAAAAAACAGCATTGCTGGCCCAGCATAAGGTATGTTTTGCATGCTGGGACCAGCTTGGGATGGTGGTATGCTGGTTCAGCATTAGGTGCTGGTTGCAGGTGTGCTGGCCGACCAGCCTGGTATGGTGGTATGCTGGTCCAGCATTAGGTTCTGGTTGCTGGTGTGCTGGCCGACCAGCCTGGGATGCTGGTGTGCTGGTCCAGCATTAGGTTCTGGTTGCTGGTGTGCTGGCCGACCAGCCTGGGATGCTGGTGTGCGGGTCGACCAGCCTGGGATGATGGTGTGCTGGTCAACATATGTTGTCTTTTGGATGCTAGTATAATCCCAGCAAGACCACAATAAAACCCATTTGTTACATTTCACATTTCTTAGTGCATATTCATAGTTAAATAAAGACCAAGACAATTTTGTAGAGAACTGCAATTCACTTTTTAATACTTTCTGGATATTCCTATCATTTACATGGCTTTATATATATATATATATATATATATATATATATATATATATATATATATATATATATATATATATCTGTATTTTCCGCACTATAAAGCGCACCGAATTATAAGGCGCAGTCTCAATTAAGGGGTCTATTTCTGTGCTTAACCCATACATAAGGTGCACCGTATTATAAGGCGCATGCTAAAACATACGGTCTACAAAAAAAGGTAACAGAAGCAAAACAGTGAGTTTAGTTGAACTTTATTTAACAATACACACATTTTTTTGTAAGCAATCTTCTCCCACAAATCCATCAAAGTCCTCATCTACTGTGTTTTCTTAACTTGGCGCAGTTCATTTTCTTGATTCCTCCACTTCCGAACCATAGATACATTGATGGTGAATTCTTTCACAGCTGCTCTATTCCCATTTACAACCGTGTAACCAGTGGTGTAGTCTAGTTTTTTGTAGTGAGTATACTGTAAACCCCCCCCCCGCCGCCTCATACGCACCCATCCTAGAGCGAGACACCACAGGCACCACCACACTCACTAATGCATAAAATATGCATCTACATGTAATTGAGAGCATTATTAAAGACTGCTTATGTGTAATATCAACATTCCAATTTATTATAAGCAACAAAAGACAGTCAACTGATAAAACCTGTGCTCCAGGTCCCATATTCATATAAAATTTAATGCTAAATGTAATCAGACAGTTGGCAGCACCCATTGACTTTCACAGTAGGAAAAAATATAGACTATGAAAGTCAGTGGGTGCTGCCAACTGTCTGATTACCAACATTTTTCAAAATATCATCTTTTGTGTTAAACAGAAGAAAGAAACTCATACAGTTTTGGAACAAATTGAGGGTGAGGAAATAACACAATTTTCAATTTTGGGTGAACTATACCTTTAAGAGCTACATTTAGCCTTAAAAGTTATATGAATATGGGACCTGGAGCACAGGTTTTATCAGCTGTCAATTTTCAATGTACATTTAAGAGTGAACATTAAACATTTGTTCAGTTTTATCACCAACACTCTTTAATTGCAGAATATTATGAACTGAATGAACTGGTAGTTTACAAAACTTTCCAAATACATTTGTACTCGGGCTGTGGGTGAAATGTCACCCGAAGCTGCTGTAGCTTTAGGCGCAGGCTTCAACACACAAAGAGTGTAGTTTGAGTCTGCTTTCGTTTCATATCTTCTTTTACATTAGTTAGTTAATTTCAAATTTGCGCCACAAAACACCACCAAGCAACTAATTTTCCAATGGTCCAAAAATGTTAGAGATTCGCAATCACAACCACAGTCTGTGTTCATAACACAGTGCGGTGTGAATTTAAGAATGAAAGTTCTGTCACAAAACGATATTGTTACGTATCCTCACGCTTTTTAAGTGGGTATACGGAAATCCTTGCCATTTTCTAGTGGGTATACGGAAATCCTTGGCATTTCCTAGTGGGTATACAGAAATCCTTGGCATTTCCTAGTGGGTATATGGCGTATATCTGCGTATCACGTAGACTACACCACTGCGTGTAACTGATAGCCTGGAGTTTGAATTGTGCCTCATAAGCATCTGATTTTTATTAGCGGATGGCAAACCAACATAAGGTGCATTTACCGCCACCTACTTGACTGGAGTGTGGAGCGCATATTGGTTAGGAAGAAACAAATGTTGTATTGCAACATACCGGTAGTATACCTACCGGAGGCGTGGTGGAGGTAAGCGTACATACTGTATGTATTACATAATGTTTTCTGATTGGTTTATCGCGGCCAGCGTACGTAGTGTATGTATTACGTCCCTGTGTCAGTGGGAAATGGTCGGACAGTCAATCAAGCGGAGCGCTTACCAAAGTCGCACGGGAACATTTTTACAGATTTTTGGAACTCGGTGCACACATAAGGCGCACCGGATTATTAGGCGCACGGCCGATTTTTGAGAAAATTTCAGGCTCTTAGGTGTGCCTTATAATGCAGAAAATACGGTATACACACATTATATATAAATAAAATATTTATTGGACAATGACATTTGCCATCACACTGTAATATACACACGTGCATAAGTAACGTTACACAATATAACCTTTACAACACACATTTTTGGTCTTAGCTTCCGCTCTCTCTTTTAGCAAGTAACAAGTAGTATGTGGTGGCAATGACCATATTTTTTAAGAGCTGCGACCCAGAGTCGTTTGCCTTTAGACAACTCCTGCTCTATGTCTTCTTTATTCTCTGAAAACAAAACTATACATCACTCATTTGTTTATATTGTGCAGTGAACAAGTTACGATAAAACAGCTACTGCTTAAGTTACATACCTTTCAGCATCAGCATTTGTGCCCTGAAGAAGTCTTGCTTGCATCGTACCCAATAAACCTGAGTTTGGTCAAACATGTCATAGATAAAGTCCTTCATTTCGCTAAAACAACTGCTGTGCAGCCGTCATCCAGGTACCTCACGTATGCAAACATTCTGATTCCCAGTGATCAACGAATACGTTGTGTAGAAGCGGAAGCTTTTTATTTACCCCAAAACAAAATCCTAAATACGGTGGCAATAACATGATGTTCTGGAACGTTCACTTATACTAATTTCGATAAACACTGTAAGGTGTAGCGGCTTCTCTGATTGAACTCATAGGGGCCCTCAACCAGAACACACACACACACAACACAATGAGACATTCCTTTAACTAATAAAACAAGTAGATAAGGTACTCTAAGGTTCTCATTCTTATAACCCTTTTTGTAATATGTTTCTTCTTTTAAGGCTTGCCTGACTTAAAATTATTTTCCCCTTAATTTCCCGACAAGGGTGTATTTTATTCATGAGTCAGAAATCAACATTGTATTTAACATCCGTTACACTCTAATTACTGATCATGGCATGTTAATGTGTACCTGTTCTAATGCTGTATGCCCCTTTAAGGTCTGATGTCAGAATGTATAGGAAGCTATCGTTTTCCTTTTACTTCCCTAATGAAAGTGCATTCTGTTTTATGTTTCATTTTTGTTTCTTTGCCTTTATAAGAACACAATATCGTAATAACATCAGTTACCCTTCGATTACAGATCTATGCATGTAATGAACCGCCACCTTTATACCGCCATTACCCTTCATGTTTGGTATCAAAATGACCACAAAATTATCGGTTACTCATTTTTGAAAAATATGGTGTATTTTATTTGAGCACGAAAGGCGCCATACCGTCTTAATACACCCTGGATAAAACTTTAAAGTCATCTAAAAGTTTGATAGCTAAACCACACCCACAGACACCTGAAACAAAGGGAGTTTTTCCCTCCAAAATCTTGACCGAAGTACTGGTCATCTCCCCAAAGATGGGTGGAGTTCGCGACCTTTAAATTGTCACAAACACCACTAATCCCAAACACCACTAATCCTTGGTCAGACTTTCGGAACAGCTTGGAGACAACTCCATCTTCCTTCAAAGAAGTTCCAGCAAGTTTCACTTCCAAGAACGACAACTATTCTGATCTTCAGGAGAACTTGGAAGAACGTCTGACCCCACCCTAACTGACTCCTCAGAGATTTCTCTGTTGCATTCGGACTCTTGTGCAGAAAGCCAATGCAAGTAACCGTTTCCTTTACCAACCGATTTAGATGCGTACTTTAAGTATGAACCTTGTATTGTGTCTTGAGGCGAATTTAAGTTTCCGGTGATGATTTCCCAGTTAGGGTGTGATTCATTTTGAAGTTTAAGCTTGCCATTCCTTTCCTTCCTTTCTCTAATTTCTTCTTTCCAGTCTCTTCCTCCCTTTCCCCAATTTTAATTTCTTTTGTTTTATTTTATTGTCATCTTCGTTTTCCCTATTTCTTTTGTTTGTTTGTGTAGTTAGGTTTATGTTGTGTTTGTCTCATTCATTAAATGTCATAATTTTGTGCCACAAGTGATTTGTCTCTGAGTATCGCTCACAAATTAAGGTACCTGCAACATCTGGTCTGAACTACATGCTCTATTAAGTTAATTTAATTCAAATTACGGTGTAAAGTAAAAGGGGGAGTGAACCTTTCTTGGCCGGGAAGATACCTCCTTCATAGAATTAATAAAGGTTACACGGTCTGTTCGGCGGACGAACAGACCAAATAAGTGTAACATTAACTCCATTACCATTAATTTCAACTTAGGTTAAAATATTTAGAGTCACTATAAGACATTATAATTACTTATAAATATTTACCTTGCTTTGCGAGCCAAAATCGCTACAAAGGTATATAATGTAGTCGAAAACATTGCGAAATTTATTTTTGCAAAGTGCAGGAACAACATTTACCTTCGTGAACATAGTTGCTTTAAAGGTTGCATAGCAACGCTGATGCTGGGTAATATCTCTTATTACCGCTTTACTAAAAAAACAAACAAACAACTTAACTACATCTTAATTGAGACAAATGGATTATATATATATACAGTACAGACCAAAAGTTTGGACACACCTTCTCATTCAAAGAGTTTTCTTTATTTTCATGACTATGAAAATTGTAGATTCACACTGAAGGCATCAAAACTTTGAATTAACACATGTGGAATTATATACGTACATAACAAAAAAGTGTGAAACAACTGAAAATGTCATATTCTAGGTTCTTCAAAGTAGCCACCTTTTGCTTTGATTACTGCTTTGCACACTCTTGGCATTCTCTTGATGAGCTTCAAGAGGTAGTCACCTGAAATGGTCTTCCAACAGTCTTGAAGGAGTTCCCAGAGATGCTTTGCACTTGTTGGCCCTTTTGCCTTCACTCTGCGGTCCAGCTCACCCCAAACCATCTCGATTGGGTTCAGGTCCGGTGACTGTGGAGGCCAGGTCATCTGGCGCAGCATCCCATCACTCTCCTTCATGGTCAAATAGCCCTTACACAGCATGGAGGTGTGTTTGAGGTCATTGTCCTGTTGAAAAGGTGGTGTGTCCAAACCTTTGGAAGGTGTGTCCAAACTTTGTCTGTACTGTATATATATCTTTCAAAAAAAAAACCATAATTCTGTATGATTTATATGCTGCTTCCCTCATGGAGCCCGGGAAATCAACATTTGTTGGTATTACTATATTTAATTTGTGGAGACACTTTAATCCCTAACGAATGATTTTTAAATGTTTTTATTCTTTTTTATTCAAAGCTATCAGCTTTGTTATTTCAGTTCTTTATCCAAAAGAGGGAACAAAAGAAATAACACACTTATAATGAAATATATTCCAATATATTGTGTTTTAATCTTATATTAATGTGTTACATAGAAACATACACAAGCAAAAATCATGCTTGTTCCCATAAAGCTCATTCCAGCAAGATCATACTGGTTAACCAGCTACACCAGCCCCGTTTTGCTTGATAAAATCATGACTATGCTGGCCACCCAACTATACAAGCAGTGAGCAGCATTATACCAGCACTATACCAGCAGGAACCAGTAAAAACCAGCCTGGACCAGCATGGAATTCTGGATTTTTCAGCAGGGAGTTTTCTCACAAAAAACAATGAAGCATGAATTTCAAGACACATTTAGTGTAGAAAACCCCAGAGATAAACTCAAAAACTAAAACTCAGGAGGAAACCCAACCACACTGTACAAAAAGCACTACACATGACTGGAGCAGAGCCATGCTTTTTCACAAGATGGAGCTATTTACATGTTTACTCTCACTTCCTCAGTCATATGTCTATGATGTCAATTTGTTTTGAAGATCATCCATAATTTCTGGAGCAATGATGTTGTTGTTTGAGTACAGTAAAGCCCAAATTACAGACATCACTACAAAAATATTATTAATTCATAAAAAAAAACAGTGAACAGGTAAGTAAAAAAAAATTCTATAAATTATTCTATAACAATGTTTAAATAATACACTAATTTGTGAACTGGTCCTTTATCCAGATATCTTTATAATACATAAAATATTTCTCTGAACAAAGACCAACCAAGAATGTTACTGAAGATGTAATTGGCTTCTCTCTAAGGGTTTATTTATTTATTCATTTATTAAGAATTAATCATTCATTCATTCATTCATTCATTCATTCATTCATTCATTTTCTACTGCTTATCCGAACTACCTCGGGTCACGGGGAGCCAGTGCCAGTGCAGGCGTCATCGGGCATCAAGGCAGGATACACCTTGGATGGAGTGAAGAATTAATCAATGAAAGTCTAATTCATTATGTTCTAAATACCAAAGTATTTGAGCTGTCTATATTAATACCAGTAATTCTGTATAAAAATATATTTAACACACCCCTTTATGGGTTAATTATAGTGGCCCAGAAGGTTAATTCTCTCCTTTGGTAGAGTTGCTCCTTATTTTGTTACTGCTGTTATTTTTTTGTCAGCCTTATAGTCCTCAAACAGATCTTATCATAGTTCTCCAAACACCATCCATGAGAGACAACCTTCATGAATATGGAAGAGAGATTGTTTTTATGGATGTGACACATGGTGTCAACCAGTATGGTTGTGCTTTATTTACATTAGTTGTCAGAGACAGTCATGGAAATGGAACCCCTGTTGCCTATATCATCTTGGGTAATGAAAAACAGGACACACTTCAGCTGGCACTGGAAAAGCTAAAACCATCATTTTCTGTACTTCCAAGGTAATACAATCAATTATAAGTAAATTAAATTAAAATGATTAATTATTCATTTGTAGAAATGTTTAATTATTATTTAAATCTATATTAAATTATTCAATAATATTTTCTATATCTAAACAGTTTCTTAAAGGGTCAGGTTACCCCAAAATGAAAATTTAGTAGCACTTTATTTTACAGTCCTGTTCCTCATGTACCTGTACATACAATGTACTCATATCAATAACTGGGTAATAACAGGGTACCAACCCTGAACCTACATCTAAACCTAAAGTTAAACCTCTGTAGTTACCAAAAATTTGGTAGCATGTACTGTACATACACTGTACTTATAATAATTGCAAATACTGGGTAATAACAGGGAACCAACCCTGAACCTACACTTAAAACTAATCTTAACCCTCTGTAGTTTCCTTATTACTTTAGTAAAAATTACTAGATAAGTACACTGTAAGTGCATATACTGTAAAATAAAGTGCAACTAAATATTCTGTCATCATTTACTCGCCAGCAAATTGTTCCAAGCCTGAATAAATGTATTTGTTCTGCTGAAGAAAGAAAGTTACTCCATTGATTTCTTCAGATCATGCTGATTAAAGGTTATCAAAAGTTTTTTTGGTAAACCCAACACTTCTTGAATAAAATGCAAACAAATTTAAAGAAGAGCAAGCCGAACTGTACGCTAGGCTATATCCCGAAATGTTTTAGAATGTTCAGACCAACTTGGTACTTGGTAGATGTTGATCTCTGTACAATGTACAAATTGGTTTAGTAAGTAACTTCTAAAGATGGTAAACAAAGTAAACAACAAAATTAATTTTTTTGGAAGCAAACATATATAAACAAATATTTTTTCTCTGCCTTTTTATTTTTATTAGGTGCTTTATGGTTGATAAAGATCAGGCTGAAATCAATGCCAGCCGGAGAGTGTTCAACGAGTCTGACGTTCTCCTTTGTTGGTACCCTGTAACACAAGTACTAAGTTAAGATAGAATGACTTAGATTTTTGGCTTTTTTGATCAAACTTAAATATTACTCTATTATTGTTCAATCAAAATGAGTTTACATTTATATCACAAATAGCATTTTAGCAGTATCTGCAGTTATTCTTAAGTTGTTCCTTCAGTGGCTTATGGATCAGTGCATAGAATTCCCTTTGCATTGCAACATAATCTAGGAATACATTTTTTTGCTATAGCAATAACATACTTGATTTTTTTTTTGTCTCAGTAACCCTTAACTAAAGAAAATTGTCATCAATTGATCACATTAATTATAGACAAATGTGTCAGGCCAAAAGAAGTTCCCACCAAATTAAATAAATGACTTTACATTTCTCCACAATTTTTTACACACAGGCAGTAACTCGTTGGCTGTCAAGATCTGAATCTGGTGTGAGTGAGCCTGAAAAGGCAAATTCATCATTCATCATGCAGTTTATGTCAGAGTGTCACGGAATCACCAGATCCTTCTCACTCACCAGCACTCACATTCCCCTGAGTACTAATTAGCACCACCTGATCCACATTCTTCAATCAACGCACACCCTATATAAACCACTCTCAGTCACTCAGTCATTGTCTGGTCTCGTATGTGCTAACGTGATTCTTCCCCGCAGTCATTCAAGTTCCAGACTCCCGGTTGCTTCACCACTATCGGCTCTCCTTCCTTCTCCCTCGCCTTCGGTGCTACCGGATTATTCTCCCCGTATCCACCTACTCCTGTCTAGGATCCTGTCTCTCTTCCTCCTGTGTTCTCCCCAGCGTGTGTGTGCGTGTTTACGCTTTCTGCAAACTTCATGGTGCTTCATACAGTTTCGAATTCGATACATCTGCTCACGGACTTCAATAAAGATCTCTTTGGTTTTGCTTACCCTAGCCTGTGGCTTGTGTATCATTACAGAAGACCAGACCATACCGGAAGCATTATGAATGTTCCAGCGTCAGATCCCATTCGCGAATTGGTGGATCTTCTTCGCGCATCGCTACAGTCCGGCGCCACCGCACCAGCCATAGCACAGTCTTCTTCTGCGGCCATAGTCGCATCTCCCATGGCCAGCCCAGCGCCCTACTCTGGTTCGTCGGAGAATTGCACCGGATTTCTGCTGCAGTGTTCGCTAGTGTTCGAGATGCAGCCTCAACAATATCCCACAGAGCGCTCTAAAATAGCCTTTATCATCTCACATCTCCGAGGAAAGGCTCTCCAATGGGCAGATTCGTTGTGGCAACAGAACTCCCAGACGGTACAGTCATATGCCTTATTTGTTTCTCACTTCAAGGAAGTATTTCATATTTCTGATGCGGACTCCTCAGCGCGCGACGAGCTGTATCATTTACGACAAGGGAACATGACAGTCACTGACTATGCCTTGAAGTTTCGCACCCTAGCTGCTGTGAGTGGCTGGAATGAAACAGCATTGATTACAGCCTTTCGTAATGGATTGGATCCATCAGTACAATTACATCTCGTCTCTTATGATGATCAAATGGGATTGGAGAGGTTCATACAAGTGTCCATTCGCATGGATCATCGCCGACTAGGGTGTCTCACGACGGAGGGTTCACCACCCCGATCTCTTAGCCGATCAATGTTCACTCATCCCGAACCTACACCCATGCAGGTGGATTCCATGCATCTCTCCTCGTCCGAACATCAACGGAGAATTCATCAGAGACTGTGTCTGTACTGTGGAGCTGCGGAGCATACTGTCTCCTCATGCCCCATTCGCCCACCACGACACCCGGTGAGTGTTCTCCAATCTGAACCACCCCTTCACTCACCCTTACAAACTCAAGTGGTGATATCTTTTCGTCATTACTCTATGTCTATTTCAGCTCTCCTCGACTCCGGTTCAGCGGGCAACTTCATCTCCTCGAACCTCTGTCACGCCCTTCAGATCCCCAAGAGCAGAGTTCCGAGGGCACTCCAAGCCCACTCCATCACCGGCAGACCACTAAACAGATCCAACATCCACCATAGTGCGGGCCCTGTGACGAGGACATCACCCTCCTGGTTTTGGAGAATTCGACCTCAGATGTCATTCTGGGGCGTCCGTGGCTCATACAACACCACCCGGAGCTCTCTTGGGAAACCGGTGAGGTAAAGAGATGGAGTTCTCACTGTTTGTCAACCTGTTTCCCTCAATTACCTTTACCACATAGACCACCATCCAGAGTACGAGTATGTACCACCTCCATCGAAAGCCCGCACCAGAACATCCCCTCCAAGGTCCCAGTCCAATATGAAGAGTATGCTGACGTATTCTGTCCAAGGAGAGCTTCGCAGCTACCACCTCATAGGCCATGGGATTGCGCGATTGATCTCCTACCAGGTAAACCAGTGCCCAGGGGAAGGATCTACCCGCTCTCTATTCCCGAACAAGAGGCCATGGAGGAGTACATCCAAGAGGCTCTTGCACAAGGCTACATCCGTCCCTCTACCTCTCCTGCTGCGTCCAGTTTCTTCTTTGTAGCTAAAAAGGACGGAGGCCTCTGACCCTGTATTGACTACCGATCCCTCAATAGTATCACCACCAAGTTCCGCTACCCCCTCCCCCTCGTCCCTGCGGCCCTGGAACAATTACGAGGTTGTAGAATCTTCACAAAACTGGATTTAAGAAGTGCGTACAACCTAGTCAGAATACGTTCAGGGGATGAGTGGAAAACGGCATTTGTGACTCCAACGGGCCACTATGAATATTTAGTAATGCCGTATGGCTTAGCTAACGCGCCATCTGTCTTTCAAGACTTTATGCACCATGTGTTCCGGGACTTCCTGAACCGGTTTGTGATTGTATACATTGACGATATCCTCATCTTTTCCAAATCCAGGGCAGAACATATTCGACACGTCACGGAAGTCCTACGGAAGCTCCGGGAACACCAATTATACCTCAAGGCCGAAAAATGTGAGTTCCACACACCCCAGATAGCCTTTTTAGGCTATGAGGTATCAGCGTCAGGAACCTCTATGGACGAGGGGAAGGTAAAAGCGGTTCAAAACTGGCCTATTCCCAACACCATCAAAGAGCTTCAACGCTTTTTGGGATTTGCAAATTTCTACAGACGGTTTATCCACAACTTCAGCCTCATTGTCACACCCCTCACCTCACTCCTCCGGGGCAAACCCAAATCACTGAGCTGGTCTCCCAAGGCTACAGAGGCCTTCGAAGAGCTGAAAGAAGCCTTCACCCACGCTCCGGTACTCATTCATCCCAATCCTAAGCTTCCCTTCACCGTAGAGGTCGACGCCTCCACTACTGGGGTCGGCGCAGTTCTTTCACAACCTCACAGTAAGACCCAGGTACTCCATCCATGCGCCTTCTTCTCCCGCAAATTCACCCCGGCCAAAGTTAATTACGACATAGGCAACTGCGAACTCCTAGCCATCAAACTTGCGCTAGAAGAATGGAGACACTGGTTAGAGGGTGCCAAATCCACATTTACCTTTTTCACTGATCATAAGAATCTACTATATCTCCGAGATGCAAAAAGGCTGAACCCTCGTCAAGCCCGATGGGCTCTGTTCTTCACCCGCTTCAATTTTACCATCACCTATCGTCCGGGAGTGAAGAACAAGAAAGCTGATGCTTTATCTCGCATCCACACACGTGAGGAGGAATCTGACCAACCAGAGACCATCCTTCCATCCTCCATGATTGTCAGCCCAATCCAGTGGACAGGTGAAGGATCAAGTACTGTCCATCCACCACCAGGATGTCCCGCCCATGTTCAGTTCATTCCTGTGTCTCAACGCATGCCCCTCATCAATCAAGTACATACCTCAGTGGGCACGGGTCACCCAGTCATTGGCCGAACCCTCTCACTCCTCCAGGGAAAGTTTTGGTGGCCCAGGATGGCCCAAGATGTCAGGAGGTTCGTGTTAGGATGCTCAGTCTGTGCCACCACCAAGACACCTCATTCTCTACCCACGGGCAAACTAGACAGGATCCTCTTCCCATTCCCAATTGTCCATGGTCACACTTGGGGATCGATTTCACCACAGACCTGCCTACCTCTGAGGGTAAGACCTGCATCTTCGTTGTGGTCAACCGTTTCTCTAAGACTATCAGGTTAATTCCCCTCAAGGGCCTCCCCACAGCTATGGAAACTGCAAGACTCCTCTTCGAACATGTCTTCAGGTATTTCGGTATTCCTGAAGACATTGTCTCTGACCGTGGTACTCAATTTACCTCCAGAGTCTGGAAGGCGTTCTTCAAACGCCTAGGTGTGGCCGTCAGATTGTCCTCCAGGTATCATCCCCAGTCAAACGGTCAGACAGAACGTAAAATTCAAGATGTCAGCAAGTTCCTTCGTGCTTTCTGTCAGCTCCACCAGGACAGCTGGGGTCAGTACCTCCCATGGGCCGAGTACGCAAAATTCCTTGAGACAACAAACTACCGGCTTAACTCCGTTCCAGTGTGTACTCGGTTACCAACCACCTTTTTTCCCCTGGTCCGATGAGCCTTCGGATGTCCCGTCTGTTGACCACTGGTTCCGTGAGAGTGAGAGGGTATGGAACTCGGCGCATCATCAGTTACAGGGAGCCGTGAGAAGACACAAGAGGACTGCTGACACTTGTCGTTCCTCCACTCCAGGTTACCAAGTAGGTCAGAAGGTATGGCTGTCCACGAAGAACATTCGTCTACAGCTCCCCTGCAGAAAGCTGAACCCTCGGTACATCGGACCCTTCGAAATCGTTAAGGAGATCAATCCTGTGGCATTTCAACTCAAACTCCCCAGTACCAATCGTATACATCCTGTCTTTCATGTGTCTCACTTCAAACCTTATCACTCACCAGTTTCTCTCCCATCTCTCTCAGGTCCTGGTGCTGAAGAAGTACCCCCCCTACCTACCATAGAAGAAGACACCGGGATCTACTTGGTGAAGGAGATCCTCGATTCCAGACGTCGAGGTGGGGCTCTACAGTATCTTGTCGATTGGGAGGGGTATGGACCAGAGGAACGTTCATGGGTGCCCCGAGATGATATTCTGGACCCCGATCTCCTCCGGGAGTTCCACGAGTCACACCCAGGCAGACCCGCACCTAGACCCAGAGGCCGCCCACCTCGGCGCTCTGGTGTTCCCCGGTCCTCAGGAGCGGACCGTGAGGGGGGGGGGGTACTGTCACGGAGTCACCAGGTCCTTCTCTCACTCACCAGCACTCACATTCCCCTGAGTACTAATTAGCACCACCTGATCCACATTCTTCAATCAACGCACACCCTATATAAACCACTCTCAGTCACTCAGTCATTGTCTGGTCTCGTATGTGCTAACGTGATTCTTCCCCGCAGTCATTCAAGCTCCAGACTCCCGGTTGCTTCACCGCTATCGGCTCTCCTTCCTTCTCCCTCGCCTTCGGTGCTACCGGATTATTCTCCCCGTATCCACCTACTCCTGTCTAGGATCCTGTCTCTCTTCCTCCTGTGTTCTCCCCAGCGTGTGTGTGCATGTTTACGCTTTCTGCAAACTTCATAGTGCTTCATACAGTTTCGAATTCGATACATCTGCTCACGGACTTCAATAAAGATCTCTTTGGTTTTGCTTACCCTAGCCTGTGGCTTGTGTATCATTACACAGAGCAACACACCGTTGAACAGGATTTCAGCTATTTCATTTCTTTTACAGTACAATTCTTTCTTGTAGTGTGACATTCATACATTCATGAAAGTTTGGTAACAAGCTTATAACAACAGTTTTATAATGTTTTGTAATGTTATTCATGAAAGTTAATTTAAAATGTTAACCCTCATATTGTCACGCTTCAGCTGGAGAGGAAAAGACAGATGCAAAACAGTGATAATAGTCCAATTTGTTAGTAAATCCACAACCTGGGAAACAGGAACACGCAAACGTCTTTGTAAACACAGCAGAATGACGTGCAGATGACATTTGATGACCTGGGGCCCGTTGCACAAAAGTAGAATTAAGACATCCAGGTAATATTCCAAGATGGCGCCGCTGAATCTGGTTGCCGTCCAGATCGCGCCGCTTAGATTGTGCTTTTATTTACTTTTACCTACTTTTGCTTTCTCTTTTTACACATAAACTCTGCACTGATCACTTAAGACAAAGGAACACTTTTGGACATTGGATATCGCTTCACTAATCTGTTTCAGGACACTTTATCCCTCAACCCATTGTGGCCATCTGAGATTCTCTGTAACGCCGAGACGAACAATGGCCACCTGAATAACCACCTGAGGCGATGGATCAAGAAGCACTGCGGGAAACTCGCTGGGATCCGCAACAGACTGAGAAAAAGAGCTCACAGTCCTCCTCTGCCGAGCATTCTGCTCACCAATGTCCAGTCTCTAAGATGGATGATCTTAGAGTCAGGATAAGTTTCCAACAGGACATAAGGGACTGTTATGTCCTTTGTTTGTCTGAAACATGGCTCACGCCCTCAGTCCCGGATGCTGTTGTAACGCCGTCTGAAAACTTTTTTACGGATGGACAGGACAGCCGAGGCCGGTAAATCCAAAGGTGGTGGAGTGTGTTTCATGATTAACAAGAAATGGTGTGACCCCAGGAATATCTCCACTCTGTCGCGCTCCTGCTCACCTCATCTGGAACATTTATCCATTATGTGCCGCCCATTCTATCTACTCCGGGAGTTTTCATCGATCATTGTCACTGCTGTTTACATCCCACCACAAGCTGATGCCGGTTTGGCTTTGTCCATGCTTCACGATGCGCTCAGCGGCAACATCAACAAACATCCTGACGCTGTTATCATCGCTGGAGACTTTAACAAAGCCAACCTCAGGCAAGTTATGCCTAATTTTTTATCAACATGTATCCTGTCCAACCAGAGGGCCGAATACACTGGACCATTGCTACACTCAGTTTAAGCATGCCTATAAAGCCCGCTCACTACCGGCTTTCAGCAAATAGGACCATGCCATCATTTTCCTCACACCAGAATATAAACAAAGGCTTGTTCAATATCCCCCGGTGCAGAGGGTAGTGACGCGCTGGTCCGCCCACTCAGAAGTCATGCTACAGGTGGCTCTTGATGCCGTAGACTGGGACGTGTTTCGGGCAAGTTCCTCTGACATCAGCGAGTTCACGGATGTAGCATTAAGCTTTGTAAACACGCTAGCCGAACAAGCTACGGATACAATAACTATAAAGACCTTCTCAAATCAGAAACCTTGGGTGGACAGAACAATCCGTGCAGCAGTAAACAAACACACTGCTGCTTATAACGCCGGTCTTTTGTCGGGAAACATGAGCGAGTACAAAGCATCATGCTATGCTCTCCAACGCGCAGTAAGAGCCGCCAAACATAGATACAGGGAACGCATAGAGTCACATTTCCAGATAAATGACATCTACCTCAAACACTGCAAAAACAGAGCTGCTAAAATCATCAAGGACCCAATCCACCCCAATAACCATCTTTTCACTTTGCTGCCATCTGGTAAGCACTTCTGTAGCCTGATGACAAAAACCGAGAGACTTAGTAGGAGTTTCTTCCGCCAGGCCATCAGGCTCCTAAACTCAAAACCAGACTCTTAAAATCTTCATGTCTCCACTTAATACTCACTTTATCAGTAAGATTTTCATCATTCACTAAATCACATTGACATACTGAAAGTGTCAACCTGTTTGCACAATTGCCTCTTGCACATTCATGTGTATCTTAATATTTAAGAGTACAGTATAATGCACATTATTTTTCCTTCTACAGTATACATATATTTTTTATATTTTATTCTTATATTTTCATTGTTTACTTTTATCTCATTCTTTCATTGTTGTGTTTTTCTAATAAGTGCAATGTCCATTGAGTGGACCTGACTCACATTTCTGCTGGTTATATATGCCCTATATAATGTGACAAATAAAAATCTTGAATCTTGAATAAATGACTGAGCTGAGCTCAAAGAATCCAAAACAAATGCGTCCAGCCTTAATTGGTGCCACAAAGACCAAGCCAGGATGAGCAGACACGGATTCATCAAGCCAGGTGAAACCAATCCTGGATATATGCACGCTCACGGCTCACTCAAACAGACCTGCCACCGATCACAGATTCACTCACTCACCATGGCAACTAGAGTGGCGTACTGTTCCCCGTCGGTGGCACAAATCCTCATGGAAGCATATGAGGAGGTAAAAGACGTAATTAAGAAGAAATGCAACACCACCACAGAAATAAAGCACAGAGAATGACAAAGTATTGCAGACCGCCTGAATGTGTAAGTAGTGCACAATTACACAATCACCGTGCCGCTGAAACATCACAATTACAATCCAAATAGTTAATTCACATCTCCAAAAATGCAGTTGTACTCTGATTAAGAAAAAGTTGAATTTTTAATTGAAATGGACTTAATCTTAGCCGTTGTACTCTGCTTCTTATGATATGATTTTTCTCCTGCTTTTATTAATGTAAAGCTGCTATGAAACAATTGTGAAAAGTGCTATATAAATAAAATTGAATTGAATAAATAGATAATAATAATAATAATAATAATAATAATAATAATAATCACTTTAATTTATATAGCACCTTTCAAAGGACCCAAGGTCACTTGCTCACTGACTCCATTGAATGTTCTTGTGTGATAAAGTGTCTCTTTCCGTGTGGTGTGGTGTGTGTGATGTACATTGAACATGACCGGGCCAAAACGGTCCACTTTTTACATCATGGCTGTGTCAAGAATACCACTGTGTTTATGAGGTAGTAATGATGAGATTTTGTGTTGACAGGTGAATTCTCTGGTGTGTTGCTGGGAGACGAGGGGTATGGCTGGCAGCCTTTTCTCAAAGCTAAACTTTAAGTCAAAATTAAGAACTCCAGTTATACACAAGGCAGCATTATAGTAGCAAAACAATATAACCAAATATGAGTAAGAGCTTTTGACATAATCCAAACTCATAAAGTTAACATATAATCAGTAGAAATTATATACAGTATAAAATAGCAAGAAAAGAAATGAGAAAAACTTACTCATTGTAGCTGAAAGGAGGATTAATCCACAAGACGTCTGTCATGAAAGACTGAGCGACAAATGTGATACAAACAAATTAAATAAAGCTTTCTGGAGCACATTTTTTAATAACAATGACAAATAAGGTTGGAAATAATAGGAAATTAACAAGGACAGGAAAATCCATATACAGATAAATCCAAGGGCAGACCTTGAGTCTGGGATATAAGGAATCAGAAAAACAGGACATTAGGACACTTAGAGCTAATTCACGTATGAGGTAATTCTGGAAAATAAAGGGAATTCTGAGAAGTCATGTAAATGGTTAGACGGGGCCTTGAGGGCAACTTTGAGAAATAATGAGAAATTGCCTGAAGGTATGTAAATTAAAAGAGGAGGTGCCTAGAGGCGCCAGAGTATATATTGAGGGGATTTTCTTGGGGAAGGGGGAACTTTTTGGGTTGCAGGTGAATGCTCTTTTGGGGTTTTTATTTGTTACTTTTAACTTAGAGATTTTTCCTTGCGCTCAATGGAATTGTTGGCTGATTGGCTGCAATAAAGAAGTTTGCTCATTCTCATCCAGTCTGAGGAGTCTTCTCATTGTTTTATGTGCATTAATTATAGTAGTTAAGATTTGACCAAAAGACTAAGAAGTGTAGTTCAACCTGTGATACATCCACTTGGAGGTGGGCTCTAAGTTCCGACAGTCGGCTGCTCAGGGGCCGATATGTGTTGAATTATTTTAGTTAGTATGTGTGCTTTCAATTTTGGTTAAATATGTCCTGCGGTGGCAGAGGAATTTAGGGTCTTTTGTTAAATTTTTTAAATTTAGGGTCTTTTGTTAAATTGTTTTGGCCTCTTATGATGTTTGTGCTGTATACTGTGTGTAATACAAGCTTGCAGGGAGGCTACTGCATCCATTCATTTGTCTGCTCAGTTGATGTGTATTTTTCCTGCATTTATTTCAGTGTGCAGACATGAGGGGTGTGTTATATACAGACTTTTGAATGTGTATTTATCCTTTTGTTGTATAATATGCTTTGATTCTGTGCTTTCCATCTTGTAGAGTCACTGTGTGACTTCAGTTTTGAAAGGAGCTGATGGTTTACCTGCTTTGTTTTATCCTTATTCAATAAAGGAACTTAATGTTACACTTTGTATTTTTATATGGAATGTGTATTTTATGACAGAGTATTAGGGCCACACTGAGGAAGAAGGAAAAAGTCATAAATTTATGAGGCTGGTTCTTTCTGTGGAAAAGATGCATATTCTTTTTACAGTCCCGATATGACATTGTGATGCTGATGTGCCAAAGATTAAGCATGTCCTCGTTTGTGAAACTATACTGAAGAACAATTCCAAATGCCCCACAGCTGTCATTTTAACAACTGCCCTCCTATAAAACAACGGGTTACAATATTATGGCTTCTTTCTGTGAATTTTTTTTTCCTTTTCCTCTGTGGCTCTAATATTCTATCATTTTATATATAGCCTTATAGTCTGTGGGAAACTGTAAATTATCTAATGATAGCAACATCATTTAAAAATCATCATTTATCCAAAATGATTGAAATTAATGATCACAAATGGTTAAATAATGACAGTGGGTCTAGTTATATGTGATAATGTATAGATCGAAGATGGCGGCGGGAGTACATCGCAAGGCTCAGGGTCACTCCAGAATCTGCAAATTTGCGGTATTTCTGTTGCTCGGGTCTGTTCGTGCAGAACAGCTGTGCCTATACATCGTACACCCGACATGAGCTTTTGGATATTGGTATAGCCAGAACACCCGAGGCTGCTCACTCTACCCGCCCAGGCGGAAGTGCTTGCAAAGGCGGGGGAAGCATGGTGGAGTGAAAGCTAAGCTAAAGCTAACACCTCACTGGCTCTCTTTACCCAGCATCTTCCTCACCAATTTTCGCTCATTGGTGATCAAAATGGAGGCGATTCGACTCAGCATTACTCACAGCATGAAACTGTTGAACTGCAAAGTGATGATTTTCATGGAAACATTGCTGCACAGTAGCATTCCGGATAACGCTATTGAGATAGCGGGACGACACACACACCGGGCGGATAGGACATTAGATGGCTCCGGTAAGACCAGAGGCAGTGGATTGTGCATTTATATTAACAAAGCTTGGTGCACGAACTCTGTTATTGTGGGGAGACATTGTTCAGCTAACCTAGAGTTTCTCATGGTTAAATGTTTTATCTATCCGTTTTATCTAACCGTTTTATCTATCGTGGGAGTTCACTTCCACCATTATAACAGCGGCTTACATTCCCCCCGATGCTGATGCTAAGCTAGCTATGAAAGAAGTTTATGCGGCCATCAGTAAACAACAGAATGTTCTTCCGGAAGCTGCGTTTATTGTTGCGGGTGATTTTAATCACTCAAACTTAAAGGCAGTGCTCCCCAAATTTCACCAGCATGTTTCCTGTCACACCAGAGGGAACAAAACCTTAGACCATGTATACACAAACATGGCTGGGGCTTACGTTGTGACCTCCCTTCCCCATCTGGGACAGCTAGATCACCTCTCTTCGTTCCTCACCCACACCCCTCATCAAGCGAGTGAAGCCATCAGTGAGAACCATCAAAGTCTGGCCCGCAGATGCAGATTTCACACTCCAGGAAAGGTTTCAACACAGAGATTGGAGTACATTTGCTTCTCAGGCCACCAGTGACACTTACACGGACATTGATTGCTTCACCTCCTCTGTACTGGATCACATCAATACCACCATAGACAGTGTTACTACTCAGAAACAGATCATCACATACCCAAATCAGAAGCAATTGATGAACAAGGCGGCACGCCTCCTGTTGAAGGCATGCACTACTGCCTTCAGATCAGGCGACGGACAGGCCTACAGCACATCGAGAGCTAACCTGAGGAGGGGCATCAAAGAGGCCAAGCACTGCTACAAGCGAAAGATAGAGGAGCATTTCTCTAACTCTGACCCTCAACACATGTGGCAAGGCATCCAGGCCATCAGTGATTACAAATCCTCCCACTCCACCCCCACTGCTACTGATGTCCTCTTCTTGAATGAGCTTAATGACTTTTATGCTTGTTTTGAGAGAGGCAACAGAGAAACTGCCACCAAGCTCAAACCCTCGTCTGACCACCCTCCAATAATACTCTCCTCCACAGATGCCTGCAACGCACTGAGCCGGATCAGCGTACACAAAGCCGCTGGACCAGACAACATCCCTGTATGCGTACTCAGGGCATGTGCTGAGCAGCTCGCTGGGGTCTTCACTGACATCTTCAACCTGCGTCTTGCCCAAGCAACTGTTCCCACTTGATTTAAATGCACCTCAATTGTGCCAGTGCCAAAACACTCCAGCCCAACGTGCCCGAACAACTACCACCATGTAGCACTGACACCCATTGTCATGAAGTGCTTTGAGCGGCTAGTCCTAGCACACCTGAAGGACTCTCTGCCACCCACATTGGACTCTCACCAGTTTGCCTACCGCAGCAATAGGAGCACAGAAGATGCAGTTTCCATGGCACTGCACTCTGTGCTCACACGTTTGGACAATAAGAACACTTATGCACGTATGCTGTTTTTTGACTTCAGCTCAGCATTTAACACCATCATTCCATCCAAGTTAATAGCCAAATTAATAGATCTGGGCATTAACACCTCAATTTGCAACTGGATTATGGACTTTCTGATCAACAGACTCCAGCAGGTTTGATCAGGCTCCATCTGCTCAAACACCATCACACTCAACAATGGTGTACCACAAGGCTGTGTGCTGAGCCCCTTCCTGTACTCCCTCTTTACCTCCAACTGCAGGCCTGTGAATGGATCTAACTCCATCATCAAGTTTGCAAATGACACTACAGTGATCGGTCTCAACAATGATGAGACTGCCTACAGAGAGAATATCCAGAACCTAGCCACATGGTGCAATGACAATAACTTGCTTCTTAACAACTCCAAGACAAAGGAGCTCATTGTGGACTTCAGGAACAAGACAAGAGGCACACATGATAACATCGCCATCCCATTGATGTGGATGTTGTCATGTGTGCCTCTTGTCTTGTCCAAGCAGTGGCAATATACTATTAGCACTAGCTTTGCTAAACCTGTGCAATTTTGCGTAAAATCCCTGGACCTCACACCTACCAGCACCCCTACAGCTCCATTGTTCTCCTCCTTTTGTTGTGCAAACAGCCCCATCACCTGCAAGGCCTGGCTCATTTGCATTTGTTCACTCAGAGTAGCTCAAACTCAGAGTGACTGAAACCTTCAAGGCCTATCTATACAAAATAGTCTGTTTAATTTATATAAAAAATTGTGTGCTAAGGTTTGTCATTGCCATAGTACATATCATATTTATACAACCCTTGTGCAGACCTAGGGTCTATTTGACTCATCTGGAAAGTTTAATGTGTCATAACTTGGGTTTCCTTCCACATATTTGTCTGAAATTTACCAAGATTGTTCCAAATTATGAACTTTGCAAGTAAAATTAATCTTGTCCTCCCGGGTCAATTTGACCCGGCCACATTTAGTGGGGCAATTGGTCACACTTTTGCCTTTTTCAGCTCAATGAACATACATACAGACACAAAAATGCACACACAAAATGTCCACTAACACACGCACCCAAAACACACACTCACACACACAAACACACACACACACATACAAATTGGGCATTGCATCTCATTAGGCCTCCAGAAAAAAAAGCTACACATTTGTAAATATTTCACTTTTGAAATGCCTTTGCCAAGCAGAGGGCAAAATATGATCTGCCGAAACACACACACACACACACACACACACACACACACACAAACAGATGTTGTATTTTCATATTCAAATCATATTTGTTTTCTCTCTTTTAATCATGAATTTAGTTGCTTCAGTCAGCTTTGACCTGGGGATGTTTGACATACACCAGCCAGTGGTTATCCAAAATAATATTTAATAATTTCTTCTTATTTTACTTAAAATCATGGCATAATATCATGAGGTTTATTGTTTATAACTTAAATATAATAAGAAGCATAAGAGGTGTAAAGGAAGTTTTATTCACAATAAATTATGCCAAGTTTTTGAGTGGTGTGTGTGTGTGTGTGTGTGTGTGTGTGTGTGTGTAGCCCGTTTTTGGGTGATCAGATGGCATCTGGTAGGCAAAATAGACATAAGTGTAAAATGTTCAAAATGTAAGCTGATCACACAGAATGGTGATCATTGTAGAATTTTTACTTTATAAGCATTCAAGTCAATCTGACCTGGAAAAAACAGGTTTTATTATTTACTGACATTATAAATGGTCAAAATGGTTTCAAAACAATCTCCTGGCTTTCAAAGAGACATTGCCAAGAGATGGATTCATTTCAATTATACAACACCTTCTAACAGACAAATTTGCTGCGGTCTCCGACATCTGGACATGCTTCAACAAGAACTGTGCTGAGAGTTTCACTCCAGGAAAACACATGACCATAGATGAACAGCTGTTCCCTACCATGGTTTGTTGTCCTTTCACACAGTATATCGCAACCAAGCCAGACAAATTTGGGATCAAGTTCTGGATGGCCACGGATTTGGAGACCAAATATGTCTGCAATGCATCTCCTTACTTGGGAAAGTACCCCAGTCGCCCAGGGTCCAGCTCGAGCAGTGAAGCACAAGCGATTTGCTACTGCACTGGACATTCCAATGTCCTCCTCTACCCACACAGTGCCGCCTTTTGTCGTCTGGCTCAGACAGGGCTTCCCAGTACCACGGTGCATCTTCTGTGGAGGCATGTTGGGTTCTTGTTCTCAAAATTCACTTTTGGTGTTATAATTCATTGATGGCCAATGAAAATGAAATTACATCATTTTATTCTGTATGTGTAAGAAAATGTCAAAAGCCATGGACCATAACTTCACTCAGCTTATGACATTTGTCTACAAACATACGTTGGAGACTGAAGTTTTAGCAAGTTTTCATTTTATTCATTAGCAACTTTTCATTCTTTCCCAAGTAAGGGATGTCTCATAAACACTCCTCTTCATGTCTCATACACACTCTTACTGTTCCAAACACACTCCTCATGTCTCATACACACTTCTCTGCTAGGCAAAGGCATAGCAAAAGTGTATCAAAAAGCATAATGAAATGTAATGCCCAATTTGTGTGTGTGTGTGTGTGTGTGTGTGTGTGTGTGTGTGTGTGTTTTGGGTGCGTGTGTTAGTGGACATTTTATGTGTGCATTTTTGTGTCTGTACAGATATGTATGTTCATTGCGCTGAAAAGGGTAAAAGTGTGACCTATTGCCCCACTAAATGTGCCCGGGTCAAATTGACCCAGGAGGACAAGATTAATTTTACTTTACAAGATTAATTTGGAACAATCCTGGTAAATTTCAGGCAAATATGTAGAAGGAAACCCAAGTTATGACACATTAAACTTTCCAGATGAGTCAAATAGACCCCAGGTCTGCACAAGGGTTGTATAGGGCAGACGTTTCAGGTGCCTCCGAACCAGGACCAGCCAACTAAAGAACAGCTTTTCGCCTAGAGCTGTCTCTATATTGAACTCTGCCTATCGCTGATTGTTACATCTCCCCCCTCACACTTCGTTATTGCGCTAATGGACTGTTTACACAAATGGACGTTATTGCACTAATTACACAAACTATGATCACTTGCTCTCTTTTTTGCATTGCTGCTCACCATTGCCTTACCACTGTATTTTTACCCACCTGATTTCTGCTTATAAAACAGCAGCATAGTATACTAATAGCCATATATTTTGTCTATAGCACATACATACCATTCTGTAAATTTCAGTTTATACTATTAGCCATCTGCATATTATATTCTTAGTACACATACATTTATATATATATATATATATATATATATATATATATATATATATATATATATATATATATATATCATGTTCGTAGTACATATATATCCATCTGTATATTATGCTCATGGTACATATATATTCATCTGTATATTATGTTCATAGCACATATATTGTAATGAGTCTGTGTGTTTTTGCCCTGTTTCTGCTGTCTTGCCCTGCTGTTAATTGTTTGCTCTGCCCACTCATTTGTCACCATGGACACTAATTATGGGGTCAGAATTGTTTCATTATTCTGAATAAATACACTATGATCCACAAATAAATATAAAGAGTTTCACAAATATTTTTAAAAATTTCACAAAAAGAAATAAAATTCACAAATAAATAAAAATACAATTTATAAATATTTTTTTATTTGCAAATCCCATTATTTGTGAATTGCTTCCTGCTCATTTGTGAATTGCGTTCTGTGCATTTGTGAATCACTGCACGCATTTGTGAATCGCGTTCTGTGCATTTGTGAATCACGGCACGCATTTGTGGATTGCGTTCTGTGCATTTGAAACATTTCTAACGTCAAGACGTGCACAAGAATCCACAAATAGGTGGACTCCGCACACCGTCTACTTCAGCCAATCACGTTCTGATTTACTCTACCCCTGGACCCATTGATGATGCTGAAATCGTTTCCAAAGAAAGCAGAATTGAACTAACCCTTAGTGCTGGCTACAATCCATACAGGGTTACCAGATTGGGCTCGAATCTGCAACAAATGTTTTTTTTTTTTTTTTAATCGTATTTTGCAGTACATATTACACTGTGACAGTGCGAGTAAATCAGAACGTGATTGGTTTGAGGTAGACCGTGCCATGATTGGTCAGCGCCACGAGACCGTTGTCCGATTGGCTGGAGTAGACGGTGGGCGGAGTCCACCTATTTGTGGATTCTTGTGCACGTCTTGACGTTAGAAATGTTTCAAATCCACAAATGCACAGAACGCAATCCACAAATGCGTGCCGTGAAATTTGTAAAAATATTTGTGAAACTCTTTATATTTATTTGTGGATCATAGTGTATTTATTCAGAATAACGAAACAATTCTGACCCCATACTAATTGCTCTCAATCCTTTCCCCAGGTGTGTTGTCTTAGTCTCTGATTGTCTCCGCTTTGTGATTGGTTCCTGTTTGCTATATTTACTCTGTTTGTTCACTTCCCTGTTAGTCATTGTTGGTGTAGTATGTTGTATGTTTAGGTCTCTGTTCCTGGTCCCTGTTTTGCTTTGTGTTCTGCCTTGTGTTTCCTGCCTACCTGTTTCTTGATGTGTGATTAAATACGTTCAAAACTGCATTTGGATCCTCACTCGCCTTTGTCTAACCGTGACATATATATTCACCTGTATATTATATTCATAGTACATACACATCTGTAAATTATTGTTTATAGCAATAGCCATATTTTGTTACATCTTTCTGTAAATTTCAGTTATAATTATAGCCATCTGTATATTATGTTCATAGTACACACACATCTGTAAATCACTTCCATATTACCATTTTATTTAACTTATCTAAATCTTGTACAAACTGTATATCCTGCACTTACTGCTATTGCACTCTGGTTAGACCTAAACTGCATTTCATTGCCTTGTACTTGTACATGTGTAATGACAAAGTTTAATCTAATCTAATCTAATGTGGGCAGTGGAATAACTATTGGTTTCCATTTGTGGTGACTGCTGACTGACATAAGGGATGAGATTAAATAGATCCTGGAACTTAGCCTGGTCTGGAGCAGCTAGCTCCGCAGAATAAATCTCCATGGTAATTTATACTATAACATCCTACTGCCCCCTAATCCAGCTTTAGTGCAACCAGATCACGGATGAATTGAGCCAGGATCACCAAGATATTCCGACTTAATCCTTTATCCTAGTTTTGTGCAATAGGCCACTGATCTCCTATCTCCTTGGAACAAACACGGTTGTAATAACTGATCAATCTGAAAGAGAGAGGGTGGGAGGGAAGGGTGCTCTAAAATTCCTTGGAGTCAGCTATTATTAAGGAATATATTATTAAATTCATAAACTTTATTATTATGGTTTATGACCTTTAACCTAGACCTGACAAAAAAGTTGATGGAAAGCAGCACATACCACCTCTCTACTGTCTGCTGCTTAATGTATTTGGATTTCTGTAGCGTCTGGTACAGGTCATTTAGATATCAGGTCCCAGGCACCCTAAACTTCGGCATCTAATCTTCATGAGCAACCCAGTTTTACACACACACACAACTGGCTCCAGAATGACTGGAGCCTACACAAAGACCAGATAACCCCATGCCGCTTCTCTGATTGAACTCATAGGGGCCCTCAACCAGAACACACACACCACCACCACCACCACCACAATGAGACATTCCTTTTACTAATAAAACAAGTAGATAAGATACTCTAAGGTTTTCATTCTTATAACCCTGTTGTAATGTGTTTCTTATGTTAAGGCTTGCCTGACTTAAAATTATCTGCTCCTAACTTTCCTGACAAGGGTGTATTTTATTCATGTGTCAGAACACAACACTGTATTAACATCAGTTACACTTTGATTACTGATCTGTGTATGTAATGTACCGCTGCCTTTATACAGTCATTCCCTTCCATGTTTAGTATCCAAATGACCACAAAATTATCGGTTACTCGATTTTCTAACAATGGTGTATTTTATTTGAGCACAAAAGGCGCCATACCGTCTTAATACACCTTGGATAAAACTTTAAAGTCATCTAAAAGTTTGATAGCTAAACCACACCCACAGACACCAGAAACAAAGGGAGTTTTTCCCTCCAAAATCTTGGCCATAGTATTGGCCATCTCCCCAAAGATGGGTGGAGTTCGCGACCTTTAAATGGTCAAAAACACACCACTAATCAGACTTTCAGAACAGCTTAGAGACGACTCCATCTTCCTTCATAGAACTTCCGGCAAGCTCCACTCTCCAGGACCTCCAGGAAGAACGTCTGACCCCATTCTAGACTGAGATTTCTCCGTTACATCCAGACTCTTGTGCCGCAAACCCATGCAAGTAACCGTTTCCTCTACCAATCAATTTAGATGCATAATTTTAAGTAGGAATCTTTCATTGAATCATAAGGTGAATTTAAGCTTCTGTGACGATTTCCCAGTTAGGGTGTGATTAATTTTTGAGTCTAAGCTTGCCATTCCTTTCCTTCCTTTCTGTAATTTCTTCTTTCCAGTCTCTTCCTCCCTTTCCCCAATTTTAATTTCTTTTCATCTTCGATTTCCCTATTTCTTTTGTTTGTTTGTGTAGTTAGTTTTATGTTGTGTTTGTCTCATTCATTAAATGCCATATTTTTGTGCCACAAGTGATTGAGCATCGCTCACAAAATTGAGGTACCTGCAACATCTGGTCTGAACTACATGCTCTATTAAGTTAATTTAATTCAAATTATGATGTAAAGTAAAAGGGGAGTGAACCTTCCTTGGCCGGGAAGATACCTCCTTCATAGAATTAATAAAAGGTTACACAGCCTGTTCGGCGGATGAACAGACCAAATAAGTGTAACGTTAATTCCATTACCATTAATTTCAACTTAGGTTAAAATATTTAGGAGTCACTATAACACATTATAATTACTTATAAATATTTATCTTGCTTCACGAGCAAAAATCGCTACACCCATCCCAATGCTACCCCAACCCCCAACTGCAATCCTAGGCCCATTCTCCTCATTTCGCCCCAACCTCATTTCAAGTACATATCAATTCAAACCTTGGCCTGGGAAGGGGACTCCTGGACCCGAACGGGACATCACGGTTCAGAAAAGGGAGGGAGGGAGTTCCTGGAGAGCCAGTGCAATCTTAACTCAATAAAGAGGTTTTCTGAAAACAAAAATTCATAAACCTAACCTTGCCTGTGCCTCCCAGGGATCAAGCTCCTTCAAATATTTACCAATTTGCAAATTTAAACAAAATGAAAAATAAAAGGTCCACATAGAAAAAATAAGTAGACTTATTAGGTCAATTTCCCCATTAAAATAAAACTCTTGTTTTTTAAAACTGTTTACATTCCTCCGCAAGCGCATGTGAGCTCGGCCTTACAGACACTCACTGACATGATCATAGAGTGAGCAACAACATCCGGACTCTGTACTAATAATACACACTGGAAAAGGAGATCAGAGTGGCAAAGAGGAATTATTCTGAAAAGCTACAGACTCAATTTTCCTCTAATGACTCAGCTTCAGTGTGGAAAGGTCTGAAAGCCATCACCAACTACATGACACCATCCCCAAGCACTGTGGTGAATCAACAACTGGCAGATGACCTGAACGAGTTCCACTGCAGGTTTGAAAAAGCCCAATTCTCACCACCTGTAAACCCCGACTCCGCCACACCTAAAATTCAGTTCAGTGAATATGATGTGTCAGTTCTTCAGGAAGAACAAAAGAAGAAAGGCACCAGGCACAGACAGTGTTTCACCAGCCTGTCTGAAAAACTGTGCTGATCAACTGGCCCTGATCCTCACACAGATATTCAACAGATCACTGGAGCTGTGTGAAGTCCCCTCATGCTTCAAAAGCGCCACCATCATTCCTGTCCCAAAGAAATCCAAAATAACTGGACTTAATGACTACAGATCTGTGGCTCTAACGTCTGTGGTCATGAAATCATTTGAAAGACTGGTTTTGGCTTATCTGAAGGACATCACTGGACCCTCTGCAGTTAGCCTACAGAGCAAACAGGTCTGTGAATGATGCAGTCAATATGGGACTGCATTATGTTTTGCAGCATCTGGACAGACCAGGGACTTGTGAGGATCCTGTTTGTGGACTTCAGCTCTGCCTTTAACACCATCAACCCATCACTCCTCCAGCCCAAATTAACCCAGCTCTCTGTCACCTCCTCTGTCTGTCAGTTGATCACCAGCTTTCTAACAGACAGGCAACAGCTAGTGCGACTGGGAAAACTCAAATCCAGCACCCGCACCATCAGCACTGGCACTCCTCAGGGTTGTGTCCTCTCCCCACTACTCTTCTCTCTGTACACAAACTACTGCACCTCTAATGACCCCTCTGTCAAGCTCCTGAAGTTTGCATACGACACCACACTGATTGGCCTCATTCAGGACGGTGACAAGTCTGCTCACAGACTGCAGTCTTAACAATCTGGAGCTGAACACGCTCAAGACAGTGGAGATGATTGTGGACTTCAGGGGAAACCCCCTGCTCTCCCCCCCCCACTAACTATCATGGTCAGCATTGTTACAGCAGCGGAGTCATTCAGATTCCTGGGAACCACAATCTCCCAAGACCTGAAGTGGGACATTCACATTGACTCCATTGTGAAAAAGGCTCAGCAGAGGTTTTACTTCCTTTGCCAGCTGAGGAAGTTCAACCTGCCACAGGATCTGCTGAAACAGTTCTACACTGCAATCATCGAATCCATCCTCTGCACGTCATTGACTGTTTGGTTCAGCTCAGCTACCAAATCTGACCTCAGAAGACTACAGTGGATAGTCCGGACTGCTGAGCGAATCATTGGTACAACTCTCCCCACCCTCCAAGATCTGTACTTCTCCAGAGTGAGCAAAAGGGCAAAGAAAATCACTCAGGACCCCTCACATCCAGCAGACTCACTCTTCGAACTGTTGCAATCTGGTCGATGCTACTGAGCCCTGAGCACCAAAACGACCGGACATAGGAATAGTTTCTTACCTCAGGCAATCCATCTGATGAATTAACACACATCTAATGAACACTTAACATACACAGAACAAACTCTATTCTTACATTATTTACACATACTTACTTATTTATATTTCAATTTGTACATCTAGGGGGGCACGGTGGCTTAGTGGTTAGCACGTTTGCCTCAAACCTCCAGGGTTGGGGGTTCGATTCCCGCTTCCGCCTTGTGTGTTTAGTTTGCATGTTCTCCCTGTGCCTCGGAGGTTTCCTCCGGGTACTCCATTTTCCTCCCCCGGTCCAAAGACATGCATGGTAGGTTGATTGGCATCTCTGGAAAATTGTCCGTAGTGTGTGAGTGAATGAGAGCGTGTGTGTGCCCTGCGATGGGTTGGCACTCCATCCAGGGTGTATCCTGCCTTGATGTCCATTGACGCCCGAGATAGGCACAGGCTCCCCGTAAACCGAGGTAGTTCGGATAAGCGGTAGAAAATGAATGAATGAATTTGCACATCTATATTTCGATTTGCACATTTTTCCACTGTGCATACAACTGCCATTTTTTAAATCCACTGTACATACAACTGCATTTATTATGTGTTCATCTCTTATCAATGCCATTCTGTTTACACTGTAGAGCTCCTGTACTAGAACAAATTCCTCTTATGTGAAAACATACTTGGCAATAACGACCTTTCTGATTCTGATACAGGCCACACACCATATGGATATAATAGAAACTTCTCTCAGTACAAACATCCTTCATGCAGAAACAGGTTCAGAAACTGACAATTCACAAAACCCTCATCACCTACAGAACAAACAAGACACAAAATCACTAACAACAAACTGGATGAATCAAACCATGCACATTTTACAGGAACACTACACACAAACAATCATCAATTTAATGGAACACATTCAATGATCTGGAATGGACAGTGGCATTGAAATGGGCCAAAAAAAAAAGACACAGAAAACACACTAAAATACTGTTTTTAACATAATTCAAAATAAACAGTTCACCTTTGGACAAGGCAGGGGCCAGTTTCATATGCCACTGCCCTTAGAGCCAGCTCTCCACAGACAATATAACACTCAACTTCATCTTCAGTACTTCCCACAGGTGATCCCAGTCGCATATCCAAAAGGGAGATCCTGGTTTCAGCGCAATTACATCACAGACAGGTAAGTCCTGTACAGTCATTGAAATCCAGCATCACAGTAGTCAATAAAACAAACTCGCCATCCTATTCTCTGTGCAGATCATGGATTACACCTGAGGAGAAAGATGACCACAGTCGGGAAACCATTGGGTCGGGGGAACCTGACTGCCCTGCCGGAACATTCGCAGCTGGCTATAGGATGGACTGAGAGGTGGCGGGTCGTGTGTCTGGCGGCTCTTTCCATGGAGGACATTCTACCTATTGGGAACCATGATAACAGGTTTTCTGCTGATTGGATTAGGCATTGCACTAGTTTATCGAGAAATTCAGAAGAGTAGTCATGTAAATTGGAATGCGTCTACTCGCACAAGACCAAAAAGTACCAATCTAATCTGCTTTCGGCTCCCCTTAACCAGCACTGGCCTCAGCTAAGGCCGCTGTTGGAACAACAACTCCCCCGGAAGAGCACTGCAGTGAGACGCTCTTGCGTTCCTCTCCCCACTTCCACAGACACCTGCTGACTCTGTCTGGGACTTGATCAAGGCAGTCTCCATGGAAATTTGCTGTGTATCACTATGACAATCTTGCGGACTGAGGCACTGTAAGAAATTACAGAAATTGCACCCAAATTCCACTCCAAGGTACACATTTAAAAGAGCTCATTCCTAACAAGTATCTTAAGTTAATATGTTTAGGACTCTAAACGTATGAACTTGATTCAATTATAAATATGGAAACGGCAGCAGGACATTAAGGATCACCACGAACAAAGGGTCTACGTGAATGCGATTACCATTTAAAGTGACCAATTGGTTGATAACAATTGTAACAATACCAAGACAAGGTGTATGAGTAACATTTAAAGACAATCAGCTAGACAACAAGGTGTAGCCCAGACATTTGGGAGACATTCAGTTCTTACACTCAATACACATTCAAAGCGGAACTTCATTTAAATTACCAAAAGGGAAAACTGTATATAATGCTTGAGCAGGATTTGCTCGGGGTTCTTATTGACTCCGACGAACCCAGAGTACGTCATGTACTCTGGGTTCTCTCAACATCGTCTTATTTTTACACTATGCATTTTTTTTTCTTACATTGGCCAGCAACCCAGCGAAGAATTCCAAAAAAGAAAAAAAATGGGGAAAGGTAATGTGTTATTTTTTTCTATTACACTGTTTTTTGACTCAGGGAACTCCCTCGTTTAAAAAACCTAGAAAAGAAATGTTTTAGTGTAGAATAGAACATAGAGTAAAGTTTACTGATCATAAGCAGTAGGAGTTACAGTATTATTGCTAAGCCTATTCTTTACTAGGGATAAGCAAGTACAGCATTACCTGTATCTGTATAGGAGTGGGTGGGGCCTATCACGGAAGTAGGCGGGGCTTTGTTTTGAAATGGGCGGGACTTTAACCAGTATGTTATTTTAAGCAAGCAATTGATGGGTTGATCAGAATTATTATTTATTGCTGATTAGAAAAATATTTACAGGACAGCATCAGGATTGAGCTTCAGCTCAATGGTTTTGATCACAATAGCAAACAAAAAAAAGGGTTATCCCCAACCTGAACATGTCCGGCCAAAATCCAACACAGTAATCCGTAAAAATGAAAGTGAAACTGACCTGCAAGAGCGGTAGCAATGATAACATGAGGAGATAATCTGGCAATAAGTGTCCTAAGTCAGCATGCTTAAATAGTGCGGCGGAGTATAAAATGGTATCCACCCGGAAGTGCCATAACCAAGATGGCTGCCGGCCCAGAAGTGGCCTCTCCACACCTGAATGAGCGGGCAGACTATGACACTTTCACTGTTTCATATTGTCACATTGCCAATAGATGAGTTTACACCCCCCCACCGGAGTAAAACCTTTTTTTCTAAGTCCATTTTCTAACGTAGTCTCTTTTTTGGTGAATTGCTGTGAATTTTCTTGCAGAGATGCATCTTAATGCCTTGCTAGTTTGAGGCGGCACTTCCATTTCATCAATATGAACATCCTGACCCTGATGTCCTGTGATGTTGCATCAGCTTTAAGCTCATGGTGCTTTTGGATGACTGATCCCACATGTTGTTGTTAAGTGGTTTTGGACTCCAACTCATTGTCTTTATTGTCATTAATCTTCATATCCATGTCCCTATTTGGACTGGTCTCACTTACACACAGAATTGTGTGTGTGTGTGTGTGTGTGTGTGTGTGTGTGTGTGTGTGTGTGTGTGTGTGTGTGTGTGTGTGTGTGTGTGAAGATTCATTTCAACTACTGAAAAGCAGAAATTGTAGAGAAAAGTAAAGAGCTGTTAATAATAGAAATATGTGGTGGTTAAAACTAGTCACGACGGGAAAAAAAAAACAGAAATCACATAATGACAAAAAGAATGTCTTTTTCTGCCTGTAACAGAAACATGTGAAATCTAAATGTTAATATTAAATAAATGTATTGGATGTGGGAAGTGAAAGATTAGAAATGATTCAATTTTGCTGGTTTTGAACAGAAATGTGTTTAAGGGGTTCAAGACTTTTTCATGCTGCAACAATTTGAATGATTTTCTTTGGACTTGACATCTTCCTGCAATCATGTTAAGTAAATGAAAAAGAAAAAATGATGATGACTCTGAAGATCTTATTAAAGTCTAATTTTATTGCATTGTTCATGAAACACTTCAGGTTCAGCAGAATCAAAGTAAACCCTGAACAATATCAGTTCAGACATTTGGTAGTGTTTTTAATCCAGTTTTCTAGATCAGTGTAAATGAACATTCACTCACATATACACACACACACACACACACACACACACACAAAGACGCACACACACGCACATAGACACACTCACTCTAATACACACACACACACACATACACACAAGCACGCACACACACAGGAGTAAAATTGAAAAAAATAATAAATGTCATGTACTGGAAAATACAGTTAGAGCGACACAGACAACAGTTAAAAGACAATTATATCAAGTTTAAGATCTTGATTTTAAAACCTTGTACCATATTGTAATTATAATAACTGTAACACTGAGAACTCCGATTCTTGAAATGGAGAGCCAGAAGAACATACGAATGTTAGCAGTACAGCTCTCACCTACAGGGAGAAACACAATTATTGTTAGGAATCGTTCAGTTCTGGATTCTGATTGGTCAGAAGTTTATGTTTAAGTTTCTTTTTTTGTGTGCAGTTGTGTGTGTTTTATGGTACACTGACTTGTGTTGTTTTGGTAAATTGCTGTGGAACAAACAATAAATCATAAATGTGCAAAAAATAAATTCAGACATTAAATAAATGTAGTTTTTAAAGATCTTACTTGTTTCATTGCAGATGGCTGAAACTCCGTGTGTAGTTCCAGATGTATTACTGCGTGTCATCTCTTTATCTTTACAGATAAATCAGAAAAGCAGCAAATAAAACGGAATGATACAAAATATGCATAAAGTGAAACAGTAAATATTTGTTACATTCAAAATGAAAGGAAGCCAAATTCTTACTTGTTTCTCTGCTGCTGGATAACTCTCTGTGTGTTGTTCCAGATGTTAGACGGTGTGTCGTGTCTTTATTTTTACAAAATACATCAGAAAAGGAGAAAATAAACAGATATAATACTAAATAGAAATAAAGTGAAATATTCAACATTTAATACATATGTAGACATAATTCTGGTTAAAGTGTTGATCTGGAATTAGCAGGTTATCAGAGTAAAACTGTTTACCTTTAAATTGCAGACGTGTTCCAGATGTGAACTTCACTACACTTCCTTCCATTTCTCCACAGAAATATTCTCCTTCATCATCTTCACTTGTTTTTTTTTTATATTGAGATCAAATTTATTGTCATTTACACTAATACCGAAACGAGCATCATTAAATCCATCAACAAATTTGTAGCCCAAATCGCTCTTGTATGGTTTTGCAATAAACTGAGGTAATTTTCCTGAAATCTGTCTGTACCAAACTACAATATCTCTCTTTGTGACACTGCTAATGCTACACTTCATAGTTACATCTTCTCCACGCTTTACTGTTTTCACACCAATCTCCTTCATGTCAAAAGTTTTCTCTGTAAAAATATTTAATATTTAATGTCAGTAAATGAGTTAAATATAAAATATTATTGTTTTACATTAAAGTTTCAGAAAGTTACTCACCAGCTGTGAAGAGAGAAAAAAGAGCACAAAGAGCGACAAAGAGTCTGATCATCGTTCCTGTTCACACCAAGTGATCTAATGAACTTGTGTGTTCAGTACAAAACCAGGTCCAGACTCACACCTGATTGGATGATTTGAAGCTGTGGACTGATTTGATTGGTCTATTAGCTGTAACATGTATTCTGATGGTCACATGGACCAGTTTTAGTCAGAAACACACACTTACACAGTTTGGAGCACTAAAACATACACGGGTCATTAAACTAGACTCTCTGACTACAGCACAGAAAGAATAATGTGTAAAAATGACAGAATTATTGTGTAATGACCATCAGACTGCTGTAGTCCCTGAAATAAAGGAAGTGTGTGTAGTGAACGTGTTAGTTTAGTTTCTCAGGCTTTACACTGCATGATGGAGCTGTTTATGTTAAAACACAATGAAGGTGTGAAAGTCCTGCTGCAGCCACGAGCACGTTCAAATGTGTTACTGAGTGAAATATGTTAGTGTTTATATTAATGTTAACATCATAAAATAAAGATTCAGTATAAATGTATTTTTGTATTCTCAGTCCATTCACTCACTTTACACTTGTGAGCTAATTACACTGGTTCAGTCCTATGAGTTAACGTTGTAGGTCTTGAATCTGGCCTCGAGACGTCTTCTGTATTCACTTGGACTTGTGTCAGATTTATTAGTATTTGTACTTGGACTTGTCTTGGTCTTGGGCATTGCTTTTACTAAAGATGGTGTGGGTCTTGACCAAGAAATAATACAGTTTGTGATGTTTTTTCATGTTGCATTCACAATGTTTGAGAAGAAGTAATGATTTCTTCCAGGTTTTTCCCCAATGCATGAATGAAGCCAACTTTTTGAGGGAACCAGTGTAATGAATTCATCTTCCAGTTCCTTAAACCATTTCAGTGAGGTTTTCCATTGTCTCAGCTTTGCTCATTAGGGATAAATATTAATTTAACTTTAAACTTTGTCATTTCTATTCTTCAGTTTTATATTTCTGTAAAGCTGATTTGTAACAACGTTTATTTATAAGTAATGAACTGAACTGAACAAACACCTGAGTGTCCTGTGTGGAGAGAAATGGACAAATCCTTCTGATGTTGTAAAGGAAAAATGGTCATGAGCGTGTCACATTATCAATGTGAGATACAGATTGAGGATTAAGAATAATATTAGCATTAAATCTTTGTTGGGAGATAATATGGCAAGGTTTTAAGTTAAATGCTAGTTTAAGAACTTCAGGAAGAGGTGTGGTGTGAATATTGTGGTTTGGACTGCCAGTGAGTCAGTTGGTCAGACATCTAGAGGAAGTTCATTCTAACTCCTTAGTGAGAAAACAGAGAAGAGTCTTTATGCAGGTCGTCTTTGTACCCTGAAAGATGGCGGAATCATTTAAGCAGACATCTCATACAGAAAACCTCACCACATCAACAAATGAATATGTTTTTAAACTGTTTATGTGGAACATCTGCTGTACAAGTGTCCCTGTGAATGAACTGTTTCTATAGAAAACTTCAAACTAATGAAGCCAGTTGACTACAAACATCTCTATGTTAGTGCCCCAGAGTGTGATGTGGAGGTTTAACACATTTAGAGCAGTGTTACTGGCTGCAGTATGCATCTTACACATTCAGTGAGCTTCAGTTCTGAAAGTTTACACCTCCAACACACTTCCTCTTATTGGCTCAAGGCCACAGTAATATATCATTCATTTATACCACATCATCTTAACATAATGTGTTATGTAAACCATTAAAGAACATCAATATTAAAGAAAGCAATTTATTTGCAAATAAAAAAAAATCAGATTTTCATGTTTCACCCGTTTCATGGTTTAGATGACTTTGCAGCCCCCTAGTGGAGTAAAACCTTTTTTCCCCTCACTCATTAGTTAGAGTCTGTATTTCAGCATTGGTTCAAACCTGACCGACTGCACATCAATAACATTTAGAGAAAAAAGAGAGACAGACTTTTTAAAATTTAAAATTTGATTTATATATTTAAAGATACAGAGTGTTTCAGAGCATTTAGAGTTTCTTGATTTGACTTAATAAAAAGTAAACTTGAAGTAAGTCAAGAAGTAAGTCATGAAGCTTTTATTGTCATTAAAACCATATATAGCTGTTGCAGTACACAGTGAAATGAGACAACGTTTCTCCAGGATTGTGGTGCTACATAAAACAAAGACAGGGCTAAGGACTTATAGTAAGTAAGTCCTAGCACAACATAACTTTCTTTTTAACTTATTAATAATATAAAAAATTTTATGATCAGTGATTTATTTATTTTTTTTTGGTTCTTTTTATTTTTTTTATTTCCACACCAGGTGTGTGTGTGTGTGTGTGTGTGTGTGTGTGGGGGGGGGGGGTCACATTCTACCAAGCAAGAACCACGTCTGAACGAACCCACATTTACCAGAACTCTACTGGTTAGTAAGTACGTATTATTAACGTTACAACCCGAAGTAAAAAGCTGAAGAAACCCTAAAAGTTAACGGAAAAGACCCGCGAACCCGAGTGACTGAGGGAGAGACAGAGCTGTTCTGTGTGTGACTGAGTGAGCAGAGCGAGACACAGCAACACAATACACACAGTATGTGTGTAGGGGAGGGGCGCTGTGACTAGTGTCGTAACTCAGAGCCGGTCTCCGAACAGACACATCACAGGGTGTCCTCTTCTCTTAGACTTTTTGGTTACCAAAGACTTAACTGTTAACTCTATAATTACTACAAAAACGCTGAGAAAACTTCTCAGATCTAGATGAGAATGAGCAAACTTCTTTATTGTGGTCAATCAGCCAACAATCTTTTAAGAGAAATTGCCAAGTTGAAAGTAACAAATGAAAACCCCCAAAAAGAGCATGTCATGCAAAAATCAATCAAGAAAAACAAGAACTCTCGCGACGTTCTTGCAAAAATAAAAACACCCACCTTCACCCGCGCGCACACACACACACGCAAGCGCGGGGCTGCCTCCTTCATCGACACACACCTTCGCCCACACACATGCACCCACACCTTCACCCCCGAGCCCCAGATATCTTCTCAATATATACCATGGCGCTCCTAGGAGCCTCCTCTTTGGTTCCCAGTATTTCTTGGAGTCCCAGGTGCCATATCACCTTATTTACCGGAATCACCTCCTATGTTTTCTAAATACACTGACCTAATTTCCCCTTATTTCCCATTACCTTTTCCCCATATGCCCATTTATGGATTTTCCTCCCCTTAGTTCTCAGGGCCTAGGTCTGTGAACCACTGTCTTTTTCAGTCTACATAAGTTATCGCTATGAGCTAGGGTCTGAGAACCATGGTCTTCTTCATTCTCCATAACAATTTATGAGCTAAGGTCTGGGAACCATGGTCTTTTCCATTCTACACAAGTTTGTATTTGTTATTACAAATGTGCTCAGACTGACTAGGCCTGACAGCCCCGAATCTGGTTACTTTTACTAAGTTTATAATTACAATAAACATCTTTGGCCTACAACATCGCCTACATATGTCTTATGACAGCAATTGTAATATTTTGCAAGGCCTACTTTACATTGGTTATAGTATTGTAAGGAATAATACTTTAATTATTTCTACTAAGATTTTTTACAACACTAGCCTATCACAGAACGCTGACACAATCAGCTACCCAATGATTTCCATTCAATCCGAGCACAGATATTGACTCGTATTACTCGTATAATACTCCTACTCGGCAGAAGTGCTTTATCCGTACCGGATACTCATTTCAGCCGAGTATCCGGCTCATCTCTATTCTTTACATTTCTGTTTAAGATTCTAACGAAACTGAATTAACCTGACCATGTGGTGAGAGTTTTATGTGAATTTTTGTTTCTAAAGTAACTGAAACTTCTTGTGTGTTTGTTATAATTCTGTTAAGATTCTAAAGTAACTAAATCAGCCCCAAGCAGTGTGGCAGTTGAATTATAGCTAAAAGTGTTTCTAAAGTAAGTGAAACAGTGATTGTGTAAAGAGCCTGACACCCCGCAGCTCTGTAGAATTTAGAGCAATAACCCGAGGTAGTATGGTTTTGTCCGACGTACTGTGACAGTGTTAAACTAAAGTCCAAAAGTGCTGTGGCTAAGAAGACTGTTTTAAAACATAAAAACCCGATGTATGGTGGTTTTGTCCGACGTACTATGACTGTTACATTTTAAACTGTTTGTGAGTGTCACTGTAGTTGAACTTGAGGCCAGACGGAGTGTGTCTGTGTCCGAAGCAGTGAGACGTTTGAGTTCAAAAGCCCGACGTATTGTGGCTGTTTTGTTCATTTGCGTCCGAAGTACTGGAACTGTGAATAAATAGACTAATGGTTAACTAGATAGCTTGTAGTTACGGAAAGCTGTGAGTTTGTAAAAAATGGAACAGCTGATTGTTAAGTACATCGCTAAACCACGGTTCTCAGGGAATGTTTGAAGGAATAGAGAACATGGTTGATGAACCTTATGAGTGGGCTATTTCTAAGTTTGAAAATGACCCTAAAATGCCCAAGAACAAAAACGGAAAAATTGCCAATGCACTGCAAGCAGTTCTTGCATCGTATAGTCGCAGTAAAGGCTGAAAATGAGCAATTGCAATCTAGACTAGATGATGGGATAATCTCTAAAAGAGATTACCAGACTAGTGAGATAGTCTGGAAGGAAGAAAAGATTAGAATGCAGAGTGAGATTGCACGCCTTAAAACTAACAGCATGCTTAGTTCATCTGTGGAAACATTGTTCAAAGATTTAGAGGAAGCAAAGTCTGCTTGTCAATTTTTGATGAAAAATGGCACAACTGAAACTAGCAGCAGTAAGAAATCTGTAAGTGGCATGTGGAGTAATCAAGTTCCTGACATGTTAGACAGCAATGAGAACTCAAAGAGATTCTCAATCAGGAGTTGATACTCTGACTGTACAGTTCAGTTCCCCATGGCTCCAGTTCATTTGACTACAACTATGCATGCTAATGAAGGAGCAGAGGAACCACTGACTTCTACTATGGTCAGAGGGTTTAGTCCCAATGAGCTAGAAGCTGTGATTAAAAGTATTGGTAAATTTGATCCTGCCAAACAAGATCCACTAAATTATCAGTGGTAGGTGTTAGAAACCCCTATCAGAATAATGGTTGCAGGGTTTCCTGGAAAAATGAGAACTTCTCTGCTGTTGATAAAGGGGAAAGACCACCTCCTTTCAACCCTAATAACCACACAGGGTGTTACTCATGTGGCCAAGAGGGACATATTTTAAGGGAATGCAAATTTTCCCTTCAGAGGACAAGCTCCAAAATTTATCTGCATAACTTACAAGCCACAGTAAACCTGCTATGCAAAGAGAATGAGGAACTGCGTCTTCATATGGAAAAACAAAACTCTCAAACCAAATCATCTTCAGCATAGGATTCCCAGGCCTCCATAACACATGTAGTGCCCTGTTGAGAGACAGACACGGTAGACTAATTGTAAACGTTGCTGTTGGAGGCCGAAGCGATGATTGGTTAGTGGATTCTGGTGCTTCATTAACAATTCTTCATTCAGATAGTCTCCCACGGAATGGTAAAAACACCCTGAGACTAGAAAGTTTTGATGGAACGAGTTCTCTAGCATCACAAATGGATAAAATGTCATTTTAAATAGGCAAAGATGAGTTTAAACACAAAGCATGGCTAAGCAGAACTGGTGATGGTCACAGTATTTTAGGCTCTGACATTATGATTAAGCGTGGTTATGTTATTGACTATGGCAATAATTGTATCTGGCGTAACCCTCAGAGTAAAGACAAGGTTGGGGAAATTTCAGATGTGCATGCAGTACATGCAATCAGAAAGTCAGAAGATTATGATTTAGATATGTTGTTATATGTGGATGATCCTGAGTTATCAGATGGCTGCCCACTGCTCCGGGTGTGTGTTCATGGTGTGTGTGTTCACTGCTGCGTGTGTGCACTTTGGATGGGTTAAATGCAGAGCACAAATTCTGAGTATGGGTCATCGTACTAAGCCGTATGTCACTTCACTATTTTTTATTTATTTAAATCAAAACATGGCCGGATTGATGCAAGTGTGATGGAAGTGGAGGTTCAAGGAAGTGACCCACCCTCCCTTAGGTAGTACAATTATCCAGATGAGGCAAACCCACGTATACAGCGTACTGTGGATTCTCTACTAGCACAATGTGTCATTAGCCCCAATCTAGCCTGTTCGCAAACCAGAGAATTCCTGGAGATTATGTATAGACTACCGGGAGCTGAATAAATGCACGCAGGCTTGTGCACCTGTAGTGGCCTCCGCGCCGGATGTGTTAGCATCTCTCTTATCAGAGGCTAGTTATTACTCAGCTCTTGATGTGTCTAATGGGTTCTGGTCTATCCCATTACACCCAAAGTGTCAATACAAGTTTGCTTTGAAGTTCAAAACCACGCAATACACATGAAATGTTCTTCCCCAAGGTTTTGTAAATTCTCCTACTCTCTTTCACCAGTGCTTGGCTAAAATTCTTGAACGGTTTTCTAAACCTGAATGTTTGGTTCAGTATGTGGATGACATGTTTCAGACAGCCACCAAAGAAGACCATCTCATGTTGCTGGCAGAATTGCTTCAAATACTGAGAGGCAGGACTCAAATTGAATCCAAAAAAAGCTCAGTTACTTAAACCAGAAGTCACATATCTAGGCATAAAGATAAGCAAAGGGGGGCGTACCCCTGATCCACACAAGGTGGAGACAATTCAGGGACTTCCGGTACCAGTATCAGTGACAGCTTTAAGGTCATTTCTAGGCATAGTAGGATTTTGTCGAGAATTCATTGAGGGCTTTGCGGACATTGCAAGACAACACCCTACTGTCAGGAAATAAGAAGGATTCCTTGACTTGGAGGCCTGAACATCAGACAGCATTTGAAACCTTGAAAGCAGCATTAATTGATGCTCCAGCTTTACATAACCCTGATAGAACACAACCATTTATTTTACAAACTGCTGCAACAGAGGAGGCAATTTCAGCTCTTCTCTTTGAAGAAGTGCAGGGAACATTGCTCCCCATTGCTTATGCGTCTCGAGTACTTTCCCCAGTGGAAAAAACTTTTGATTTGTGTACCCGACACCTTCTGTCTGTTCAATGGGCAAGGTCACATTTTGAGTACATATATGGTTTCAATCACATCACTCTACATACCCCACATACACCACTGCAACTTCTTCTCAACGTAAAGGTTAAGGGTCTAGTGCTAGACTAGGCAGGTGGACATTAGATTTAGGATCTAATAATTTGACAACTGTGTATAAACCCAACTCAATGCTACCCCAAAACACTCTTGTACAGATGTGGCCTTTTAAAAAGCCCGCTTTGGAGAGAAGAATGGCGTAAGAACTTCCAGCATTCTGTGAGAGCCTATCGAAGGGGGGTCAAATGTTCGGCGTGGGAAATTCAAAAACCTGTAGAGGGCAGTTGTGTTTCATGTAGGCTGACGAGTCGACAATGTGTTATTTTCTTTTTCCGGTTACATAAACAAACAGTCACATCTGCGACCATCTCTGCTGTATAATAAAATTATTTATCAGTTTGATCCAAGAGCAATTTTTTTTTTACTTTGCTTTTACGCGCATGCGTTGTAGTCTTTCAAAAGTTGAACGGAGAAGCACAGGTACGCGCAGCGTGCACGCGCAGTCCGAGCTGGAGGCGTTTATCTATAACATTAATCGGCTGAAAGACGCAAAGACGGCAACCAAAAGCAGTGAAATTTCACTATTCTTATTACCAGAGTTGTCATAATATATGATATAAAACGTCTTGTTTTAAATTCTCACTGACGTCTAAGCCCTCCCTAAAGATGAAATCCTAGAACCGCCCCTGCCCTACACTCGTAATATATTCATTTATTTAAAAAAAAACAAAAAAACAGCGTCACCTTCATGTCCATGTGTACATGTGTAAAATAAAATATATGAATTATTTATAAAAAATTATGCATTATTTATGTCTCCCCACAGTCTTTATTTTATCTGCTTCATAACATTTAGCCTTGATAGACCACTGACAAAACCCCATATACTAATCCATCTCCTCTCAGGGATTCAAAAGAAATTTTTTCCTGTTTTCACCATGTTGTGGGGTGATTGTTTGCTCTGATTAAACAAAGTAGCTGCAAAGTTTTATTTCCAGTTTATTTTAATGATCCTAAATTTATACTCACATTATTACAACCTTTAACAATAAATAAGTAAAAAATAAAAGTAAAAAATAAAAAAAGTTTCTGGAAATCATCTCGCGACCCCCTGCCCCTGCACATACACAAGATAATAAAATACATGAGACTGCAGGTCTGTTGAAGACAGGAATGGTGCTGATAATACTTTTCAGCATTTTAAATAATGTTTTTTTTTGAAGATTCATAAAAATGTGAAAACATTAGGAGAAAGAACACAAATCATAAACTGCAACAAATTATCAATCATTAAACATTTGTGTGAATTACTGGATTAGAAACAGATTTTAATTAATCAATGTAAATGAGGTAAGAAGTGACATGACTACATCTCAGTAGGTGGAGCTAGATGTGGTGAGATACAGTTTCACAGAGATACTGACATTTATCTCTACTGCAAGAGACACACAGATCAATCATGTTATTCTTCTTTGTATTGATAGTTGGCAAAAATATTGGTAAGTCATTTATATTACACATAACCTTTAGGTGGATGCTGGAGATTTGTACTGTTACATTACATGATGTAACATGTGTTCTTAAGCAATGAAAGTAGAAATGTTTAAGCTGTTACAATATCTTTACAGCAGGTGCTGTTGACAGCAGAATTACACCAGACCAAACCATCATATCTTCAAGTGAAGGCAGCAACATCACACTGACCTGCACATATGATCAATCAGCTAATTATCTCTACTGGTATCAACAAAAATCTCAATCAGGACCAGAGTTTTTGCTGCAGATTATTATATCTACAAATTATGTCAATAAAGCTGAACAACTTGACCCACGACTATCCACCAAACTAAATAAGAAGCAGAATAAAGTAGTCATGGAGATCTTTCCTGCTACAGTATCAGACTCTGCACTGTACTACTGCGCCATGCAGCCCACAGTGACACAAAACTCTAACAGACTGTACAAAAAGTCAAGCTTGATATTTGTTGCTCAGCAGGGGGAGCTGTTTAACTGTTTCATTCAAATACAGTTTTTTCCTTAATTCTCAGTCTTATGTTTATTTGCTTTGAATATCAGAGAATAAATCCTTTAATCTGTGATCAAAAACAATTATTTCATGAAAAAGTTTCATGCTGTAATGTTATTCTCCTGATGTAGTGAAAATGTAACACATTACAATAACAATATGTATTTAAATATTTTAAGATGCTGATTTTAACCCTAGTGAACTGAAGATTTCATTCTTCATTATTTACAGTTTATAAATCAGCACTTGATTCAGAACACTGATATTAACCAGTCAGATTTCTTACACAGTTGTGTGCTCCTTCTGTCTGTTAGTGTGGCATGTTATTTGTGATCAGCCAAGAGCTGACAGCAAAAGCTAGAAAGCTAATTAAAACACAAAGCAGTGTTGAACAGAAAAGTCTTCTCTGTACAGAACCCTTTGAGTTGGCAGAAATATACTCAGAAAAAAATATCTATCTAAATCACAAGTTGTGTCTGAAATGGAAATAATTGCTCCACTCCTGACTCTCACTTTGCTGCCACACAAAGTCTCCACGGCATTAAGTGCGGTTCTCATAGCCAGTGGTGGCATGATTTACTGACTGACTTTAGGTAAGATATATCCCTTTTCCGCCAAAAAGAACTGAGTGCTGGTTCAGAGCTAGCACTGGTGCTGGTTCAAAGTTGGTTCCAACGGGTTTGTCTTTCCTTCGGCTAGAGAGCAATCACAGAGCCGAGTCTGACGTCACTGTATACGTGTCATGTGTCCCAGCAACTTTAGCGCAGCAGCGGCAAACATCACAAACACATCAACAATGGCGGATGTTACTTCACTGTTGATGCTCATGGCTTTGTGAACCTACATTGGCATCCAAACGCGGTGAATCCAACGTGTACGTGTAGCTCCATGTAATTTGTATAAACGGATGTTGTAATCGAGAAAGTACATAACGTTATTTTATCATTTAGCCTTAGCATGAAGCTACCTACTATCATGTGTGCTGATAATGTATCATATTGCGATAAAGTAAGAGTGTATTAAATATTGGTATACTTAAGGTACATTATCAAATGTGCTAACAGTAGCCCTTCCCTAAACTTGGCTCCGAACCAGCACTCAAACTGCCTCGGTGGAAAGGGGGCATTAGTGAATGACAGTGTAAAGTTGACATGATAGAAATAAGTGCCATACCATTACAGGAATAATAATATATTTTAATTATTTTATGTTTGTTTTTTTTTTTGTTTGTTTGCGTTTTTTTTTTTTATTTGATGTGTTTGCGGGTTTACTTTAGTCTTGAATAATAAGAATGTTTGATTTTGTGCTTTTGACATTGATTGAAATACTTCAGAACTTAAGTGCTGTGTATTGGAAATATGTCTGTTACTCATTAGACCCTGCATCTGAAGAACCTGTAATAGAAAGCAAGTGAAATCGTTCATTATCACTTATACGGTGAAGTGATGATCTGTACAAAGTTACACTACAACAGTGTCACTTCCTGTGTGTGGCCTTCTAGAGGCGTGTAAAGTTCAGCACATACAGCACTATTATACAGAATCGTCACAGAGCTGTGTTCAGAAATGGCTCAACTATACAACTCACTGTACATAGTGAGATACACACCACTGGTTATCACTCTAGTTACAGGTCATTAACTTTCAGCAGTTAATTTGTATTGATTGAATTGTATTAATTATTACAATTATATTTTTTTCTGTTAATTGATTACATTAATAAATATCCATGGTTTTATTAATGTAGTTATTTCTTAACTTAATATTTGGCTTATAAAATACATTTCACTGGTTTATTTCTTTATTTTCTTTTTCACTTCAGGTAGTTTTGCAGATAAAATTGGACCAAAGGATGAAGATGCCAACATTGTGGGGAAAGAAACAGACACTGTTACTTTGAAATGTTCATATGAGACAGACAGTGATCATGTTTTGCTTTAATGGTACAAACAATATACTAACAGCGCACCACAGTTTTTACTGTATAAAGGAGCAAGGTTAAGATCTGAACAGAGCACTCCTGATGATCATCGATTAGAGTCAGAAACAAGCAGAGACTCCACTGAACTTACTATCAGAGGTCTAAAGCTCTCAGATTCTGCTCTTTATCACTGTGCTTTTAGAGTAACACAATGATACAGAGTCAGTGAAAGGCTGTACAAAAACATTATAATGGCATATACACATACAAGAGGTTTCTACAAACAACATGTACCTTTTATCAGATAACCACAAACATAAATAAAAGCTGTGGAAACAGATGCAGCTGGAAGAAATAGAAAATAAAAATAAAGAGGGTTCAAATATGAAAACTACACATTAATCACAGTCTATGCAAATCTATATGTTTTAGGCTGAAAAATATTTTGTACATACTGGAAATGCACGTTACTGTGCTGGACGTGTGCTAAGACGATGACCTTTTACAAATAATCAGAGTAGATTGAGTTTGAGTTTGATCATCCAAAAAAAACATGATGAAATAGATGAATAATAAATAGCAGCAGTGTCATTACTGGTTTTGCACAAGATAAATATTTCAAGCAAATATATGCTTTATTAAATAATGCAGAAGTCTAAGAAATGGCATGTGTAAGAAAGTGTTGTATCATTAAGAGTTCAAATTAGAAAGAAAAGAATAATACTAATTCTCAAACAGTCCTGAATGTGTATATTAAACAGGCCAAAATCTGAGGACACCTGAACATTACACCTTTATTCGGGCATTCATTTCATTAAGGTATGTTGGTTTAAAATATTATGTTCTTATATTCATGTATCTGTGGCTTTCACTAGGTGAGTTAACATTGTCTTTTTGTTATTGCAGAAATATTAACTAGATTATATTACATATCAGTCTGTGTAGTGATGCAGTGTGAAAATGCAGTGTGGGTCTGTCAAGTATTTCCTTTTGATTATTTAAAGTTTAATAATACTGTTCTATTCTCTGTGACCGGTGACTCCATGGCAGATTCAGTAGAGACACGTTGTAGATGAAGGTGGTGATACTACTCTGTCTTGTAGATACAAATTCAGCAGTGCTACAGGAAACTAAATGTACTGGTACAGATAATATACAAAATATTAACCTGAGTTCCTTCTTTATAGTATTCAAAGTGGAGATTTCAATTCTGACCCTCCACCAAGATTGTGTGTTAAACTTCATGGAGATAAACAAGTGGATCTGATCATCTCCTCTGCATCAGACTTTGCTCTATACTACTGTGCTCTGCAGCCCATAGTGACAGGAAATACAAAATACAAAATCTAACACGTTTTTTTTTTCGTTCTGCCAGTGCTTTACACAAAGTTGCATCTCTCTTTCTTTCTCATGATTTTTAATAGTTTATATTATTGTTTATACATGTCCTGCACAGAACAGGATTACTCTACTGGATCTCAAAAGAATAATGAGTTGATTCACTCCTATCTTATCCATACTGCATTGTCTCCCAGTCAAATTTCACATTGATTTTAAAATACTAGTACTGACCTATAAAATACTGAATGATCTCATGCCACAGTACCTGGGGAAACTTTTTTTAAAATAATTTGCCACATCTACTTCAATCAAAAGGTGCAGGATTTCATGTCTATGTCTCTGTTTTCGATGTTTCTTTTTTTCCAGTTTTGTGGTTCTGTGTTTTGCGATGCCTCAGACTTCTGTTTTTTCTGTTATATAGTCTTATCTATAGTGTTTGTGGTTAAATATCATAAGATTGTGTGTGACTGTGTCAAAAATAATTAGAAACATTTCAGTATTCAGGAGAAGCATCGAACTTTAAATAAGTAATTTCATAAGATAATATGTTAAAGTTAAGCTGGAATACTACATCAGATATGTTAATGTGTGAGAAAACATGGGCTACTCTGTTAAAAGTATACAAATCTCCAAGTTTGTCAAATACACATTTTTTTGTCTGAAGAATCCAATTGTATTTAAGTATAAAGTACCAAGTATAGGCCAAATATACTTAACCTTCTCTGTGTATTTGTCAGTATTAGCATACTTACTTAATTTTAGCTTAATTACGAATGAACAGTACACTTGAATAAACTTATTATTTACATTACTGCAGAATCCTGATCTGTTCTCCTACAGGTCTCAGTTCTGTGTGTGGCTGCAGCATTTCTTTCTAGAGAAACAGGAGCTGCTTCTGCTTGGTTTGGGCATCACTGCACTATACACATTTATATGCACACACTTAGACATCCTGTACAATCTGTAAATATATAATACAGACAGTCATACTACAATTACAAATTTTACTTGATTTTCTTATTTTTTTCTTCATGTTTGTTTTATTTTTACTTTGTTCACCTATATATGTTTCCAAACAATCATCCATCACCACTGTGGCAATGCTTGTACACTTAGAAAGGTCTGGTGTAGGAGGCTGTACGAGCTCCTCAGTGGCATCAGAATTGCTATGGAGACCCTTAACAACTTTGAAGAATCCCTTAAAGGTTCGTGTAGCCCTTGATTCAGTTTTAACAAGTTTGATGGTCACACGTCCCTTAATGAGGAGTTTGGAGTCACTGGTCACAGCCAGAGTCTTATAGAGTCTCTGCCGGCTGAGGAGGAAGTCATCCCACGAAGGTGAGTGTGTTTGCACAATTGGAAACATCAGCTGACATGTGTGTTCCCAGCTTTGAGTTTACATTTGGAATCAATCCATTTCTTTTTTTATGACCGTGTGGTTGGAAAGTTTTTGGAGATTCGTTTATTCTTTAATTATGTATTTTTGCCAAGTGAGCCATACATTTACTTATCTGTGATGAAAACCACAAACTCCATTATGCACATAAAAATCCAACAATTATTTTTAACTGTACAAATAATGTAAACACTACACAAACAGGTTGAAGCTTGCAGTATTGTATAAATGATTAATCTTGAAGTACTGTACAACACAGCCATATTAATAACTCAATAAGTAAAAATGAACAGGTGCTGTATTAAGTTAATGAATTGCTTAGTATTTCAGTACAATATTACAATGTAAAATATTATAACATGTACAATGATATAATGTCACAGAGCAAAATTACATTGATCACAGACAGTCCTTATAGTTTTGAACAGTGAAATATTATTATAAAACCCAGGAAAATCTGGAAACATTAAGCAAATTAATACAAATTATAAACTGTATCAGACCTGCCAACCTTGGAAAAAAATTTTACTTACTGCAGCGACGTGGCGCGAGGTCAGGCACATTTGCTGGTCAGTGTTGATTAAGTTCACAAGCTTACTCATCACAACTTTTTACTATATTTTTCCTATATAAATACTGTCAAATAAAGTAAAACTTGATCTGTGCGTAAAACTTAAACTTGAGGCACAACACAGGTCAAGAACTTCTGAGGGGCATATACTCGCTTCTTTTTAGATTTGCTTCCCTCTCCCTCTCTGTCAGTATCCTCATCTGACATCATGTGTATTACTAACTGCAAGGCACACACAAAACACACACATCATCATTCTCATGTTTTTCATAATAGGTTTAAAACGCGCATTTGCGTGAAAACACTTTGTACATTATTAATATGTTTTAAGGCACAAATGGCATGTAAGAAGATTTGCATTTTACAGTACTGATGTACAAAATGACTATGTATTGCCATAAATTTGTTCTAATGAACTAAACAGTAACTTCATATCTGACATACATGTGTTAATTTTCTCAGCAATAATGCAAGACTCTAGACTTGACTATGGTTTTGACTGGCTGATCATATAATAATACCTCCCTCATCATTTCTACTTTCTGCTTCTATTTCCTTGCTTTTCACAAAAAAATAGGATGTTCATCAGATGTGATCTACAGGAGCCAGTAACAATCGAGTCAGAATACGATTAATAGTTAAAAAATTACATTAGTTTTGTCATGTTATAGCATGACTGCGTGCTATAAAAGGGATACACAGACGCTCGCGGATATTGATTTCTGCGTGCTCGCGCCAGTTTGTCCTTTCCGTTAAAATACGATGGCAATGCGTTTACAGACATGACTTACGTTTCCTATATAAATACCGGCAAATAAATAAAACTTGATCTGTGCGTAAAACTTAAACTTGAGGCACAACACCGGACACTTGGGCACATGCCCCAGTAAAGGAGTCTAACGACGCCTGTGGTTCGGCAGGCTTATTAAAATGGATGAAATTCACAATTCTGGCCATTTACCTTTGAACCGTTAAGTCCTAACTTGTAAAAAACAGTCACTGTAAGAAGAATTGAAGACGGACAGAGACAGATGAAAACCACATTCGTTTTGACGGCTCTCCGCTTGAAGTGTTGAAGAGTTTTAAACTGGCACTATGATTGGTCGAATTATTATTTTCCAAGGTTGCTGCCCAATGCGGTTACACCCATAGGTGCATTGCCTGGTGCGCAAATGCAAAGACAGCTGGACTCAAGGGCATCAACGGTTTTTTACAATGTGTATTTTGAAGTGACAAATCGTAGCAGCGTACTTTAATGTCTAAATGCGTATCTGCTACACAAAATGTGTAAAGGTTGGCAGGTCTGCTGTATTATCAACATTCAATATTTGTTTGAATTATTGACTTAGTAACATATTAAAATTAATCAATGTAAATGAGGTAAGAAGTGACAAAAGTAAATTCTAGTTTGAGGGACTTATGTCAGAATTGACATGACGACACCTCAGTAGGTGGAGCCAGATGTGGTGAGATACGGTTTAGACAGTTTCACAGAGATACTGACATTTATATCTACTGCAAGAGACAAACAGAACAATCATGCTATTCTTCTTTGTATTGATAATTGTCAAAAATATTGGTAAGTCATTTATATATATATGATGTTGTTAAGCAATAAAAATAGAAATATTTGTGTTGTTGCAATCTTTTTAAAGCAGGTGCTGTTGACAACAGCATTACACCAGACCAAACCATCATATCTTCAAGTGAAGGCAGCAACATCACACTGACCTGCACATATGATCAATCAGCTAATTATCTCCACTGGTATCGTCAAAAACCTCAATCAGAACCAGAGTTTTTGCTGCTGATTCATGAATCCACAGATAGTGACACTAGAACTAAAAATAATCTTGACCCACGACTATACACCAAACTTCGTAAAAAGGAGAAGAAAGTAGATCTGGAGATCTTTCCTGCTGCATTATCAGACTCTGCAATGTACTACAGTGACATAAAACTCTAACAGACTGTACAAAAAGTCAAGCTTGATTTTTTTTCTCAGCAGGGGGAGCTGTTTACCTGTTTCATTCAAATACAGTTTCTTTCTTTATTCTCAGACTTTGATGTTTATTTGAATAATCAGAGAAGAAATCCTTTAAACATAAATGTTCATATTTAATCATAGAGAATTATTTCTGCTAAGGTCCATGCTGTTATGTGTTTATTCTGATGTAATAAAAATGTAACACAAATTTCAATAACAGTATGTATTTAAATAATTTAAGATGCTGATATTAACCCTAGTGAACTGAAGACTTCACTCTTCATTATTTCTGTGTATATTTCTGCATATTTCTTGTCAAATTATGACTAGGCCAAAATTCATGCCCTGCCCATCTTGCCAGACTTCCAAACCTATTTAACTTAGTCTTCTTTGTATGAAATAAAACTTATCTTTATGTTTAAATTGTGTTAAAGAGAAACAATAAGTTGTGTTCTCTGTCAAATAATGAATGAGTCATGTTGGCAATGGTTAAACTTTTTCTCAAGTCAAATGTTCTCTTTTCTCAAATAATAAACTTTATGAAACTGATTAAGGCTCATTTTCTTGCATTGCACTCCATTGAATGACCTTAAAATAAAATTGAAAATTAAAATTGATTTATACAGAATGAATGCACTTAAAAATGCAGTGGGTTTAACTAATGTGTATGTGTAATGCTTAACTGCTTTTGTTCATTTCAGGTGTGGAAACTTGAGGCAGTGGGTTACAAGCATATTTTATTTATTGGCAAACAAGATCAAAAGAATTCAAATAGGTGGGTTGCAGACATAATCACCCATCTGCTCCCCACTCCTGTCACAAGAAATTTTATAAATAAGATGAGGACAGTCTGAATTTATCTTGACTAAGGGTAGGAGCAAGATTTTTGTCCAAAAATAATAATTAGTATTTAAAATACGTGTTTTTCTGTTTGTTGATATGTACAGATATGAAATTAATGTAAACTTGTATTAAAGCAACTTCCATAGCACAGCAGCTGGACAATGACATCCCCATAGCAAAGCAGCACAAAAGCACCAGTCAGGAGGAGTGCAACAGTTCCATTTTGCAGTCGGAGAGCCTCACGGTGGAGCAGTCGGAGAGCCTCATGGTGGAGCAGTCGGAGAGCATCATGGTGGAGCAGACGGAGAGCATCATGGTGGAGCAGTCGGAGAGCCTCAACGTAGAGCAACCGGAAAGCCTTACAAAGAAGTCCGAGACTCTATATACACTCAACCTTGTTTCTCTCTCTTCCCCATGATCTCCAAATTCTCTCTCTCCTAGCTCCTCTACTACTTCCTCAGCTGTTCTAACTTCACACTCTTCTTCTCCTCCACCTTCACTGCTATGTTCTAGGTCTTTGCAACAGAGGAGGAAAAAAACAAAAACCTTAATCGGTTCACTGGCACCTTCTGCCACCACTGTCTCTCATCCATCTTTTATCGCCACAGATCTCTCCCTTCCACAGTCTTGTTCTCCAACTGCTCCATCTTCCACCTCCTAGTCCTTGAGTCAGGAGGGCTCATATGTGAAGAAGGGAAGAAAAGGTAAGATTTTTGGCATTGGTGTACTGTAATCCACACTATTAATAAATTTGCTCTCTGACAAAGCTGACTTCATACAAATTAGATTTATTCGGGTCATCAGGTTATTGGTAGCCAATAAACAGTATTTTTTTTCTTTTTAGTTATCCAGCTGTGTTTACATGTCCAATGTCCAAGGGCTGTGGTTAATGTCACTGACATAAGCTAAGAAGGCTTTGGAAAACCCAGCCCAGTACATTTTGCTTGATTGACAAAAAGCAGGGGCAAAGTCATTTGGAAACAAATGGACAGGACCACAGATCACCTCACAAGTGAAATGATAACTATTAACTTGAAATTCAACTGAAACTTGACATTCATTGCTTAATAAACGTTCCTTGTGTTTTGATCATTAAGGTTGCCGAAAATGTAGTAGGCAGAAGATCTTCCTACTGTATTTGATAAAATAACTGGAAAAAGAACAAATGAGGTAAAATGTCTTTTATTAGGCTGCTTGTTTGTCTTAGTGACTGATTCTGGCATTTAAAGATAATAAAACAATATGTCCAATATGTCAAGTGCCCTATCCATTGACTGCTTAAACAGCTTCAATAATTATTACTGTGTGTGTGTGTGTATGTGGGGGGGGGGGGGGTGAATTGAAAGTCCACTGGTTGCCGTGCACTGTGTGGTAAGTCGTGTTTCATTAAAAATGTAACTCCATTGCAATGCTAAGTAGTCTATTTCATGACCAATATGATGTTGGCAAAGTTGGTATCTTGCAAGCAGCATGGAAGTTCCTTTTATTTATGTCTGTGGCAAGAGAAAGCTCCCTGGTCGTGTAGTTGATCATGGCAGGAATAAAAGCTTCAATAAAAGCTTCTTGACTTGACTTGACTTGAAATCATCCTCTGAGGTAGATAGAAAACTGATGCAAGTTTTTGCTAGGACATGGGTAATGGTCAGTAGTCTGTACTAAAACTCGAAGACTGAGACTGAATGTCAAATTCTTAAAATATTATTCAATTATTTTAGATACAAGTGGGAGAATGATCTACTTCCTGATGTGGATTATTATATGTATATTATGGATTAATATGTAGTTATTAGCAAGAGCCCAGAATTTTTGATTGAAGAGGACACAATGGATTATACATAATTTGCTGAAGTGTATTTATTGAGCAGGACATTGACCTTCAACAATGATGTTGGACAAGAAGGCCTGGATTACAGTCTCTGATCTAATTCATCCCAAATGTGTTCTATAGGGTTGAAGTCAAAACTCTTGTGCAGGACAATCGAGTTTTTTCACACTAAACTCACTCATCCATGTCTTTATGGATCTTGCACTTGTGCTCAGTCATGTTGGAACAGGAACGGGCCATCCCCAATCTGCTCAGACAAAGTAGGTAGCATGAAACTGTCCAAAATGTCTTGGTATGCTGAAGCATTAAGTGTTCCTTTCACTAGAGCTAAGGGGCCGAGCCCAACTACAGTACTTAAACACAACCTCACATAATAATCCCCCTCCACCAAACCACCAACTCCCCTGGTAACCCTCAAACCAGGCTTGTCTATAGGATTGCCAGACAGTGAAGCATAATAAGTCACTCCAGAGAACAAGTCTTCATTGCTCTAGAGTCCAGTGGCGCCGTGCTTTACACCACTGCATCCCATGCTTTGCATTGCACTTGCTGATGTAAGGCTTGGATGCAGCTACTTGACCATGAAGCTCTCTGTGCACTGTTCTTGAGCTAATTTGAAAGCCACATGAAGTTTGGAGGACTGTCGCTATTGACCCTGCAGAAAGTTGATGACCTCTGTGCACTATGTGTCTCAGCATCCTCTGACCCGCTCTGTGGTTTTACATGTTCTATCACTTGGCTGAGTTGCTGTCATTCCCAATCGCTTCCACTTTGTTATAACACCTTTAACAGTTTACTGTAGAATATTTTAGTAGTGAGGAAATTTCATGACTAAGCTTATTGTGCAGGTGGCATCCTGTCAAGGTACCATGCTGGAATTGACTGAGCACCTGAGAGCAACCCATTCTTTTACAAATGTTCATAAAAGCAGTCTGCATAACTGGAACACCTGAATAGTAAAACAGCAATAAATGAACTTGCATTTAGTGTTGGGAAATAAGGATTCCTCCTTATCATAATAAATTTCTTTGTCTTGCGTGTCTATGTCCTTATTATAAGCTGCTTATTCCATGTCTATAAACAGGTTTCAACTGTTATACAGTACCCTAATATAGAACACAGGCATGTGGCCACAGTTGGTTTTCCTCAGCCCAGGGATGAAGACCTAAAATTTCATTTAAAGTGTTTAGATGCAAAAGCCTGTAAGTGGTGTTTAAACTTTTCTTCTGAAATGGGCATTTTCTCAGGCTCCTTTGTTCTGTCCATTAATTCCACTTTAATAGCATGAAATTTTTTCATGGTTATTTTTATTGCCATTAAAGTGAATAATCTGAGCTTAAACATTGACACCTAAGAAAAATGCTCATTTTATAAAAAAAAAAAAAAATTCCAAATGATGCTTTTGCAAGTGAAATCTTCGTATTTCCAATATGACTCAAATTTCCTTTGATTATTATTACTCATTAAACTCATGATTATTTAGTTTTTTTTCTTGGCATATTAACTAATTCTTTTGGCTGTATTTATTCTATAGGAGTAAACTACTGAGTAGTTTTATTCATACCAAAATGCCGTATTTTATGAGCTCAGTAAAAAGTATTTTGCAGCCTAGTCCTTTACAACTACAAAGAGCCATGGGAAGTAACAAATCATCTACAAGTATCTGAAATCTATACTTTTGTACAGTACAGTACTTAGCCTTAAAATAACGCACTTCATTCCCATCACTGACTGCTTGTATTTCTATGTATGTGAAAAAAAAGACTACACTTTGGTTATATTTATAAAATAACAAAAAGCTGATTTTATTACACACTTTAGATTCATCCCCTCCTTGAACCGGCACCTTATTGTGGTGGAGGGGTTTGCGTGCCTGAATGATCCTAGGAGCTATGTTGTCTGGGGCTTTCTGCCCCTGGTAGGGTCTCCCAGGTCCTACGTGACAGGCCAGACAAAGAGTGGTTCAAAAACCTCTTATGAAGAATATTAAAGCAAGGTCCGTGACGTCGCCCGGTATGGCGCAACCGGGGCCCCACCCTGGACGCAGGCCCGGGGTTGGGGCTCGCATGCGAACGCCTGGTGGCCGGGTCTTACCCCACGGGGCCCGGCCGGGCTCAGCCCGAAGGAGCGACGTGGGGCCGATCTCCTGTGGGCCCACCACATGCAGGAGAAACCATAAGGGGCCGGTGCAATGTGGATTGGGTGGCAGTCGAAGGCGGGAGCCTTGGCGACCCAATCTCTGGACACGGAATCTGACTCTAGGGACATGGAATGTCACCTCGCTGGGGGGGGAAGGAGCCTGAGCTGGTGTGGGAGGTTGAGAGATACCGACTAGAGATAGTTCCTCCATGCACAGCTTGGGCTCTGGAACCCAACTCCTCGAGAGAGGCTGGACTCTCTACTACTCTGGAGTTGCCCACGGTGAGAGGCAGCGGGCTGGTGTGGGCTTGCTCATAGCCCCCCAGCTCAGCAGCCATGTGTTGTAGTTTACCACGCTAAACGAGAGGGTCGTTTCCCTGCACCTTCGGGTCGGGGAGAGGTCTCTCACTGTTATTTGTGCTTATTGGCCAAATGGCAGTGTGGAGTACCTGGCCTTCTTGGCGGCTCTGGGAGGGGGGGGCTAGAAAGTGCCCCGACCGGGGACTCCGTCGTTGTACTGGGGGACTTCAATGCTCACGTGGGCAGCGACAGTGACACCTGGAGTGGCGTGATTGGGAGGAACGGCCCCCCCAACCTGAACCCGAGTGGTGTTCTGTTATTGGACTTCTGTGCTAGTCACAGTTTGTCCATAACGAACACCATGTTCAAGCATAAGGGTGTCCATCAGTACACATGGCACCAGGACACCCTAGGTCGGAAGTCAATGATCGACTTTGTGGTTGTTTCATCTGACCTCCAGCCGTATGTCTTGGACACTCGGGTAAAGAGAGGGGCGGAGCTGTCAACTGGCAGGGGAGGAAGTTGGACAGACTTGGCAGACCCAAACGTGCTGTGAGGGTCCGCTGGGAACATTTGGCAGAGTCTCCTGTCAGAGAGATCTTTAACCTGTTACAGGTCACCGTCGCAAGAACGATCCACCACCGCTAGGAGGCGAGACTGAATCAACTTCATTGTAACTTCATTGTAACTTTTAAGCATTAAATCCTCTAAATACATGGTTAAATTATATACTGTTTGAAAGCTTAGACTCTCTAGATTTTATTAAGCGCACACACAAAGCATAATATGATTTATAGTAATTTAACCATTTGATAGAAACTTGAACTAGGTGGCGCTAGTTTGTTTTGCGAACTCACCTTTAACGCTGGTCTTTAAATTTCCCTTTCTTCACATTGTCAATAATGTTGATGTATTTTCCAAAACAAATGCTTGTAAAAATCCCCAAGAGTCCAAGGAACTGGAATATGTAATCCTTTTAATCCAAAACGCTTTGCTCGCCTCACAAGAATTATGTGTCTGACCGGAAACTGAATACACCGCTTCACTTCCGCCCTTTGTTGGACTTCTACGTCTCATTGGACGCATACCAAACTTTCAAAACGTGTCAGATTTGTAGTCGAGGATCTGACGAATCAAACAAGCCCTTGCATGAGCCAACCAGTGCCTGTGCTGCCGAGATAGGCAGCTAAGAAGCCAATGAGGTCTCTCCATGCTATGTGGGTGACCCTCCCTTTGACTGACAATTGCTCCCTCCAGTAGCGATTTGATGTTTCGCAAGCATCATAGCTCTTTAGCCAATAAGGAGACGATTCCAACGAGATGCAACATGATACATCTGGTGAGTTCGGGCTGTGCAATGAGAATGCGCATATAAATTTTTTTCAACTTTATTGCGCAATTCTCGAACGTTTCACACTCTCACGCCTTTTTATGTCTCTCGGCTGGCTTGGGAACGCCTCGGTATTTCCCCGGAAGAGCTGGAGGAAGTGTCTGGGGAGAGGGGAGTCTGGGTGTCCCTGCTTAGACTGCTGCCCCCGCGACCCGGCCCCGGATAAGCGGTAGAAAATGGATGGATGGATGGACTTTAGATTCATGGTTAAGGTCACTGGTTCACTGTCAAGAAAAAAAAAGGTTTTTACATTACAGTTCATCATCAGAATTTTCAAAGTCACTGTCACTGCCATAGTCAGCAGCTGACAATTTGTTTAAAAAGTTGATGTTCTCAGCTCCAGACAAAACATGCAGGTAACAGTCTCTTGCTTGCACACTAATATCTCTGATTTTATGTTTTTTTCTGTGGATGATGCTCTGCAGACATTTTAATCAGTGTCATTCTGTCTTGCTGCTTTCCCAGTTAAATGGGAGATTGTCCCCAGAAGCTGCTGCTGTTCCCTGACTAGCATTCGTGGAGCTTTCAGTACATTTTAACATCCACTTTCTCACCATGTAAAGCAATAACAGTTTTAAAATCCATTGTTTTAAATGTTGTTATAATACAGAACCTGTATCTACAAGGTGTCCCCACTTTAAATGTGCAAAGTTCAAATTCCACAAACATTTTCTAATATTTTCAATAAGTAAAAACTACAGTACAGATTCTAGGGATTCGTGGTGACTCCAATTTGCTATATTGCATTACAATTTACACATAACCCTGAACAACAACGCCAAAATTATTCTCAAAAATATTAAATATTCCCAAATAAAATAGAAGAAACAAATATGCAGGAACTGCATTAAAATGACAACAGTAACACAGCATTTGGAATATAAAATAAACATAAACAATTTGACAGTAATTACAAGTGCAAAACATCAGTAACCTTAAACTTGGATAAAGTCAAGAGAACCAGCCACAGCACTCAGTCCAGTAATGTAGAGCTAAAAGAGTTTTACTCCTGACATCTGAAGGAACAGAGTATCAAGAACAAGAACATTGAACTCTCTTCACTGGTGAAGTTCAGTTTATAAGCTCTGGCCTTTCTTGATAGTTCAGCTGAATCTAATTCCATTCTAAGCTTTTGAGTAACTTCAAAGGTATAGTGAAGCTTTGATGAGTACTTCATATTTAAGGCAGAAAAAAACCCAAGGGTCACAATCTCCAGATCAGAGTCACAATACTTTTATAACTCACTGTGTAACAGAAGAGTGTCAGCTAGAATCGAAGTATACAATAGGTGTACAAGACAGTAGTGAGAGCAGCTCTGCTGTATAGGTTAGAGACTATAGCAGGTGCAAGAGTAGAGGATGCTGTGGATAGAGAGGTGGAAACAGATGATTTGTTGTGGTGACCCCTAAAGAGAAAAGCCCAAAGTAGAAGAAGTGTAACTGACCACAAAGAATGATATGGATGGAGCGTCACACTGCAGATTATCCAATCAGGAGACAGAGAAAAGCACTTATTTCTATTTTATTTCAGCTGTCATGTTAAACCTAGACCATAATTATGATTTGATGCACAAAAGGACACAGAATCTTGCCTTCTATAAATAAGTGTTAGCAAACAATTAGTATTTTTTTTTTTCTTGTCAGGGTCACATATTGCACATGTATTTTTAGAAACATAAAACTGACAGTAAACTGACAGTAAACCAGGTGTAACATAGTGAATAGACACATACATGATTAGCTCCGGACTTTTAGTTACAATGTGTTTTCTACCTGTAGAATGTAGCTAATCATTTCATTTACACAACAGCACAGTGAGGGTCATATTGTATTTAAGGATAAATAGGAAACATTACAGGCTTTTTTAATTATAGTTTATTAATATACTCTCTCTCTCTCTCTCTCTCTCTCTCTCTCTCTCTCTCCAGATGAGCACATTTTTCCCCTAGTTGAGAAAATCCCCCTGACTGGGGCCAAACATTTAACCAGGTTGGTTATCGAAGGAGAGAACAACTACGACCTGCTTAACTTGATTGCAGAGCCCAACCATCTGTGTGCCCATGTATACACACACACATAGAGGGGGTTACTCTTTCTTTTTTTTTTTTGTATGTTTTAGGAAATTGTCTAGATGTTTAGCTATACTTTGGCAATGCTTTGTCAGATTCATGCAGTTGACATCAGTTAGCTTTACTTGTGTGGAAACAAAGCCACACCCACTAAAGACTTATTTACAGATACTCACATTCATGTACATCACTTGTTTATTCAATCATATCCTGTGCTCTCACCAAAACCAAGACAGCCAATGAGCGGATAACGCTCAGTTCCAGTCCCGAGCACAGATAAAATTGGAGGGTTGAGTCAGGAAGGGCATCAGACATAAAACCTGTGCCAAATCAAAACATGTGGATCAGACGTTCCGCTGTGGCGAACCCGAACAGGGAGCAGCCGAAGGACAACAACTTGCTTATTCAATCATCATACACAAATCAGATAGATGAAACACTGTAATTTACCGTCATATTCATATATATTTGTGCAGGTCAAGCAGATTGCTGCTGTGCTTTGTGCGAGGGAAGCTGGCCAGGACGTGATAAGTACTCTGATGCACACGATAATTCTTAGACAAATGCTACACCATTTTATTCTACAGTTATTACACACACTTTGCAATGATTGAATTTCTTCAATCTGCTCAATAGAAATCTGCTGAATAGAACACATGCGGAATGACAATAATTTTGGGATATCATAATTATTAAGACCAGCACAATAATAGTATAATATTGTTATAATGTAATAAACTGTAGTTTTGATAATCATTATTATACTGTAAATAAAAGAAATATAACAATATAATAATCAGTGCATGTCTTTTCTTTTTTCAGCATTTTCCTTCACTCAAGGAAGAAGAAAAGGAGGATAAAGAAGAACAGCCAATTTTTTCAATAAACTGTATATATTATTGTATATATTGTATTGTATATATGTATGTATATTGTATATATTGTATATTTTATGTTAGTTTGTATGTAATGGTTTAACATTAAAAACTCTGAATTAAAATATTAATAAACTGTGTTTATTTAATAATAGTAATAATTATGTAAGGGATAATTCAGAGAATTTCTACACTTTTTTCTTGAATAATGTTAAACTCCAAGTAATGCAACAAAATAAAAACTTATTTTTGTAATGGGAAATGTTGAGAAAAATCTGAGAGAAGGAGATTGTGTGATAAAGTGTAAAAATATAATAACTCAATCTAAATACCTGAATCTAACTGTATTAAAATCAGACTTTATATCACAATCAATTAAGCCTAAGTGCCTTAGCTGTAGTAGATAAGCTAATCAAAATAAAATAATCACCCAGAGAAAAGGAGAGTAGGTGGGAGACGAGAAGGCATAAGGTGAAGCTTCCGAAAATGGTGAAGATGCCAGGAGTGCTTGGAAGCTTAGGATTACATACAACTACTTTATATAGAAGCAATAAGATGAGAAGGCTGAGGACAAATAATCCACGGAGACTGTTGTTAAAATCCACACACAAGTGTTCTCTTGGAGTCCAGAGAGGAATGTGCAGGTTTCAGGAAGTGTCAGGTGTTAAGTAGAAGTAATTTTTTTTAATATAAACTCAGAAACAAGGTCGTTTGAAGTTTGAAGTTCAGGTTGTAAAAGTGCTGTATAAAGCTGACTTGCTCTAAAAAGTCTCTTTAGGTTGACCAGAAGCTCTGGTTTAGCCTGTTTGAAGTTTGGGTTGTAAAAGTGCTGTATGAAGCTGGCTTGCTCCAGTGAGTCTCTTTAGGTTGAACAGAAGCTCTGGATTAGCTCGTTTGAGGTTTGTGTTGTAAAAGTGCTGTATGAAGCTGACTTGCACCAATGAGTCCATATAATCTGGGCACACCTTTCTGAAGACGTACAGGTCTAGCTGACGAACAAATCTAAAGAAATTTGTCGTTCTGAAGTACTTGTTCATCTGCTTGTTGGCTGTAGACAGCACTTCAGCTTTGAAGGCCTCCAGACAAATCAGTATTCCTTCCCCAGTAACATCCCAGCAGATTGAAAAAATCTGATTATCAGTCACCAAATGCCACAAGTTGATGGGAAAGTTTCTGCAGTTGATCCAGACTTCCATCCCAGCTAAATGATCTGTAACCGACAGATAGAAGCTCAGTGTTATTGAACTATAGATTTTTATCCATCTAGACAATTAATAATTAGATTGTGACAGTTGATCTCTAAAGCTAACTAGATAGTAGGGCGGCTAACTAACATATTCATCCATCTCCATGAACAAATGATTTGTTAATTATATAAATTAATAAATTCACTCACTCACTCACTCGTTTTCTACCGCTTTTATCCGAAAATTAATAAATAAATAAATAAATAAATAAATTAATTAATTAATAAGAAGAACTCAAAAAATATCCATCAACACCACACTATCAACAGCTCTCCTGAGTTTTCTGGCTTCCTGAGTGGAAAATAAATTAAAAATCAAAAAAGAAACATGATGGGATTATTTCTGATATTATATACAAATACCTGATATCTCAGCCCCTTCTCTAGAATCCTCGTTTACACTCATGATCAGAAGCGTTTTAACTCTTAAGCTCTTGCGGTCCTCTGGAATTTAAATTTAATGGACTTGTGTGTCAATGATGTTGTTATTTGTGAAAAAGCTACGTTTTGCCTTCCGGTTGGTAGTGCGAGTTGAGTGGCATGATTGATAAACTGTCCAATCCGCGGTGGGTTTGTACAAGGTGCCAGCCAATTGTCTGTAAAAGGGGGCCAGATCTATTTGGAGCACGTACTGTAGCTCTGGACCGTAGCCTAATGGTCAGCGTGTTCGTCTACGAGTTCTGGCCCATAGATACTCGGGTTGGAAACCCGTGCGTGACTGAAAGAGGCTGTTATTATATCCGCTCAGCAGCTGTTGTTGAAAGTAAAGCAAGAGCAAGTGACAGGTTTTGTAAAAGTTTAACACCTTCGAAGGTCTCTCGATCCCTTATAGCTTCATAGCCCCGTTTTGAGTGGGTGAATGTTTTTATTTATTTGGATTGTTTTGATGGGTTTATTAATCATACATTTACTGCTTTATTTATAATCATATTAATAAATGAATTCATGTATAGATAAATCTGTACATTTATTCATTATTCATTGTTAATGTAAAAGTATCCGTATTCTAGGATTTTCGTTACGATTTACATAAATTTATTTATTTGTTTTATTTTTTTTTAATTATTATTTTCTTATCTATTTATTGGTGTTTTTTCTATGATTTCTTTGTTTTCATTCACACATTTATTTCAAACATATTTATTTATTTACATGTTAATAATATTGCATATTTTTGCATGTTTTCCTCTTTCCCGTATTCATTTATCTACAGTATATGTTTGTTTGTTTTTTCTTTGTTTGCAGTTGATTTTGCAGAGCAATGTTTTACATCTAAACTTTAGGCTTTTCTTAAATTCTAAGGTATCATGCCAGAAATACCCCAAAGTGTCATATCATTAAAGGAATAATGATATTAAAAGTTAATAATAATAATTTTATGAGTAGTTATTGTTTTTTTTTTGTGATTGAGATTCCAGCATGTTCTCTCTGTGCCTCGGGGGTTTCCTCTGGGACTAGCTGACTAGCCAGAGCAGGTTAATGTTAGTCTACTAAGCAACTTTATAAACATAACATTAACTTATATTAATTGTTCTTGAAACTTTCATGAGATTAATTCCCAATTAAATTTTACTGAACAAAAGCTATGATATGACAGAAAACTGCAAATTACAGTCTAAAATAAACAAAAGAAAAACCTTAATCACAAACATAACTATAACAAACTTTTCCTACATGTTTGTGCTAATGACATCGTGCAGCTTGTAAGGACCATGTTACAGTGCAAACTCATAAGATTAATATTATATTCATGAATTTATTCCTTCTGTTTCTACTAATACTCTCTCCATCTATATCCTGTACTTGTATTTGTAAAAATAATGAATACCAATACTCTTATAGATGTGTCAAAACTACCTCTGCTAGCTTACCCAAGCATTTACGCAGAACTTCCCAAAAAAGAAAGAGACCCAATCTTACAGTAGATAAAAAGTAGGCAGAATGAAAATAACAATGTTTGTGTTTATGCTAATTATATGGTAATACTAACCAAGCAGAACTGCTTACATAAACTAAGCTAACAAAAATCGCACTTATTTTTAGCATTCTGAGTTTGAATGTTTTTATGTAACACTTCCAGTTAGCCATTTCTGCTTATGTTTGCTAAGCAAGCCTGTATTCCACAAGTAATATATTGCAACTACAGTTTAAAGTGTCATATGTAATGGAACACACAAGTTAAATAAAGTAAAAATGAGCATGTGCTGTATATTTAAATTAATTAACTGCTTAGTGTTTCAGTGAATGTACAATATTAATGATCTTATAATGTTATATGACCAGAGAGCAAAGATTATCACACTGCTAATATCACATTAATCTCAGAAATATAGTTGTTATAGAACTGTGTAATATTATTAGAAGATCCATCAAATTTGGAAATATTCAGAAGAAACACGTCATAAATCATAAACTGCATTATCAACTTTCAATATTTGTCTGAATTATGGATTAGTAACTGATTTAAATTAATCGATGACATCATGCCATGAGGAGTCAATTCTAGTCTGAGAGACTGATGTCAAAATTGACATGACTACACATCAGTAGGTAGAGCTATATGTGGTGAGATACAGTTTAGACAGTTTCACAGAGTTACTGACATTTATATCTACTGCAAGAGACACACAGAACAATCATGTTATTCTTCTTTGTATTGATAATTGTCAAAAATATTGGTAAGTCATTTATATTATACATAACATTTAGTAGGATTTGTACTGCTACCTAAACATGATTCATTTAGCAAAAACACACACATATATGTATATACACATATATATGTGTGTGTGTGTGTGTGTCTTTAAACAAAGTAAGAAATGTTTATGTTGATGCATTGTCTTTACAGCAACATTACACCAGACCAAACCATCATATCTTCAATTGAAGGCAGCAACATAACACTGACCTGCACATATGATCAATCAGCTAGTTATCTTCACTGGTATAGAAGAAAATCTCATTTAGAACCTGAGTTTTTGCTGAAGATTTTTAAATCCACAGACACTAGAACTAAACATGTGCTTGACCCACGGCTATCCACCAAACTTCGTAAAAATGAGAATAAAGTAGATCTGGAGATCTTTCCTGCTGCAGTATCAGACTCTGCACTGTACTACTGTGCCATGCAGCCCACAGTGGCACAAAACTCTAACAGACTGTACAAAAAGTCAAGCCTGATATTTTTTTCTCAGCAGGAGGAGCTGTTTATCTGTTTCATTCAAATAAAGTCACATACTAGTTCCTATATTTTGATCATCTTCTTACACAAATTGATAAAGCTTAATGTCTGAACAATTCATGAAAAACAAACTTTTTGTATTAAATGATTACTGTCTTAATTCCTTGTTCTTGATGTTAATTCCCCTGATGGAAAAAAGATGTAACACAGTAACACAATGTGTAGACAGTTAAATGTGCACACAGTTTACTGATGACATTCGACATGTTTCACCATGACAGTGTATAAAACACTGGACACTGGACTTTCCCTGATTCTCCAAGAAAAAAAAAACTTGACTTCAAGGTCAGATTCATGTATATATGCATAAGTGTATGAGGTGCATGTTTACACCTTTACACCTATTTTGGTAGTAACTCTATACAGGACATAATAAAACAATTGCTCAGAAAGCAATTATGTGCTCAGTTTTTGGCGAATTATCACAAGTACTCAGCTATATAGCATCTAGTAGCAAAGTCTTCATCCACCTAGTCATCATCTATGTTTACAGTCTTTTTTTACAGTGTTCTTTCTCAGAGGTATGTTTGTGTTGTGTATTAGTTCAGGGGCCTGTTTCAGAAAGCAGGTTAAGTGAAAACTCTGAGTATGTTAACCCTGAAATGAGGGAAACTCTTGGTTTTCCGTTTCAGAAAGGGAGGTATGTTAAGCCCGAGAAAGCAGATTAAGTTAAACCAGTTTCTGAAAGAGAGGTAATTTATACTCAGAGTCAGTTACCATAGTAACTTACTCTGTGAACCTAACCTGGTCGGGAGCAGGTTTTCTTCAGTAAACCCAGAGTTTCTTTCGGTCTCCTACCCTTTTTTAAAGAGGAAGCGACATTTAAACGTCTCGTTCATTGCACACATTTCAGCTACGCAAAGAGAAGCAAAGGGCTTGTGGGATGTGGTAGCTCAGTGGTTAAAATGTTGGACTACTGATCAGAAGGTCATGGGTTCAAATCCCAGGTTCACCAATCTTTTGTGGACAGAATGGCTCAGTTGTATAAATTGTAACAAAATATACAGTATTTTCCGCACCATAAGGCGCACCAGATTATAAGGCGCAGTCTCAATTACGGGGTCTATTTCACTTTATTCACTTTATTTTATTTAGTTTGAACTATTTAACAATACACACACATTTTTTTTTTCTTCTTCCACAAATCCATCAAAGTCCTTATCTACTGTGTTTTCTTAACTTGGCGCAGTACATTTTCTTGCTTCCTCCACTTCCGAACCATATAGATTCATTGATGTTGAATTCTTTCGCAGCTGCTCTATTCCCATTTACAACCGTGTAACTCATAGTCTGTAGTTTGAATTGTGCCTCGTAAGCATCTGATTTGGCTGATGGCAAACCGACTTAAGGTGCATTTACCGCCACCTACTGGACAGGAGTGTGGAGAGCATAATGGTTAGGAAGAAACAAATGTTTTGCAACATACCGGTAGTTATACCTACCGGAGGCGTGGCGGAGATAAGCGTACGTACTGTACGTATTACGTAATGTTCTCTGATTTGTTTATCGCTGCCAGCGTACGTAGTGTATGTATTACGTCCATGTGTCAGCGGGAAATGGTCCGACAGTCAATCAAGCGGAACTCAGTGCACACATAAGGTGCACCGGACAATTAGGTGCACGGCCGATTTTTGAGAAAATTTAAGGCTTTTAGGTGCTCCTTATAGTGCGTAAAATACTGTAAGTCACTCTGGGTAACGGGGTGTGCTAAATTCCGTAAGTGTAAAATGAATGAAATGGCGTGTCCTTTTATGGACGATCCTGCTGATGAAGAGTCTGTATTAATTCGTTTGAGCCCAGAGTGGATTTTTGTCACATCCCTATGCATTTTTATTTGAGCGGTACCGTTTTTCTTTACAGTCAATAAGATCCATAATCTCATCCATCCTTACATCAGCCATCGCGGCAGTGCTCTTACATCTGAGGAGATGCTTTGCGTTGCCTTACGTTTCTTTGCAAATGGTAGTTTTGTGTAGTTCAATTTTTGTGTTGTTTCCTAATAAAATAAAATACTGTTCTTCTGATTTCACCTCTGATATTGTAGCAGTTGGGAATTTACTCTAAAATAGTTCTTAATTACTAACTACAAATTACATCTTCAACAAGTCTAATTAGATTAATGTAATAATTACTATCTCTAGAAAGTATAGTCTACTTACTAATTTGGTCTACTTACTTATTAATTACTTTCTAAATCCCAAATCAACTTCAACCAGTTGAACAATAAGGAGAGACAAGAAACTGCATTTCTAATGCTTTCAAATAAACAATATAAAATTGCATGAATTATCCTTGAATTGAACAAAGTGTGTAACTAGAGAAAGAAGTTTACATTAAAAATATACATTTTAAAGGTATATATATATATATATATATATATATATATATATATATATATATATATATATATATATATATATATACATACGTGTATATATATACGTATGTATATATATATATATATATATATATATATATATATATATACACGTATATATATATTTTAAATACACCTTTTGATGTTAAATCCACTATTGTTTTATACAGCAGTGTTGCTTTTTTAAAAAAAAAAAATGCGTGTTCAGATTGTCCATATGCTTGCATAAGCACTTCCAGTTCTGCTGGTGAGAAATATGCAAACTTTTTTGTTCGGCGCTGTTGCCATGGTGACTCGTTATATCCGCGCTCCATTGATAATGGCTTTTTTTAGTTGTGGTGCGTGCACTTAACTCAGAGTCAGTCAATTTAAAGTTGATAAAACTTACTAATTTCAGCTGTTCTGTAACCGAAAACTCAAGTTTAAACTCAAAGTTGGTTGAAGCACCTTTCTGAAACAGGCACCAGATCAGAATACAGCCAAGAGTTGATGGAGCAAGCTAACAGATAACATGGTAGCAAGCTCAGTATAACTTCAAGGTAGAGAATTATCTGTCAGATAAAAGCAGACCCAAACACAGGGATAAGTTTAAAAAACAAAACAATTTATTAACAAAAGAAGCACACAGGGAACATAAATTCAGGAGCACAAGAACCAGCAAAACATGATGCCTAAACTGACACACAAAATATGAGGATAAATAAACATAATAATGAGTCCATTATGAACAGGTGAGTATTGACAAGACATGTGACACAAAACACAATGCCCCCTAATGTTACGGCAGATAATGTCCAAGCCAAAGTCCTGACACCTTCAGTTTCAAAAGTATAACTGAGGTAGGTAACAGGTACTGTAGGTGGATTAATGAGAGTGTAATGTTCAGATGTCTTAGCCACACATACGTGTAAAGGGAGTAAATGTAGTAAGAGTAGATTAATTATAGAAAACTCTTCTTATCAACAGTTTTTTTGTTTATTGTGTATGATGATTTAATGTGTTCATATGGATATTTCCAGGTCTTCTGTAACTTATTTATAGGCCAAACAGGATAAGCGAAAATTGGATTTGATGTAGTTATGTCACAGTAAATATTGGTATAGGATACTTTGGTCTAGACCAGGGGTCGGCAACCCGCGGCTCCGGAGCCGCAAGTGGCTCTTTCATCCCTCTGCTGCGGCTCCCTGTAGATTTGGAAAATAAATATTTAATTTAAATTTATTTTATTTAAGTTAGTTAGTTTTTAAAAAATGTAATTCTAAGATCATGATGCTTAAAACCGTGTTTATTTATTTATTTATTTTGTCGCTCAAAATATACGTCATAACTACCGACTTACGAAATCTGACACACAGAAACAGACGCATTTTTGGTTTGCTGCAGCCGGCAAGTTAAAATTTTTATGTCATACAGTGATGTCAAGTGTCACGCATTGAGAGTGACAGTCACGCATTTGGGTCTTTTGTCACGCCCTCCTGCCACACATCGTATTTCTCATGCAGAAAAGCTTTTTGACTATTTATCATATATTTAATATGCCGCAGCGCCCAAAATGTATCAGTCCGCACCGCTGTCTCTATGGAACCGGGCAGGAATCAAGCGCATCTCAGTTCTTAGTCGAGCCTGCCACTTATCAGCCAATCAGAAAAGAGGCTACACAATAGCCAATCAGAAAATAGCACTATCTGGGAAAGATTTAACGCAACATCCAATGAAAAAAAATTGGGGTTCCGGTGGAGGTGTGTGTGTGTGTGGGGGGGGGGGGGGGAGCCCTGGTCATGAATACGAAGAGGACTCAATTAGACATTGAACATTTTATTTGAAAGTAACCTTCAACCCAGCGTCTTTTTTCTTAAGGTTAGTTCAAACTGTTCAAAATATTTTTGTTTGCCTGCAGAAGCAGAAATAAAATTTAGTTTACTCGGTAGCAGTTAATTGATTTTATAAATGAACACACTACAGTTTTTTCTATACTTTCCATAAAGGTAAAAAACGATAAATGCAGTGTTATCTTCATTTTAGATGTCAAAAGGGTTTTGTGGCTCCCTGTAGTTTTTTTCTGTGGGAAACGGGTCCAAATGGCTCTTTGAGTGTTTAAGGTTGCCGACCCCTGGTCTAGACACTTTCAGAGAATACACACACCACCTCTGAGTGCAGAAGCTAAAATGTATATAGATAGATAAATAGATTTTTCTTTTTAGTCAAATATTTAAACATTTAGAGATAAACAATAAAAAATATGAACAGACAAAATTATTCTAAAGAAAATACTAAATACAGGTCCTTCTCAAAAAATTAACACATTGTGATAAAAGTTCATTATTTTCCATAATGTAATGATAAAAATTTAACTTTCATATATTTTAGATTCATTGCACACCAACTGAAATATTTCAGGTCTTTTATTGTTTTAATACTGATGATTTTGGCATACAGCTCATGAAAACCCAAAATTTCATCCGACCAATAAAAGAAATTGTGTTTTTAATACAAAAAAAGTCAACCTTCAAATAATTATGTTCAGTTATGCACTCAATACTTGGTCGGGAATCCTTTTGCAGAAATGACTGCTTCAATGCGGCGTGGCATGGAGGCAATCAGCCTGTGGCACTGCTGAGGTGTTATGGAGGCCCAGGATGCTTCGATAGCGGCCTTAAGCTCATCCAGAGTGTTGGGTCTTGCGTCTCTCAACTTTCTCTTCACAATATCCCACAGATTCTCTATGGGGTTCAGGTCAGGAGAGTTGGCGGGCCAATTGAGCACAGTAATACCATGGTCAGTAAACCATTTACCAGTGGTTTTGGCACTGTGAGCAGGTGCCAGGTCATGCTGAAAAACGAAATCTTCATCTCCATAAAGCTTTTCAGCAGATGGAAGCATGAAGTGCTCCAAAATCTCCTGATAGCTAGCTGCATTGACCCTGCCCTTGAAAAAACACAGTGGACCAACACCAGCAGCTGACATGGCACCCCAGACCATCACTGACTGTGGGTACTTGACACTGGACTTCAGGCATTTTGGTATGTCCTTCTTCCTCCAGACTCTGGCACCTTGATTTCTGAATGACATGCAAAATTTGCTTTCATCCGAAAAAAGTACTTTGGACCACTGAGCAACAGCCCAGTGCTGCTTCTCTGTAGCCCAGGTCAGGCGCTTCTGCCGCTGTTTCTGGTTCAAAAGTGGCTTGACCTGGGGAATGCGGCACCTGTAGCCCATTTCCTGCACACGCCTGTGCACGGTGGCTCTGGATGTTTCTACTCCAGACTCAGACCACTGCTTCCGCAGGTCCCCCAAGGTCTGGAATCGGTCCTTCTCCACAATCTTCCTCAGGGTCCGGTCACCTCTTCTCGTTGTGCAGCGTTTTTTGCCACACTTTTTCCTTCCCACAGACTTCCCACTGAGGTGCCTTGATACAGCACTCTGGGAACAGCCTATTTGTTCAGAAATTTCTTTCTGTGTCTTACCCTCTCGCTTGAGGGTGTCAATGATGGCCTTCTGGACAGCAGTCAGGTCGGCAGTCTTACCCATGATTGCGGTTTTGAGTAATAAACCAGGCTGGGAGTTTTTAAAAGCCTCAGGAATCTTTTGCAGGTGTTTAGAGTTAATTAGTTGATTCAGATGATTAGGTTAATAGCTCGTTTAGAGAACCTTTTCATGATATGCTAATTTTTTGAGATAGGAATTTTGGGTTTTCATGCACTGTATGCCAAAATCATCAGTATTAAAACAATAAAAGACCTGAAATATTTCAGTTGGTGTGCAATGAATCTAAAATATATGAAATTGAAATTTTTATCATTACATTATGGAAAATAATGAACTTTTATCACAATATGCTATTTTTTTTGAGAAGGACCAGAACTTTTGTCAGCACTTTTCTACTAGAAATAGAAGAAAAAAAAAACAGTACTTTGTCCCAATAAACAGCACACAGCATTAGGACTCTGAGTATCCAGTACCTACAGCCCACAGCAACCTACATCCATTTTCCAGCTGTTAAAAATTCAGCTTCATCTGAATCTATAAAATAATATACCAGTGACATAACTTATGACTTTGCATAAAAATTAAACATTATCAGACTAATGGACACTAATGTCTCTGTAATGTAACAGATGTGGTGGAGAGCTGAGACAGATGCAAAAAAAAAATTTAATTTAAAGAGCACACAGACAAGTTGCACTACAATAATGTCACATCCTAGGTGTGGCCTTCTAGAGCCGTGTAAAGTTCAGCACATACAGCACTATTATACAGAATCGTCACAGAGCTGTGTTCAGAAATGGCTCAACTATACAACTTACTGTACATAGTGAGATACACACCACTGATTCTCACTCTAGTTACAGGTCGCTAACTTTCAGCAGTTATTCAACCGTATTAATGAGCTCAATTAATTTGTAATTAGTTAATTAATTATAGTAATTCGTAAGCATGTTTCTGTATTAAGCTAGTAATTTATTTAAACAAATTTTTTGGTTTACAAAAATTGCTTACACTAATTAATTTCTTTATATTCTTTTCAGGCAGTTTTGCAGATAAAATTGGGCCGATTGACGCAAACGTTGTCAGGAAAGAAACAGACACTGTAACTCTGAAATGTTCATATGAGTCAAGCAGTGAATACATTTATCTTTACTGGTACAAACAATATCCTAACAGCGCACCACAGTTTTTACTGTTTAAAGGAGCAAGGTCAAGATCTGATAGAAAGAGCACTCCTGATGATCATCGATTAAAGACAGAAACAAGCAGAGACTCTACTGAACTTACTATCAGCGGTCTAAAGCTCTCAGATTCTGCTCTCTATCATTGTGCTCTTGAAGTAGTAGCAGCACAGTGATACAGAGTAATTGAAAGGCTTTACAAAAACATCAACATGGATTATACGAAGTTTCTAACACCACAGAAGATGATAGAGAGTTGCTTTATCAACTGATCAGTTCACCACAGACACAAACAACATCTGTGAAAACATTTGTAGCTGGAGGAAACATCAAAAAAGTATAATGAGGGATGAACACAACTACACATTAATTCACAAGTCTCCATGTTTCATGTCTTACTGGTGCGTAGAATGTGTAATTAAACTAATAAACAACCCATAACCCACTGTGATCAATTTTTATTTGTTTATTAATTTATTAACTCTTTCATTTGTTCATGTGTTTATAATGTGTGTAGGTTTATTTATACAAACAGACATGAGTTTGTTCATACACACACAAAAAAGATCATGTTTCATGACATTTGATTGCACACAATGTTGAATAATAAGGGTCATGTCTATAATCTAAAACAGAATTATGTGATCGAGGGATGATGATTCTAGCCTTTTGAGCTAGCACTCTTTGTACTGTGATTCAAACATACAGTAAAGTGGACCGGTGACACTAAATTGCCTTTAAGTTTTAATAAGTGTGTACATGTGTCTGTGCATGGTGTCTTGTGTTGGACTGTTGTCTCATCCAGGCTGTATTCCTGCTTCATATCTAGTGTTGATCAGAGAAGCTCCAGATCCACTGAAACCCTGAGCAGGATAAAGCAGGTACTGAAGATAAATGAATGTAGGTGTATATAGACAGTTGTAGAAGTGTGACCAGGATAAAGTAATCTGATTGAATGGCCATTCATTAGGCTGCTCAGCAGGACACTTAGCAGCTATTTATATTATTTATAAGGTCCAGTACACTGTAAAAAAATCCAACTTGCAAATTATTAACTCACTTTAAACCAGAACAAACCAATGTATTTTCAACGGAAGGCAGACACATCTCACCATCCTGCATGTATACTGGATCAGTTTACAGTCTTCACTGGTATCGACACAAACCTGGATCAAGACCTGACTTTCTGCTGATGATTGATGAGAGCAGTAAACATGTCACACCAGCTCAACCACCTCATCCACAATTGTACTAATTCCCAAAGTCATGTTTTATCGGAGACACAAGCTTTATGACTTGGGAGCAGGGAGATACGAGATTATGCTGTCATTGATAAGAATGGTACGGACACAGACATAGCTGCTGCCAGCAGTGTTCAATAAAGTCTGTGGTCACGTTGAGCCTTTTGACAAGAGACAAGGCTTCAATAGTTAATCAAAGCTAATGACTGTAGTTACATACATCTTCCTAAACGCTATTTTAAAGGTTTAAGAGCTATAAGTGATGCAGTACAAAGCACGATAAGCTGATTAGGCTGTCTAATAGGTGGAAATTAGTCTAATCTGCTCGCAAACTTACCTTCATGGCTCACAGGTTTCTTTCTGCACAGAAGCATTACAGCTATCGATTTTTAACAAAACAGGCTTACTCCAATTTATCTAACCTAACTATTTTCACTTGTTAGTGTCCAAAAAACAGTGTTTTACATGCACAGTGCCAAGAGAGGCATTTTCTGTAAGTAGGCTGACTTAAATGTCAGTAAAATAATAATAAAAACAATAATTTAATAGTGGTATCCAAAACATTGAATTTAATTCAAATATTATATTAGAAACATTTTAAAACGTCAATGGACATGTATAATAAGCAGTAATAAATAGTAATAAATAGATATTTGATATACATCAATAACACAGATAAACATAGATAAAATCATAGTTAAAAAGATAGTTCACCCAAAAAATTTAATTAATAAAGGTCAAATCATCGTTTCACTACGTTATACGGCATGTTTACGTATAATAATGGGGCAAAAAGCCAGTCAGCTTGCTTAAAGTGATGAGCATTACAGCCCTATCTTATCTGCAATGCAGAGGGTTTAGTCCGCGTTGCAGTGTATTGTCTTGCGCTAAATTCCTGTCCTCAGACGATCACCAGAATTAGCGCGGGGTCAAGATTTTTTTTCTTTGAGCCCCACAAAAATCAAAAATCACTTTAGGTATCACTTTAAGATGTGTTGATTTGTTCTCTTAATCTTGAGGAGAAATATGCCGCAAAGCTCTCCCGCGGAGTGAAGAAGAGGTGGAGTTACGAGATTTGCGCTCAAGCTATTTTCAAGACTTTAGATTGGTTAATAACTTGTAAAAACACACACACACACACACACACACACACACACACACACATATATATATATATATATATATATATATATATATATATATATATATATATATAGAGAGAGAGAGAGAGAGAGAGAGAGAGAGAGAGAGAGAGAGAAAAGAATCTTGTTTGTTCTGGATTAGTTTTTACACACAACTCCCTCTACATTTCCTATCCTGTATTGCACTCCACTTCCTACAACTCACACTCACTTCCACGTTCATTAGTTCAGTTATTTTATTGATTTCTTTTTCCTGCTATCAGTTTAAGCGATTTCCTCTTAAGTGATTACCCATAAATTGAATTTTGTGTGTTTAATCCCCTGATAGGACAAAAAGTATATTATGTGAATTGATAGATTTCTCAATAGACAATAGACAAGTTTAGTTGTTGAGGTTTAAAATTATTTTCAACAACTGATTCCTTTTAGTTTTTACTTTTGGTTTGTTAATAAATAATTAAGGATTATTAATAAGTACATTTGTTTTACATTTAAAAGTAATATTATGTTTAAATAAAAATACAAATACAAAAAAGACTAATATAAAATATTTAATACAGAACATCCATGTGGATGTAAAGAAAAAAATTAACCATGTAAAGCATGTCATATATACAAACATCCACATAAATATGTAGAGAGATGTAATTTCTTTACAGTTTTTCATTATTCATTGTAATAAGTGTTTATTCATCTATTCAGACATTCATTATACGTGTTTAAACAACTGCATGTTACTTTGGTGCATGTGAACTAAAGCCTGCTTTTATTTAAAAACTGTAAATGTATTCAGTCATGACCAGTGTTAACTGCTGTGTATATTCACTCCATATGTTCATTTGCATTCACATGTGTTCCTTCATTGTGTAAAGTTCATCACATAAAACCTAAAACTAATTTCAGGTCAGTCAATATTCCTTCAATAGCAGAAGGTGTGGTGTTTGTGGTGTATGTAGTAGTTACTGAGATAACTTTATCGGTCACATTACAGTAATTAGACATAGTTAATTACTGTGACTGTCTGGATTTTACAGCTTTTACAGCTAACACAATGCATATGAGATTTAATAGTGTTAACAACCATCATACATAGCTGAAGTATTATTATGTTTCATGTGTATATCCAAAGCTGTTCACAATGTATATTAATAAATCCTACATATTTTCTGTTGCTCTGCTTGTGCTCATTTACATTAAGAATCGTTAAAGAAATGACCAAATATTCTAAACAACTTCCACATTAGGCTGCTTATCTTACTGTTTGCTGTAGACATAATAGAATATATAAAAAGAGAAGCTAATTTCAGTAAAAAGTTCCAGCAGTTCTTAAAAGCACATGTAAACTGTCTGAACCATGTGAGCATCAAAATTACTATTTACTCAATAACACAAATTTATGGTGATATGATTTACAGTTTATTGTTTATTGTTAAAAGGATCCCCATCAGCTGTCACCACTGTGAGAAGCTAGTCTTCCTGGGGTCCACAAAATAAATAAATCACATACAATAATAATCTAACAGCAGTAAATCATTGTAGACATCATTATAACCATCATCAGAAATTATTCAGAATAAATTATTACAGTATTACATTCATTATTACATTCATACATTCCCTACTCACAATTTTAAATAGTGCATTCTTAGATGATACCTCAAAGAGACTTTGCCATTCATTTTACTTATATTCAATGGTCAATTATTCCAGTAATTGATGGCACGTTAAATAACTGTTCTCTTTAAAGCATTTGAATCTGGACGTGGCAATATTAGCTGGCCATCATCAGCAGACCTAGTGAAATGAGAATGAACCTGATCACACCTAACAATTTGGTTATGTAAGAACACTGGTTGAGAAAAAAAAGATAGTTTTACTGAAAAATTTAGTTGTATTGAAAACCAGCCTTTTCTCCACCATTAACCATGAGAGTTGATGGTGCATACTTATAGTATTTGCTCTTATGGGACAATGTAATACTAACCTGGCACCTCTGTTTTGGCCAGTTTGTAATTTCTTTAGTTGACCTTTAGATGTAGATGACCATACATGGGCACAATAATCCAGGTGACATAAACTTAAAGATTTAGCCACCTGTCCCACGATGTGTGTAGGTACATAAGAAAGACATTTCCTCACGATTGCAATACCACAACCCATCTTCTTCACAATGATATCAATATGTTCTGCCCATGACAGCTGACTATCTATTATTGTGCCCAGTAATTTTACTTTATCTACCTGTTCTATAGGTTCCCCAGACAAGTTCAAACTCATCTTTCGTGTTGATGACAATTTATGACTCGATCCCAAAATAATTGATTTGGTTTTCGAGATGTTCAGCACCAACTTATTATTATTATCCAATCAAAAACCATATTTAACTCAGCTGATAAAACATTGTCCAGTTCACTGGACAAAACTAATGGTAAATTGTTTGTAAAAATGGCATATAAAAGTGGTCCCAGGCAGCTCCCTTGTGGGACCCCGCAGTCTAAGACCATAGAATGAGACCAGCTGCCAGTGTAATAAACCCTTTGTGTCCTACTTGTGAGATAACTCTTCATAAATTGAATGGCAATTGGACTAAATCCATAGCATTCTAGTTTACCAATGTAGCGTCTGGTACAGGTCATTTAGATTTCATGTCCAAGGCACCCTAAACTTCGACATCTAATCTTCAATCAACTGATGAGCAACCCAGTTTTACACACACAACTGGCTCCAGAATGACTGGAGCCTAATGACTGGATGACTGGAATGACTGGAGCCTACACAAAGACCAGATAAACCCATGCCGCTTCTCTGATTGAACTCATAGGGACTCTCAACCAGAACACACACACACACACACACGCACACACACACAACACAATGAGACATTCCTTTTACTAATAAAACAAGTAGATAAGATACTCTAAGATTCTTATTCTTATAACCTTGTTGTAATGTGTTTCTTCTGTTAAGGCTTGCCTGACTTAAAATTATTTGCTCCTTACTTTCCTGACAGGGGCATGTTTTATTCATGTGTCAGAACACAACACTGTATTAACATCAGTTACACTTTGATTACTGATCTGTGTATGTAATGTACCGCTGCCTTTATACCGTCATCCCCTTTCATGTTTAGTATCCAAATGACCACAAAATTATTGGTTACTCATTTTTCAAACAATGGTGTAATTTATTTGAGCACGAAAGGCGCCATACCGTCTTAATACACCTTGGATAAAACTTTAAAGTCATCTAAAAGTTTGATAGCTAAACCACACCCACAGACACCTGAAACAAAGGGAGTTTTTCCCTCCGAAATCTCAGGCCATAGTATTGGCCATCTCCCCAAAGATGGGTGGAGTTCGCGACCCTTAAATTGTCACAAACACCACTAATCCGTGGTCAGACTTTCGGAACAGCTTGGAGACGACTCCGTCTTCCATCAAAGAAGTTCCAGCAAGCTTCACTTCCAAGAATGACAACTGCTCTGATCTTCAGAAGAACTTGGAAGAACGTCTGACCCCGCCCTAACTGACTCTTCAGAGTTTTCTCTGTTGCATCCGGACTCTTGTGTAGTAAGCCAATGCAAGTAACCGTTTCCTTTACCAACCAATTTAGATCCTTGTATTGAGTCTTAAGGCGAATTTAAGTTTCTGGTGACTATTTCCCAGTTAGGGTGTGATTAATTTTGAAGTTTAAGCTTGCCATTCCTTTCCTTCCTTTCTCTAATTTCTTCTTTCCAGTCTCTTCCTCCCTTTCCCCAATTTTAATTTCTTTTGTGTTATTTTATTTTCATCTTCGTTTTCCCTATTTCTTTTGTTTGTTCGTGTAGTTAGTTTTATGTTGTGTTTGTCTCATTCATTAAACGCCATATTTTTGTGCCACAAGTGATTGTCTCTGAGTATCGCTCACAAACTTAAGGTACCTGCAACATCTGGTCTGAACTACATGCTCTATTAAGTTAATTTAATTTACATTACGGCATAAAGTAAAAGGGAAGTGAATCTTTCTCGGCCGGGAAGATACCGCCTTCATAGAATTAATAAAGGTTACACGCCGGACGAACAGACCAAATAAGTGTAACGTTAATTCCATTACCGTTAATTTTAACTTAGGTTAAAATATTTAGAGTCACTATAACGTGTTATAATTACTCATAAATATTTACCTTGCTTCACGAGCCAAAATCGCTACACCAATAAGTAGATTATGATCTATGACATCAAATGCCGCATTAAAATCAAGTAATACTGCACCAGTCATCTTTAAATTATCCATTTTCCTTTAGCCAGTCGTCCGTTATAACTGTAAGGGCGGAACAAGTTGAATGGTTATGTCTATAAGCATGTTGGAAATCTGTGTTCAAACCGTTACATTTAAAATATTCCTGTATCTATTCTCTTCATTAGTTTACTAAGAAATGGGAGAATAGTAATAGGTCTACAGTTCTTCCCAGTGAATGCTAGTCTACCATCTTTAGATAAGGGAATAATTTTACCTTCTTTCCAGATAGTGGGAAAGACACCCTTCATTAAACATGCATTTAATATTTGACATAACAGACCGCAAACATAGTCAGCTGCCAGACCAAGTACTTTACTGTCCAGCATGTCAGTACCCACTGAGCTGTGTTTGGGCAGGGATTTCAACAAGTAACTTCCTTACTTCCCACTAGGTCACACTATTAAACTGGAACGTGCAACTCTTATCTAACATCACATTATTCTTTATGAGCTTTAAGTAATGAGAATCAGTATTGTCCATATGCCTTAGTACGTGGACCTTTTTATGAAGAAATCATTAAAATAATTTGCTATATCAGCTGGTTTGGTCAGAACCTTGCCTTCTGATTCCACAAAGGAAGCCCCTCCAGTTGTCCGTCTCCCCATTATTTCAAGTAATATTTTCATATTCATATTTTCAGTAAGAAGAGAGCGTCTTAGAATCATACCTGCAATTTCACTTTTTTCCACAATTACCACTAGAGGTCGCTGCATGCACATGGTCACTTGTGTGAGTTACTATACACACATTCCCACCCACATGATCTTTATATATTAGCTTAGATTTATAGACATGCACAAATTATGCACAAAACTATGCATACACAAGATTAATACAATACACGAGCCTGCAGGTCTGTTGAAGACAGGAATGGTGCAGATAATTCTTTTCAGCATTTTCAATAATGTTTTTTGAAGATTCAGAAAAATGTGAAAACATTAGGAGAATGAACACAAATCATAAACTTCAACAAATTATCAATCATTAAATATTTGTGTGAATTATTAGTAACAGATTTAAAATAATCAATGTAAATGTGGTCAGAAGTGACATGAGAAGTAAATTCTAGTCTCAGGGACTGATGTCAGAATTGACATGACTACACCTCAGTAGGTGGAGCTAGATGTGCTGAGATACAGTTTAGAGAGTTTCACAGAGATACTGACATTTATATATATATACTGCAAGAGACACACAGAACAATCATGTTATTCTTATTTGTATTGATAGTTGTCCAAAATATTGGTAAGTCATTTATATTATCCATAACCTTTAGGTGGATGCAGGAGATTTGTATGGTTACCTAAACAGGTCCTTAAGTAATGAAATAAATGTTTATGTTGTTGCATTGTCTTTACAGCAGGTGCTGTTGACAGCAGAATTACACCAGACCAAACCATCATTTCTTCAAGTGAAGGCAGCAACATCACACTGACCTGCACATATGATCAATCAGCTAGAAATCTCCACTGGTATCGACAAAAACCTCAATCAGAACCAGAGTTTCTGCTGCAGATTTTTAAATCCACAGACACTAGAACTAAACATGTGCTTGACCCACGACTATCCATCAAAAGTCATAAAAATGAGAATAAAGTAGACCTGGAGATCTTTCCTGCTGTAGTATCAGACTCTGCACTGTACTACTGTGCCATGGAGCCCACAGTGACACAAAACTCTAACAGACTGTACAAAAAGTCAAGCTTGATATTTGTTTCTCAGCAGGTGGAGCTGTTTATCTGTTTCATTCAAATAGAGTCATATACTAGTTCCTGTATTTTGATCATCTTCTTACCCAAATAAAGCTTAATGTTGGAACAATTCATGAAAAACAAACAAAATGATTATTGACTTAATTCCTGGTTAAGGTTCATGCTGTTAATTCTCCTGATGTAACAAAGATGTAACACAGTAACAATGTGTAGACAGTTAAATGTGCACACAGTTTACTGATGACATTTAACTCTGTTTTTGGTGAATTATCACCAAGTACTCAGCTATATAGCAAAGTCTTCATCCACATAATCATCATTATGAACAGGTGAAAACTGACGAGACACGTGACACAAAACACACTGCCCCTAATGTTCTTGCAGGGAATGTCCAAGCAAAAGTCCTGACACCTTCAGTCTCAACAGTATAAGGGTGCTTTCACACCTGCCTTGTTTAGTTTGGTTGAATCGTACCAGAGTTCGATTGCACATTTGGTGCGGTTCGTTGGGCAGGTGAGAATGCAGCAATCGAACTCTGATGTGCACCAAAAGAGGACTAAACAAGCGTACTGAGTCCTCCTTGAAGAGGTGGTCTCGGTACGCTTTCAAACGAACTCTGGTATGGTTCGTTTGTGGTGAGAACACGGTCCGAGATCAAATAGACCTAACTGCAAAAAGTATTGCGCATTTTGGACTAAACAAGTGTGGGTGCCGTAGTGGGTCGTCAGCAATATTTTCGGAAGATAAGCATGTCACAATTTCGCAAAAGTAATGCTCGCCGTCTCCTGAAGTGTCTTGCGATACGTCTTCGCCGTTTGCAGTGCATTAAAATGATATTTTCAAGCCGCATCCACGCTTCATTCTGAAAATTAAGACTTTGCATGCTGTATACAAGCGATGTAGTAGATTACAACCACGAACATAATTGCAGCGCACAGTCGTCTCTCCATGGTGTACTGTATGCTGTATTTTCCTCTTTTTGTTTACTTCCGGAGTTTCGTTGACATTTCCCGCACGTTGATTCTGACCAATTGAGAAGCAGTTTACGAAATACGCTCAAAGACATGTGGCCAATGAGTGATGTGGATGTTATCACATGACTGCATTTTGGTTCGTTTCAACTGGTGCGGAACAGAACGATCAGTGTGGTGTGAAAAGGAACCAAAACTGCTAAAAAGCTACAATATATCATTTTTTGCTTTTGGTCCGGATCAAATGAACCGAACTATAGGTGTGAAAGCACCCTAAGTGTGGTGACGGGTAGTAGTTAGATAAATGAGGGTGTAAAGTTCACATGTCTGTAACACACCTACATGTAAAACTATTCCATGATTAACTGTACTAAGAGTTGTAAATTAATTAGAGTAAACTCTTCTGATCAACAGTTTCTTTGTTTATTGTGTCTGATGCTTTAATGTGTTCATGTGGATATTTCGAGGTCTTTTTATTGTTTGTTTATAGGTCATACAGGATAAGTGAAAATTGGATTTGATGTAGTTATGTCACAGTAAATATCGGATGCTTTGGCCTAGACACTTTCAGAGAATACACACACAACGTCTGAGTGCAAAAGCTTAAAAAGCCACAGAAACCACACCAGATAAGGAAGCATGTCACCAGACAGGAAAGCATTTTATTTAAAATTACAAACAGATCTATACTTAATCACATGGTATTTTAGTACCTACAGGCTTAAATATTATGGACCTGTGAAATCCCTGCAGGGGGCATCGTGTAACGTCACCATATTGCTGCACATTGTTCATTTCAAGTGGCAAGAAAAACAACATAAATGCTTACTACAATATTCTTACAGTGGTAATAGATAGATAAATAGATTTTTCGTTTTAGTCAAATATTTAAATTTATAGAGAAACTATAAAATGAATAGATAATATTATTCAAAAGATAATACAAAATATAATGTCAGCACTTTTCTACTACAAACAGTACACAGCATTAGGACTCTGAGTATCCAGTACCTACAGCCTATAGACATCTATTTTTCAGTTGTTAGACATAACACAAACAGAGAAATCTAGCATAAAAATTCTGATTCATAATCTATAACTTTATATATCAGTAACAGAACTTCTGACTTTGCATTAAAATTGCACTTGATGTGGCTAAGACTACTACAAGTCCTTAGCCCTGTCTTTGTTTTATGTAGCACCATGATCCTGGAGAAACGTTGTCTCATTTCGCTATGTATTGTAACAGCTATATATGGTTGTAATGACAATAAAAGCTTCTTGACTTGACTTGACTTGAAATCAAACAATATCACACTAATGGACACTAATGTCTCTGTAATGTAACAGAGGTGATAGAGAGCTGAGACAGATGCAAAAAAAAGCTGTTTAAAAGAGACAAGTTACACTACAAGTGTCACTTCCTGGGTGTGGCCCTCTAGATACGTGTAAAGTTCAGCACATACAGCACTATTATACAGAATCATCACAGAGCTGTGTTCAGAAATGTCTCAACTATACAACTTACTGTACATAGTGAGATACACACCACTGATTCTCACTCTAGTTACAGGTCGCTAACTTTCAGCAGTTATTCAACTGTATTAATGTGGTCAATAAATTTGAAATTTTTAATTAATTATAGTAATAAAAGCATGTTTCTGTATTAATCTAGTAATTTATTTAAACAATATTTGGTTTACAAAAAATGCTTGCACTAATTAATTTTGTTATATTTTTTTCAGGCAGTTTTGCAGATAAAATTGGGCCGATCAATGCAAACATTTTCAGGAAAGAAACAGACACTGTTACTCTAAAATGTTCATATGAGCATTGAGACAAGCAGTGAATTTATTGATCTTTACTGGTACAAACAATATCCTAATAGCGCACCACAATTTTTACTGTATAAAGGTGCAAGGTCAAGATCTGGCCAGACCACTCCTGATGATCATAGATTAGAGTCAGAAACAAGCAGAGACTCTACTGAACTTACTATCAGCGGTCTAAAGCTCTCAGATTCTGCTCTCTATTACTGTGCTCTTGACGTAACACAGCGATACAGAGTCAGTGAAAGGCTTTACAAGAAAATCAGCATGGATTATACAAAGTTTCTAAAACCACAGAAGATGATAGAGAGTCGCTTTATCAACTGATCAGTTCACCACAGACACAAACATCTGCGAAACATTTGTAGCTGGAGGAAACAGCAAAAAAGTATAATGAGGGATGAACACAACTACACATTAATTCACAAGACTCTGTGTTTCATGTGTTATTGATGCGTTTCTTGTGTAATTAAACTAATAAACGGCCAATGACCCACTGTAATCAATTTTTATTTGAATGTTATTTTATTAACTCTTTCATTTGTTCATGTGTTTATTATGTGTGTAGGTTTATTCATACAAACAGATATGTTTGATCATACACACACAAAAAAGATCATATTTCATGACAAGTTTTGATTGCACACAATGTTGAAGAATAAGGGTCATGTCTATAATCTGAAACAGAATTATGTGATTGAGGAATGATGATTCTACCCTTTTGAGCTAGCACTCTTTTTCATATTTGTACTGTGATTCAAACATACAGTAAGGTGGACCGGTGACACTAAATTGCATGGTGTCCTGTGTTGGACTGGTGTCTCATCCAGGGTGGATTCCTGCTTCATGTCTAGTGTTGATCAGAAAAGCTCCAGATCCACTGTAACCCTTAGCAGGATAAAGCAGGTACTGAAGATGAATGAATGAATGAATGAATGAATGTAGGTGATTATAGGCAGTTGTAGAAGTGTGACCAGGATAATGTAGTTACTGAAAATAAATTCTGATTGAATGACCATTCATTAGCTGTGGGACACTAAGCAGCTGCTTACATTCTTTATAAGGTCCAGTAGGTTTGTGCAAAAGGTGGATCTGGGTCTTGGTTCCACTGTAGTTTTATCACAATAAGATGTGCTAATTGTGTAGTAGATGAGAGAGAGTTGCTGTATGATGTAAAGCAGAGTTGTTATGAATATGAATAAATATGAGTCTGAAGAGTTATATGTTGAGATATTAGAGACTAATTTAAAATACATTCACTTTTATTTCTCACGCTAAACACTAAGTAATTAAACACTAATCATAATGTTATTATGTATATTTCGTTTTCTTCACTCTTACTGATATTGGTAAGTAATTTAGTGTGTAAGTTTTTACTAAACAAAAAGAACAAGTATTTTAAAAAGTTTGTTGTGCTATTTTTAATGTATTTATAAAAGAGGCTTTTGATAACGATTCATTATCTCAGTATAAACTGTTTAACGTAATCAGAATCATCTACAAGCAGTGGTGGAAAGAGTACTGAAAAATCATACTCAAAGTACCTATCCTAAATACTACTCAAAGTACGAGTAAAAAGTAGCCCATTTAAAAGTACTTGAGAGTAGTGAGTATTATGCTGTATGAATGTTGCTCCACCTTGTACCCTGCAAATTAAAAATATAGCTTACAGTATCACTCTTTTATGGATGTCGCAGCAAAAAAAAAGTTTTATTTTCACCTGCTAGAGCAAAAATAAAAGAGCAACCAATACTCAGCTAACAATTATGACAACCATTATGTTGGTCTTATTGCAAGTTATTAAAAAAAATGCAAACATTGTACATTAACAATTTAACGTTAAAAGAGGAGCCTGTAGCACAAATTTGAAAATTAGACTTAAGTGAATGTAAGATGTAGTAGTAGTATTATTACTAATTAGTACAGTATTAGTACAAGTCTCTCAACAGGAACACAGACTTGCGATTTTAATGTAGGGATACATTTTGAATTTGTGATTAATTTTTAAAAATTCATTTGGGTGTAAACAGCTGCCCAGCACAACTAAAAAGGCACTCACATGCTGCAGAGGCAGGCAAGGGTGTGTTCAGTTTGAGGCTTAGCATTTTCAACAAAGGAAACGAGTGAAACAGTTCCATCTCTTCTGAGGCACAAGCCAAGTATCCACCCAATGCAGATGCAGTAGGGGATGGAACCACCTTCATAGAAGAAAAAATGTCATCCTAATCAGAAGCATTATGCTGCGATTCGTTTTGCTAGGTGCCCTTAATGGTATCAAGATGATGCAGGATGTAATCCATACCTACCATATACACAAAATCCAAACATTATTATTATTATTATTAATAATAATAATAATGATAACGCTGTGTCAGGCGGAAGAACGTGCCGGAAACCGAATTGCAGTTCACAGTGTTTATTGAAGACACAAAAGAGCAAATGTAGAAAACAGCTGACCAGAGCCTAGTTCCAGGTGTAGCAAAACCTGGTGAATGTTATAATATGTTATAATATGCTTGCATAGTCCAGCAAGGTTCGTCAGCCTAAACTGTAGAACTGTGAGTCCGGTGGTGTTCTGGCGCAACGAATTCTGCGCATATTCAGCCCATGGTAGAAACCGGCTCCACTCCACCTGGTCCTGAAGGCAATACGTCCTCAAGTATCTCCACAGCTCCTGTATCTTTCGCTCAGTCTGGCCATTTGATTGCGGGTGCTCCCGGACGACAGATTGACCGTGACTCCCAGTAGCTGGAAGAACGCTCTCCAGACATGTGAGGTGAACTGGGAGTCCCGGTCTGACACAATCTCCTCCGGGAGACCGAAGTTGTGGAAGACATGTTGGAAGAGGGCTTCTGCGGTTTCTAGAGCCATGGGGAGGCCTCGAAGTAGGACAAAGCAACAGGCCTTGGAGGATCGATCCACGACCACCAGGACGCAGGTAAAGCCTTCCGGAACAAAGTCGATGCCGATGTGTTGGAGATGTCTTAGAGATGGCACAGATGTTACAGCCCTGGACGAATTCCGCCACTGTGTTATTCATCCCCGGCCACCAGTATCGCCTCTGAGCCAGATGTAACATCTGCCTTCTACCCGGATGTCCAGAGCCGGGGACTTTCGTGTATCACCCTTAGTAAGGCCTGTCGACACTCCTGTGGAATGAAGATACAGTCTTCCGGGAACACCTGGGGGTGCTGGTTCTCTCCACCTGGCCGCGCGGATGTCCTCGTTCAACTCCCAAATGATGGGGCTCAGTATGAGCATAGGAGGCAAGATGGGTTCTGTCTCAGCAGTTTCCTCAGGCCCATAAACCCGAGAGAGCCCATTGGCCTTTCCATTTCTTGACCGGGCCGGTAGGTGATGTTGAAACTGAACCGGGTGAAAAAGAGAGCCCATCGTGCCTGATGGGGGTTCAGTCGCTTGGCCTCACAGAGTTACTGGAGGTTCTTGTGATCCGTGATGACCGTAAATGGATGTATGGCCCCCCTCAAGCCAGTGTCTCCACTCCTCCAGGGCCAGCTTGATGGCAAGGAGCTCTCTGTTGCCAATGTCGTAGTTCTGTTAGGCCGAGGACAACTTCTTTGAGAAGTAGGCACAGGGGTGGAGTCTAGGTGGGTTCCCCGACTGCTGGGAGAGAGTGGCCCCTACGCCTGTGGACGACGCGTCCACCATAACCACAAATTGGAACTGGGGTTCTGGATGGTGGAGAAGCTCAGCACAGAACCTTTTACACAACTCCTCGAAGGCCTCCTGTGCCTCTGGGGTCCAAGAGAGCGTCTGGCCTTCCCTCGAAGGAGGGACTTGAGTGGAGCGGTAATCTGCCTGAAACCCCCAATGAACCAGCGGTAGAAGTTGGTGAATCCCATGGAAAAACAGCTTACCAATAAGAGAGCCAGCTAAGATCCAAGATGGCGGCTCCAGTCTGCTAGATTGTAAACAAGTTGTTAGGAGTTGGGAGGAGGGGAGTTGGGAGTGTACATAGTAATTCTGCCGGCAGGCGGGACCCCACTCCAAGCTGTCGCATTCATCCCAGGAACTTGTGTGGGAGTGCTTGGCTAACCAGGGATGACCCAGGATCATGTCCACTGTAGAATCCTCCAGTACGAGAAGCTCTATCTCCTCTTGGTGGAGCACCCCGACCTGGAGGATGATGAGTGGAGTACAGTACTTGATCTTGCCTTTACCTAAGGGTCGTCCCTGGATGGTCTGGACAGCTAACTCCTGTGTTCCCTTCTCCCGGCATAGCGAGAGGTGTTTTAAACACGCCTGGGAGATGAAATTCCCTGAGGAGCCAGAGTCAACTAGGGCGGTGGCCAACAGAGAGAGAGCAGGAGTTACTGAGGTGACGGTAAGTGTGGACAGGTGAGTAACATCAGAGGAAAGCTTAACAGTACTCACTGTCTGGCGAGGAGGTCGAGCCAGACATTGGGCCACGCAATATCCTCTCTCTCCACAGTCATGCTCTGTTCGCCCACCGGCGCTCCCTTTCCTGCTGAGACAGCCGCTGTGGTCTGAGCTGCATGGGTTCAGGTTCAGGAGCTGATGACACCGTCAAGGCTTGGGCTGGTTCGACTTCTGGGATCATGCAGGCCGCAAGTTGTTGGGAGACATGGATGGAACTCTGGATGAAAGCCTCCAGCCCCAGAGTGTCATCATATGTAGCCATGGCCAGCCGGAGCTCCTGATTTAATCCCATGCGGTATGTTCCCAGCAGCGCTGTCTCATTCCAGCCACTGGTGGCTGCCAGAGTGCGGAAATGGAGGCTGTAATCCGAGACGCTGTTGGTTCCCTGGCGAAGGTTGAGAAGCTGATCGGCAGTTGAGGTGTCCCCGGGGGCGGTGCTGAATACCTCGGTAAAGTGTTCGGTGAAGGCGGCGTATGACATCACAGCCGGGCTTTCCGTGCTCCAGAGTGCTCTCGCCCATGCTAGTGCTCTTTCGGTGAGATCAGGAATGCGACCTTTGCCGGCTCGGTGGGAAATCGGTGAGGTTGCATCTCTATGTAGAGGGATACCTGAAGCAGGAAGCCGTGACATTCGGCCGCGTTTATGGAAAAAGTAGCCAGGAGAGCCATCGGGCTGCCGGATGGTGTTGAAGATTGGCTAGCGGCAGCTGGCACAAACGCCTCTCGGAACGCGGTGGTGAGCTCCCTCATGAACTCTGACGAGGCAGCGGGTTGTGAATCCATAACGAGGTAATGCTGGTTATACTTTCCTGTTTTCTGGTGCCCCTCGGTTGAAGGTCCGTTCTTCTGTCAGGCGGAAGAACGTGCCGGAAACCGAAGTGCAGTTCATAATGTTTATTGAAGACACAAAAGGGAAATGTAGAAAATGGCTAACCAGAGCCTAGTTCCAGGTGTAGCAAAACCTGTTGAATGCTATAATACATCGTGTACTTAGCTTGCGTAGTCCAGCAAGGTCCATCATCAAAAATGTCATTGTTCCCCAATAGTTACTTCATCTTGGCAATTTATTTTTTATTTTATTTATTTTTTGGTGCTATTTTTGTCTGAATAATTTTGATTGCCAAATATTTGGTGCATCCCTAATTCACATTGGCTCATAAAACCTCTACATTAACACTTTCCCAGAAAAAAGTGTGCCCCCCACACTATATTGATTGTGACTTTTATTAATACCATTTAACATACTTAAGATATGATCCTTAGCAGATATTCAAAACTTACCTCTATGTGTTTTTTCAAATTAGAGGAAGAACTCTTGAATGCTGATATTGGTTGAGCCTTCTTTTCCTTCAGTTGTGGCTAATGATTCAGAGGTTCTGTATCCCATCTCCTCCATGATTAAACTAAATTCATGCCAACTGCAGTACCAGGTGTCTTGAAGTCTGTCTGATGCAAGTTTTCTATACGCAATTTGAATGGACGGGAATCACGTGACTGATTATTCTCCTTAACCAATCACCATTGACAGGAAAAAATAAGCAAAGTAGCGACGGCAGGTTGAGGGAAAATAGCGCATTAAGAGTAACTAGATTTATAAAGTTCATCACAACTAATTTTGATGTTGGCTTTGATGAAGTATTCGCAAAGGCCGGTGCTTTTTGGAGGCAAGTGGACATAAAACGTGTGAAATCTAGTGGAGCGCTAGGGTGCCAAAACATTTGGAGGCAAGTGGAGACGAGCATGTGACTTCATCTGAAAACCTGTGACGCAATTTCCCTCCTTGGGATGAGTGTTTTGATGTCACATGCCCATGCTTTGCAAATGTATTATTTTCATGTGACATCACGTGACATCATCAGAATACCCGTCAGGAAGTTCCCCTCATTGTTCTGAGTGTTTTGATATGTCACATGTCCATGTTGTAAAAGGTTTTTTGATTTTACATAATTTGGGGCGGGGCTGCAGCACAACCGAAAGGCCAGTCGGTACACCAATTTAAATCTCCAAAGTTTATAATGGGAGTCTATGGGAAAAAAAGCCAATTTGAGACCCGGTACCTAAAGTACCGGAACTCGGATTGCTTAAAAAAGTAATAGCAACAAACTTCAGACCAAGGGTCTACAACATATCCGAATTTGGTGCATGTGGCTCGAAAGCCCTAGGACAGGGGTATTCAATTAAAATTCAAAGAGGTCCAGTTACTAAAATTTCCTCTCAGCAAAGGCCCGAATCTTATATTGTCACTTAAAATAGTGTACCTTCATGTTAATGAAATCAGTAACACACATACATTTCTATATAATTTATTGTTAAATTTTAAGTGTTTTCAAAGTCTGAACTTGTATGGCACTTGAATGGAAAACAATACTGTAGTTGTCTTTACTACATGTCAAGTAACAGACAACAGACACTGAATTTCTTCTGAATAAAATAAATAAAAAGTGCAAACACAGCTTTGAGCAGCCTGAACTTAGGGCCTATATTTCAAGTAATGTAAAACATTCAGAATCATTTGAATAAAATAAAAGTGCTTTTAATCTTTAAGAAAAAAATTAAACAAAAGACTTTTGAGCTCCCCTTTTTTAAACATTAACTACATTAATAACACAGGAACCTTAGGCAAAAGAACATTTCAAGTAAAATAGAACAGGGCAGAATTTACTGAATAAAAGAAAAGTGCAGAGCTTTGAGCAGCTCCCTTTTTCCTCTCTCCTTTCCACCTCTCCTTACTCCCTTTCCATCTTCCGTTCCTAGTGAGAGAAATGGGCATGTAACTGTCCTGCCAGCAGGTTCAATCTTAATTGTCCTGCCAGCGTAATTAGGTGCATTACTGCTACCTTCTCTTTGGAGTAGGGAACAGAAACAATCTGTTTTTGGCTTGGCTTTTGATGACGCTCCTGTCGTAATAACTAGATTAACTGCGCATGAACGAAAGATTTATCTTTTTATTAATATCAAAGAGCTTATATAATCTTATAATATTAGATTATAATAAGGAGATGCTTAATATGATAATATTAGAATTTTAACGGGTCCGGGCAGACCCGTCACTCGCCCGCCCTAGGAGGAGTTACTCTTGATAAATTTTTGTCTAAACTTAAATAGGAAAACAGAATGTTGGCTTCTACAAAGCAAACACAATGATACAGACCTAAAAATGTACTCAAGTAAAAGTAAAAGTACACTGTTTTTAACCCTCTGGGGTCCAAAGGCGCGCCGGCGCGTCTTTGGCACATTTTTTCCTCTTCAACGTGAAGTCCACTGAAAAATACTCCATCATTCATAGTCATACACATACATGTAATACATCATTCGAAACTGTGAAGTGTCTACTTTTATATGAGTGCCTTCATAATAACAACAAAAAGCTGAGCTTTTGGCAAATAAAGAAAATAACCAGGGTGTGCATTCAGACATCTCTGTCTCCTTGACCATCTGAAACACGTTGCAAACATGAATTGATAACTCCGCCAATATGTATCACTCGAACATGATAGATATGTCTAATGAAAGCCTGAAATGTCTACTTTTAAATGAGGTAATTAAAATAAAAAAAAAAGCAAATATTGTCTTTTTGTGTAATCTGTATGTAAGTAAAGAGAGATACAGTTTTTCTGGCTCGACCTCATTAGATCAACGCCCCCAAACAATGCTATAAGAAGCACAAAGTTTTAACAGATTCATTCACTTATCGACACGCTGGGAAGATGAAACACTTTACAGCTGAGGAAGCTCTACAGATGCTCCTGGACAGCGAGGAAGAGTTCACTGTTTCTTCAGATGAAGAGCAGGACTCCGATGACGAACGTTTGTATTTTGAAGAGCGACTTGATCCAGTTGAGGATATAATTTCTGAAGAGTAAGTTTTAATTACATTTGTTGAAATCTTGTGATGTAAAATTATATATACTGTACTGTATACAGACTATTTGCAAGCAGATATTAAGAGCGACTTTATAGAAACGTCTCGTTCTTATTAAGCTGTATGCTGATTAATGAAATGTGAATATACAATATGTTATATAGCAATATCACTATTTAGAATATATTTTGACTAGTGTTTATGCCTCAACTAGTCTTGTTTACGTGACTATATGTTCGGGTGTAAATGTATCGATGTGGTGTCGATGAGCTGTAACAACACGTTCTCACTCCCAACTCGTCACATATGGACGTTTGGTCAAAATCCCCTGGAGTCACATTTTGACGCACTGGGTATCCCTTTAGCGTCATTTTTCAACGTGCAGGGGTTCCCATAGACTTCTGTAGACGGGATCGGGACTGTGATAAATAAGAATAAAAAAAATAGCTTGCTATAAATTAATTGTGGCAGGGCGTGGCATTGAAATGTGATGTGTTGGGGAATCAGACTGCAGTCCGTTTTGTGTTATGAACGGGATCGGGTCTACGATAAATCAGAATTAAAAAAAAATAGCTTGCTATAAATCAATTATGGCAGGGCTACTCAATCCAGGTCATGTTTTTATTCACGCCTCTAAAACTCCTCTTTCTCACCACGCATGTCTTCATTACCTGCATGTCTTCCCTCACCACGTTTATTTATTTATTTATTTACTCGTTTGTTTGTTTATTTATTTATTTACTCGTTTGTTTGTTTATTTATTTAAGGATTTTTAAAAATTATTTATTTGTTTGTTTGTTATTAGGAATCAATTAATTGATTAATTAACTGATTGATTAATTAATTTATTAATAAATTCATCAATGGTGCTGACGTCATTGTATTGAGATCCCATGCTCCATTGCGATTTTCCACTCAGTAGGTAGAACAGTTCATTAATATAATTGGGGACAATACCTATAATTTACGGAACAAAAACTGTTCAATCAGGTGAAGAAGTTGTGTTTAGAAGCTGTAGAAGTGAAAGGTAGCAGTTTCGTGATGCAGTAAATCACAGCAGACATTATAAAAATATAACTTGCTGCACCAAATGTGTAGTAGGCAGGCTAATATAGCTAGTTACATTCAAGTTTGTTTATTTATTTTTCCACATTTAATCATGCAAGGAAATAGAGGAGATTGTATGATATTTGGAAATTGTGTGTTTTAAGTTACCAAACTGGCAGTAGCACTTTAATACGTTAGCCATTTATAAATGTTCAGATGAGGAACAGTGTTGCCTGATTGGTGTGTTTTCCAGTAATTGTTCACAAATCCACACAAAAAACTCTAGTAAATACACAAATCTTAGTAATAACAATACAAATCAATTTTGACAATTAATTAATGAAAAAAAAAAACAACAATAATGTGGAGCATCACATATTTACAATATGATAAAGCAAATTAAGTGTTCTTGTCTAAAGAAGGTTAGGTCAGGGTTAGTCATCTAGGGTTAGGGTTAGGGTGTTCAGGGGTCACCAACATGGTGCCTGCAGGCACCAGGTAGTCCGCAAGGACCACATGAGTAGCCCGCTTTTCTAAAAATATCTGTTTCCTATTTTGTTAAATCATTGTTGATAATTATTATGAGAAATCATTAACATGATCAGTGTCTTCACATAGGCAGTCGTGGCCCAATGGTTAGAGAGTCTGTTTCGTAACCCAAAGGTTGTGGGTTCGAGTCTCGGGCCGGCCACGACTGAGGTGCCCTTGAGCAAGGCACCAAACCCCCCAACTGCTCCCCGGGCGCCGCAGCATAAATGGCTGCCCACTGCTCCGTGTGTGTGTGTGTTCACTGCTGTGTGTGTGCACTTTGGATGGGTTACAGTAAATGCAGAGAACAAATTCTGAGTATGGGTCACCATACTTAGCCATAAGTCACGTCACTTCAATATCATTAATAATAACATATCATAAAAGGTAAATTGAGCAAATTTGTTATTTCAGATCAAACTGAAAACTGTGTGTATCAAACTTGTAGCCCTTCACATTAATCGGTACCCAAGAAGCAGCTCTCAGTTTCAAAAAGGTTGGTGACCCTTGGTGTAGGTCATCTAGGGTTAGGGTGTAGGTCATCTGCCAACACTGATGAAGAAAAAATTGGTAAAAATGTAAGGTGTTCAATTCTGAATTCTAAATCTGTTTTTTTTTCTCTCATCAGGTTCTTCAGATTTGCCAGCTTCAAACATTCCTCTTTTATTTTAAGCCCCCCAACACACACACACAATAGCAAAAGGCACTTTTAAGAGCCACGTCTGTCTTGTTAACTCTCTCTCTCTCTCTCTCTCTCTGTATATCTTTCTGTATATATCTGTGTATATTTCTGTATATTTCTTGTCAAATTATGACTAGGCCAAAATTCAGGCCCTGCCCATCTTGCCAGACTTCCAATCTGACAAGCAGGAAAACTTGTCATGTCTGCTCTAATAGTCTGTCCACTAAACAAAAAACAAAAGACAAAGTGGTGTCACTGGATAGGCAGTGGTGACAGTCTGTCATGAAAAGCAGAAATGCTGGGCGTATAATTGATTCTGCCCGTGTTGCGGTAAGTAAAAATGCTAGTTTTTCACTTGTTATTTAAAGTGCCTATGTTTGTCATATAGTGAATATTATATCTAGTACCAGTATGATGTGGCCTTCATAAACCTATTTAATGTTTAATTAAACCTATCTTTATGTTTAAGTTGTGTTAAAGAGAAACATTAAGTTGTGTTCTCTGTCAAATAATGAATCAGTCATGTTGGCAATGGTTAAACTTTTTCTCAAGTCAAATGTTCTCTTTTCTCAAATAATAAACTTTATGAAACTGATTAAGGCTCATTTTCTTGAATTGCACTCCATTGAATGACCTTAAAATAAAATTGCTTTATACAGAATGAATGCACTTAATAATGCAGTGGGTTTAACTAATGTGTATGTGTAATGCTTAACTGCTTTTGTTCATTTCATGTGTGGAAACGTGAGGCAGTGGGTTACAAGCCTATTTTATTTATTGGCAAACAAGATCAAAAGAATTCAAATAGGTGGGTTGCAGACCTAATCACCCATCTGCTCCCCACTTCTGTCACAGGAAATTTTTTAAATAAGATGAGGACAGCGTATGAATTTATCTTGACTAAGGGTAGGAGCAAGATTTTTGTCCAGAAATAATAATTAGTATTTAAAATACATGTGTTTTTTTGTTTGTTGATATGTACAGATATGAAATTAATGTAACTTTGTATTAAAGCAATCTCCACAGCACAGCAGCTGGACAATGACATCCCCATAGCAAAGCAGCACAAAAGCCCCCATCAGAGCCTCATGGTGGAGCAGTCAGAGAGCCTCACGGTGGAGCAGTCGGAGAGCCTCACGGTGGAGCAGTCGGAGAGCCTCATGGTGGAGCAATCGGAGAGCCTCACGGTGGAACAGTCGGAGAGCCTCACGGTGGAACAGTCGGAGAACATCATGGTGGAGCAGTCGGAGAGCCTCAACGTGGAGCAGTTGGAGAGCCTCAACGTGGAGCAGTTGGAGAGCCTCAACATGGAGCAGTCGGAGAGCCTCAACGTGGAGCAGCCGGAAAGCCTTACAAAGAAGTCTGAGACTCTAAATACACTCAACCTTGTTTCTCTCTTCCCCATGTTCTCCAAATTCTCTTTCTCCTAGCTCATCTACTACTTCCTCAGCTGTTTTAACTTCACATTTTTCTCCTCCACCTTCACTGCCATGTTCTAGGTCTTTGCAACAGAGGAGGAAAAGGACAAAAACCTTAATTGGTTCACTGGCACCTTCTGCCACCACTGTTTCTCCTCCATCTTTTATCACCACAGATCTCTCCCTTCCACAGTCTTGTTCTCCAACTGCTCCATCTTCCACCTCCCAGTCCTTGAGTCAGGATAGCTCATATGTGAAGAAGGGAAGAAAAGGTAAGATTTTTGGCATGGGTGTACTGTAATCCACACTATTAATAAAAAGCTGACTTCATGCAAATTTGGTTTATTCGGGTCATCAGATTATTGGTAGCCAATAAACAGTATTTTGTTCTTTTTAGTTATTCAGCTGTGTTTACATGTCCAATGTCCAAGGGCTGTTTTTAATGTCACTGATTTAAGCTAAGAGGGCTTTGGAAAACCCAGCCCAGTACGTTTTGCTTGATTGACAAAAAGCAGGGGCAAAGTCATTTGGACACAAATGGACAGGACCACAGATTACCTCACAAGTGAAATGATAACTATTAACTTGAGATTCAACTGAAACTTGACATTTATTGCTTAATAAACGTTCCTTGTGTTTGGATCATTAAGGTTGCCGAAAATGTAGTAGGCAGAAGATCTTCCTATTTGATAAAATAACCGGGAAAAGAACAAATGAGGTAAAATGTCTTTTATTATACTGCTTGTTTGTCTTAATGACTCATTCTGGCTTTTAAAGATAATGAAACAATATGTTATATGTCCAATATGTCAAGTGTCCTATTGTCAGGGAGCACTCTGCTACGTCTCCCGTGCACGCCCCGCCTACTAGGAGCTCCTCGCCAGCATACTGACTACACACACCTGACACTCATTTACACACGCATTACTCCACCTATATATACACTCCCGTCACACACTCTCCTCGTCCTTTATTATCCGTACTGCTTCCGGAGTGTTACTGTGTGGATTATGTTCTCCCGTTTCCAGCACCGTGCCGCAATTCTTCTACGCGCCCGTGTGCTTTCTTTTACGGACTGCCTCTCGTCTTCTCATGACATAGTGGGCCGCGCCTCCAGAGCGCACCACCGGATTATCCCTGCGTTGCTCCACAGGTATTTGTTTTGGCTTCACCTTTAGTTTGTATTAAACTGTATTTCAATGCTACTTCTGCCTCCGCTTCCGCATAACAGAATAAAGGACCCACAAAAGGGAAAAAAAAAAAAGGGGGAGAAAGATATATTTATATATAGAAGGAGGAGTTCAGCGTCCTCATATGATGCAGCCGCGACCCAGCACCTCCTCCGACCTGGTTCGAGATCTTGTCTCTGCCCTCTGAACCGCTTTTCCGTCAGTCGCTGCCCACCAGAACCCGCCTGCATCCACCGGCAGTTCCATGGCGCCTCCAGCCACCTTTGCTGGAGAAGCCGCGGATTCCTGCTCCAGGTCAGCCAGTATATCGAAATGCACCCGCCACGGTTTCCTACCGAACGTGCGAAGGTGGCTTTCATCATCTCCCTCCTTTCCGGAAAGGCGCTGGCATGGGCGCAGTCGCTGTGGGAGGCTGCCAGCCCCATAACGACCACCTACGCCGCATTCACCGCGCACTTCAGGGAGGTGTTCTGCGCCGCTTCCGGGACCATCTCCGCGGCTGACCAGCTACTCAGGATATGTCAGGGGCGGGACTGCATCACCGAGTACAGCCTCCGTTTCCGCACCCTGGCTGCCTCCATTGGCTGGAACGAGACAGCACTGCTCAGCGTGTATCGGCAAGGCCTGGCACCGGAGATGCAACAGGCGATGGCGGTACACGATGACTCTGTGGGGCTGGAGGAGTTCATCCAGAGGTCCATTCGATTCTCACAACGTCTGGAGGCGTGTCCTCCCACTCCACCTCCCGTGACCGGTGCTTCGAATCTCGCCCCCTCCCCGGATCCGGTATCGATGCAGCTGGGTTTGCAGAGGTTGTCCCGTAGGGAGATGAATGGCCGCCGTGCAGCTGGAGGATGCCGTTATTGCGGGAGACAAGGCCACTCCGTCTCGAGATGCCCCACTCGTCCTCCACGTCCTGCAGTGAGTACAGTCACGCTCCCTGCCGACATATCGCCTCTATCAAAGCTCACCATAACCCTCATAACCCCCGCTCTCTCTATCTCCGTATGTGCTCTGGTCGACTCCGGCTCAGCAGGGAACTTCATCTCCCAGGCCTGCCTCGACCGCTTACAGCTCCCCAGAGAGCGGAGCGCCCAGGACCTAGCGGTCCAAATCCAGGGACGTCCACTGGGCCAGGATTGGGTGAAGCACTGCGCACCGATCATCACGCTGCAGGTGGGACTGTTTCATCAGGAGGAGATCCGATTCTTAGTGCTGGAGAGCTCCATGGTCAGCGTGATCTTAGGGAGGCCGTGGCTACAACAACACGCCCCAAGGTGTTCCTGGGACCCCTGTGACATCCTTGAGTGGAGCCCTCACTGCAAGGAACACTGCCTCACACAGCTGCCGTCCAGAAACCACAAGGCCACTGTGGGTACCACTCAGGTAGAGGAAGCCACAGCCCCCTCATGGGTACCAGTCCCAGAGTGCTACCAGGAGTTCCAGGACATGTTTTGCTCATGGGCAGCCACTCGCCTCCCCCCTCACCGTCCCTGGGACTGCAGCATCTACCTTGTTCCGAATGCTAAGCTGCTCAAGGGTCGGGTGTATCCATTGTCGGCTCCCAAACACTGTGCGATAAAGGAGTATATCCAGCAGGCACTGCAGCAGGGGTTTATCACACCCTCCTCATTCCCGGCTGCCTCCAGTTTCTTCTTTGTGGGAAAGAAGGACGGCGGGCTCCGTCCCTGCATCGACTACAGGCAGCTGAACACTCAGGTCGTTCCTCTCCCTTACCCCCTCCCGCTGGTACCATCTGCGCTGGAGGATTTAAGTGAGGCGAGGGTGTTCACCAAGCTCGACCTCCGCAGCACCTACAACCTGGTGCGCATCAGAAGGGGAGACGAGTGGAAGACTGCCTTCATCATGCCGTCGGGCCACTACCAGTACCGGGTCATGCCATACGGCCTCTCCATTTCTCCCGCAGTCTTCCAGGGCTTTATGAATGAGGTTTTTTGGCCCTACCTGCAGAGGTATGTCATGATATACATTGACGACATCCTCATCTACTCCAGGAACCTGGAGGAGCACCGGAGGCACATGCGTGTCGTCCTGGAGGTACTGCGCTCCCACCAGCTATACCTCAACGGCTCCAAATGCGAGTTCCACCGCTCTACGATCCACTTCCTGGGATACGTCATCAGTGCAGAAGGCATACAGATGGATGAGAGGAAGGTAAGGGCCGTAAGGGACTGGCCGGTCCCGAAGTCCGTCAAGGAGCTCCAACGATTCCTGGGCTTCGCCAACTTCTACCACCGGTTCATCCAAGGGTACAGCCAAGTCACCGCTCCCCTCACGTCTCTTCTCCAGGGGAAGGTGAAAACCCTGAGATGGACCCCAGAGGCCCAGGAGGCCTTTTCCGAGCTCCACCAGCGCTTCTGTCAGGCTCCAGTGCTCCGCCATCCGGTTCCTCGGATGCCGTTTGTGGTGGAGGTGGATGCCTCCTCGACCGGCGTCGGCGCCGCTCTCTCGCAGTGGTCAGGAACCCCTCGACAGCTCCACCCCTGCACCTTCTACTCCCACAAGCTCTCCGCCGCCAAGCGTAACTATGACATCGGCAACCGGGAGCTACTGGCCATTAAACTAGCCCTAGAGGAGTGGAGACACTGGCTGGAGGGGGCAGAGCACCCGTTTACGGTGGTCACCGACCACAAGAACCTACAGTATTTGCGGGAGGCCCGGAGGCTCAACCACAGACAGGCTCGCTGGGCCCTCTTCTTCACCCGGTTCCTCTTCCACACCACCTACCGGGCCGGAGCACAAAACGGAAAGGCCGATTCCCTCTCCCGGATGTTCGGACCCGAAGAGCCCAGTGACCCCGAACCTATCCTTCCTCCTGCACTCATTCTGGGTCCGATCCTCTGGGACCTCGACCAGGAGATCCGGGCGGCCACTCGCCAGGAGCCCGCTCCAGAGGGCTGCCCTGAGGGATGTGTCTACGTTCCCACCCCCTGTCGGCGTGGGCTCATCTAGTCGGTTCACGAAGGACTAGGATCAGGCCACCCGGGGGAGAAATGGACAGTCCAGCTTGTGCAGACCCGTTATTGGCAGCCCGGGATGGTCCAGGAGGTGACCCACTCCGTCCGGGGCTGCTCCACCTGCGCCATGTTGAAGGTCCCCCGCCACTTACCAGTAGGCAAGCTGAGGCCGCTTCCGGTGCCCAAACGTCCCTGGTCTCACCTGGGGGTCGATGCCCCGGTTGGAGGAGAACACCTGCATCCTGGTGGCAGTGGATCAGTTCTTCAAGGCCTGCCGCCTGGTGCCCTTGAAGGGCCTGCCGCCCGCCCTTGAGACCGCGGAGACACTCGTCCAGCATGTCTTCCGGAACTTCGGCCTCCCGGAGGAGATCGTGTCGGATCGGGGGTCCCAGTTCACATCGTGGGTCTGGCGGGCCTTCTTCCGGCTCCTGGGGGTTTCAGTGAACCTCTCATCTGGCTATCACCCCCAGTCCAATGGCCAGGCAGAGCGGAAGATCCAGGAGCTAAGTCGCTATCTGCGGACCTACTGCGGCCAGCACCAGGAGGACTGGTGCCGTTTTCTGCCATGGGCCAAGTACACCCAAAACTCGCTCCGCCAGGACTCTTTGGGCCTCACCCCCTTCCGGTGTGTGTTAGGATTCCAGCCTCCTCTGTTCCCCTGGTCTGACGAATCGTGCGACGTGCCCTCTGTGGACTACTGGTTCAGGGAGAGCCACAGGGTCTGGGAGTCGGCGCACACTCAGCTCCGTAGGGCCGTCCACGAGGCCCGCCTGCATGCCGACTCTCGGCGACTGGAGGCGCCGCGTTACCGCCCGGGGGATCTGGTGTGGCTGTCTACAAGGGACCTCAGGCTGAGGTTACCCTGTCGCAAGCTGAGCCCTCGGTTCATCTGACCATTCAAGGTGGCCAGTCAGATCAGCGATGTAGCATACCGGCTGGAGCTACCACCCAGGTACTGCATTCACCCCACCTTTCATGTGTCTCTACTCAAGCCCTGTGTTTCGCCTGTGTCTCTCCCTCCAGGTGACCCTGTGGCGTCCGCCCAGCCGGACGTCATAGACCAACCCGGGGTCTACGCTGTTCAGGACATATTAGACTCCCGTCGGCGCCGGGGTCGCCTTGAATACCTTGTGGACTGGGAGGGGTACGGTCCTGAGGAACGTACCTGGGTGGCCCGTCAGGACGTGCTGGACCCTGCGCTGCTGGTAGACTTCCACGCCTTGCACCTGGGCTGCCCGGCACCCCGTGCCAGGGGCAGGCCTCGTTGCGGCGTTAGGGCGTCAGGTGCCGCCCGAGGAAGGGGGTGGTGTCAGGGAGCACTTTGCTACGTCTCCCGTGCACGGCCCCCCTACTAGGAGCTCCTCGCCAGCATACTGACTACACACACCTGACACTCATTACTCCACCTATATATACACTCCCGTCACACACTCTCCTCGTCCTTTATTATCCGTACTGCTCCCGGAGTGTTACTGTGTGGATTATGTTCTCCCGTTTCCAGCACCGTGCCACGATTCTTCTACTCACCCGTGTGCTTTCTTTTACGGACTGCCTCTCGTCTTCTCAGGACATAGTGGGCCGCGCCTCCAGAGCGCACCACCGGATTATCCCTTCGTTGCTCCGCAGGTATTTGTTTTGGCTTCACCTTTAGTTTGTATTAAACTGTATTTCAATGCTACTTCTGCTTCCGCCTCCGCTTCTGCATAACACCAATCCAGTGACTGCTTAAACAGCTTCAATAATTATTACTTTGTGTGTGTGTGTGTGGGGAAAAGCAGAATTGAAAGTCCACTGGTTGCCGTGCACTGTGTGGTAAGTCGTGTTTCATTAAAAATTTAACTCCATTGCAATGCTAAGTAGTCTATTTCATGACCAATATGATGTTGGCAAAGTTAAAATGGTGTCAGCATGGAAGTTTCTTTTATTTATGTCTGTGGCAAGAGAAAGCTCCCTGGTCGTGTAGTTGATCATGGCACAAATAAAAGCTTCAATAAAAGCTTCTTGACTTGACTTGAAATCATCCTCTGAGGTAGATAGAAAACTGATGCAAGTTTTTGCTAGGACATGGGTGATGGTCAGTAGTCTGTACTAAAACTCGAAGACTGAGACTGAATGTCAAATTCTTAAAATATTATTCAATTATTTTGGATACAAATGGGAGAATGGTGTGGATTAATATATGTAGTTATTAGCAAGAGCCCAGAATTTTGTGATTGAAGAGGACACAAAGAGGACACAAAGAATACACAATTAGCTGAAGCGTATTTATTGAGCAGGACATTGACAGTAGTGAATCATGCATGTATAAAATTCTTTCAGCATTTGAAACACTAAACTTGACATAATTTAGCAATATTTGTAGAATGGAGAATGCAGTTCTACATGATTTAGAAAGGACCGATTGCAGTCAAACGAGACCTGTGTTCTAAACTGTACTAGATGATGTAATAATACATACATCAAGACTCAAATGAATAAACTTGCATCTTATTATTTAGGTTTGGACCAATAATTGCTTCCAGTAGTGTCTTGCAATGAAGACCAGAACATTGATGGTAAAATGGATGAGGAAGATTAGAGCAGTGAGAAGGAGAAGAGCAGTATTAAATATGAAGAACAGGAGAACAATGATGAATAGAAGTCGGAGCAAGATGCAGTCACTATCCGTATCCCTGTGTCTGTACAACTTATAGATCTGCATGGAATGCAACATGAAAACATGCTAAAAGCTACATTTCTACATTTATTCAGTATTCTGCAAGTCATAGCCCCTTTTCAGCTAATCCAAGAGTGTTTTTTTTTCCAAACAGTTAAATAGACAGGGTTAATGCCACTTTAACAAATATCAAAAAATATAATTGAACTTGATCTTGATCATCTTGATTTTTTTTCTGTGTTCCAATAACATGTGCACTTATGATACTTTGCAGTGGCAAAATTTGGAATGACACCTGGGAGCCTGCCAGCGAGTTCCAGCATTTTTTGCCCGAGTGTCCAAATATCAACCAGCTTTCAGAATGTCAATTTTGAGGGTTTTGTCATTGTATGCACTGTACAGAAACTTTAATGAAGATATAACAACAACAACAACAACAACACACTTTTAGTATTTTTTTAGTTGTCATTTTAAGCACCTTTTGCATGTTTTCTGAACTGCATAACAGCCAAGTGGTGTAACATGGAGAGGACATGCTACGAACATACAGTTATAATGGTTTTCCCAAAGACATTGTAGCGTTTTGTACCAGTCATTTTAGATTTCATGTCCCAGGCACCCTAAATTTCAACATCTACTCCTCAATTAACCGATGAGCAACCCAGTTTTACACCCACACCTGGCTCCAGAATGTCTGGAGTCTCCACAAAGACCAGATAACCCCATGCGGCTCATTGGGGCCTGCAAACAGAACTCTCTCTCTCACACACACACACACACACCACAATGAGACATTCCGTTTACTAATAAAACCCAAGATAAGGTACTCTAAGGTTCTCATTCTTATAACCCTTTTCGTAATGTGTTTCTTGCCTGACTTAAAATTATTTGCTCCTTAATTTCCTGACAAGGGTGTATTTTATTCATGTGTCAGAAAACAACATTGTATTTTAAAATCCATTATACTCTATCATCATATCTTACTGTTCATGGCATGTTAATGTATACCTGTTCTAATGCCGTATGGCCCTTTAAGGTCTGATGTCAGAATGTATACGAAGCTATTGTTTTCTTTTTACTTCCCTAATGAAAGTGCATCTTGTTCATGTTTCATTTTTGTTTCTTTGCCTTTATCTTTGCCTTGATTAATGATCTATGTATGTAATGTACCGCTGCCTTCATACCGTCATTACCCTTCATGTTTAGTATCCAAATGACCACAAAATTATCGGTTACTCATTTTTCAAGCACTGGTGTATTTTATTTGAGCACGAAAGGCGCCATACCATCTTAATACACCCTGGATCAAACTTTAAAGTCATCTAAAAGTTTGATAGCTAAACCACGCCCACAGACACCTGAAACAAAGGGAGTTTTTCCCTTCAAAATCCTGACCGAAGTATTGGTCATCTTCCCAAAGATGGGTGGAGTTTGTGACCTTTAAATTGTCACAAACACCACTAATCCGTGGTCAGACTTTCGGAACAGCTTCAAGACGACTCCATCTTCCTTCAACGAAGTTCCAGCAAGCTTTACTTCCAAGAACGACAACTGCTCTGATCTTCAGGAGAACTTGGAAGAACGTCTGACCCCACCCTAACTGACTTTTCAGAGATTTCTCTGTTGCATCCGGACTCTTGTTCAGTAAGCCAATGCAAGTAACCGTTTCCTTTACCAACCAATTTAGATGCATAATTTTAAGTAGGAATCTTTCATTGAATCTTAAGGTGAATTTAAGGTGATGATTTCCCAGTTAGGGTGTGATTAATTTTTGAGTCTAAGCTTGCCATTTCCTTTCCTTCCTTTCTCTCTTCTTTCCAGTCTCTTCCTCCCTTTCCCCAATTTTAATTTCTTTTGTTTTATTTTATTTTTCATTTTCGTTTTCCCTATTTCTTTTGTTTGTTTGTATAGTTAGTTTTATGTTGTGTTTGTCTCATTCATTAAATGTCATAAATTTGAGCCACAGGTGATTTGTCTCTGAGTCTCGCTCACAAATTAAGGTACCTGCAACATCGGGTCTGAACTACATGCTCTATTGAGTTAATTTAATTTAAATTACGGTATACAGTAAAAGGAAAGCGAATCTTTCTTGGCCGGGAAGATACCGCCTTCATAGAATTAATAAAGGTACGCGGCCTGTTCGCTGGACGAACAGACCAAATAAGCGTAACCTTAATTCCAGTACCGTTAATTTCAACTTAGGTTAAAATATTTAGAAGCCACTATAACACGTTATAGTTACTTATAAATATTTACCTTGCTTCGCGAGCCAAAATCGCTACATGTAAATAAAACAAATTAACAGCATTTTCCCTGCCCATATCCCTGAGTAGAGGAACGTTTCCCACTTATGATTTAGAAGTAAGGTTTAACACTGATTTACGTATTTTTTAGTGTGAAATTTTCTCTGTGTACATTTTCTGAGCAGACGGCATTAAATGTTACTATATAACTGAGTGCACAGCTGTTCATTTCTGTGCTCATTTCATTGAATTGGTATTCAGACCGTAATAACAGAGGAGTTTGCAATAGGTTCATGGCCAGCAGGGTGGTTATATGTGTGGGCTGGTGGTATATTGCTCTTGCTATTAGTTTAAGCCTGCGGTCACACTAGAAAGAGATAACAAAAATTTATGCCAGGGGTGTCAAACTCATTTTGGTCTCGGGGCCGCATACATCTCAAGGGGGCTAGACCAGTAAACTCATAGCAAAATTACATAGAACTAGCAATGTCAACTTTTTTCTTTGTATTACTGCAAAGAAGTAGTAAATTATGAAAATCTTTATATTAAATTAATTGTCCTTTTACAAAAATATATTATGAACAACCTAAGTAGTATGTGCAATTTCAACCCAGTTTAACAATTAAGTGCATTATGCATAAAAACTGAACACAGTTATTGCACAATGGCGCAAAACATTTAGTCACAGGTTTGTGGAACTTAAAAACACTGTCCTGCATGTTAACATAAATCAAACATCAAAGAGACAAGAACAGGAAATTGTTTAAAATCCAATTTACAATTCCGGGAAGCAATTCCGAATACATGAATTGACTATGTTTACTTTAAAAAAACATTCAAATTTATTTTATCAATTTGCCCCTGAAACCTGGCATATTTTAGCATCAATATCAGGCATTATGTCCCAAGTAACAGCCAATTTTAGAATCTCATGTAAAGGTAGGGTCTCCGATATTTGAGAAATGCTTCAGAAAATTGCGTTGGGCTACCAAACAAAATAAACAAAACTAACGTGTAGCCAATGAGAAGAAAGGGGTGTGTCTTGTCAATCTGTGGTGGAGAGAGTGTTCAGTGCGCATGTGTGACATTAGCAGAAAGCAGTTTTAACAATGACATGGAGGATAAAAACAAAGAAAGGAAGCGAAGAAAGGCTTACGATAAGGCAAGAAGTACTGTAGGACCTGTGTTAATATAGGATCAGATTTCCAGCGCTGGAAAGAACTGAAGGAGCAGGAAGTTGGCCGCATATTCACAGATTGGAGTTTCCCGAGTCAATAACTCCTGAGCTAAATGCTGTTACTAGCAAAATGCGGTTGTAGCTGCCTCTCTACATTACTACGGTAGAAAAGAGGTGTTATTTGTGTAGTAACAGCGTTTAGCTCAGGAGTTATTGACAAAAATGCCACTCACACCCTGAAGTTCAGTACTACCTTCTAGTTCCGCCATCATAATCATACTTCACTTTTATTTTGCAAGTCACAGTTTATAATTATAGAAGCTTTATATGTTTTAATACTGTTGCTGCTACAGATTACAGTTAGCCACGCATAGTGCCTTTTGTACTGAAAAATAACACATTTTAAAATTATTTATACTTTGATTTATTCAGGTCAGTTATGGACATTGGTTACACACAATGTTTGCTTCAGAAACAATTTTCTGGTATATTTATATTAGATCAGCACAAGTGCTTTGTGTGCATACAAAGTTATTAAAATTTTGTTCCAACCTAATCTGATCCCATTCATTCCAACAATTCAACCTAACATCATATGTTATTTAAAATATTCTAATGTTTTCATAATTGTAAAATAAATAATGCTATCACATTAAATGTATATATGTTAATATTTATATTTGAAATTTGTTTAATATTTAATCTAATTTAAGGTCAATATTAAAAACCTTTTTTATATTAATATAGCGTTCAGCGTCAGTTCAAGCAGGCCACATAGTCAAGCTCGGCTATCAGCTGATATGATTCCTAGGGCACGCTATTGGTCCCTTTCAAACAGGGCGCCCTATTTAAATGCATTTTTCAGTCTGTCTGCTTGGCTGTTTCCTCTGCATTGCTGCAACTGCAATTTAAACTCGGCGGCTATTTGGAGTTTAAACCGCAAGCTATCTTTTTTTTGTGGGGCTGCTTCCTCTGCTTTGCTGTTGCTGCGATTTAAACTCGGGGGCTATTAGAGTTTAAATCGCAGCTATCTCCTTTTCTGTTCGCGATATGGAAATATAAAAGGTCGTGACTACTATTAGTATACTTGAGCCAAAGGGGAAGTTTGAAGAAGCTTTGAACTTACAGTAAATCGATACGGCAAGGTAATGCTATGCCTCGATATGCCTTGCTATGCCAGCTTGTTATGTTATGCTAGGTTAGGCTTGCCTTGCTAGGCTATGCTGTTACGTTATGCTATGCCTTGCTAGGCCAGGTTAGTTTATGTTGCTCTATGTTATGCCTCACAAGGCTGTTATGATACGTTATGCCATGCCTTGCTAGGCGTTATGTAATGCTATGCCTCGCTAGGCTATGTTGGGTTTTGTTGTGCTATGCCCTGCTAGGCTATGTTACGTTACGCTATGTTGGGCCTCGTTGGCTGTTATGATACGTTATGCTAGGACTCGCTAGGTTATGATGCGTTATGCTATGCCTCGTTAGGCTGTGTTATGATGCATTGTGCTGTGCCTTGCTGGGCTATGTTGTTTTGCATTGTGTTGTGCTGCGCCTTGCTAGGCCGTGTTAAGCTACATTATGTTGTGCCTCGCTAGGCTGTTGTGTTGCGTTATGCTATGCCTTGCTAGGCCATGTTAGGTTGCGCTATGTTATGCCTGGCTAGGCTGTTATGATGCGTTATGCTATGCCTCGCTAGGCTGTGTTAGGTAACGTTACGCTATGTTGTGCTTCACTAGGCTGTTGTGATGCGTTATGCTGTGGCTCGCCAGGCTGTGTTTTGGTATTTTGTGCTGTGCCTTGCTAGGCTATGTTGTGTTGCTTTACGTTATGCTATGCCTTGCTAGGACATGTTAGGTTATGTTGCACTATGTTGTACCTTGCTAGGCTGTTGTGATGCGTTGTGCTGTGCCTCGCTAGGCTGTTGTGAAACGTTAGGCCGTGCCTTGCTAGGCGTTTTTGTTACATTATGCTGTACCTTGCTTGCCTGTTATGATACATTGTGCCGTGCCTTACTAGGCGTCATGTTACATTATGCTATGCCTCGCTGGGCTGTGTTTGTGTTGCGTTGTGCTGGGCGGTGTTGTGTTGCATTGCGCTGTGTTTATGCCTCGTTGGCTGTTGTGATGCGTTGTGTTGTGCCTCGCTGGGCTGTAGTGGTACGTTATGCGGTGCCTTGCTAGGCGTTATGTTGCGTTGTGCTGTGCCCTGCTGGGCGGTTTTGCATTACGTTATGCGATGCCTTGCTGGGCTGTGTTGGGTTGCATTGTGCTGTGCCTTGCTGGGCTGTGTTGTGTTGCGTTATGCTGAGTTATGCCTTGCTGGGCTGTTGTGATGCATCGTGCTATGCCTTGCTAGGCTGTTGTGATACTTTGGGCTGTGCCTCGCTGGGCTGTTGTGATACGTTATGCCATGCCTTGCTGGTTGTGCTAGGACTCTCTAGGCTGTTATGATGCGTTATGCCATGCCTTGCTAGGCGTTATGTTGCGTTATGCGATGCCTCGCTAGGCTATGTTCTGTTATGCTATGCCCTGCTAGGCGGTTATGATACATTATGCCATGCCTTGCTAGGCGTTATGATGCGTTATGCAGGAAATATTTACTGACAAATGGTCCAACTCTGCAGCAGTGTCCAGCAAAAGAAATATAGTGACCTGGTGGATTGATAATCGATGGCTACTGGCTCTGCTTGTATTGTGTTTCTGTTCTTAAAAAAACAAAGTAATGTTCCAAAGCTGTGAAAGGCACTGAGAAGCATCCTAACCACTGCTTCTTCAATAACTGGACTTATCCAAGGTTTTCGCAGGAGTGTCTTGGTTGCCTACTCATTCGTTTGCCTATAATAATTTGCTTTCTGCTGTTAAAGAACCTGAAATTGTTGATTCTTTGGTGGAAAAGGAAGTTAAGAATGGATTTCTTGTTGGGCCTTTTGGAAGTCTCCTTTCTCGGGTTGTTGGATGGATCCTAGAGGGATGGCTACTCCGGGGCGATATTCATGGAGGAAGCACTTGGTTTCTCATGTTCTGTTTGTGATAGAGCTAGCTCTTCTGCTAGCTCTGTTCTTCTGCCGCTAGCGCTCCTCTGCTGCGGATAGCGCTCCTCTGCTGCCGTCCCTGAAGGTAGCTGAACCATTAGTGGAATGTTAAAAAGGTTCTGGTTGCTCCTTGGAAAATTGGGATGGCATTTCTTTTTTTTTCACTCATCATGATGTTCTGGAGTCTTCTGCAGCCTCGAATCGTATACAGATGCTGCACCTTTCGTTGGATTTCGTTGGGGGGGTTAATGGTCTGTGGTTGCTAGTAAATGGCAAGGAACTGCTTTCCGTGCCTGATAACAACATGTCCTCTGCTCTGTTGGTATTTACTAATAAGATTGGCTAGTGAAATGCTCGCTTTAATCCTCTGCTGGCTCTTCAGTTAGCAGGAAGAGCCAGGGAGGATTGCCTGGTATGGTCTGTTCGGGGGGCGTTTGTCTTGCTGCTTTCCCAGTTAAATGTCCCCAGAAGCTGCTGCTGTTCCCTGACTAGCATTCATGGAGTCCATGAAAAGGATGGGGAATTCAGAACAGGGCCATACCGCCAATTACATACCGTAAATTTTATAAGCTTGCAAATAAAAAATTCAAATACGTCAAATAATTGTCTTTATTTTGACTCAAGTGGTCCTGACTGAAATATAGCGTTCAGCGTTAGTTCAGGCAGGCCACATAGTCAAGCTCGGCTATCAGCTGACCTGATTATTAAGCACGCTATTGGTCCCTTCCAAATAGGGCACCCTATTTAAATGCATTTTTCAGTCTGTCTGCTTGGCTGTTTCCTCTGCATTGCTGCAATCCACCTCCTCCCCTAGCTCCTCCTTGAAATTGTGTGTTTAACTTAATCACTGTCATTCTGTCTTGCTACTTTCCCAGTTAAATGGGAGATTGTCCCCAGAAGCTGCTGCTGTTCCCTGACTAGCATTCATGGAGCTCATGAAAAGGATGGGGAATTCAGAACAGAGCCATACCACCAAATGTAAATTTTATAAGCTTGCAAATAAAAAATTAAATTATGTCAAAGAATTGTCTTTATTTTGACTCAAGTGGTCCTGACTGAAATGCAATAAATTACAATTAAAATTTCAGGAAATATTCATTTTTATTGTCTCATACTTTTCAGTACATTTTAACATCCACTTTCTCAACATTTAAAGCAATGACAGTTTTAAAATCCATTGTTTTAAATGTTGTAACACAGAACCTGGATCAACAGCTGGTGTCCCCACTTTAAATGTGCAAAGTTCAAATTCCACAAAAATTTCTAATATTTTCAATAAGTAAAAATTATAGTACAGATTCTAGGGTTTCAACATGATGACTCCAATTTGCAAATGCAAAACATCAGTAACCTTAACCCTCTGGGATCCAAAGGCATGCTGGCGCGTCTTTGGCACATTTTTTCCTCTTCAACGTGAAATCCACTTAAAATACCCCGTCATTCATAATCATACACATACATATAATACATCATTCGAAACTGTGAAGTGTCTAATTTTATATGAGTGCCTTCATAATAACAAAACGCTGTGCTTTTGGCAAATAAAGAAAATAACCAGGGTGTGCATTCAGACATCTCTGTCTCCTTGACCATCTTCCTGAAACACGTTACAAACATGAACTGATAACTCCTCCAATACTTATCACACGAACATGATACATATGTCTAATGAAAGCCTGAAATGTCTACTTTTAAATGAGGTAATTAAAATTGAAAGCAAATATTGTCTTTTTGTGTAATCTGTATGTAAAGAGAGGTACAGTTTTTCTGGCTTGACCACATTACCTGACGTGGGCTATGCAAACAAGATCAACGCCCCCAAACAATGCTATAAGAAGCACCAAGTTTTAACAGATTCCATTAAACATTAAAAAAGATTCCATTAAAGATTGCATTAAAGATTTTAACAGAGCCATATTGTATTGGTCATATACAATATTGTTACCTGTATACATATTGTTACTTTGTTATTTATTTTAAGCATCTGTCTTGTAGTGTAGTGTTTGTTTGCTCAGTCTCTTGTCTGGCACTGTTTGCACTAGGTTGCACACATGTACTTTATGTGGATTTTAGGATTTTTTTTAGTACTTATCTCTTGTCTGGCACTGTTTGCACTAGTTAAATATTCTAAATAAACTACAAACAAAAAAATATAAACATTTATTTTGTCTTCACATTCTTTCTTGTAACTCCTCTCTCAGTCACACACTTACCTGAAAGGCACATTATGTAGCTCATTATGCAGGCCTTTGTCTTCTCAGGTGTGAATCACATTAATATGCATGATAGTTGACGCCTACTCGCATATGCCCTTTACAAACAAAAAGTGTCTTAGAAAATTTAAATCAATATATTGTTTTCTGTGAGCGAGTGAACAAGATGATTTTCACATAGTTTTGAAGCAAAAACTCTAGGCTACAAGATCCAGTTCTCAAAAGTCCTGTGAACCAATGTTCTGTATGTGTTTTATGGCATTATTCAAGTGATTTATAATGTTTCATTTTTCACTAACCACGCATAAACATTGTTTTCTCAAAAACACAATCATGTACATACATGCTGCTCACATATTATTGTAGTCCAGTTTGTGCTGATTACAGTGATATTAGACTTTAGCCATTTATAGCTACATAAGCAACTGAAAAAAGATCAAATGTCAGGGTATGACAAAACTTCTCCAGGCCCTAAAAATGCCCTTAGACCCCAGAGGGTTAAAGTGTCATACAGTATGTAACGGTTAAGATTATGTAATAGGTTATTTTAGGTGTTGTTTGTTCTCTGATACAGTATAACCGTATGCACACACAAACTGCACTCAAAGCCAGTGGCGGTTATGAGGATTTTTCTGTAACAGGGGGCATTAAGGGGCCACATGTTACATTCAGGGGCCAAGTACAGGGTACATTCAAGCAAACAAAATAAATTATTCAGTACGGTGCAAATACATTTCGGCAGTCATTCTTTTAATAAAAAATGAGCCAGTAAAGTGCTTAATGATTTTTTTCATTAATTTATACTGTGCATAAATGACAATGCATCACACACACACACAGTAAAGTACAGCACAGCAATTAATTAATCAAATACAATACAATTTACAGTGTCGATATATTTATACCTCTCAGCTTAAACATCTCATACAATACACTCTAATAAGGTAAAGTGCAGGAGAGCAAATTCAGAACAAAGAGGTATTTTAACATGTACGTATGTTACCATAACACTGTTTCCAAATACAATACAATTTACAGTGTGGATATATTTACCTAAACATTTGTTTCTTATTTTTCATCTTTTTCACATACTGTCAGAAAACAAATTGCAATTTAAGCTCTTTTTCGATCAGATAAACAATTTTGAACATGCAAAGCAGCATTAGCATACTGTAGGAGCAACAACTTGCACCTCCCAGCTTAAACATCTCTCTCTTTATCTTTCTCTCACTCCATTTCTTTCACTTGCTCATTCACACATACACACACCCATACAAACATACACCTCAAAAAAGAAGAATTCTCCAATTGCTATGCTTGGAGTTGAAACACCTGACAAATTCATGCAAATCTAATGACCTGGCCCGTCGGCATTTAACGCTTAGGACACCCAAGTGACTCAAACGGGCATAACCCATGGTTGTCCTCAAGTGGTTTTTAATAAGTGATAGAGCTAGAAGTGTTCTGGTATCTCTCATGCCAAAGCTATTCACAGTCAAAGTTTCAAGCAAAGATAATATAAAGCCAAGTTCTTCTCCCAAGTTGCATCGACACATTACTGCCACGAGTGCTGCCAATTCTTTGGGGGTGGAATTGCATCTGTGATCATTGTGAAAAATTCTCCGTTGCTCTTCTCGACGATTGATGGAACGGGGGCCAATCAGATTTGCTCAAAGCTATGATTACTACACAATGATTAATACAGTAAATGAGACTGCACGTGTGTTGATGGCAGGAAAACTTGAATCACAAGAATGGTGCTGAGAATTCTTGTCAGAATTTTAAATTAATTTAGTAAGCAAACTGTATTATTACCTCATGAAAAGTTTATTACTGAACTGTTTAACAAGATCTTTTTTCTGTAGTTCATGTATCACAGAAAAAAAAACTTCTCAACAAGCTGATTAAATACTAATCATTTATTTCATCACATCACAGTTGAGTCATACAGACGACACCACCAGAAATTTGATACGGTTACATTGTGGTAGTTAAATTCTATTATGCAGTTGATCACCTCAATGTGCAGTAAGCACTGTGCATTTCCTGTTTAGTTCCTGTGACTGATGAACGTCATATCAGGAAATTTACTGTAATTACTCTTAAACTTGGTTAAAGTCAAGAGAACCAGCCACAGCACTCAGTCCAGGGATATAGAGCTAAAAGATTTTTGCTCCTGACATCTGAAGGAACAGAGTATCAAGAACAAGAACAGTGAACTTTCTTCACTGGTGAAGTTCAGTTTATAAGCTCTGGCCTTTCTTGATATTTCAGCTGAATCTAATTCCATTCTAAGCTTTTGAGTAACTTCAAAGGTGTAGTGAAGCTTTGATGAGTACTTCATATTTAAGGCAGAAAAAAACCCAAGGGTCACAATCTCCAGATCAGAGTCACAATACTTTTATAACTCACTGTGTAACAGAAGAGTGTCAGCTAGAATCAAAGTATAGGTGTACAAGACAGTAGTGAGAGCAGTTCTGCTGTATGGGTTAGAGACTGTAGCAGGTGCAAGAGTAGAGGATGCTGTGGATAGTGTTAGGTGGAAACAGTTGATTTGTTGTGGTGACCCCTAAAGGGAAAAGCCCAATGTAGAAGAAGAAGTGTAACAGACCACAAAGAATGATATGGTTGGTGCATCACACAGCAGATTATCCAATCAGGAGACAGATAAAAGCACTTATTTCTATTTTATTTCAGCTGTTAAACATGTTAAACCTAGACCATAATTATGATTTGATGCACACAAGGACACGTAATCTTGCCTTCTATAAATAAGTGTTAGCAAACAATTAGTATTTTTTTATTTTTGTCAGGGTCACATATTGCACATCAAATTATATTTTTAGAAACATAAAACTGAGTAAACTGACAGTTTTACAGTAAACCAGGTGTAACAGTGATTAGACACGTACATGATTAGCTCTGGACTTTTAGTTACAATGTGTTTTCTACCTGTAGAATGTAGCTAATAATTTCATTTACACAACAGCACAGTGAGGGTCATATTGTATTTAAGGATTAATAGGAAACATTACAGGCTTTTTAAATTATAGTTTATTAATATACTCTCTCTCCAAAATAAAATGTTTAACTTAAAAATTGTATTATGTTTTTATGTCTACAGGCTCCTTCATCCCCCAGTCTGAGGTACTGAACAGTGCTGCACCTAAACAGATTCAAGCACACTCACACACACACACACACACACACACACACACACACACACACAAATAACACAACATTTTTGCTTAATTTTGCAATAAATTATAATATATTAACTACATCTAATTAAATTTTTTTCTACTACTAATTCTACTTCTAATAACAGCATTAATAATAATAATCTTTTACTTTCCCAGTCTGCTGTTCCTGCAGCAGCTCGGAAGCCGCTGACAATCTACATGCTGGAGTCAGCTGATCTGGACGAACAGATCAGAATGCTGTGCGAGTCTCACAGTTATATACAAACTTACACACAAATACAGCTCAAATACACTTCCTTAAATACAACAGTGTATACAGTCTACTTTACACTCCTCTTTCTTTTGGAATATGGAGCCAAACCAAACAAAAGACAAAGCAACATCTCTCCAGCTCTCTCTCTCTCTCTCTCTCTCTCTCTCTCTCGGTAGATGACTACATTTTTCCCCTAGTGGAGAAAATCCACCCGACTGGGGCCAAACATTTAACCAGGTTGGTTATCGAAGGAGAGAACAACTACGACCTGCTTAACTTGATTGCGGAGCCCAACCATCTGTGTGCCCATGTACACGCACACACACACACACAAACACACACATAGAGGGGGTTACTCTTTCTTTTTTTTTTGTATGTTTTAGGAAATTGTCTAGATGTTTAGCTATACTTTGGCAATGCTTTGTCAGATTCATGCAGTTGACATCAGTTAGCTTTACTTGTGTGGAAACAAAGCCACACCCACTAAAGACTTATTTGCAGATACTCACATTCATGTATATCACTTGTTTATTCAATCATATCTTGTGCTCTCACCAAAACCAAGACAGCCAATGTTCCAAGTCAGTTCCAGTCCCGAGCACAGATAAAATTGGAGGGTTGAGTCAGGAAGGGCATCAGACATAAAACCTGTGCCAAATCAAAACATGTGGATCAGACATTCCGCTGTGGCGACCCCGAACAGGGAGCAGCCGAAGGACAACAACTTGCTTATTCAATCATCATACACAAATCAGATAGATGAAACACTGTAATTTACCGTCATATTCATATATATTTTTGCAGGTCAAGCAGATTGCTGCTGTGCTTCGGGTGAGGGAAGCTGGCCAGGATGTGATAAGTACTCTGATGCACACGATAATTCTTAGACAAATGCTACACAATTTTATTCTACAGTCATTACACACACTTTGCAATGATTGAATTTCTTCAATCTGCTCAGTAGAAATCTGCTGAATAGAACACATGCGGAATGACAATAATTTTGGGATATCATAATTATTAAGACCAGAGCAATAATATTATAATATTGTTATAATATAATAAACTGTAGTTTTGGTAATTTGGTAATTATCATTTTATATATAAAAGAAATATAATAATCAGTGCATGTCTTTTCTTTTTTCAGCATTTTCCTTCACTCAAGGAAGAAGAAAAGGAGGAGAAAGAAGAACATCCAATATTTTCAATAAACTGTATATATTATTGTATATATTGTTCATCATTTTATGTTAATTTGTATGTAATGGTTTAACATTAAAAACTCTGAATTAAAATATTAATAACTGTTTATTTAATAATATTAATAATTATGTAAGGGATAATTCAGAGAATTTCTACACTTTTTTCCTGAATAATGTTAAACTCCAAGTAATGCAGTGTTGAGAAAAATCTGAGAGAAGGAGAGTGTGTGATAAAGTGTAAAAATATAATAACTCAATCTAAATACCTGAATCTAACTGTATTAAAATCAGACTTTATAGCACATAATCAATTAAGCCTAAGTGCCTTAGCTGTAGTAGATAAGCTAATCAAAATAAAATAATCACTCAGAGAAAAGGAGAGTAGGTGGAAGACGAGGAGGCATAAGGGGAAACTGCCGAAAATGGTGAAGATGCCAGGAGTGCTTGGAAGCTTGGGATGACGTAGAACTACTTTATATAGAAGCAATAAGATGAGAAGGCTGAGGACAAATAATCCACGGAGACTGTTGTTAAAATCCACACACAAGAGTTCTCTTGGAGTCCAGAGAGGAATGTGCAGGTTTCAGGAAGTGTTAGGTGTTAAGTAGAAGTAATTTTTTTTTTAAATAAACTCAAAAACAAGGTCGTTTGAAGTTTAGGTTGTAAAAGTGCTGTATGAAGCTGACTTGCTCTAAAAAGTCACTTTAGGTTGACCAGAAGCTCTGGATTAGCTCTTTTGAGGTTTGTGTTGTAAAAGTGCTGTATGAAGCTGATTTGCTCCAATGAGACCATATAGTCTGGGCACACCTTTCGGAAGACGTACAGGTCTAGCTGACGAACAAATCTAAAGAAATTTGTCGTTCTGAAGTACTTGTTCATCTGCTTGTTGGCTGTAGACAGCACTTCAGCTTTGAAGGCCTCCAGACAAATCAGTATTCCTTCCCCAGTATCATCCCAGCAGATTGAACAAATCTGATTATCAGTCACCAAATGCCACAAGTTGATGGAAAAGTTTCTGCAGTTGATCCAGACTTCCATCCCAGCTAAATGATCTGTAACCAACAGATAGAAGTTCAGTGTTATAGAACTATAGATTTTTATCCAGCTAGACAATTAATAACTAGATTGTGACAGTTGATCTCTAGAGCTAACTAGATAGCAGGGCGGCTAACTAACATTCATCCATCTTCATGAACAAATGATTTGTTAAATAAATAAATAAATAAATATTAAGAACTCAAAAAATATCCATCAACAGCTCTCCTGAGTTTTCTGGCTTCCTGAGTGGAAAATAAACAAAAAAGAAACACGATGGGATTATTTCTGATATCATATACAAATACCTGATATCTCGGCCCCTTCTCTAGAATCCTCGTTTCCACTCACGATCAGAAGCGTTTTAACTCTTAAGCTCTCGCGGTTGTCGGGAATTTAAATTTAATGGACTTGGTGTGTCAATGATGTTATTTGTGAAAAAGCTACGTTTTGCCTTCTGGGTGGTAGTTCGAGTTGAGTGGCACGATTGATAAACTGTCCAATCCACGGTGGGTTTGTACAAGATGCCAGCCAATCGTCTGTAAAAGGGGGCGGGATCTATTTGGAGCACGTACTGTAGCTCTGGACGGTAGCCTAACGGTCAGCGTGTTCGTCTACGAGTTCTGGCCCATAGATACTCGGGTTGGAAAATCGTGCGCGACTCTGAAAGAGGCTGTTATTATATCCGCTCAGCAGCTGTTGTTGAAAGTAAAGCAAGAGCAATTGACAGGTTTTGTAAAAGTTTAACACCTTCGAAGGTCTCTCGATCCCTTATAACTTCATAGCCACGTTTTGAATGGGTGAATGTTGTTTTATTTATTTGGATTGTTTTGATGGGTTTATTAATCATACATTTAATTTATTTATTTAAATTATTTTTTTATTTTATTTATAATCATATTACTAACTGAATTAATGTATTGATAAATCTGTACATTTATTCATTATTCATGTAAAAGTATCCGTATTCTAAGATTTTCGTTACGACATACATAAATTTATTTATTTATTTATTTATTTTCTTATCTATTTATTGGTGTTTTTTCTATTATTTCTTTGTTTTCATTCACACATTTATTTCAAACATTTATTTATTTACATGTTAATAAAATTGCATATTTTTGCATGTTTTCCTCTTTCCCCTATTCATTTATCTACAGTATATGTTTGTTTGTTTTTTCTTTGTTTGCAGTTGATATGGAAAATAGTAGTAAGTCATTGCTTCTTCCTGTCTGTGGCTCATGAAAGAGCAATGTTTTACATCTAAACTTTAGGCTTTTCTTAAATTCTAAGGCATCATGCCAGAAATACCCCAAAGTGCCATATCATTAAAGGAATAATGATATTAAACGTTAATAATTTTTTGTCTAGTTATTGTTTTTTTTTTGTGATTGAGATTCCAGCATGTTCTCCCCGTGCCTCGGGGGTTTCCTCCGGGTACTCCGGTTTCCTCCTCCTGGTCCAAAGACATGCATGGTAGGTTTATTTGCTTCTCTGGAAAATTGTCCGTAGTGTGTGGGTGCGTGAGTGAATGAGAGTGTGTGTGTGTGCCCTGCGATGGGTTGGCACTCCGTCCAGGGTGTATCCTGCCTTGATACCCGATGACGCCTGAGATGCCGATGACGGCACAGGCTCCCCGTGACCCGAGGTAGTTCGAATAAAAGCGGTAGAAAATGAGTGTGTGAGTGAGATTTGACACGTGTTTCTTTGCAGGTTTACTTTGGTCTTGAGTCATAAATAATAAGACTGTCCACTAAATCTGCAGAACTACTATAAGACATTTTCACTATAATTATCTTTGACATTATTACAGTCAGTAATAATGGTCTCTTCTACAGGTCATTAAAATGAAGAGGAGGCTAAATTCAACCTTTAAGATTATCCCTAATGTTAGCTCGCTGTTGTAACAACGCCACCTGCAGTTCTCCTTTCAAGCCACCAGAGGGAACCCTCACAGAATTTTTGAAGATTATTGATTAAAGAATAGGAGTTTTGATCTTTGATGTGTTCTGGATTTTCGTGTTTTTGGATATCATTATTCTACCTCAGTCTATTGGATTTATTAGCTGTTTTTTAGATTGTGTTTTTTGATGTTATGGATTTGTTTGTTGTCTTTTCTTCATTAAAATCTCATCACATATAATCTAATCATTCTCTCTCTGTGAATCTTTCACAGCTGTTAGTTCACTAGAACTTAGTTATTTATACAACACTGGTTCAGTCACATTACACATTAACATTACAGTTATTAATAAAAGCATATCATTTTCCATCTCACTTTCATTTTCTAACAATCTTCAAAGGTAAAGCACAGTTAACTTTTAATGCTAACTACACTAAAATCAATGATTAGCTAATATTAGCTAGTTACCATGAGGGGACAATTTAACTAGCTGAGATGATAACAGTGACTAGCCAGAGCAGGTTAATGTTGGTCTATTAAGCAACTTTATAAACATAACATTAACTTATATTAATTGTTCTTGAAACTTTCATGCCATTAAATTTTACTGAACAAAATCTATGATCTGACAGAGAACCACAAATTACAGTCTAAAATAAACAAAAGAAAAACCTTAATCACAGTTTAAAGTGTCATATGTAATGGAACACACAAGTTAAATAAAGTAAAAATGAGCATGTGCTGTATATTTAAATTAATTAACTGCTTAGTGTTTCAGTGAATGTACAATATTAAAGATCTTATAATGTTATATGGCCACAGAGCAAAGATTATCACACTGCTAATGTCACATTAATCTCAGAAAGTCCCTATAGTTGTCATAGAACTGTGTAATATTATTAGATCATAAATCTTAAACTGCATTATCAACTCTCAATATTTGTCTGAATTGTGGATTAGTAACAGATTGCCATGAGGAGTCAATTCTAGTCTGAGAGACTGATGTAAAAATTGGCATGACCACACCTCAGTAGGTGGAGCTAGATGTGTTGATATACAGTTTAGACAGTTTCACAGAGATACTGACATTTATATCTACTGCAAGAGACACACAGAACAATCATGTTATTCTTCTTTGTATTGATAATTGTCAAAAATATTGGTAAGTCATTTATATTATACGTAACCTTTAGGTGGATTTGTACTGTTACCTAAACATGATTAATTTCACAAACACACACTATATATATATATATATATATACACTGTAAGAATGTCCTTAAGCGAAGTAAGAAATGTTTATGTTGTTGCATTGTCTTTACAGCAGGTGCTGTTGACAGCAACATTACACCAGACCAAACCATCATATCTGCAATTGAAGGCAGCAACATCACACTGACCTGCACATATGATCAATCAGCTAGTTATCTCCAATGGTATCGACAAAATTCTCAATCAGAACCAGAGTTTTTGCTGCAGATTTTTAAATCCACAGACACTAGAAGTAAACATGAGCTTGACCCACGGCTATCCACCAAACTTCGTAAAAATGAAAAGAAAGTAGATCTGGAGATCTTTCCTGCTGCAGTATCAGACTCTGCTCTGTACTACTGTGCCATGGTGCCCACAGTGACACAAAACTCTAACAGACTGTAAAAAAGTCAAGCCTGATATTTTTTCTCAGCAGGTGGAGCTGTTTATCTGTTTCATTCAAATAGTCATATACTAGTTCCTATATTTTGATCATCTTCTTATCCAAATTGATAAAGCGTAATGTTTGAATAATTCATGAAAAACAAACTGTTTGTATTAAATGATTATTGACTTAATTCCTGGTTAAGGTTCATGCTGTTAATTCCCCTGATGTAACAAAGATGTAACACAGTAACACAATGTGTAGACAGTTAAATGTGCACACAGTTTACTGATGACATTTGACAGGTTTCACTATGAAACAATGTGTGTATAAAACACTGTCAGATGTTAGCACTGGACTTTCCCTGGTTCTGCAAGAAAAAAATTTACTTTAAGGTCAGAATTAATGTGTAAATGAATAAATATATGAGGTGCTATTTTAGTAGCACTAAGTGTCAGTAGGTAACATAACTCTGAAAACAGTCCAAATATCAGCATTTCTATATGGGAAGGGAACTATTGTAGCGTCTGGTACACGTCATTTTAGATTTCATGTCCCAGGCACCCCGAACTTCAACATCTACTGTTCAATTAACCGATGACCACTCAGTTTTACGATTTTATTGAGGGATACACTCCACAGCGTCACACACCCACACCTGGCTACACAATGTCTGGAGCCTCCACAAAGACCAGATAACCCCATGCGGCTTATTAGGGGCCCGCAAACAGAACACACACACACACACACACACCACAATGAGACATTCCTTTTACTAATAAAACCCGAAGATAAGGTACTCTAAGGTTCTCATTCTTATAACCCTTTTTGTAATGTGGTCTTCTTTTAAGGCTTGCCTGACTTAAAATTATTTGCTCCTTAATTTCCTGACAAGGGTGTATTTTATTCATGTGTCAGAAAACATTGTATTTTAAAATCAGTTATACTCTAATTACTGATCATGGCATGTTAATGTATACCTGTTCTAATGCTGTATGCCCCTTTAAGGTCTAATGTCGGAATGTATACGAAGCTATCATTTTCTTTTTACTTTCCTAATGAAAGTGCATCTTGTTCCATGTTTCATTTTTGTTTCTTTGCCTTTATAAGAACACAATAGCATATTAACATCAGTTACCCTTCGATTACGGATCTATGTATGTAATGTACCGCTGCCTTCATACCATCATTACCCTTCATGTTTAGTATCCAAATGACCACAAAATTATCGGTTACTCTTTTTCAAACTATGGTGTATTTTATTTGAGCACGAAAGGCGCCATACCGTCTTAATACACACTGGATCAAACTTCAAAGTCATCTAAAAGTTTGATAGCTAAACCACGCCCACAGACACCTGAAACAAGGAGGTTTTTCCCTCCAAAACTTTGACCGAAGTATTGGTCATCTCCCCAAAGATGGGTGGAGTTCATGACCTTTAAATTGTCACAAACACCACTAATCCGTGGTCAGACTTCTGGAACAGCTTCAAGACGACTCCATCTTCCTTCAAAGAAGTTCCAGCAAGCTTCACTTCCAAGAACGACAACTGCTCTGATCTTCAGGAGAACTTGGAAGAACGTCTAACCCCACCCTAACTGACTTTTCAGAGATTTCTCTGTTGCATCCGGACTCTTGTTCAGTAAGCCAATGCAAGTAACCGTTTCCTTTACCAATCAATTTAGATGCGTGATTTTAACTAGGAATCTTTCATTGAATCTTAAGGTGAATTTAAGTTTCTGTGACGATTTCCCAGTTAGGGTGTGATTAATTTTGAAGTTTAAGCTTGCCATTCCTTTCCTTCCTTTCTCTAATTTCTTCTTTCCAGTCTCTTCCTCCCTTTCCCCAATTTTAATTTCTTTTGTTTTATTTTATTTTAATCTTCGTTTTCCCTATTTCTTTTGTTTGTTTGTGTAGTTAGTTTATGTTGTGTTTCTCATTCATTAAATGTCATATTTTTGTGCCAAATAAGTGATTGTCTCTGAGTATCGCTCACAAATTAAGGTACCTGCAATATCTGGTCTGAACTACATACTCTATTGAGTTAATTTAATTTAAATTACGGTATACAGTAAAAGGAAAGCGAATCTTTCTTGGCCGGGAAGATACTGCCTTCATAGAATTAATAAAGGTACATGGCCTGTTCGCCGGACGAACAGACCTAATAAGCGTAACTTTAATTAGTTTTTAGTGAATTATCACAAGTACTTAGCTATATAGCATCTAGTAGCAAAGTTCTTCATCCACATAGTCATCATCTATGTTTACAGTCTTTTGTTACAGTGTTCTTTCTCATAGGTCTGTTTGTGTTGTGTATTAGTTCAGATCAGAATACAGCCAATAGTTGATGGAGCAAGCTAACATATAACATGATAGCAAGCTCGGTAAATCACCTGTCAGGAAATGGTGGGATAAAAGCAGACCCAAACACAGGGATAACAAGTTTAAAAAAACAAAACAATTTATTAACAAAAGAACCAGACAAGGAACATAAATTCAGGAGCACAAGAACCAACAAAACATGATACCTAAACTGACACACAAAAGACGAGGATAAATAGACATAATAATGAGTCCATTACGAACAGGTGAGTATTAACGAGGCATGTGACACAAAACACACTGCCCCCTAATGTTACGGCAGAGAATGTCCAAGCAAAAGTCCTGACACCTTCAGTTTCAACAGTATAAGTGAGGTAACAGGTAGCTAGTTAGATTAGGGTGTAATGTTCACATGTCTGAAACTCACCTATGTGCAAAATGTGTAAATGTATTAGTAGAGAAGATTAATGTAGAGTATGAGATAATGTAGAGTATCTACTCTAAATGTAGAGAAGAGTAATTAGAGTAAACTCTTCTGATCAATTTTTTTTGTTTATTGTGTCTGATGATTTAATGTGTTCATATGGATATTTCCAGGTCTTCTATAAATTTTTTATAGGCCATACAGGATAAGCAAAAATTGGATTTGATGAAGTTATGTTACAGGACATATTGGTATAGTATACTTTGGTCTAGACACTTTCAGAGAACACACATCACCTCTGAGTACAGAAGCTAAAATGTATATATAGATAGATAAATAGATTTTTCTTTTTAGTCAAATATTGAAACATTTAGAGAAAAACATTAAAAACATTAACAGACAAAATTGTTCTAAAGAAAATGCTAAATATAATGTCAGCACATTTCTACTGGAAAGAAAAGAAAACAGTACTATGTCCCAATAAACAGCGCACAGCATTAGGACTCATGTCTGTGGATTGTAGGTACTGGATACTCAATTTTCCAGCTGTTAAAAAGAAATCAGACTCATCTGCATCTATAGTGTAATATATCAGTGACAGAACTTATGACTTTGCATTAAAATGAAACATTACAGAGACCATTAGTCTGAAGGTTGTCTTTTTCAGACGGCATGTTTCAGCTCCTTTCAAAGATGCTCAATAGGATTGAGGTCAAGGCTCATAGAAGACCACTTTAGAATAGTCCAATGTTTTCCTCTTAGCCATTCTTGGGTGTTTTTAGCTGTGTTTTGGGTCATTGTCCTTTTGCAAGACCCAATACCTACGACTAAGACCAAGCTTTCGGACACTGGCCAGCACATTTCTCTCTAGAATCCCTTGATAGTCTTCAGATTTCATCGTACCCTGCACAGATTCAAGACACCCTGTGCCAGATGCAGCAAAGCAGTCACAGAACATAACAGCCTCCTCCGTGTTTCACAGTAGGGACGGTGTTCTTTTCTTGATATGCTTCATTTTTCCATCTGTGAACATAGAGCTGATGTGCCTTGGCAAAAAGTTCTACTTTTGTCTCATCTGTCCATAGGACATTCTCCCAGAAGCTTTGTGGCTTGTCAACATATAGTTTGGCATATTCCAGTCTAGCTTTTTTATGATTTGTTTTCAACAATGGTGATTTGTTTACAACATTGGTCGTCTCCCATGTAGACCACTTTGGCTCAAACAACGATGGTGCAATCTGACACTGATGTTCCTTGAGCATGAAGTTCACCTTGGATCTCTTAAGAAGTCTTTCTGGGCTTTTTTGTTACCATTCGGATTATCCGTCTCTTTGATTAGTCAACAATTTTCCTCCTGCGCCCACATCCAGGGAGGTTGGCTATAGTCCCATGGATCTTAAATTTCTGAACATTATATGCAACTGTAGTCACATGAACATCTAGCTGCTTGGAGATGGTCTTATAGCCTTTACCTTTATCATGCTTGTTTATAATTTTCTTTCTAATCTCCTGAGACAACTCTTTCCTTCGCTTCCTCTGGTCCATGTTGAGTGTGGTACACACCATGTCACCAGACAACACAGTGACTACCTGGAGCCCTATATATATATATAGGCCCACTGACTGATTACAAGATTGTAGACACCTGTGATGCTAATTAATGGACACACCTTGAATTAACATGTCCCTTTGGTCACATTATTTTCAGTCTTTTCTAGGGGTACCATCATTTTTGTCTAGGCCTGTTCCATGAGTTTATTTTTTTAAATAATTCCGTTGAAGCATGGTTGAAAAGCAATGTCTGACTTTCATTGGTTAAAATTCATAGAATTTTTATTTATTACTTTTGTCAGATTAAAGTTTTTTCTGTAACCATTGTGTTTTTCTTTCATTGACCGAGGGGTACCAACAATTTTGTCCACGTGTGTACACACCACTAATTCTCACTCTATTTACAGGTCATTAACTTTCAGCAGTTTATTAATGATATTAACTAATACATGTATTATACAATTAATTTATTTATATTTTAATAATTATGTCAATGTTTTGACTATTACACAAACACTTTTTGAAAGTGTTTAGAATGTTTGATATTTGTCACTTTTTTTTTATATTCTTAACCACAACAGACAGTTCAGCTGATAAAATTAAATCCTTCCTCTTGTCCTCTTACCTGGCAGTTCCATCTACAACATCCTTTTACCAATATAACCATCTTCCTCCTCTGTACATGTCCAAACTCTCAATCTAGTCTCTCTGACCTTGTTCCCAAAACAGCCAACTTGAGCTGTCCCTCTGATGTGCTCATTCCTAATTCTGTCCATCCTCATCACTCTTAAAGAGAACCTCAATATCCTCATCTCTGCTATCTCCATCTCTAACCCATACAGCAGAGCTGCTCTCGCTACTGTCGTGTACACCTATCCTTAGAAGAGTGTCAGTATGAATCAATCACACAACACTCCTGACACTTTTCTCCCCCCACTCCAACCCACCTGTACCCACCTTTTCACCTCTTTTCCAACTCCTCATCACACTGGACAGTTGACCCAAAGTACTTAAACTCCTGCACCTTCTTGACCTCAGCCCACTGTAACCTCACTGTTCTATTTTCTATTTGTTAGATGAGGCAAGGTTGCCAACTCTCACACATTCAGCGTAAGACTCACGCAATTGACCCGATTCTCACGCAGACTCGTGCAGCAGTGAGTGAGGAAAAAAAAAATCGCGCATTACCCACAATGCAACGTGCAGAGAGACCAGACAGACAGTGTAGTGAGTTTTTTGTGACAATTGTGAGGGAAATACACAATTTATTCCCATAAACTGTGTAGTCAGCCATTCTCCCTCCCATCTGCACCATTTCAACGTTGCTGGGACACGTGGCACGTATACAGTGACGTCACACTCGGCGCTGTGATGGCTCTCTAGCCGGTGGAAAGGCAAACCGGTTCTTAGAAGGTTCGCCAGTGGAACCAACTTTGAACCAGAACTAGCACTAGCTCTGAACCAGCACCCGGTTCTTTCCGGTGGAAGAGGCATTTGAGACAATGTCTATTGTAAAAAAGCGCTATACAAATAAACTTGAATTGAATTGAAACAGTGCATTGTTTTTGTGCAACAGGGAATTCTTCAAAATGAGGAGAAATCAGCATGGAAAAGAAGACTGGGTAGACTCCAAATGGCAGCCTGGCACAATGGACCATACATTTCAGGACTATGGTTACAGCTATGGTGAGTTAATAAAAAGGAGTTGTATACTTAAAATTTATTTTCAGCTTTTTCCACAGACTGTTTCTAATAATATGTAATGCTTTTTGTGCAGATGGCCACGCAGGTTGTAGAAGACTTTCCAAAAATTACGGAAAGCATTGACATAGATCCCAGCAAGGACGGGATGTGGAACTGCGGGAGAAATATGGCACAAGACTTTCTACTAGCATCAGGTATTATAGCTTTATGTCCTGTTTATTTGTTTGACAGGCCACTTATTAAAATCATATCCCTATCTTCATTTTAATTATTGCAGTCTCAAGGGAAGAAGAGTTTTCAGTCTGTGGGCAAAAACCTGAACCAAAAAAGGACGAGATTTGGGTAATCAATGTGTCATGATTTTACTAGTGACAAAATGGGAAGTGAATTTAAAAAAAAGAACAAATCTAATGTGCGCTAAAACTAAAATTAGTGTAATCAAATTTAATTATGATCATTTGAGCTATAGTACACATCTATCTGTAGATCTGTTTGTACATGTATATCCAACCGGCTATATATGGCTACATCGGCTAAGTTTTGATTTTTGGTTTCTAATGCGATACATGCAGAAGTGATGTAACAGTATTCATGTAACACACTGAACACTATCGAAACACAAATAGTTATATCATTAGGATGTGGAACATGCAGATAAGCCTAGCAGGGACAATTTTTTTTTACTCAGAATTTGAGACATTTTGTATATTTTCTTCAAAGACACATCAACCAGTTCAATAGGTTTTTTCTTCAATGAAGAAATATTTTGTTGAGATGCTCAATTTCTACTAGCAGTGTGCTGTGAAGATTTTTCAATACATCATCCAGTTCAGTAGCTTTTCTTTGTATGGCTGAAGTGCTGTGAAACAAATTGGACTTTATGCAACAAACTACAGAAAAGGGGCCTGCACAAAATTTTTTTCATAAATCCCGGTTAGAGTACGTGCATTTCCACATCGTCTCCTCCCCAAAATCACCATATGGAACTTGTTACGTGCCAAGGCACGTATTTTGCAGGTGTGTTTTAATTGCTTGTGTAACAACAGATTGGCTGCATGAGCATGATGCATTTTACCCAATACCGGTCAGTGCAGGGCGGAGACGCAGTGTACGAACGGAAGAAGTCCGTGACCATAAAAGCGTAAATGTCGTATCAACTCGTTGTTGGTTGGTGAGTTGTTGGAAAGTTATCTGCTGTGTATTTGACCGTTGCGATTTTTGTTGTTGGTGTACTGTTCAACATACGGGGCTGGAAGAGGTAAGAAGGGGCACGCTCATACATTGTACATCACGTAGTATACTTCCGTTTCTAGAGACCTCAGGTAAGGGGCGGTGCCTCCCCCTGTATTCTAGTTAGCGAAGGTAGTATAGCATAGTTAGGATTTTGGTTTCACTTTTGTTTGTAGATGAGCGTGACTAATATAAAGCAGTGTTAGGTAAGCGGGTTTTGACTTTGTTTCTTTTCTTTGGCGCCACCTATTTTCCTGTTGTAGAAGTACAAACGAAGTATAAAAGAAAAAACTTGTGTTACTACACAAATAACATCTATTTTTTTATCTTAGTAATGTAGAGAGGCAGCTAAAACCAAATTTTTCTCAAAATCGGCTTTCCTCCACGGTGGACAAAATAAACAAGACTATGTGCAGACAACTGAGAAACAGATTCCAAGGGACCGTCTGCAAAGTGCAAAACTCGAAAAGCGAATAATTTAAAAACAGTCAATAACCTTACAGTAGTACACTGTACTGTCATCAAACTCAGAACACACATCACTGATGTCCTAATTGATGTACTAAAACACTTATTTGGGAGAAATCTCTATTTATGATTTTTCATAATATAAAAATAAATAAATTGACTATTATGGAAATTATACTCAATAGCTTTATTGTAATACACTGTACTGTCACCAAACTCAGAACACACATCACTGATTTCCTAATACATGTACTAAAACACTTATTTGGGAGAAATCTCTTTCTTGATTTTTTATGATTTTTCACTCTACTGTCATCAAACTCAGATCACACCCTCTGGAAGTTCAAGTTCAGATTTGGCTTGTCGTATTCCATCTACTCTCCATTGGTACACATCAAAGTCACACAGCATGCCAGAGATTCCGAAATGAACAAACAAACATTTCCTATTAAATATCTCTAACAATGACAACAACTGACAGGAATTACAAACACGTTTCCACACCTCATAGAGGCATACAAAAGACAAATGAATTGGGACTGTCAACCAATTAAAACAATTATATTAAGTACCAAAAAAAATTGTTTTTTTAGACAGCATTGTTGGTCACTTTAGTACTGTATTATGTCTATGTGTTTGTGTTTGTGTTTGTAATCCTTGATATCATACTTAAAAATGTTGGTTTTAACCTTTAATGTCTCTATTGCTTCTGTATACAAAATACAATTGTTGTTCTGTTTTTTTTTTTTGTTGTTAATTTCCACACATTGTATCAAGTCACCTTTAATGATTATGATGGAGCCATTGGATTTGTCAATATAGCAAATGTACACTGGACGTTTGTGGTGAGTATATAGCCAATTGTGTAATATTCTATGCTAACATTCTATGCTCTCTGAATTTTTTTTAATCATCATTATTATTACTATCAGAATTTTTGCATGGCATGCGCATTTAAAGGACATCAGTCTATATAAAAATATAAATTTTTTCTTAATCAACTCAACTGTGACTTTACAGTTTTATAGAAAAATGTTGATTTATATTTGTTAACACTACTGAAAAGGTATAAATGATATGTAATTTTTTCCCCGACCAGTATCTTCATGCCCTTTCGAGCCAAATTTTTGTGGTTGACCCCATGCAAGGGTCAAACGAATTGGAGGACTCAGAAAAGGCCTGCTACAAATTTGGGTAATAAAAGATAGATTATGGAAAATAGGTGAAATATATTAATGAGGCAAAATAAATGATAAATCACTATCATTTTATATTTTAGAGAGTATTTCAAGATGCGTAGAAACCGACTTGGAAAGGAGGACTGGGTGGACATCAGATGGAAGCCTGGAAAGATTGTCCACACCTTTCAAAAAGATACCACCAACTGTGGAGTCTTTGTAATGGAGGTAATTCTAAGAAACATTAAAATAGATGTGACAACATGCATTGTATTTTCACTGTATAAGAGACAGTACATGTGTTATGCTATCCGTACAGATGGCCAAGAGGACAGTGAAAGACTTCCCAAACATTCCACAAATGTTTGAAATTGACCCATCACAAGAATCACTTAATAAGCAAAGAAGAGACATGGCTGAAGTCATTCTAAAAGGATCAGGTATTATTGTATTTGAAATTTCTGTATTCTTTTTGCAAACTTAACAGGTTGTGTATGAGCATCTGTGTATACTGTATATTGTATATACTTGATATACAGTGAAACCCAAATTTATTTGGACACCTTATAAATTTTTTTCATTATTACAGTCTAGTCACCATAGTTAAAAAAATAAAATAAATAAATATGACAATGTCAGACTAAATTATGTCAGATAACACTAAAGCAAAACATGCTCAGGTTCATGTTTTTTGTTTGTTTTTCAAGTTCCAAACACAGATTTCTGCTCCTTTTGTGGAAACAAGGACCTACCAAAAGCTGTGGCTGCTGTTTGGGTGAGATTTATACTTCAGTTGTTTAAAACTGTACAGTAAACATTGTAGTGGATAATCTGAAGGTTGAGGTAATCTATAGATAAATTTAAAGTTATTAAATATTTCAATACATTTATGCATTACAGGAATTTTAAAGCAAATATTTTATAGATATATTATAGATTCAGTGTGGAACATGCACAAAATGGTTCCACATAAACTGCCTTGGGATGACAGACGAAGAAATACCGAGCAGACATATCCCTTGGTATTGTGCATTGAGCTAAACCAAGTACAGAGATCCTAGCATTTAATGATATCTGTAATAGCTCTTAAATAAGCAGCAGGATTACATGTTTTAAGTGTACATAAAAGTGAAATGTATATTGTTGTATACATGTTCATAATGCAAACAATAAAAATCAAAAAGCAAGGTTTCTCAAAATATTTACAGTAAAGTTATTGAGTATCATTTCTATAATAGTCAATTTATTTATTTTTATATTATGAAAAATCATAAAAAATCAAGAAAGATTTCTCCCAAATAAGTGTTTTACTACATCAATTAGGACATCAGTGATGTGTGTTCTGAGTTTGATGACAGTACAGTGTATTACAGTAAAGCTATTGACTTTTTTGTATTCGCTTTTCGGGTTTTGCACGTTGCAGACGGTCCCTTGGAATCTGTCTCTTCGGTGTTCCCACATAGAGAATTATGTATTTTGTCCAACGCGGAGGAAAGCTGATATTGAGGAAGATTAGGTCGTAGCTGCATTCTAGCTGCCTCTCTACAATACTAAGATATAAAAGAGGTGTTATTCGTGTAGTAACACCCTTTAGCTCAGGAGCTATTGACTCGGGAAAATCGAATCGGGGAATATGGGGCCAACTTTACTTAAGTCATATTATTTCCATGCGTATTCCCATTCACGACACCATGTTTACCTCTGTCAAAAGTACAAGACATTAAGGAAAAAGGAGATATGGCTTATACATGTAATTTGTGCCATACATTAATTTTTATTACTAACAATCATCTAATAGATCTTTGTTGTTTCAGATGAAGTAACTAAATATCCATAAAAAGTAACAGTTTAAAATAGTTATCAGAAATATTTTAGAACAGAGTTGATATACTTTTACACATGCCAAATAGTATTTAAATTGTTTAAACATCATATTTTTGCTATTAGTGGAAACAGAAAGGCCTGCATTTATTGCAGTGTATATAGACAATTGTCTGACTAGGCAAGTCACTGACAAAGCATTGATCGTTATTGCAGCATTGATCATTAGTGTCCCTACAAAAATATTCTTGTAACATGACATCTGCAGTTTAGTTTAAATATTAATTATTGTGCACCTATAGCACTCATACATACTCACATATATACATACACATACATTTTATATACACACTTATAATTCAGCACACACCCGTGTACTGAACTACTGTATAAGTTTATTGTACTGAGAAATATGTTTCATATATTGGAATCATATGTCTATCATATTTGAATAAAAAATTGTGTGCAATTGTTTTATTCTAAAATTGACTTGTCAGGCTGCTTGACCAACAAAAAAGAACTGACTACGACACTTTGCTGCAAGGAGTGGAGCTTCCCCAGCAGATCAGTGTGGCAAAGCCTTCACTGCCAAAGGGCTCCCAACCACACCCATGGAACATGGACATACTTTTATTGAGTTCCAGGATCTTGCAAATTGAGGGTGAGGCAGTAATTCGCCACCACAAACATGCAAGGACTGAGGTATCATATGCAGATGTAGCTGCACCTGCACCAGCCTGGCTCATGTGGCATGTGAATTGTGGTCTGGAGTAAAGCATGATACTGTGTGGACTAACTGACCTGGATTATTAAATCAGGAGACTCAACACCCATCACCAGAGCCTTCATCTCAGGGATGGTCATCTGCTCCACTTGGTTCCCATCAAAAAAATCCCATCAGCCCCAACAGCACAGTCTCTGGGTTATACATCATTTTTGCCAGTCTTCAATCAGCTCCAGTCCCGCAGTCCCAGAACCAACAACGCACATAGAGACTGCAAAAAGCAGAGCTTGAAGACCAAGAGCTTGTGGCAAGAGGGAAGCCACCAAAAAAAGTGTCTGTGTAAAGAAGGCTACCACATAATTTACTGGCCATAATCAGACTAAAGGTAAATGGTACTGTCCAGCATTGGGAAGACCATTGAACAGTGGAAAGACTTTGTAAATTCAAGGAACATTTATTTTTTCTAGCAATTGATTATAACATTTTTTGTTATAACCTTTGTAATAAGTGTTCTAGTATTTATATAAATAGTAATAATAATAATAATAATAATAATAATAATAATAATAATAATAATAATAATGAATAAATTAGTAATAGTTGAATAAAATTATATATATTTTAAAATAATTCATGCTTGTGTGTTAGTGAATAAAATGTGTTTGGAGAAATAAGCATTGTGTTTTAAGTTCACTTTTATGGAAGTTTACAAAGAATTTAATTTCTATGTAAAGCATTTTGAATGACCAGTGTATGAAATGTGCTATACAAATAAACTTGCCTTATATTAAATAAATTTAATATTTATTAATTTGTTTTAATATATTAATTTATTGATTTTTGAAAAATAAATGTGAAAGAGTGAGTATTGTAGAAAACCTTCCCCTGTCCTGCACGACAAAATCCCCTTCCTCTTCCTCTCTTTAGTTTATAAATTACCTCTCAGAGCGCTACACGCACTGATACGTATTACCGCGCTGACTTTGGCACAGACTATGGCCGAGCGCCGAAACTCGGCATCTTAAATAGCGGCATGCACAGGTGTCGCGAGTTGCGCTAATTGCAGCTACGTGACTGAGAGCCTATAAAAGAGGCGTGTTGGTGGCTGCGAGTTTGCCTGACAGACACTCGTGACGTTAAGTGCAGCTTATCTATAAACATGCATTTGCATTGTATATGATCAGATAAAGTTTGTTAACTAAATGAGATTTTTCATTTCAGTTAAAACTTTCACAAAGCTTCTGCAGTAGGTTACAGACTGTAATATCATGAATACAGTAGGTTGTAGCTTCACAATGAAATAATATATTTTTTTTAAATTTTGCTTAATATTCATTATTAATAGCTTTTTTCCTTTTTATATTATTAATGAAAAAAAATTCTTAATCTACTATTAAATATTTTTATCAAATATTTAAAAAAAACTCAATAGCTTTATTTTTTACATTTTGTTTAATAATTCATTATTAACTTTATTATTTTTCCTTTTTTTATATTTTATTTACGCTTGTTGACGATGATTATGAATATTGGCCAATTGGGGTCCCTTAACATGCTCGAAAACTCTTGAAATTTGGCACACACGTCAGAATCGTGCGACACTAGGCTCGAGCAAAGGCTGGAATACGGGCGTGGCACATGTACGAGAGTTGGTATGTATATAGATCTCCTCGACCCGAGCAAATTTCACAATCAAACCTATTAGCTCCGCCCAACAGGAAGTCGGTCATTTTGGATGGTTTGAAAAGTGCCTGTGGTGAACTTTTAAATACTCCTCCTAGGGAATTCATGCGATTGACATCAAACATGGTGAACATGATGCCGAGACATTGCACTTGCTTAATTGCGAGGGGATTTTTGATATCTCAAACGGTGCTGCCATGGCGAGGTGACTAATTTATGGCGAATTCAGAGAAACAGGAAGTGTCTTCTATCTAAGCCAAAAAATGTCTTATTGTGATGACCCGCGGTGTGTATGTTTGGCCAAGGATTCCGATCGCATTGATGTGCTTATTGTGAGTCCCGAGTATAGCGCCACCAACAGGCCCCAGGAAGTGTCAGTCACAAAGGTGGATTTTTTCACAGATGCATGCAAATACTCCTCCTAAAGGACTCATGCGATTGACTCCAACAGTGGTGAACATGATGCAGAGACATTGTAGATGCTACATTTTTTGATTTTTGATATCTTGAACGCTGTTCCCATGGCAACGCATCAAACTTTACTTTCACTTTCAAGCATATTAATGCCTTACTTTTAAATACTCCTCTTGGAGAATTCATGCGATTGGCACAAAATGTGGTCAACATGATGTCGAGACATTGGAGATGAAGGGTTTTATGATATCTTGAAAGCTCTTCCGATGGCAAAGTGTCAAACTTTACTTTTATTTTCAGGTATATTTAGGGTTCTTGGCATGCTTAGAATAACACAAACACATGAATGACAACACACATCAGCGTTGTCGGACATTAAGCGTGGGCTAAAGCAATTAGTTTTACATACAATCCTGAAACTTGGTAAATACATTGCTCTCAACACAAACAGCTTTCAAATTTACAGTCATTAGCTCTGCCCAACAGGAAGTCGGCCATTTTGGATTTTATGCTGATTTTTGGACATTTGAATGCCCTGAACTTTTAAATACTCCTCCTAGGGGATTCATGCAATTGACACCAAATGTGGTGAACATGTCGAGACATTGGAGATTTTTGAAATCGTGAACGCTGTTGCCATGGCGACATGACAAATTTATGGCGAAATCAGAGAACTAAGAAGCGTCTTGTATCTAAGGCCCAAAAATGACTTATTGTGATTACGTGGGATGTATGTTCGGCCAAGGATTCCGATCGCGTTGATGTGCCCGTTGTGATTCCCAGGCATAGTGCCACCAACAGATGCCAGAAAGTGTGACAGTTATATGCGGCAAACTTTTAAATACTCCTCCTATGGGATTCATTGTCACCAGACCTAGTGAACATGATGCTGAGACATTGGAGATGTTAAATTGCGAACAAATTTTTGATATCTCAAACACTGTTCCCATGGCAAAGTGTCAAACTTTACTTTTATTTTCAGGCATATTTAAGGCTAACACTTGCATGCGGTCGACTTTTAAATACTCCTTCTATGGGATTCATATGCTTGTCACCAGACTTTGTGAAAGTTATGCCAAGACATTGAACTTGTACAACTGTAAACAGATTTTTGATATCTCTAATGCTGTTGCCATGGCATCACGTCAAAGTTTACTTTTATTTCAGGCATATTTAAGGCTCTTGGCATGCTTAGATTACCTTGAAATTTGGCGCACACCACATTTGTCGGCTGTTAAGTGTGAAAGTTTTTCTGAAGACTGGGGCACAATTTATTGGCTCAGATCAAATGAGAGAATCAAACAAGAACCAGCACAAAAATAAGAACAGTGCTTAATCATGTCAATAACAAAATACAATAGTGTCTGATTTTAAGCGATAGCAAACTGGGTCTCATTCATTAAGCATGTGTACACAAACTTGTGAGATGTGCATACAGATGTTTTCACAAACAAATAGTGATTCAATAAACTAAAACCACTAGTACATAAATCACATAGGCTATAATGTTTATAATAATGTTGATACATAAAATTTGTATGATTATATTTTATTATAATATAATATTTTCTGTATTATACATGATTTTTATTATATTATACATTATTTTAGCCTACTTTACTTTTACCTACATTATACTTTCCAGATGAGTCAAATAGACCCCAGGTCTGCACAAGGGTTATATAAATATGATATGCACTATGGCAATGACAAACAGCACACAATTTTTTTTTTATATATATAAATTAAACAGACTATTTTGTATAGATAGTCCTTGAAGGTTTCCGTCACAGACAGAGGTTTGGCCTGGCTTGGATCTGAGCTACTCTTAGTGAACAAATGCAAATGAGCCAGGCCTCACAGGTGATGGGGCCGTTTGCGCAACAAAAGCAGGGCTGAAGAACTGTGAAAATCTCAACAGGGGGGGGATCACACCTTGGGACCTGCACGAGAAAATAAAAAATCCAGTATTTCTAGTGTTACAGTGAAACTGAAAAGGCGTCTGTGCTATCAGGGTCACTATCAATTTCAAACTGTAAATATGAACAATGTCTTGTCTGCGTTAAGAAAACTAAAGGAAATCCATTCAGAATATAAAGATATTGTAATTAATGCTGCACTCTCAGCAGATGAAATGTTTAACGAGCATTCAGGGTCTAATGTCAGTAATGTACCTGATGAGCCAATAGAGACGGACAGTAGCAACCAAAATGAGAACGCAGAGCATAATGATTCAAGTGATGAGACTGAAACTACTGCTCAACCGCGCTCTGGTTTTGCCTTGGACACATGTCTTCAGCCCCTAGATCTTGGTCAGCAATTGTTGTCTTACGATGACGGAATATTTTGCATAGCCCCAGCAGAAAGAAATAGGCCTGAGAGCATTTTTAAAATTCTTAAAATGGAGTCTATGGCATTTCCTGTGCAATTTCCTGATGGTAAAAACACCTTTGATGAGCCTGACAGATGTCCTGGTGTCTCCCCCAGCAGGTACTTTAATTCAAGGCTGTTCTCTGTTGATAATCGGTGTGCATGCGATACAAACTACATCTTCTTTGCACAGTTTGTGACTGAAATGCACCAAGCAACATATAGCATGTCTATTCAGTTGAGGAAAGTAAAACCCATGACACGTGATGGTCGCAAAATAAATTGTTCACTGCTGAAGGACAAGCATGAGTTACAAATGCTTGTGCAAAATAAGGAGGCAACAAGGTTCATGCAACCGCTAAGAGGTACACCAGCTTACTGGGAGAGAACCCTCCATGATTTATTTGCTATGCTGAGACAATTGGGCACTCCCACATTTTTCTGTACATTTAGTGCTGCAGAGATGAGATGGCCTGAAGTGATAACAGCTATTAAAACGCAACAAGGTAAAACTGTAAACTTCTCCGAATTAGACTGGCCAGAAAAATGTGAAATCCTAAGCAACCCAGTCACAGCCATGCGGATGTTTGAAAAACTTGTTGAAGCCTTATTGAGAGACCTAGTCATGTCACCTGCTCAACCCATTGGTGAGGTTATTGACTTTTTTACAGAGTAGAGTTCCAACAACGTGGTTCTCTACACATTCATTGCTTATTTTGGGTGAAAGATGCTCCAGAGTTTGAAGTCGATGAAGATCAGGTTGTATGTGATTTCATTGATAAATATATCTCATGCAAATTCCCAGACCTAAACACAGACCCAGAACTGCGTAGAACTGTAACTGAAGTACAGATGCACAGCCGAAACCATTCCAAATCCTGTAGAAAAAACAATAAACATTGCAGATTTGGATTTCCTAAGCCACCCATGGACAAGACGATAATAACCCGCCCTAGGCCTCCTCCTGTAAATGACTCTGATGAGGACAATGATGACTCAACAGAGGAAGCAAATTTTGTAAATGTCATTTAAGCAAAATCACAGCTTCAAAAGGTGAGGGATCTACTGAATGACCCAACTCAAAGTGTTGAAACCACCACACAGCTCCTTAATAAAGTAAACATGACTTATGAAGACTATAAGAATTATGTAAAGTCTATGTCTACATCAAGTTTAATAGTCATGGAGAGACGGCCCCTAGACTGCTGGGTTAATTATTATAATTCATTGCTACTAAGAGCTTGGAACGCAAACATGGACATACAGTTCATTCTTAACCCATACAGCTGTATAATGTACATTTCTTTCGTATATTTCCAAAGCTGAACATGAGATGAGTGAACACCTGAAGAGAGTGATAAAAGGCTTTAGCGAAAATAACCTGTCTGAGCGAGAGAACATGAAGCAGGTCATGAATGCTTATTCAAAGAACAGAGAGGTCAGCGCACAAGAAGCAGTTGCTCGTACATGTAGTCTGAAATTAAAATCATCATCACGAGCTGCCGTGTTTATACCCACTGATGACAATGCTGTGAAGATGAGCTTACCATTGAAGTACTTACAGACCATGGACCCTGAAGTAGAGAATGTCTGGATGACCGGAGTGACTGACAAGTACAAGGCCAGGCCAAAAAGACCTGAATTTGAGATCATGTGCATGGCCGAATTTGCAAGTGAATACCGCATTGTTTATACAGGACAGAAAAGAAGTAAAAATGTTTTGCCTCTCCAAAAAAATATGGGATACATACAGAAAAGAACAAGGGGAAAACCTGCTGTTATTCGATTCGCCCGTTTCTCACAGCAAAAAAACCCAGAAAAGTACTATGGAACACTCTTAAAACTTTACCTGCCATATCGCAGAGATACACAATTGAAGTCCTCCAGATTCCAAACTTATGAATCATTCTATTCATGTGCTTCAGTAACACTACCTGACAGTGATGAACTGCAGCATGTGTGTGTAATTGCAAACGAAAACCGTAAAAAATATGAAAAGCATAACGAGGCCATAGAAAATGCAATCAAGGATTTTGAGCAGAATGGCCCAATTGAGGATGCAGGGGCTACACTGGCACCAGCAAATGAACTGATCCGATTGGAGAGCATTTTGGAACGTGAACCAAATTATCCTGATAATGTGAATGAACAAGATGACGTTCCTGATTACACAGTTTCTACCTCTGTTTGTTACACAGCTATACCAATAAAGGAAGCATACCAGATGAATCCTGAACAGATTCGAAAAATGTACCAAAGCCTGAATCAAACACAAGCGTCCATATTTTATGCGGTGCGAGACTGGTGCAAAAGATGTGTTTCTGGTGAAAACCCACAACAGTTTCTATATTTCCTGAATGGAGGAGCTGGAGTTGGTAAGTCACATATTATTAAATCTATTTACGCAGAGGCATTCAAAATATCGCGTAGACATCCATGCATAAGAGAGGATACGGATATTTCCAAGCCTACTGTACTTCTAACAGCATTCACTGGAACAGCTGCCTTTAATATCTCAGGCAAAACATTGCACTGTCTTCTGAAACTCCCAAGAAGCTTAAAGCCTCCTTATCAAGGCCTGGGAAACTGCTTGGATGAAATCAGGGCAGACATTTCTAATGCATACATTTTAATCATTGATGAAATATCTATGGTGTCAAAACAGCTGTTTGCTTATGTGAATTGGAGACTGCAACAGATTAAAGGTAACCGGAAACCTTTTGGTGGAATGTCTGTTCTTGTAGTGGGAGACTTTCAACAGTTACCCCCCCTGGAAAAGCAAAACCACTGTGTGTCTATGAGGACCATGTGCAAGACTTCTGGAAAGATAATTTTCAAATGATTACACTAACACAGATCATGAGACAGAGAGATGATCTTGCATATGCTGAGCTGCTTAACCGACTGAGAGTGAAACAGAGACATGAGAGCCTGGCTGATGCAGATAGGTGCATGTTAGAATCTGTCACATTTGGTAAGGTAGCAAAAATAACAATTCAGACCCGAGACAGTGTTCCATTTGTGCAAATAATTGGTCTTAATCTAGATAACGCAAGTGCTGGACAGAAATACCGCAACAAAGCAATCGATGGACCTGACAACATTGTTTACATTGAGAGATCAGAGGAACCAATGAAAAGAAAGGGAAGCATTCGTAGGCAATTTCCTATGAAGCTTGCTTTTGCATGCACCACCCATAAAGTGCAAGGAATGACAACTGATTGTGCTGTTGTATCTCTAAAGCACATATTTGAACCAGGCATGGCATATGTTGCACTCAGCAGAACAACCTCCCTTAGTGGATTGCACATCATTGACTTCGATGAAAAGAAAATTTTCTGTGACCCAGTAATAAATTTCTCCTTGGAAAACATGCCAAAATCTGACTTTCACAATATCCAGCCCTTTTTATACATTGTGCAGGATTCAAACAGGCACTCAGCTCTTAAAGTAGTTCATCATAACACAGAGGGTCTGCGGTGTCATATGGAGGATTTAAAATGCCATGAACTTCTGTTGGCTGATGTGTTGTGTCTCACTGAAACACATCTGTCTGGCTCAGCTGTTCCAGATTATCTACAGGTGGATGGATACAGAATGTACAAACGCAACAGGCATGCATCCTACACAAACTATGTGCATTTGGCTAAGATGAATGGTGGTGGAGTGGCAATGTATGTGAAAGACCTCTTATGTACATACAGGATGTTACTGATCTGGAATATTTGGTTTTAAAGGTAGAATCCCCTAAACAAGCACTTATTGTAGTTATCTACAGGCCACCCAGTTACAACCTCACAGAGTTTTTGGCAAATCTAAATGCCCTTTTGACATCTCTGGAGATCTTGGACATAAAACCTATTTTAGTGTTTGGAGACTTCAATGAAGACCAGCTGTCCAATGCAAACAAACCCATCCTGAGTTTGTTTCAAGACAAAAATATACACAACTTATCAGCACTGGGACAACAATAAACAACACTCTTTTGGATCCTTTGTTTATTACCAGCTCACACTCACATGTCAGAGCAGGGGTTCTACAGACATACTACAGCTATCATGATCCTGTCTACTGTGTTTTGGAATAGATAAACTAAAATATTACAACAAATATCCCACACACTCACTCAGGTTTGTTGACATTGTAGTGGCTAGCAACTACAGTATATGTCCCAGGAATACCTCGTGTATATGGTAGCTTTTAACTCTCACTTTTTATGTTGGCTTTGTAGTTTATGCTGTTTTATTTATGCTGTCTTCATGGAGTTTCTGCGCACCCTTTGCACAAAGTATTCAAAACCATTATATGACCACAAGCATACCTATTATCTCTCCCTCTCTCTCTCTCTCTCTCTCTCTCTCTCTCTCTCTCTCTCTCTCTCTCTCTCTCTCTCTGTGTCGAGCTACACATGGTATTACTGAGCTCCTAGAATTTCTGGCCCCTTCTGCTCTTCAGACCTGACTAATCCCAATGTACGGATCTACCCTACATCTGGGGTTGGAGTCTCATCATTGGAGGTGCGCACTGCTGCTGAGGATGATCCCACATTGTCATTAACGATTACATGATCATAATCATAGCCAAAATTTTCTCTCTCTCTCTCTCTCTCTCTCTCTCTCTCTCTCTCTCTCTCTCACTGCACAGGCCCCTTCCTAACCCTGTTTACTCTTCAAATCTGCTTGGTCTATCCTGATACACTACATTTGGTTGGAATCTCGTCACTTAGAGGTGCTCCTTGCTTTTAAGGACGGCTCTACATGGATCTTCTTAGAGCAGGAAACACTGGACTCGATATTACCACTCTGAAACCATGGCAGTTTTTTTTATTATTATTATTGATTATTGAACATATGATTGCTCCAGGAATTTGTGTTTAATCTAAAATGATTTCAGAATTTACACTGAAGCACATATATGCTTAAACATCCTGATTGCACACATCCTTGTCACTACATACATTTATCATATACAGGACATTTATTTGGGTTCAAACTTTCTGTTGTCACCCACATGAGGATGGGTTCCCTTTTGAGCCTGGTTCCTCTCAAGGTTTCTTCCTCATATTGTCTCAGGGAGTTTTTCCTTGCCACAGTTGCCTCTGGCTTGCTCATTAAGGATATATATATATATATATATATATATATATATATATATATATATATATATATATATATATATATATATATATAATGAAGAGACAATGTCCACGGTTATAAATTATCACAAAATATGAATAAAATATAAATAAAAGATATATGGATATCTGTTTTGCTTTGATTATCTCTGTTGATAGAGTGTGTTATTGATAGAAAGAGAAAAGGAATGAGAGACTGATAACCCTTATCCTGGATTTATCAAATTTGTCATGACAAATTTTGATATTGCATTTACAATGCAAGAAGTCATAATGTCTGATTTTGGAGGTGAGTGGAGAGACAGGTTGCCCATACTTTTGGAGGCAAGTGGGTATAGATGTGATGTCAATACTTCTAGAGGTAAATGGACAGATTTTCAGGAGACCAGAATACACGTGATGCACATCCCCTCATTGTGCTGAGTGTTTTGATAAATGACATGTCCATATTGTACTAATTTTTTTATTTTCATGTGACATCGTGACATCATGTGACATCACGTGACATCACGTGACGTGACCAAAATACAAGAGAGGCAGTTCCCCTCATTGTGCTGTGTTTTGATATGTCACATGTCCATGTTGTGTGAAATTTTAAATTTTCACATGACGTCACGTGACGTCACATGACATTACCAAAATACCCGTTTGGCAGTTCCCCTCATTGTGCTGAGTGTTTTGATATGTCACATGTCCATGTTGTGCAAATTTTTGATTTCTCTTGTTCTGGGGGCGGGGCTACACGTTACATCACGTGACGTCACCAGGATACCCGTGGGGCAGTTCCCCTCATTGTGCTGAGTGTTTTGATATGTCGCATGTCCATGTTGTGCAAATTTATGATTTTGCTTGTTTTGGGGGTGGGGCTACACGTAACTTCACGTGACGTGACCAGAATACCCGTGGGGCAGTTCCCCTCATTGTGCTGAGTGTTTTGATATGTCGCATGTCCATGTTGTGCAAATTTTTATTTCGCTTGTTTTGGGGGCGGGGCTACAAGTGACGTCACCATAATACCCGTGGGGCAGTTCCCCTCATTGTGCTGAGTGTTTTGATATGTCACATGTCCATGTTGTGCATATTGTTAATTTCGCTTGTTTTGGGGGCGGGGCTACACGTGACGTCATGTGACGTGACCAGAATACCCGTGGGGCAGTTCCCCTCATTGTTCTCTTGTTTTGGGGGCAGGCTACACGTGACGTCACTCAATGTCATTTCTCTGACAAACAAAAGCACCTGCTGTGTCAGAAACACTGGAAACTGGAAACTTCTCTGGAAATCTGAATGTAAAGCCAGGATGTTTCAGTAAGAATCAACAATCTGACAACAACATTGGTGACACTGGCATGTGATGCTGTGGGGTGGAGCTCTTTAAAGCTTTATGGTGTAAACATATTAGATTACAGAAAGATCTAGACTTGTTTCATTGAGCTAAGACCAGTCATCATGTTCACTGTTATATTCATGTATCTGTGGCTTTCACTAGGTGAGTTAACTTTGACATTTTGTTATTGCAGAAATATGAACTAGATTATATTAAATATTAGTCTGTGTGGTGATGCAGTGTTAAAATGCAGAGTGTGGGTCTGACTTAAGTATTTCCTGTTGATTATTTAAATGTAAAAACATTATGTTGTCTTCTCTATGACAGGTGACTCCATGGCAGATTCAATAGAGCCACTTTTAACTCATAAAGCTGTAGATGAAGGGGATGATGTTACTCTGTCAAAATCAAATCAAATCAAATCCTGAGTTCCTTCTTTATATTCATCAAAATGGAGATCTAAGTCCCACCACTCCCCCAAGAATGTCTGCTAAACTTCAAGAAGGTGAAAATAAACAAGTGGATCTGATCATCTCCTCTGCTGCTGTATCAGACTCTGCTCTATACTACTGTGCTCTGGCACCCACAGTGACAGGAAATCCAGCTGCACTGTACAAAAACTTACACAGTTGTTATATTGTTTAAAAGATGCAACCACTTGCCCCCATTGACCCAATAAAAGACACCAGCCCATACCTTAGTTCTCTAGCTAAGTTCCCTTAACAACTAACTCAAACCAATTATATAACCGACTCATATACAAACTTATACATCACTTTTATTTTGCAATTCACACTTTTGAATTGTAGAAGCGTTATGTTTTTGCACAAGTACTTTGTGTACATTCAAAGTTATTAAAACTTGACTCAATAAAGCAATTTAAACTTTTTGATCATTTTTCCTCAACACACTTTATTCCAACCTAATCTGATCCCTTTTATTCCAACAATTCAGCCTAACATCATTTGTTACTTAAAATATTCGGTTTTCAAAAATGTAAAATAAATAATGCTATTAAATTAAATGTTTATATTTAATAGTTAATCTAAGGGCAATATTAAAAATCAGTCTTTATATTAATGTAATAAACTACTATTAGTATTTCAACAAAAATTCATTTTTGTTTAATAATTTTCAATAATTTTTTCCATGATAAATTTTCCACAAACAATTTTTAATATTTTCAATAAGTAAAAACAACATAACAGTTTCTGTGGTTTCAAGGCGATGACTCGAATTTGCTCCATTGCATTACAATTTACACAAAACCCTGAACAACACAAAATTATTCTCACATATATAAAATATTGCCAAATTAAAAAGAAACAACAAAAAATCAGGAACTGAATTGAAATGACAACAGTAACACAGCAAATGGAATATTAATTAAACATGAAAACAATTTGAAAGCACGAAATTATTAAGTGCCTTAGCTGTAGTAGATAAGCTATTCAAAATGAAATAATCACTCAGAGAAACATGGATCAAAAGAAGTTTACTGATGAAAGGAATAGTCAATATAAGTATAAGAGCATCCTGGAGAGGGAGAAGTAGGGTGAAAAGGGCAGGTAGGATTCAGAGAAATTGCCAAATTAGGAGATCCAGGAGGTTATATCTCAGTCCCAGGACTTGAATGAGAGTAGGTGGGAGACAAGGAGGCATAAGGGGAAGCTGGCTAAAATGTTAAAGATGCCGGGAGTACTGGAAAGTTTGGGATGACATAGAACTACTTTATATAGAAGCAAAAAGATGAGAAGGCTGAGGACAAATAATCCACCTAAACCAGGGGTCGGCAACCTTAAACACTCAAAGAGCCATTTGGACCCGTTTCCCACAGAAAAAAAAAACACAGGGAGCCAAAAAACCGTTTTGATATCTAAAATGAAGATACCACTGCATATATCATTTTTTACCTTTATGGAAAGTATAGAAAAAACTGTAGTGTGTTCATTTATGAAATCAATGAACTGCTACCGAGTGCTAACGAACAAAAATATTTCGAACAGTTTGAACTAACCTTAACAAAAAAGACGTTGGGTTGAAGGTTACGTTCAAATAAAATGTTCACTGTCTAATTGAGTCCTCTTCATATTCATGACCTGGGCTCTCAAGTTTTGAAAACAGGCAGCCGTGATATCTCCAAAATTTTAACTTGCCGGTGGCTACAGCAAACCAAAAATGCATCTGCTTCTGTGAGTCGGATTTCGCAAGGAAGTTATGACGCATAATTTGAGCGAGAAAAAAATTAAACACGGTTTATTTTAATGTTACAAGAGCATCATAATCTTAGAATTTAGAATTATTTTTTTTAAACTAACAAACTAAAATAAAATAAATTTCAATTAAATATTTATTTTCCAAATCTACAGGGAGCCGCAGCAGTGGGACGAAAGAGCCACTTGCCGCTCCGGAGCCGCGGGTTGCCGAACACTGACCTAGACTGTTGTTAAAATCCACACACAAGTGTTCTCTTGTGCCCCTTTTCCACCGAGGTAGTTCGAGTGCTGGTTCGGAGCCAGAGCCTAATTTAGAACCAGTTCTTTCTGTTTCGACCGCCAAAGCACCAGCTCTGAACCAGCAAAAGTGGACTTAAGTAGCACCAAAACGTTGCTGGTCTAGACTTAAGAACCGCTTGGGGCGGGAGCTTTGGGCGGGGCTACTGTTAGCGCATTTGATAAATGTACCTTAAGTATACTAATGTTTAATACACTTTTACTTTACAGCGATATGATACATTATCAGCACACATGATAGTAGGTAGCTACCCGTTAAGTCTATTTTTTTTCTGTGTTAACGATAAAATAACATTATGTACTTTCTCGATTACAACCTCCGTTTATACAGATTACACGGAGCTGCACGTACATGTTTTATTCGCCGCGTTTGGATGCCGATGTAGGTTCGCAAAGCCATGAGCATTAACAGTAAAGCAACATCCGCCATGGTTGTTGTGTTTGTGTTTGCCGCTGCTGCGCTAACGTTGCTGGGACACGTGACACGTATACAGTGACGTCACACTCGGCGCTGTGATGGCTCTCTAACCGGTGGAAAGGCAAACCAGTTCTTAGAAGGTTCGCCAGTGGAACCAACTTTGAACCAGCACTAGCGCTAGCTCTGAACCAGCACTCGGTTCTTTCCGGTGGAAAAGGGGCATTGGAGTCCAGAGAGGAATGTATATATATATATAAACTCAGAAAAGGAATAAGAAAATAGGCAGTACGAGCTGAAAACTAAAAAATAATAGGAAATTAGAAGGAGCTATGTAAAATAGATAGAAGACAAAATCTTTAATTCAAACTGCTGATATTGATTCATATTTACATGGATCATATCATTACATCACATCACAGTGTGCACAAAGATGTATTATTATTATTATTATTATTATTATTATTATTTATTATTATTATTATTATTAATGTTTAAGTAATTTCTGACTTCTGCATTTCTCTTTCAGAAAACCCTGAGGATGATGTATACAGTAGATATAACAAGAAGAAGAAGGGGAAGAAGAGGAGAAAATTTCTATAAACACCATGCAATTATTGTAAATCTATTGTAAATAATATTTAATTTTTATTACAGTTTTAAAAAAAACTTTGTGTATGGTATTTTTTTATTTCCAACTGGAGAGCAATGAAATCTTATCATTTAATTTTACTAATAAAAGGTATAGTCTAATTAAAAATTACAAAAATATAATAATAATCTAAAAAAGTTATAAAAACTGTAATGTTTGTAATAGTAGTATTTTCCTGAAAACAACGGCAAATGAACCCCATGGTAAAAACCTCATTCTGTTAAGAAGATTAACCACAGACATAAATAAAAGCAGTGGAAACAGATGCAGCTGAAAGAAATAAAAATAAAGAGGGTTCAAATATGACAACTACACAGTAATCACAGTAAATTCACACATCTATTTATTTCAGACTCAAAACATTTTTTACTGACACTATCAGAGCCATTGGGTCAGTATTCAATATGTTATAGAATGCAGACAAAATAATAAATGGAAGAAAATATAATCTCTACTACAGCAGTAGTTCACCTATATCTGTGTTGTGTAAAATGAAGCATCATTGTCATGAATATAAATAAATCTGAGTGTTTGGATCTAAATGTGGAGAAATCAGAGACACATTTCAAATACACAACACTGCCATTTATTTCTAATGCTAGAAGCTTAAATCAAACCCTCAAGATAAGTTACTCCTCTTCTTGTTTTTCTTTACTCTTGCTGATAATGGTAAGTCACATACATCATGTATAGAATCAATATGCTGTACAATTAATTAAAAGAACAATAAAGTGTTAATAATATTTTATTTATATTAAATACTCATGATGTTATTGTGATGCCTTTATAGCAGAGACTGTTGACAACAGCCTTAAAGCAGAACAAAGCACCATATCTGTAACTAAAGGCAACACTCACTGTCCTGCACATATACTGTATCAGCTGACAGTATCCACTGGTATCAACTGACTGTGAGGACAATTTGCTTTTTAAGAGCAATCATCATTTGTGTATCAAGATAAAATATTAATACACTTTCAGCAGAGGAAAAAATATTAACTGTACCTATAGCCTCAAGTAAGCATGTTGTCATTCAGGGTGTTACTGCCTTCTGCGCAGTGTTCCCAGGATCAGCTTCAAGTCAAGTCAAGTCAAGACGTGGCGTTCATTGATAACCCAGGCCTTAACCGATACGGTATGGAATTTACACTGACGACTCAAATTTAAATTTGGTACCTAATACTCCACATGCTTGTTAAGCGAAGTGAGGGAGGCGGAAGCCGAGGCACCAGCAAAACAGAGTTTAATGAAAGAATACGCAGAGTATACACACTGGAAACAGTAAACAATAACGGACGCTGGAATGGAGCAAATGTCGTGCTTATATAGGCCAGTGAAATGAGGAGCAGGTGTGGTAATCAGATGCGCTCCGCACAGGCGGGGCGTGCACAGGAGAAGAAGCTGGGTGCTCCCTGACACCACCCCCTCCCCCAGGGGTGGCACCGGACACCCTGACCCGGCGACGAGGCCGGCCCCTCGACCGGGGCGCCGGGCAGCGTGGATGTGAAGCATGGAACTCCACCAGCAGCGCCGGATCCAGCACGTCTCGCCGAGCCACCCATGACCGCTCCTCTGGCCCGTACCCCTCCCAGTCCACCAGGTACTCGAGGCGACCCCTCCTGTAGTGTCCTGGCGGAGCGAGTTCTGGGCATACTCAGCCCATGGCAGAAACCGACACCACTCCTCTTGATCCTGGCTGCAGTAGGTCCTCAAATAACGGCTCAGTTCTTGGATCTTTCGCTCGGCCTGGCCATTAGACTGCGGGTGGTATCCCGAGGTTAGGTTCACGGACACCCCCAGGAGTTTGAAGAACCCTCTCCAGACCCGGGACGTGAACTGAGGCCCTCGGTCTGAGACGATTTCCTCGGGGAGTCCGAAGTTCCGGAAAACGTGATGGAACAGGGCTTCGGCTGTCTCCATTCGTCCAGGGCCAGCTTGATGGCCAGAAGCTCGCGGTTGCCAATGTCATAGTTCTGTTCAGCTGTGGAGAGCTTGTGGGAGAAGAAGGCACATGGGTGGAGCTGAGCAGGGGTTCCCGATCGCTGGGAAAGAGTAGCCCCCACTCCAGTAGAAGACGCGTCGACCTCGACCACGAAGGGCCTCCGGGGGTCTGGGTGACGCAGAACAGGAGCGCTACAGAAGCGTTGTCGAAGCTCGTGGAAATCAGTCTTCCACTCGTCTCCCTTCCTTATGCGGATTAGGTTGTATGCGCTCCGCAGATCGAGCTTGGTGAAAACCCTTGCATCCCGCAGGTCCTCCAGAGCAGCGGGCACGAGTGGGAGGGGGTACGGAAGAGGAGCGATTTGGGAGTTCAGCTGCCGGTAATCAATACAGGGGCGAAGACCTCCATCCTTCTTTCCCACGAAGAAGAAGCTGGATACGGCTGGAGAGGATGAGTGCGTGATAAACCCCTGACGGAGAGCCTGCTGAACGTATTCCTCCATTGCTCTGTGTTCAGGAGTGGACAGCGGGTACACACGGCCTTTGGGTAGCTTAGCACTGGGGAGCAGGTCAATGCAGCAGTCCCAGGGTCGATGAGGGGGGAGACAGGTGGCGGAGTTTGGCTGAGTTGTAGTCGTAGCCTCCTCCACCCGGGTGGCGCCGATCATAGCCCCTTGGTCTTGCGCCGGAAGCTGGGAGAGACAGTGCTCCTTACAGTAGGGACTCCACTCCAGGATGTCACAGGGATCCCAGGAGCACCTGGGCGCGTGCCTTTGTAACCATGGTCTCCCCAGGATCACGCTGACGGTGGAACACTCCAGGACCAGGAACCTGATCTCCTCCCGATGGAATAGCCCCACTTGGAGTGTCACCATCGGGGTGCAGTACTTCACCCACCCCTTTCCCAGCGGGCGTCCCTGCATGGTGTGCACAGTCCTGGGAGCTCCTCTCTCGGGGGAGGCGTAAGCGGTCGAGGCAGGCCTGGGAGATGAAGTTCCCCACTGAGCCGGAGTCAACTAGGGCAGGTACAGAGATAGATATAGCGGGGGTTAGAAGAGACACCATGAGCTTGGATAAGGGTGAGATGTCAGTGGGAAGCTCAACAGTACTCACCGCAGCACGAACGGGGCGTGTGGGGCACCGAGTGACGGAGTGTCCCGGCGATCCGCAGTACAGGCACCTTCCCATAGCCAGGCGGCGGTCTCTTTCTCTCCGGGACAGTCCCTGGGAGCCCAGCTGCATAGGTTCGGCGTCTAGGGCGGCCGTTGCGCCTTGCAGCGCGCCTGGTTGAGTAGGACTGGTAGCGGGATGACAGGCTGCCAGGCGCTGAGAGAGCCCGATGGATTTCTGAATGAAGCTCTCCAGCCTCACTGTGTCCTCATGCACTGCCATGGCCTGCTTGATCTCAGGATTCAATCCCTGCCGATAAACGCTGATAAGCGCTGACTCGTTCCAGCCACTAGATGCCGCCAGGGTGCGGAAACGGAGGCTGTAATCTGAAATGCTGTCGTTCCCTTGACGTAAGCTGAGCAGCTGGTCGGCCGCGGTGAGGACGCCGGAGGTGGCGCAAAACACCTCCAGGAAGTGAGCAGTGAACCCAGCGTAAGACTGCGTAGCCGGGCTAGCCGCGTCCCACAGTGATTGTGCCCAAGCCAGCGCTCTCCCGGAGTGGAGGGAAATGAAGAACGCTACCTTGGATCGTTCTTTGGGGAATCGCTGTGGTTGCATCTCAATATAGAGATTCACCTGGAGCTGGAAACCGCGGCATTCGGAGGCTTCTCCGGAAAAGTCAACCGGAAGTGCCATGGGGCTGCCAGTGGAAGCGGGTGGGTTTTGTTGAGCCGCGGAGGAAGGGACAGCGGCTCGGAGCGCGGCAATGAGGTCCCGAACCGAATCGGAAGCCGTGCCGGGTTGTTGATCCATCGCAAGGTAAGAGCCGGGCGGATCCTGTTCTCTGTCTTTCGGTCCGTTATTCTGTTAGGCGAAGTGAGGGAGGCGGAAGCCGAGGCACCAGCAAAACGGAGTTTAATGAAAGAATACGCAGAGTATACACACTGGAAACAGTAAACAATAACGGACGCTGGAATGGAGCAAATGTCGTGCTTATATAGGCCAGTGAAATGAGGAGCAGGTGTGGTAATCAGTACGCTGGTGATGCACTCCGCGCAGGCGGGGCGTGCACAGGAGAAGAAGCTGGGTGCTCCCTGACAATGCTCTTCCTGATGTTGCGTCCTTTCTATTTATCCGGACATGGGACTGGCAAAGAAATCACTGGCTTGCAACCCATGTATCTAGATTCTTCTTCTTCTTCTTCTTCTTCTTATTATTATTATTATTTTCTCTACTGTTATTGAAACAATAAGATCTTGAGTTAAGCAGCCAAGGCTCTGCACAATTTCAGAAGTTCAATAAAGTTATGTTCTGCAAATTGTTATTCTTCTTCTTCCTCCACAAGATGGCACAGTCAGTTCTCTTATTGTGGCCCATGTGCTAAGCCCTTGTTACATCTTTCAGAGCTGACTTCTTGGATTATGAATATTATTTTACACAATAATATAAGCTATAACTAATCTTCAATTCTTTTATATACTTTTATATAAAACCTCAGCATAAAAAAATAATCCCTTGCCTTTGGCTACATAAAGAAATAAAACTGAAACTGCAGTAATCTTATACATACAATTTCTTTAAAAATGTGACCTATAATATAATTTTATTTTACTCCAGCAGAGACAAACACATTACAGCGACAGTGAATTGGATAATGTAAATATTCCGCACAAGCAGCAGTTATGAGTTCAGGTAAACTAGTTTTACAGTGATATTATTAAGCAGAATCATATTAAAAAGAAATCATTCAAATGAAATGGATTAAACAAAAAAAAAAAAAAAAAAAATAGACCAGAGAAAGAAAAGACTTTTTTCTTCCTCACCTCAGTGAATTATACCACAAAATATTTGTAATCCTATTTAATAAACGGATTTTATTAAAAACAAACAATGAAATAGAATCAATATTTCTAATAATTAAAAGTCTTTTTTTATGTCATTAATTGTTTACTTCATGTTCTGGACAGGTTTCAGATGAACGTAAAGACAGGATGTTTCATTAAGAGCCAAAAATAACATTACTGACACTGTCATGTGATGCTGTGGGTGGAGCTTCATGAACCTTTATGATGTTAACATACTGTATACAGAAAGAATATTTTCATTCAGATAAAACCAGTCATCATGTTCACTTCTATATTCATGTGTCTGTGGTTTTCACTAGGTGAGTTTTTAATTTGTTATTAAAACAAATGTGTTGAATTAGTGATGTTTATTGGAATAAATTATGTATTTCTACTTTATTATGTAAAGTTTAAAAATATTATGTTCTCTTCTCTATGACAGGTGACTCCATGGCAGATTCAATAAAGCCACTTTTTACTCATAAAGTTGTAGATGAAGGTGATGATGTTACTCTGTCCTGCATATATGAAACAAGTGCTACAGGAAACACCCTGCACTGGTACAGACAATATCAAAAATCTAAACCCAAGTTCCTTCTTTATATTATTGAAAATGGAGATTTAAGTGCCAATACTCCCCCAGGAATGTCTGCTAAAGTTAATAGAGATAATAAACATGTGGATCTGATCATCTCCTCTGCTGCTGTATCAGACTCTGCTCTATACTACTGTGCTCTGGTGCCCACAGTGACAGGAAATCCAGCTGCTCTGTACAAAAACTAACACACTGTTTTGTTATATTGTACGCAGCTCTGCTGATGATTGAGAAAAACATATGTGCACTTCTTCAGGCAGTCTTTCAGTCCATCATGCACACAAATTCACACACTCCTTGACTCCTTGGGGCAATTTGAAGTGCAAATTAAATTAGAAGTGCACTAAAGACAAACCATGACTCCACATATATAACACTGTACTATATAAAGTATTTAAGACCATTCACTTAGACCAACAATGAGGTAATGAAGAAATCTCCAGAAATAAGGAAAGAGTTTTAGGCTTTGCAGGAGATAAGAATTAGTATACGTATAGCATTACTAGTATAGTATATCTGTGCAATTTAAAACTACAATGTGTGTAAGTTAAAGTGTTGTTGCTTAATTTTATATGATGTGTGTACTTTAAATAGTTTGTACAGGAAACCTTCTCTCCACATAGCATTATCACTACAGATGGTATAACCACTACAGACCAATTCTTGGTATTTTTACTCAAGTGACTAGAACTGACGTATTTATTAGGGCATCATTTGTTTTCTGATCTTTTGAATTGTGTTCAATTCCAGTGAGAAAGTTCAATTCAGTTTTAAGCCTTCAATTCAATACTTCAAATTTATCTGTAAATTATTACACAAATATACAAACACTTAATAACACTCAAACTGAAATGAGCATGTCATGTGAAAGTAAACAGCTGTTATTAATATTAATAAGTCTACATTAACATGACATGCTCATTTCAGTTTGAATAATTGTAAGTGATTCATATTGTATTTATATATTCATGTGTAAATAATATACAGATAAATACATTTGAAGTACATTTAAATATAGATGAATTGTTTACTTAGAGATGATTTGAGGAAACATACTACAGAATATACAGTTCAGTCAGGACCACTTGCATCAAAATAAGACAATTCTTTTAGACGTATTCAACATATTTTATTTGCAAGATTGTTAAAGTTACATTTTGGCAGTATGGCTCTGTTCTGAATTCCCCATCCTTTTCATTGAGCTCCATGAAAGCTAGTCAGGGAACGGCAGCCGCTTCTGGGGACAATCTCCCATTTAAACTGGGAAGCAGCAACAATAAATCCCCCCTTTTAGAACAGAGCCTGCATCAGTGACAACAAAGTGACACTGATTATGTTCAACAAAGCTTCAAAGCTTTAAACTAGGAAGCAGCAAAAATAAATCCCCCACAAAGAGACCATACCAGGCAATCATCCCTGGCTCTTCCTGCTAACCGAAGAGCCAGCAGATGATTAAATGTGCGTTTCAATAGCCAATCTTATTAGTAATAAATAATAATAATAATAATAATAATAATAATAACCAATAGATTACCTAAGCTAGCAAGAGAAATAACGCTAGAGCTAATGAAATAGTAGAAGCCTATTAGTTCCTGAAGCATATTTATTTCAACTTCGATCACAAGCATCACTCATAGCTTTCTGAGCCTCAAGGATGGCTCGAGTATCTGGCCGTAGGTATCGTTCATAAGCTGAAGACCATCTTCCCATAGCTTTTAGGGTAGAAACGGAAGTAGAGGAAGCTGCAGTTGTAGCAGCCCCTATGCGCAAAGAATGAGCCGAATAACACTCTGGGGGAAGCCCACAGTATTGGCAGAGCAGGCGAAAATGGGATGCAAACCAGCTTCTGGACATAGGCTTTCCCTCCTCTGTCGTAAATAATGGGTCCTCCATGCGAGCTTGTGGACGACACCTCAGATAAGCCAGCATGGAAGATAAAGGACAAAAAGCAGAGTTAGTTTCAGGTACAAAAACAAAAGATCCTTCCCGATTCCTATCAGTTTTTGAGTGCTTTAGAAATATGGTGAAGTGGTGAGAAAAAACTGAAACATCAGACATTGTGAGATCATGTGATTGATTGAAGGAATTTGTGCATGTAGAAAACTCGCCACATCTGAGAAAGCCATAGAAAGCCATAAGCAAAACAGATTCTAACATAATATCAGAATATATCCCAAAGCATCCCTCTCTCAGACGTGATATTAATTTTTTTAAGAGTGGAAGTGTGAGAGGGAGACGAGGATCATTGCCTTTAGGTTTCTCCTTTTTAAGTCGCTGCTTGGACCCATCCACCATCAGTTTGCTCAAGAATTCATCAATTCGTCTCCTACTTAATGGACTTAAAAAGGAGAAACCTAAAGGCAATGATTTTACGGGACTCAAAACAGTGGACTATAAAAGCACTCACATGAGAAATATTGACAGGATGTACATCTACATTGAAGGTGGCACAGAAAGAACTAAAATGAGACCAAGCCGAGTCATACGTACATTTTTAATGTAGATTTTGCTAGACCACTACGCATGTACTTGGCTGCTGAATGCAAATAAGATTGAAGGGTCATATCTAATCTATAACAGTTTGGCTGAATTGAGGGCAGACCAAGCTGGCTGGTGCTGAATCCGGACACAGGAGGTGAAATTTCTGAAATTCAAATCGAGAAAGGGAATCAGCGATTTGGTTATTTAAACCTGGAATGTGAACAGCTCGAAAAATGAAGTTATCCATGACAGATAGCCAAGTAAGGCGCCTGACGAATCTATTGATAAACGGAACTGATGAGCGACCTTTGTTAATAATATTAACAGTTGCCTCATTGTCACAAAAAATAGAATTTGTTTCCTAGACCATTGTTTTCCCCACAGAATACCAGCTATCACTATGGGATATAGTTCCAACAGAGCAGTGGACAGGTGATTATCTGGCATGGTAAGCAGTTCCTTTGGCCTTTTACTAGCAAACCATTGACCCTTAAACCCCCCCCCCCCCCCCCAAAAAAAAAAAAAAAAAAAAAAAAAAAAACAACGGAAGGAGCAGCATCTGTAAACAATCTGAGGGCTGTCGAAGACTCCAGAACATGATGGAAAAAAGAAATGCCATTCCAATGTTCAAGGAGCAATGACCAGAACCTGAGGTCTGATCTGCAGCCTGCATATAAGGCAACTATGTCTTTAAGATCAGTAACTGACTTGGATAACTCGAGGAGTCTGGCAATAAAAGACCTGCCTTGAGGAATTATACGCATCGCAAAATTAAGATGGCCCAATAGAGAAAGCAAATCCCTTTTGACAAAGATACGGAAGCCTGAGCATTCCTCATGATTTCTCTAATGCGATTTAATTTCTCAAGGGGCAATGAGGCTTGCATTTGATTGGAATCTAATGTAATGCCCAAAAACTCTGACAGTAAGAGGGCGTAAAGTTTTTTCCTCAGAAAGGGGAACATCTAAATCTGCAAAAGTTTGTCTTAATGCTGAGATGCATCTATCTGGCTTCGAATTTTTGTAATCGACCAGCAGAAAATCGTCTAGAAGATGGAGCACATGCGGTAATTTGCAATTATTAAGGAGAATCCAGCAAAGCGCCTCTGATAGTGTATCAAATATTTTTGGACTACTGCGACAGCTGAAAGCTGCTATCTTAATCATCTTAATTGCGTCATCAACGCAAGAAAGCAGAAAGCAAATTCTTACAGGAAAACGAATGAGTAGGCAACCAAGAAAATCCTGCAAAAAAACCTTGGATAAGTCCAGTTATTAAATAATTGACGAAGCAGCGGTTAGGATGCTTTCTCAACGCCTGTCCCAGCTTTGGAACATTGACTGGGGTTGATGGCTTTATTTCTTTTCCCTTTTCATAAAGCGTGTTCGTCTTGGGCACACAGATTTTGGGTGGCCGTCCCCGCAGTAACTACAAGCATGAACATATTTACAATTATAGGATTTGCAAACATTTTCATTGAAATTATAACACAACAGAGTAGCAAATGGTGTCACCTTAGAGTCAACAGTCTGAAAATCCGGCTTAGATGAAGAAGATGCAGATTTTGGGCATAGATTGGGAGTGTGAGAATGAGAGCCACAGATCGAGCAGGAGAGAGCTTTATGACCAGTGAAATGCCTGCTTATGAGGGTCAAGTTCACTACAGACCAGTTCAATCTTTGATTAAAACGTTGAATGAACATAGCAGCTTTTGCAGATTTCCTTCATAAGTCAAAGCCAGGTCAGAAATGATTGCTAGATATGTGTCCAGCTCGGTTCTACGAGACGGATAAATTTCGCAGATGATGTCCCTGTACACTCCAAATGCCACATTAAATTCAGCTAGTGTTAACATTTTCGAAAGTTGGGGGTCGCTCTCTTTTAGCATAACAGACACATCTCCACAATCAACAACGTGCTTTTCACTCATGTCTGAGCACAGCAATATTTTCACCAGGTTTATGTCATTACCTGCTATGATTTGGCCTCTTAACAGATGAGAAATCGCAGCAGCCGGCGGAAAGAATGGAGAACCTGTAGTCACGGGAACTGCACTTCCCATAGTTCTTCTTGGTATGATTACTGAATTACTGAAGTCATCATTCTGCAGCAGAGTATACACGGGCAGCCAGATGGTCAGTGCAGTGGCTAACTGGCAGCAAAAGAAACGGCAAAACTCTGGAAAAATCAAAGGAAGTGTCTTTTTATTTACATGAGCCACCATTCTCAAACAGGTGTGAAAGAAGCCAAAGCAAAATCTTCATTGAAAAATTAAAATTTACCAAAAAAAAAAACAAACTAACAAATAAAAAAACTATTCAAAGTGCAACTCAACACTTAACAAAACACAAAAGGGAATAACTAGATTGTTGGCCACTGTTCCAACAAACACCCCTCTTTCTCTCTGCAACATTTCCTTTATTCTTTATCATCCGGTCCCCTCCCTTCATATTCAAACGGACCAATCATCACACTCCATTTGTTAGCAACACTATATTTTACACTTCACAGATCTTATCACTGTACAAGTCACACCAAAATAAAGTCTACCTGTAATCAAATGCATTGTCCTTTAACAAATCACCGAAATATCTACATACAAGACATTTTTAATCCTTGCATGCTTGATCAGGTGCCTCCTGCCCTTCAGGATGCTATAAAACTGGCTTCCTTTTCGCGGGCCACTCCCTTTTTGGCCTTTCCTGAATCAGTGAGACAAACGTTCACATAAATGCACAAATTTATTTATTGATTTCGCCTTACTTTGGATGTTGCTAGCAGTCACCATGGAATGTGCACCTTTCATGTGACTGCTTCAAAAGTAAAACAAACACAAAATAAAGAACTTACCAAACTGTATTGTGTCTTTATTTAACCTGAACTGTGTGTGCCACATCACACGTGTCTCTTTTTATTAATATATGTTTTATCCCCTTTTCAATGTATGGAATTTTTATTAAAGTTTTCCTTGTCATAAGTTAAGATTGCACAGTAATTTGTAATGTTTGTTTTTTTTTTTATTTTTGAACGTGTTTAGAATGTGAGGTAATGGTTTGATTGTCATGTTAAACATTCTAATAGTTTGATTGTCATGTTAGCCATGTTAGCATGCTAACATGATGTTAGCCATACTAACCATGAGGAAATTGTGGGTAAAATGGTACTGTCTACCAATCTAAATGGTTGTGAGCAAATATGTTGAATGTAGTCCATGTTATTTTATTTTTTATGTTTAACTTGTTGATTGATAATGGGCTACTGAAACATTTTTCAAATAGCTATTTTATTTTATTTTACTATCAAATAACTTATAAGAAGGGATACAAAGGACGGAGTGTTTAATAAATGTTGGTTTATTGTTATAAAACAATTATAAAAGTTATGAAGATGTAACCGAAGAAGTGTTTAAACGACAGTGTTATACTGTGATACATCTGCATCCCTTAGCTAGACTGGATATTAATGTTATGTTTTACGTTTGGAAATTAATGTCTTATGTGCATTCAATTTAATGTCATATGATGTATGCTGTGTGACACAGCCAATACAGCTCAGCACACATACAACAGCGAGTCCATGTCTCTTTTTATTAATTTATATTTTATCCCCTTTTCAAGGGGTGCAACATATCACGTGATATCTTACCTGGTCTTTATCTCTTTCCCCGTTTAGTAATGTCATTTTATCAACCAGATAACAGAATCGGCAGGAAAAACCAGAGAGACAAGTTCAACTGGGCCATTAACAATGGTTCATCAGAAAACACAGACTTAACTAACAAAAAATAACACAAAGATGGTACAATAGTGATGTTACAAGTGACACCGAAGCTCCGAGGCGCGTGTCAAAAAAAATTAACCGATTTTCACTGAAACTTTGTATCGAAGCTTGATTCGTTTTAAAAAAATCGCGTGACCAATGACGTCTGAAGCTTCGTTTCACACACCCACCCACGTGACTGCTTCGTTATCTGTTTCAAAGGTTTAAAATCGTGCCTGACACGCGGTGGCGCGCCCTCGTATGTTGTATTGGAGTATTGCGTTACACAGAATCTATTACTGTATAGCAAGTTTAGGAGAGCTTATTGTTGTGTTGTCAATTAAAAAGATTACAAAAAGATTGCGTTTGCGATTGTTACAAAAAGATTGCGTTCTGAAATGTGTGTACACTTTCATTTGATTTCTCCCAATAAGGTGGATATATATGGTTTTGTTGTGAAGCCTATATTTATAACTTCACTTATCATTGGGCAATTATACGAATGAATACGAACAACACACGAGGGCGCGCCACCGCGTGTCAGGCACGATTTTAAACCTTTGAAACAGATAACGAAGCAGTCACGGGGGTGGGTGTGTGAAACGAAGCTTCAGACGTCATTGGTCACGCGATTTCATGTGGTTTACATTTACAGCATTTGGCAGACACCCTTATCCAGAGTGACTTACAACTGAGGAAGTGAGGGTTAAGGGCCTTGCTCAGGGGCCCAGCAGTGGCTGCTTGGTGGACATGGGTTTTGAACCCCAACACCTTAACCACTGAGCTACCACATCCCGGTATATTTTGTCATATATATTTATTGGATAGTAGTAATAAGTTGAAAAAATATAGGAATGCAAGAAAAGTCTTTTGTGCACGGCTTAAAACCATGATCTTTTTTTTTTTTTTTAATGGTTCATACTTTATACGTTTGAGACAAGGTCTATCCTTAATCTGTTTTTTAGGTCCAGTGTTTGATTTGCTCCCAGCAGCTGGCCTACAATAATAATACATAATTCATGTCACTCATTCAAGAATACTTACAATGTCCATTTCACAAGTTCACACTTAAAATAAGACTGTGTCTATATAGTCATTCTAAAGAGCATTCATGAGTTTGATTTTTTCTAAAAACACTCAAAATGTCCACATTCACCATACAAAAAGTTATCTTTATTACATTTTTGTTTGGAGTTACCATGCGTACGCAGTGGAACATGCTTTGGTCATGTATTTAATATATTTAAACATTTATTTATTAATCTATCCTTAATTTGTCAATCAATTAATTTTTGCTTCTAAAATTAATACTTTGGTTGGTTGTGGAACTCTGTGATAGCACTTTCACCAGCAGAGGTCCTCATCAAGCTCTGATTTGAAAAGCTTCGAGTAATGAACCTTTTTCCTATACAATTGGGTTGAAAGCTTCACTGCTTCAAGAAAGCTATCACTATGGTACAAGGAAAAACAAATACGCGTCAACCACCAAACAACACAATAATGTGGCGTGCCAGAGAGCTCCCGCCTCCTGCACAGGTGCGCCCTTTAATCACCAGTAGGGCGCCTTCATTGGTGAATACGCGCGTTGTCGTCACCACGCGTCACAGTGATTGGCAGACACAAATTGGCCACGCAGGTACACGCATCACCCTGCTAAAACAAAAGTTAAGACACAGAAAGAGCAAAGGGAAGAAAACAAAAATACCATTCCCAGAAACAAATAATAATATGGGACGTAACAACTACATTCAGGGAAATGTTAAGAGCATCATGTACAACTATACTGCTGTTTAATACAAAACTGCACTCAGTGTCACTCCTGTTAAGATGTCCAGCAATGTTTGCAGTGTTAAAAATCTTATAAAATATCTAGCATTCTTCATAATCAGTACAATAAAGAATAAAGGCTCGACTAAATCCTTATAGCAGAAGTTTACAATATACCAACACTCTTTTGTGGGAACCTTTTTGTGTTTGTCATTCGTGGTCCCATTAAAGACATCAGTTCCCTGAATCCTGAGCTGGTTACTTTGTGAAATCTAACACAGTTTGTTGCATTGAACAACACAAGTCCACCACCCCTGACTTGAAGAGGTAAAAACAGACAGAGAACATTACAATATTACAGAGAGAAAAATAATCTTTTACAAATATTTATTTTCAAAATTTAGGTCATTATTTTTAACAGCTCAAGCCTTTTTTTTGTCTGTAATGTAGGACTGTATTTAGGGTAAACATTTACTTGTCTTAAGCTTTTTTCCTTGATAAACACAAGATGGTGAACTCAATTATCTCATGGTGGACCAAGTACTAGAGCACCATAAAAACCTGCTCATATTCTTTTCACATCCTATTCACAATAAACCCTTTTTGATATAGACTCTACCTGTTCTTCTATCATACATACTGCACAAACATGATCTTAGCCCCTGTCATGGTTAATCTCAGTAGATAAGATCATTACAGATAAACCAGTTCAGATAAAACACTTTAAACTGTCAGAAGAATAAACACACATCTAATTATTTTCATTTACGGCATTTAGCAGACACCATTATCCAGAGTGACTTAAAACTGAGCAACTGATGGTTAAGGGCCTTGCTCAGGGGCCCATCAGTGGCAGCTTGGTGGACCTGGGGTTTGAACCCATGACCTTCTGATCAGTAGCCCAACAATTTAACCACTGAGCTACCACATAATACAAATGATAGATTTTCTTGTGGTGATACCTCGAGTGCATATGTAACTACCTCTAACCTTGTGTTGTTAGAGTCTTCAAGTCCACCTCACTCCTGAATGTAAAGCCACACACTGATGACACTGCCATGTGATGCTGTGGGGTGGAGTTTCATGAACCTTTATGAGCTTAATATATTCATAAAGACCTTATATATATACAGTATGGCATTGATGTTACTGTGCATGCGTAAATCACTGACCTGATACAGCAACAAATGGAAATGATTATGATTTAATGTCTTATCAATGTACGAGTGTTTAACTCCGTTGCATTAGTTTTTGAAACAACTGATGGAGCAAAAGAAACATTTCAAAATTATGCTTTTTTTTGTAAGTTGATGAAGATTAGTTTATTAACTTTATATCGTTAAGACACGTAAAACATCCACATTTGCACATCAATTCCTGTACTAGGTGTTTTAGTTCCAAAACTTAAATGTAAGAAACGTATTCAACTAAAGTTATGATTACAAAGAACTTTTCAAATGTGTTAAATTGATTGTATTAATATCTGCCGGCAGCGGTGGGATGAAGGTATTTACGTCATGATGTCATTGTGAATTACGTCATTATGTCAGGATGTAAAAGAACTGGTGAACTGGATTATTGAACTGGTTCATTAAAACGAACTGTCCTAAAGAACTGGTTCGCAGAAAAGAACCGAACTTTCCATCACTAGTTTGTATTAATCTAGTTATTACTTAAGTTAATATTTGGCTTATAAATTATATTTCACTGATTTATTCCTTTATAGTCTTTTTCACTCCAGGCAGTTTTGCAGATAAAATTGGACCAAAGGATGAAGATGCCAACATTGTGGGGAAAGAAACGGACTCTATTACTCTGAAATGTTCATATGAGTCAAGCAGTGAATACATTTATTTTTACTGGCACAAACAATATGCTAACAGTACACCACAGTATATACTGTATAAAGGTGCAAGGTTAAATAGTTATGCAAGCACTCCTACCGACACTCGGTTAGAGACAAGAACAATCAGAGACTATACTGAACTTACTATCAGAGGTTTAAAGCTCTTAGAGTCTGCTCTCTATCATTGTGCTTTGTGGCAGTTAAAGGCGTTACAAAAACTTATAAAACCACAACAAAGATCCTCCCTTTACCAACCTGTTATCAGTTAACCACAGACACAAACGATAATTGTGGTAATTTTGTGGTGTAAATGAATAAAGAAGCAAACAGGCAAACACTCCACAGTGTGTTACAGGTGCACAGGACATGAAATTAAGTTTATTGTACTTTTCTTGCCAGTTTTCTCCATGATACACTGTAATCAATAGTCATTTAAAAATGACTGATTAATTAAATGGTGCATTCATTTAGTCATTCAATCTTGTGTGTTATGCATGTATTTACAGCTGCATGTTACTTTGTAGGATGTGAACTAGAGCAATGTCTGTTTACAAACCTCTCAGAACAGTGTTTGATTGTACAGATACAATTGTACAGATTGTACAGAAGATAAACTTGTCACTTTAACTGTGTGTACATTTGATTGCTAAAGGTCACTGTTTCTGTTACTGAATCTATTCTGTTCCCACTAGAACTGTGACATTCAGGATTTCCTCAACACATTTTTATCTGCCAGCATTTGTTAGGTTGCAGCTGCAGGCCACTAAGCACTTGTTTATAATGTTTAGAAGGTAAAGTGGGTTTGGATGTGATTATATAATGCATTGTAATTTTAGTAATGTCACAGACACACTGATAGAAATGAGGCTACACATCTAATATGTTTACGATAAAGTAACTTACTTTAGGAAAAATACTTTTATGTCTTTTGACAATTTTCATTGCTTACCATGACACAGTTCACCAATTTCCAACAAACAGTAGCACTAATTCAGCTCTAATTCATCTATAGCCAGCAATGAATAAAGTGTTAGGGTTTAACAGAAATCAAACAATAGTATGATGTTAAAGGTGACTTTATGATCCAGCTGAAAGGACAGAGCTCTATACTGAGACATTGTGGCTTTGATCTAGTGGAATGCCTACACTATGGTAATGCTCAGTACATGCTGATTTGTATTTATCAAGAAAATACTTGCCCTTATGTGCAAGAGAATGAATTGAAAATAAGGATATGGACATCATCATCATCAGTCCTTTTTTCTCCTGGTGTGAACAAATGTATCTTGTCCACTATTTTAATTCTTTAAAACCTGTTAAGGATCTCGCCCCTATTGCACGTTTTTCGCCTACATGACTTGCCCAACAAAAAGTGGTACAGCTCCCACATACTTTGACACACAGGGGTGAGCCTGGTCTCATTGGAAAGAAGAGATTCTCTAGTTTCAGAAACTAGTTTCAGTTTGAAGTTACAGTCTAGTCTAGAATGGAAGGTTTTCATTTTCGCCTGGGTTGTTTACCTGATAAACTGATTAATCTTATTTTTCTGGAACATGCTAGGGACCAAATAACAACTGAGGGTCATAGCCACGTGTCTTGGCTTTCACCAAAAAAAATTTCAAGTCAAAAGACTCAAAAATGGATTTTATATGGATATTTTTCTACGGCCATGGTCGTCGGGTGCAGCATTTTTGTGTACTTGTTTACTGTATAACTTTGAATTAAAAGGCTGCATGCTCAGTCTGAAAGGCCATAAACAAGCAGAGACTCTCTCTCTATCACTCTGGTGTGAAAAAAGGCCTGCAACTTGACACCCTGAGCTGTGAGAGGGACAAAAGGTCAAGGATTACGCAAGAATTCTTCTGCGCAGCTTGTTCACGCAGACACAGCCAAAGAACATACGGCATGTCGCATATCGTTGGAATCGTCTGCTTATTGGCTAAAGAGCTGTATAGGTCCCAGTCCATTTCATTGCTATTGGAAGGAGTAATTGTCAGTCAAAGGCGGGTTCCCAAAAAATTATGTCATGCCATCATTGGCTTCTCAGCCGTCTATCTCTGCCATACAAGCACTGATTGGCTCAAATGAGGGCTTGTTTGATTCGTTAGGACCTGGGCTATACATATGACATAAATTTAGAATTTTTGAATACCCCAATGAGAAGTTAGAGCGGCAAAACAAGATGATGGCGCACTACTGTTTCCAGTTTTCAGAACACTAACGGAATATTAACGGATTAAAAGGCTTACAGATTTCAATTCCTTGGACCTGTGTGGATTTTTGTGGATTATTTGTTTTGGAATATATTACCCCAGTGAAGAAAGGGACGCGTCTAAAGGTAAGGGAAAAACTGGTCTAGCGCCACCTAGGTCAGTTTTGTCCAAAAAAAATTTCTAATAGTATGAAGGCTGTGAATCACATTATGCTTTGTGTGTGGGCTTAAAAAATATTGAGAGTATAAACTTTACTAGGTAAATAGGTTTTTTTCGTGTTTTTGGAGGATTTGATGCTTTAAAGTTGAATTGAAGCTTGTTTCTGGGTCATCCCCTAGTGGTCACTTTGACTTCCGTGCCGTGCACGGTACGGCGACCCGTAACAGGTTCAGAAACAGCAGAATTAAGTATAAAGTGAGGTTTTGTTAATCTAGTGTTCTCTATTAATCACAGTTGAAATTGGACATTTATCTTTTGTATAATAACCCCAGATGGAGTGGTGGCCGAGCCTCTGGTCAAATTTAAGGCACTAATTATCATTATCATAATTATTCGTTAGTGTTGAAATAAAAGAACAAAACATCCAAATTGACACTAAGTCAGTTAACTTCTTTATGTACATTTAAATGAACTAATTATTTTGTCCATCATTACCAGTGATGTAAAACTGGGATACATTTGTTTTGGAGAGAAGGCTGGCAAAGCAGCTACTGTCAACAAATAGCTATTATAGAGCTTGTTAATACAGTCAGCATCTTTAACATATAGAGCAGAAATCACATTAATTTCCTTTTTTTTTATTTAATTGTAGCAGTAGTCACTAAACTTATAACCAGAGATTGAGCTAGACTTTTTCACTGCTTGATATCAGAGGTCATGGAGCACCACACAGCATGCAATGACCTCTGGCATGAAAGTGTTAACTGTTCACTCACCAGTTAACAGTGATTATCACAGAGTCATTAATCACTAACATGAAATTGAATTTCTGTTTGTTTTGTTGTGTCCATGTTCAGAATTTAATTTCTTTGTCACGTTACAATCCACAGTGAGGGTTAATGCCTCAAATAAAAATAGACACTGATATTTATAGTTTTTTATTTGAATTGTAGTCTTATATGTATTTCTGTTTTTTTTCTAGTCTATAAGAGGAAATGTATACTATATATTCATAGATTAACAGTCAGACCTAAACAGTACCAAAGGGTCCAAACAGTGAACACCGTCTGTAGTTTGTTTACAAAAATACTTGATAGATTGGTGAACTCGTTACAGCTTTACACTCCTTTTCCTTTTGCCAACATAACAGTTAACCACAGACACATATAATACTTGTGATAACATGCAGCTGAAAATTAAAGAAAATATGAAAAGCAAACAACGACTACACATTAAACACTGCAGTCAATTCATGTACATTTCCATCATCCAAACTATATTTTATCTGATGCTAACAGAACATTTAGTGTCAGTTGTTATTGAGTGCATTTGATATAGAATTCAATTATGAATTATTTTAACTTTTCTGTCCACTTCCTTTGTGCTTATATTGTTTATAAGGTAGATGGGGTTTATATATGTATATATATATATATATATATATATATATATATATATATATATATATATATATATATGGTAGTTGACAAATGACCAAGAAATAGTCCTTTTTTTGGAAAGCATAACTTTTTAAGAAAAAATACATATATTTTTGGAGTATGAAAACTGCAGTACTGGTCACTCATTTTATCAATGACTTCACATATTTTTTTCACTTTTTCACTCAACAATACTGTAAATGTGTCCTATGGTGTGACATTTAAAAAGTACTAAGAAATTATATTAAATAACGTAAAATAAATACTTGAGACAGAATTGTTCACATTATTAAAACATTATTTTCTTAAAATGATATTTATTTTACATGAAAGTACTAATTAGAATCATTTTCACCATGAATAGATGAAGTTGACAAACTTTTCCCTATGAAAAACAAATTTAAATTAAAAAATTTAATTTAGGGGTGTCACACCAAAGGACAAAAAAACTTAACAACTTCAGTGGTCTTAAAACATAGTTAAATATTTAAACAATTCTGAGAGAAATACTTACCATGTGCACTTCTCATGGCCTTCATAGGGGTCTTCAGTCACATGACCTTGAGTGGGGTCTTTCAATTAAATGTAGTTGTCCATGATATTGCCCAAATTAAAATTAGGTTTTTGCATAACACCAAAGGACATTTTTTTCTGTGACAAACTTTATGAAATTCCTACAATTTTAGAAATGTATGTATATGAAAAGTGATGGCCACCTAGTGAAATAGACACTTGCACAATTATGCCAGGAGTGTTCATTAAGATTTTTAAACATTATTTTCTTTATTTATAAAATGTAATACTTATGAAATAATGTTGTCTACCGTCACACGATAGGACAATTTTTAGATTTGGCTTAAAGTTCTAAAAAAAACTAACAATAACTTGGGTATTAAAACAACAAATTCATATAAAACAAGAAAATGTTTAACCATTTACAGTATTCTAAATTATGAAAATGTGAAATAAATTATGTTTTATCTTCTCTGACAGTGAAAAAGCCATGTCACGTCAACTACCCATATATATATATATATATATAATAAGTAATAATTACAGATGAAAAAATTATTTATTTTAATATCATAAAAAAAGAGTAAATAAAACGTGAATTCATGGCAAATTAAGAACAGTGTATTTACTGTTGATACAATATACATAGGATATTTTTAATGCTGAAAAAAATAGAATAAAATTTAAAAAATATATACAGGTGCATCTCAATAAATTAGAATGTCGTGGAAAAGTTCATTACTCAAATAGTGAAACTCGTGTATTATATCAATTCAAAACATTTAATTGTGATGATTCAAGCTCACATTTAACAAAAACCCACCAATCTCAAAAAATTTGAATACTTCATAAGACCAGGCTATGAAGATATGGCTCGGGGAGATGTCAATCATCCTTTGGCTTTGACCTATCTGCTGCCAATGAACTTCCGCCGGCAGATATAAAAACGCCAGGAAAAGAAGCAAAAAAGGAACTTCCGCTTTTCCTTTGCTGTTGTTGCGTGTTAGTCAGGGTGTATGGTAATGTGTTACCTGACCAACTTCCTCTGGTATAACTAAAATAAACAAAAGGAGCAGAAGCTCCTAAGAAAGAGAGGAAATGCGATCCCAATGTTTAAGGTAACAGTGTAAGATGTCGCACTTCCATTGTACTACACGTAGGTCACTCGATGTTAAATACATTTGGTAAGAGGTGTACGCCACCCCCTGTATGTTTTGTTAAATAGATTAGAGTAGGGAAGTATATGGCGCTCAGCGCTGAAGACTTTCATTTCTTGTTTATTTTTATTTGTTAGGTTAGAAGGTTAAAACAGTTAGTATTGGTTTTGTTATTTTTCTTTATTTACTTTGGCATCACTAACATCTCATTTTCTCTTGGTTTAACATTTTTATATTTTATTAGAATTGTCCATTTATCTCCTTTTCACCTGGACAATAAATCACACATTTTATGGTTACTTCTTGTCCCTGCATTTCTTTTTGCTTACTACACCTACAAAAAAATTACCGTAAATTACTCCTTACCCTAGACAACTTACAAAAGGTCGTAACATTTTATGAGTCAAGCAGCAATAACATTTTGCTTTACTGGTACAAACAATATCCTAACAGGACACCACAGTTTTTACTGTATAAAGGCGCAAGGTTAAGATCTGACCTGAGCACTCCTGATGATCACCGATTAGAGACGGTTCCTAATAACCACATAAAGTTTTTATCAGTTAACCACAGACATGAATAAAAGCTATGATAACAGATGCAGCTGGAAGAAATAGCAAATAAAAATAAAGAGGGTTCAAAGATGAAAACTACACATTGAAACACACACAATGACAAACTCAGCAGTGTTTGAGAGAGAAATAGTTTGGTGAAGATGACGGCACCACAAACTACCTGATGTTGTAAAAACATTTTAATTATAAAGTCTAATATAAAATGATTAATCCAGAGAATACATGTGTGGCTGTATGACCTGTATGCAGGGTTTTATTTATTTGTGTGTTAAGGTTTTTCTCTTCAGTGAACACAAGATGGTGCAGTCACTTATCTTATAGTGGGTCAAGTAGCTGAGAAAAAAAAAGAATAACAAGGGATTAACACTGCAACTATACAACAATAGTCATGGTAAATTCATGTTTTAGGATGTAATGACACATTGGATGGATAAGATGTTTCTGGTGAACACAATGTCTAATTAAATGAATGAACAATCCACTGTAATGAATTATCATTAGTTCTGGTTAGACTCCTGTGTTGGAGTGTCCAGTGTGTATTCCTGCTTCATGATTAGTGTTGATCAGAGACGCTCCAGATCCACTGTAACCCTGAGCAGGACAAAGCAGTTATGAAGATGAATAAATTATTGTAGGTGTATATAAAACAGGCAGTGGCTTATATTATTTAGGGTAGAGTGGGTTTGTATTTGATCACACAATGTGTCTCATTTCAAGGGTGGATGTGCAGTTGGACCCACATGTGTTTGTTGAACATCTAGATCTAAAGTCATGTCCTATTTCAGAAAATAGCTTTTGGCCATATATTTTGGCCACTGTAAAAAAAAAAAAAAAAACTTTACAGTGGGCACCTTAAACCTCTCTTTCTTTCTCATGATTTTTAAACGGTTAATATTATGACACATTTCATTCATTCATTCATTCATTCATTCATTCATTCATTCTTTCGTAACTATTTACCAGAGTCATTCCTGGAAACACTGGGAGAAATGTGTATATTTGGAAACATTTAAAACTCCACACAGTTACCTGAGCTCAAAACTGAATATTTCTGTACAATCCTGTCATCTAGATCCATCATACTACATGTACCCCCAAAAAAGTTATTTAAAAAATATCGCACTCTCTATTGTGAAAAAATATATGTATACCTAAATCATTGTATGAGTAGAAAAAAAAAACAAACACAAAAAATGCATTTAGAAACAGTTGAATTCCCCCTCCCCTTTTTCACAATGGTTTGACCCACTGCCAGCGTTCCCATTTTATCTCACCTATTCTGCACACACAAGTCAGGTGTGTGGCTGCGGCTCAGTTAATGTTCAACTCTATTAAGAAGGGTATTTTATTCACTATAAGTAAAGCGATTCTCTTTAATGTAGTTGATGCAGATTCATTCATAAATTAGTTGTGTCAAAAATGTAGATTACCAATGTAATTTTCCATGAATCTGCTATATTAGCGATTAAAATATTACTAATATATCTAGTTAACGTTAGCTTGTTTACAATAGCTTGTTGCATAGTGCACTGCAACTAACACGCCAAAGCAATTTCCCATGCATTGTTTTATTTGGGACGACTTGGCATAATGTTAACTTAACATTAACGGCCACAATTAGCATATTGTTTAGCTGTGCATTTACTAAATGAGCACTGTGCTACATCCGAACTGACCTCACTGTATTTTTTTGTATAATCAGTTTCTATTCTGTTCTTAAGAGTCTTAATTAATTTTAAAGTAAAATTTAAACCTTTTTTTTAATTCCTTGTTTTTATTGTTGTGATTATTTTTCATGCTAGTTTTACTTTCTTTATTTAAAGCACTTTGAATTACCATTGTGTATGAAATGTGCTACAGTATAAATAAACTTGCCTTGCAGTGTCATAGACTAGATAAAATGGAGAAAAGGAAAATGGACATAAGATCATTTTTCAGTGCACCTAAATGACAAGTAAGTACAAAAAGTTCACATATTAAGGCAATTTTGTTTTAAGAATGGGTGCTTTTAAAAACACTAATGTCACAATATCAATCACAGGCAAAGGAGACAGAAATTATTGAGGGACAGGTAGAGCAGGGTCAATCAGATGTGCAGTGTCAGGTAAGTGTTTTGTGCTTTTATTGAAGGGATAATGACAGTTTTTTTTTTTTGGAGTGAACAATTTCTTTAATGTTTTCGGAGTTCAGCAGATGCACATCACAGGCTCACCAATTTACAGTATGATCTGTCAATTTAACAAGTGTAATGTAAACAAGTTAGTTATTATGAGTATGGAAAAATCTTTTCCTGCATTTTTTCTGCTTCTGGAGTCAGTCTGTTCTGAGACAGTGAGAGTAGAGGAAGGGGCAGATTCAGAACCAGGGAGGGAGCCGGAGACAGTAGGACAAAGAGATGATATTGCCAGCACCAGCACAGGCAGCACAGTTTTTCGTTTAGATCTCAGTGCCTGCACAAAGCCGTACCAACCACCTCCCCAGTGTATCGAAAAACAAATACTTTCAAATAAGTCATTGACATTTCAAGAGAAATGGTATCAAGACTTTCCATGGCTACATTACAGTCCATCAGTGAAAGGGGTCTTATGTTTTTACTGCAGCAAAGGTGTTTCAAACCAGTCCTCTTTAGGTCATGGACCTGATAGTGCTTTCGTTAGTACAGGCTTTAGAAATTGGAAGAAAGCCATTGAAAAATTTACATCACACCAACCTCTCAAGCCCACCAACATTATGTGACTGTCACTGCACCTCAGCCAAACCCAATCAGCACCCAGTTATCTAGTGCATGGCATAAACAGCAGGAGGTGGCCAGACATTGCTTAAGGAAAATTGTTAGCTCTGTGAGGCATGTGGCAATCTTTAAGAGGCCATACTCCAGAAGAGGATGATCCAGTTTTATTGAAATGGTTAACAGATCGTGCCACTGCATATGTAAGCCCTAAATCTCAGAATGAAATCCTGAACATTATGGCCAATACAATAATCCGAGGGATTGCAAATGAGATTAGGTCTCCAGCCCTTGTTCAGTTTTCTGTAATAGTTGATGGCACCCAGGATATTTCTGGGATTGAGCAGGAAAGTGTCTGTCTGTGCTGTGTGGACCATGACCTTATGCCACACAAGGAGTTTATTGGGTTGTACAGTTTCAGAGACAACAGGCCAAGGCATTGCCAAAATGGTTACTGATGTGTTGTTGAGGCTTTATCTGCCAATGTCTGCTTTACATGGGCAAAGTTACGATGGTGGCTCCAACATGGCAGGAAAGTACTGTGTGGTGCACAGGCAGTACTGAGGCAGCAGCAGCCATTAGCCCTCTATGTGCATTGTGGGGCATATTGTGTCAATTTAATCATACAGGCTGGCTGCTCAGTCTCCCCAATGATCCGGGACTGCCTTTCTTTGGTCCATCAGTTGTTGTAGAACTTGAGTGCCTAAACATTTCACTGCAGAAGAAGACCCAGACTGTCTCTGGTATGCAGGATGCAGTAGATTGTGTACGATCCTACCTTCAGGAAAAGAGAAATGACAAGAGCTATCTTGAATTGTTCGAGAAAGCTACATCATTGGTAAACTCCATTGAATTAGTTGACCCTATTGAGACAGCAAATTCAAGGCGATTTGCTTGGAAAGCAGTGGACCATTACAGCGCAGAGTTCTTCAAAGTATTGGATTGTGTGGAGGTTCAGTTTGGTGAGCGTTTCAACCAAGACAGTCTCAAGTCTCTGCAAAGATTAGAGAATGTCCTTTTGACTGGATTGTTAACTGAATCAGTAGATAAGTACCCCGAGTTGCAAAGAGGTACTCTTGCAGTACAGTTGCCTCTCTTTCACCAGAAATTCGAAATTCTCCTGTAGCAGAAGTAGAGAGGCAGCAGAGGTCCTAAGGGGAATGCCAGTGGAGGTGCATGGGTTGTTTGACCAAGTTGACATCTTTGTCAGAATTTTGTTGGTGGTTCCAGTGTCCTCATGTGTAGCTGAGAGGAGCTTCAGTGCATTGCGGAGACTAAAGACGTGGCTAAGGGCTACTATGGGCCAAGACAGACTTAACAGTCTGGTAGTCTACAATGTGCACAAAGACGAGCTCGACAACCTTAACATAAACAACATATGCCAAGAGTTTGTGGGGCCCAGTGATACCAGGAAATACACATTTGGTACTTTTGTTTAGTTTCCATTCATTTATGTAAGTTTGCTTTAAATTGCAGATGTTTTTTTTGTTGTTGTTGTTTGTATACATAGAGCAGTTACTGTTAATTGATAATTTAATAATTGATTTTGTTACAAAACATTACTTTATATATATATATATATATATATATATATATATATATATATATATATATATATAATGTATATTAACAAATGCAATAAATAGTTTTGAAGAAAAATCTGCTTTGTCACTGAACCTGAGAAAAACTTTGAAAATAACCATAATGACACGTCTCCATGCTACAATAATAATGATAAAAGCAAAGTTTTTCACTGTGGGGACATATTTTTATAAGTACAATTAGACTGTATTATTTGTGTCCCCCTTCAAAAATTGCTCTTGAGACATTTTATATTCATTGCCCCCCCCCCCCCCCCCCCCCCCCCCCCCCCCCCGTTAAATTAAATTTATGCCCATGAGCTGGACCATACTTATTTCTCTGACTTTATCCCACTTTACATTTATCCATCCATCTTATCATTCTTGAAGTTGGATATTGCTGTTCTTCAGTATTCATCCAATCAAATTTCATAACTTTAACTTTCCTTAAAATAACAAACGGCGAATATCATTGTTGTCATAGACTGCTTGGGCAGTTCCCTGTCAGACCATCAGAGGGCGATCAGACAGTGCTTTTAGTTTGTCACATTCAACACGTTACACAACACATTGTTTTTCCATGTGTGTGTTTTTCCTCTTCCTCTGTCTCAGTTTAATATACATATTAATGCCAACTTTAAACACTTAATAGCTTAAAACACATAACATAACAACAAAATATATCTAAATAAAATATGTATCTACCACGACTTAAAGGATATTTACAACAGAACATTTCACTTACTTTTTCTTTTTCTGCCACACATCTCTGGCAGCTTTCTGAAACTCCTTCCAGGTCATTTATTCATCCATCATCTGATGTTGGTAAATAGAAAAGACTTTAAAGGACAGTTAATATATTTCACAGCAATTCCAGTGGCGTGTGTATGTAGATATGGACTGTTTAGGGCCTGCTCATAAGAAATGACAAGGTTATAGCTGGACAGAATCTCAGAGGAGAGGGAAAGTTTACAATATTACAGAGAGAATAAAATCTAGGGTCAGTAATGATACAGCATCCCTGGAGCAGAAAGGGTTAAAGACCTTTCTAAAAGGACCAACAACAGCTTGGTAGTGCTGGGGCTTGAACCCCAATCATTCAATAAACAACCCAAAGCCTTAACCAGTTGAGCCACCGCTGATCACCTTCACATTTCACATTTTCACATCATTTTCACAATGAACCCTCTGTGATATAGACTCTACCTGTTCTTCTATCATACATACTGCACACATATGACAACCCATTTCATTTTTAATCTCAGTGCCGTTGTATTAATGTTGTATTTTTCATATGTAACTACCTCTAACCTTGTGTTGTTATAGTCTTCCAGTCCACCTCACTCCTGAATGTAAAGCCACACACTGGTGACACTGTCATGTGTTGCTGTGGGGTGGAGCTTCATGAACCTTTATGATCTTAACATATTAGTTTTCAGAATAAAGACCTAAGAATATTTTTATTCAGCTAAAACCAGTCATCATGTTCACAGTTATATGCATGTGTCTGTGGCTTTCACTAGGTGGGTTTTCATTTTTTGTTTTTTAAAGAAATGTGTTAAATCTGTGATACTTATTGAAATAAATTATGTATTTCTACTTTATTTTGTAAAGGTTAAAAACATTATGTTCTCTTCTCCATGACAGGTGACTCCATGGCAGATTCAATAGAGCCAATTTTCACTCATAAAATTGTAGATGAAGGTGATGTTACTCTGTCCTGCAGATACAAATTCAGCATTGGTACAAACAACTACCTGCACTGGTACAGACAATATCCAAAATCTAAACCTGAGTTCCTTCTTTATATTCATCAAAATGGAGATCTAAGTCACAAGCCTCCCCCAAGAATGTCTGCTAAACTTTATGAAGGTGAAGATAAACAAGTGGATCTGATTATCTCCTCTGCTGCTGTATCAGACTCTGCTCTATACTACTGTGCTCTGAGGCCCACAGTGACAGGAAATCCAGCCGCACTATACAAAAACTAACCAACAGTTGTGTTATACTGAAAGAGTTTCTACTGATGATTTTGAATTTGCTTGACATTTTTAGGAAATTATGTCTGTCTTGTTTATATTTGAGACACATGTTGGATTATTATTAGAGACAGCTCATTCATTTACAGACAAATCTATCACTGGTGATCCTGTGATCAGTCTGTGCTATTTTGCTGGTCTTGGGTTTTTATTTTTTATTTTATATTAATATCCAGTATGATTTTGATGATCTTTATTAGTTTTTAGTTTCCATTGTTCTTAGGCATAAGTTGTAAACTGAAAAATGTGTCACTCTGCTGGCAGAAAAGTATGCTGATGACAATACAGTGTTGAGCTTCATGAGCAAATAGTGAGTGTCCGTACAGAGAGATGGTGGAGAAATGTGAGGACTAGTGTAGAAGCAACAATCCATTGACAAAACTAGAGAGATGAATATTGTTCTCAGGAGGACTGCTCTGCTGAGACAGAATTTAAGTCTAAGACAGAACATAGCTTCATCTTCATTTCCTGCAGACATATGAGAGAAAACACCAACCTCCCATCTTCACTACATTCATGTACTGCTATTTAAGTTTAAAATTATGAAGAAACTGAATTCATTTCCAAGTTGAAGTTTTGAGCTCTGTTTGTAGCTCAGTTTCATTCATTTTAGTACTAAAATAAGTCAGATTATACAGAAGTTATATTTAATTCAAGTTTATTGTTATTAGTGAGCAAAGATTTCGTCCAGAACAGTGTCACTTCCTGGGTGTGGCCTTCTAGAGATGTGTAAAGCTCAGCACATACAGCACTATTATACAGAATTGTCACAGAGCTGTGTTCAGAAAAGGCTCAACTATACAACTTACTGTACATAGTGAGATACACACCACTGATTCTCACTCTAGTTACAGGTCATTCATTGTAAAATTATATAATTGTTTGTTTTTAAAGCATATAGTAATTTGATAATTTACCAGTTTAATATATCCTTTTGAAAAATTTGTTACAGATTTATTTCTTTATATTCTTTTTCACTCCAGGCAGTTTTGCAGATAAAATTGGACCAAAGGATGAAGCCAACTTTGTGGGGAAAGAAACAAACACTGTTACACTGAAATGTTCATATGAGACAAACAGTGATGACATTTGGCTTTTTTGGTACAAACAATATCCTAACAGCGCACCACATTATTTACTCTATAAAGGAGAAGGGTCAGATAAATATGCAAGCACTCCTACTGACACTCGATTAGAAACAAGAACAAGCAGAGACTCTACTGAACTTACTATCAGAGGTCTAAAGCTCTCAGATTCTGCTCTCTATCTTTGTGCTCTAAGAGTAACACAGTGATACAGAGTCAGTGAAAGGCTTTACAAAACATTATAAAACCACAACAAAGATCCTCCCTTTACCAACCTGATATCAGTTAACAACAAACACAAAGGATAATTGTAGTAATTTTGTGGTGTACATGAATAAAGAAGCAAACAATCTCTCAGAACAGATGTGAGTTTGATTGTACAGAAGATAAAATGTATAAATAAAGAAAGTTCAGTAGAAGGTTTGTCACTTTAACTGCATGTACATTTGATTGCTAAAGGTCAATGTTTGTTACTGAATCTATTCTAAATAATGACTGTGAGACTACGGATGTCTCTGACGTTTGAGTTAACTCTATTCTGTTCCCACTAGAACTGACATTCAGGATTTCCTAAACACATTTTTATCTGCCAGCATTTGTTAGGTTGCAGCTGCAGGGCACTAAGCACTTGTTTATGATGTTTAGAAGGTAAAGTGGGTTAATTTTGGTAGACTTTTATGTTGAAACCCTATTATGGGTAATTGAAGGGACTTTTATTTTGAAGGAGTACACCAGAGAGGAAGGAAGGCCTAGAGAATAAAGTAGGCAATGTTTGGAAGTTGTGCATGCTGGTTCTTCCCTACAAGTTCTCTCCAGGAAAAGGTCTCCAGTTGAAACAAGGGTGGATTTTTATGGCTGCTAAGTTTCGAGAGACAATTGGATTACTTTTTTTTTCTTCTTCTCTTCAACCTTGGGATTTATCCATTTTTTCAGGACTATTCATTGTTTCTGCAAGGACTGCGAGAGGCCTAACTAAGGACCAACCAAAGACAAGCAGCTAAGTGGTGAACAGTTGGTGTTTGTATTTGCTGGCTTAATATGTGCATTTGTATTCAATCTAGTTGTGTGGAATTTTTTTCGTGTCCTTTTCTGGCCGCTTAATCCAAGTCTTTCTATTTAAACACAGTATTTGAGTGCCGAACTTTAATGTAACTGAAGAACTCACTGAGACCGATTTGTTACAATATAATAAATAGTAGTTTTAGTAATGTCACAGACACACTGATAGAATTGAGGCTACACATCTAATATGTTTAAGATAAAGTAACTTATTTTGGGGAAAATACTTTTTGTCTTTTGAGAATATTTCTTTGTTTACCATGACACAGTTCACCAATTTCCAACAAACAGTAGCACTAATTCAGCTCTTATAGGGTTTAACAGAAATCAGACAATAGTATGATGTTAAAGGTGACTTTATGATCCAGCTGAAAGGACAGAGCTGAGACATTGTGCCTTGGTCGACTCTAGTGGAATGCTCATGTAGCCCCTGTCTCAGGGTTTATCTAAATCTAAATGTCTGTTCCTCTAGATTCGTTCAAGGAGCTTTTAGGGCAGATGTCAGTTAAATACTCAAGGTTGGGGGGAAAAAAAAAACCACTGAAAGCATCATAAAAGGGAGACATTAAAACAAATTAATCAGTGCCACACACACACAAAAATAAAACAGTAAACCAGGGATGTATATTGTAGCAGCATATGTGAATGCTTTTTCTTTCTGGCACTTCAGAGAACCCAGGTAGTGAAAATAAACTGACAATGACTTGGAACAACCAAACAATACAATTATAACTTAAGCACTTTGAAAATGATATCCCCAATGTGTAAACGTTCATTTTTTTCTTGGGATGCGAAAAAAAGGGTATGAAAGAAAGATGTTTCAGTCCCGAGCAATGTGCCTGAAGTAAATTCTCAGTCCTACCACTTCCGCAGAAATGAAATAGGAGTCCTCAAGAACAGAAGAACCAAAAGCTGGAGAGTTGGTAAATGACGACAAGGTGACAGTTATCCAGAAGAGTCCAATCGTGTCATCCAACTATTTGTCCAGGAACAACAACAACAAAAAGTCTGCACAACATATATCAACACAACACTTAACATCCCTTAAAAAATTATTACATATTTTTAACATAAGATTTTTTTCTTCTTTGGAAAAAGTTTATAAAACAAACCATCTTTGATCATTTAAATGTGTTAGCAGTGCTCAATATGCCACAGTTACATTTTATACATTAGCAATTTTACTCTACATGTGAAAGAAACACTAGAACATGGGCATTGCACGAGGCCTTGCACGATTAGCAAAACTAGCATCGTGATGCTACACTTAGCGGCTCTTAGCATATTTAACTCCTCACGTTAACCTGGACATCCATACATTCTAACTGGTTTTACTTAAATAATAAACACAATATAACAACAAAATAGTCAAATTATGCAAGAACCTATGTATGTGCGAACACGTGAAATTGGTATCACATGTAATTGGCATGTTATGGAATTTAACTATGGCAATATATTAACATGATATATTAACTATGATATCTACACGTTTTCCAGGAACATTTACAAGGTCAATTCTTTCTTGTATGAAGATAGTGGAAAAGAAGGACATGTATAACAAAATGGTTTGTCGTTTTTTTTTTTTTTTTTTATTTTGTCAATCAAAATTTTTTCAATTTCAAGTCACTTCCAGATTCACATTACAGCTCATACACATCCACACATTCACCGTTACATCCACCAAATGCAATGCAAATGCAATGTTTTCCATATTGTCTTAATGCAGTTTCTAGATGAATATGGCTGAAACATCATTACAGTCTAAATGTAGCAAAAAAAAGGTGCATAGAACAAACATTCAAGTAATCATCATCCTCATCCCATCTATCGGAGCATTTCACTGTGGTTAATGAATTTGAAGACAATGTCAACATGTTTGTTCACAGATTTAATGAACAGACACTTTTCTTTTATCTGAGATGCTTGTATAGCAACTAAAGGCCCCAGACTTTTCCTTACAGGGATGAAATAACAAGGATTCTTAAATTGACCGCAGATGTCCTGTTTCACTTTTTGGTAGTACTTCCCCACTGCATAACATGACTCCCCCTGCCCCAGATCAATGAATGTCTTCACAGAGAAAATACTTTCCTCTCGATCAGAAAGAATGACAGTGTACGAGTTTCTCTGAAAAGTACACGAGTAGTTTTGTGAATGAAGTATTTTTGCAGAGTAGTGGTTAATGGTGAAATAGTTCACAGTGACTCTATTTCCTAGGTTGCTGATGCTGTTCAAGGCCGGAAAATCATCATTTCTGATCATACAAATTTTAGGCCTACCCAGAGATGTGAGAGCGACTTACTCCCTGCACCATTTTTTTCTCAACTGAAAAAGACTATAAGAGAGCCAAGTAATCATCAGAAGCTGCCACCATGGTTTTTTTGGGAAAATGGAAATGCAACCTGTAGCCAAACTGTTTGCATTATCTGCAGAGAAACTCCCTAGCTGCTCTTTATCATATCTAAAATGATCCCATTGTATGACTCCAACACAAAAGCAGACTGTGCCCAGAGGGGACCCCAGTTCCTCACAGTATTGGGCAGATGAAGGCACAAATGTACATTGAAAGTGACATTGATCCCATAAAGGGTTTCCATTTCCTGAACAAACTCTGTTAGCAACCCCTTAGATTCTGATATGTGCAGTGGTGATATATTCTCACCGAGTAAAAGAGAAACCCCTTTTACCAACTTAAACCAGTGCTTCAGATATTTTTCAGGTAAGAACCCTTTCAATGTTGGTATGCTGTAATAAGTTCTGGAAGGCACACGAGTGGAACATATGGTTGTTTTTTTCTCTTTCACTGAGCGGGGGACGTGGGAAACATTACATGGTGGTTTAATTGAAGTTAAAATGTCATCAATCTGTTCTGTTGATCGTCCGATATACCATGGCGATTGGTTTTTCTCAGAATGAAACCACAGCGTGGTGATGCTTCTTGCTACACCCAGCAGCACACTGTGCATATAATCTGGAACACAGCCATCAATAATATTAAAATCAGGTAGACAAGACAAAATACTAGGCCCTTTCACTCCCTTAGTGGGGTTTCCATTAAGAGCCTCTTCTACCAGATCATCAGTCTGGGAGGGATTCCTCAACTCTGCTTTTTCATACGGATAAGCCCTTACACGCCCCCTAACACACTTGTTCCTTTCTGCATACAAAAAGAACACCCAAACTCTCCATTAAACTGTTTAAAGTTCTGAATCAGTGGCCTAGCAACTGAATCTGCCACCATGGTAGTAAGCAGTACTTTACTTGTGACAACTTCCCCACTTTCACTTTGCCATATAAGACCATTAGAGTACAACTCTATGCATTCATCGACAAATGGTTTCATGTAGGTGTTCATATTTGGTTTGTTTTGACCAAACCACAGGCCACAAAGTATAACATGTTTTGCACGTAGTTGTATTGGCAGTTCATTAACAGTACACAAAATTGGCCACAAACTTTGACTTTTAACTGTGATGGAGTACCAGTGCACAAATCAAACACACAGTGATCTGTTATCTGGTGATGCAAGGGGTGATAGTTTTTTGTATAAATGTCCATCGTATATATCTTTGATGGAGGCATCCTTCTTCTCAAAATGGTGTTTCAGGTGTTTCCCTAATTGGTGGTCCTCAAGCATTTTTTTTTATTTTTTTTTTGGTTTTGTAGTGGCAAGTACAAAAAACACTCGTCTTTTTGTGCATGCCCTTTTGATGTGTTCTGGTCACAGACTGGGCACTTGATATTAAAGGGACATTCCTGCATGCTTACGTTGCAACTCTTGCACACACAATGTACTTCTAATAGGTCTTTCACTGAATCAAATGCTTTGTAGCAAAGGTACTTTGAGCGACTAACCAATTCCCCACCAATACCAGCAATAAAGTTGAAAAGATGCATGATGTCCTCCAAGGCTCTATTTGTTAATTCGTGTTTTAGTTTTAATGCCAGCAGCAGGAATTCCACCTGTTCTTTTGTTGGATTCTGGTCTAAAGTTGGACTTGTGGGGTCTTCTTGATGTTCCTCTACTTGCTCCCCAGGTGAAGAGCTAGGGCCAGATATGGGTTGGTTCATCTGTGAATTTAAAACATTGGATTAGCAATCCCAGATTTGCACAGACTCGTACAAATGTGCCATTTCATGTAGTTGGTAACCACCTGCATTTGAAGTCAGGCTCAAATGTATTTGTTTTTTTATTTAAGAGTCTTTTGCATTGATTTTTTTTGTCATAAATTATATCATATCATTAATTAATTAAAAAAATAACTGTGCCCCCTTTTGTCCACATGTATATTTTTCTGACACTATCCATCTGGCAAAACACAGTGAGACAGGTTCTGTCATTTTGTAAGGGGCCAGCTGATAGAGATGCTGTATTTGCACCTGAATCAAAACCGAAAAGTTTTTTTAACAAGATAAAAACATGGGTATCGCTGCAATATGGACAAAGAACAAAGTAATATGGTATTTCCAATTTGTGCTCCACTTTAAGCAAAATCAGGTGGAAGTTTGGATTGTGGAATTATCTTATGATGATTTACAGTAACTAGTGTGCATGCACATGCACAAACAAAACACCTACCTGTAACTTGAATATTTTAGCCATTTTTAGCAACTTATGGTGTCATCAGAAGCAGTAGACACCGGGTCATCTTGATTATCCTCTTGGGTGAGATACCAAAAATAAAAATAAAACTCCTTGATCATGATCAAGAAATATGTAGGCCTAATGCGCGTGTGCAATTTTTCTACTTACTGAGTTGTAGAAGAAGAGGCCACAGCTTCTTCATCACCCATATCTTCAGAAATTTCCCTAACAAATATGTCGTGGTAATGTTAAAACACTTCATGCATCACTCAATATAATAGGATTGATATGACTGGTTGATTAAGTCCAAGACAAGTAGGTAAATTCCATTCATTAGGTGAAACCTTTAAGACTGTAAATTCAAAAAACACTGAAATATATTCCTGGCTAGAGTTCCGACTTTAACTGTTTATTTATTTATTTATTTATTTATTTATAGTTTATTTTATTTATTTATTTTTTGGGGGGGGTATACAGTGGAAATAAAGATAAATTTTATCTTTATACAAACATAAGTTACTTAACATACATTAAGGGAAATTATGCCATATACGTTTACATGGTAACGTTATAGGAAATAATCCGTAGCTGGTAGCTTTGTTAGCTAGCTAGCTTCTAGCACGTTTTGTTACAATACTTACTTTCGTTTACGTCTTCTCTTTTGTTCTTTCTGGAACGGGTGCTTCGTTGTCAACGAGGTACCTTTTGTAACGTACTGGATCCATATCTATTGCTTTTCTTGCGTCTTATTTCCATAACGTTATTTATACTGGCAAGCATTTCTCCACTCTACAGCTACCGATCGACCGCTACAGCGTCGCGTACTTGATGACGTCATCCGTCCGTTATCCGACGTTATTTCATCTTTGGCGCCGAAAGGTAGTGGCTAAGAGTAAAATGGCGATAAAAGCGTTGGAGATCCGCTATGTCCTACTTGAATGGACTGAGGGTGAGGATAGAGGAGCCCATAGTACTTTGCCCCTCGACTGTGTCCGGAATTTTTCAGTTACAGATTTTTTTGAAAGGACTGATAAAACCGAGAAGCTGGTGGAATGGCGAAAAGGCCGCCAACACTGGTCGGTGCACCGAGCCAGAATTATTGACATGGCAAGTATGTTACACGCAAGTTTTACCTGACGTTATGTAGTTAAATACCACATTAAATGGTTTTGCTCGCACTTAAAGAAGTATAAAATAAATCTTGCTAGATACCTGGATATAGCTTAGCTATCGTATGTTACCTAATTTGCTAATGTTAGCGAAGTCCAGTTGGGACTTGGTAAACATGATTAGACAAACGTTTGCAGTTCATGATAACATTTAAATTTTATTACACCAGAACTTGAAAAAACTCTCAAAATTAAACTGATCGAGATGGAGAAAGAGGGCACACAATGGAAAATAAAACGTCCTCACATCCCAAACTCAAAGTACAGTGAGCAGCAGGGGCAGACTGAGAAGGCTTCAAAGAAAAAGGTAACCGACTGCACCAGTTGGTGCTTTACTTGGTTCTCTCTCTCTCTCTTGTTTCTTAATGTGTAGGCATGTGTGTAGATTTGTAATGTAGATTTGTGTGTAGGTTTGATTTTGTAATTGTCATCTATGATGATTTTATGTGCTTTGTTTACAAGATGTACTGTATACACAAGGTGGTGTAAAATAAGTTAATAAGAGTTGGGCTAAAAGTCAGTTTGTTTCTCTCTGTCTCTCAAGGTTGACAATAAAAAGGGAGGGGCTTCCAAATACAAGCACCAGGAGGGTGAGAAGCAGGAGGAGGGTCATGACAGACTTTCAAAGAATAAGGTACACTACCAGTCTGTTACATTACAATACATTCATGATGTGTAAGATTTTTATGTGGGATAAGGGAATCTTATTTGTATAGCATTTTTTATAAGACACAAGTCACACCCAAAGCGCTTCACACATGAAAGGGAGGGTGGTTCATTCACTTTATGCTGATGGTGGTAAGCTACATTTGTAGACACCGTTTCCCCTGGGGTAGACTGACAGAAGCGAGGTTGCTCACATCTGCGTCAATGGTCCCTCTGACCACCACCAAACATTCACACATAGGGATTGCGTGAAGTGTCTTGCCCATAGAGACAGGATTCGAACCCCCGACCTTCCAATCATGAAACGACTCTCCACCTGCGCCACTGTTGCCGTTAAATTGATTTTAACAGTAGCTGTTATAAAGTATGAAACCAGCACAATGCGGAACTTTAACCTCTGTTTCTCCCTCTCCCTCTGAAGATTGACATGAAAAAGAGATGGTCTTCTAAATACAACCACAAGGAAGAGGAGGAGAAGGTGGCGGCGGAGGAGGAGGCGCATCATGACAGACCTTCAAAGAACAAGGTACACTACCAGTCTGCAATGTGTTTTATTACATTGCAATACAGTAAAGATAAGTAAGACTTTTTTAATAAAGTACATTACCAGTAGCTGTTAAAAGGTATGACATCAGCACAGTAGGCAACTTTGTCTTCTCTCTCTCTTTCTCTCTCCCTTCCAGCGTATTGGGGATGAAGAGGACATAGTACCACCCTCTAAGAAAAATGTAGCCTAAATGATGACATCCATTGTGTGGTGTATTACATACATACATTACTGAAAAACAGTGCATTTGTCCTTTAAAACATGAAACTTCCACATCTTGTATTTAATGTATTTTGCTATGTTCTTACCTTAACTTTGAAAAAAGACAGGGATGTATTATTTTGTCTATGCGTGCAGTTCATATTTGTACAGCGTGTCGTGAATGTGTTAGCATTTAGTCTAGCCCCATTCATTCCTTAGGATCCAAACAGGGACGAAATTAGAAGTCACCAAACACTTCCATGTTTCCCTATTTAAAGACATTGTTACAGGAGTAGTTACACGAGTATGGTGGCACAAAATAAAACGTGGGGATTTTTTATGCAGATAAAAATGAGAACTATATAGTATGGCAGAAGAGCACTTAATTAGAGCATTTCGACCTCTGGCGCAGTAACATCACCGCTCCTCTCAATGAGTTTGAATGAATGAATGAGAGGGGGGAGTTCACAGGAGTGATGATACTGTGCCAGAGGTCGAAGTGCTGCAAACTAAGTGCTCTTCCGATTTAACAGAATACAATCAGAATCATCCAACTGACGTGTTTACATGACACACTTTTTATTATGATCAGCCCTTTATCCAAAATGTGTGTCCAATCACAGATGTACTGTAAGCACTTTGGGTTCCTGATGAAGCACTATAGTATAATAATAATAATGTCTTATTATTTTTGTCTTCTCTAGATGCTACATTGAAGAAGTGGCCGGCAGATAGGCACATCTATTAATTCGAAGTTCACGGAGCTGAGAAGAGCAACAAGATATTTTTTTCTGTTCAGTTTTTTGTCTTATTTTTGTTCTTGTACTATTTGATTGTTCTTGAGTAAATACATAATGTACTTACTTAGGCAACTTATGTTGCCTAGCAGGTTTTTTTGTCTTATTTTTGTTCTTGTACTATATTTTTTGTTTTGTACTATTTCATTGATCTTGAGTAAATAAATAATGTACATTTCTACATTTTGGACTTTTATTTATGTTGCCTAGCAGCTATGGATTTTAATTTTACTATTATATAGGTGAACATATATGCTTACATATATATGCACCTATATGTACATATAATATAGGAAAACGGCCAATTTTATATATGTCACATATATTAAAAACATATATCAAAACCTATATTGAAACATATGTTTATATAGGTTATTTCCATGTGGGTAGAGGTGCTACTGCAGGACTGATGATGATGATTTTTCCTTTAATCATTTGAACATAAATACAATAGAATTAAGTTTAAAGTGAAGTTTTGTTAAAATATGCTTCTAATGTTCTGCATTGATCACAGTTGGAATTGGACATTTATCTTTTATATAAAAACCTCAGATGGAGTGACTGGGCCTGCTGGTCACATTAGGTCTTTTAATACAATAAGAAACACTATTTTCAGGGGAAAAAATAATGGACTGACATTTGAACAGTTGAATTCTTCTTCTTCTTCTTAGTAGTAGTAGTAGTAATAGTAGTGTACAATCAATATATAAATACAAACAAATTGACACTGTCAGTTATCTTTTTTATTTACATTTGTATGGACTAATTGTTTTGTCCATCATTTCCAGTGGTGTGATACTGGGGTAAATTGGTGTTGGAGAGAAGGCTGGCAAAGCAGCTACTCTTATAAATAGCTATTATACAGCTTGTAAATACAGTCAGCATCTTTAACATATAGAACAGAAGTCACATACATTTCCTTTTCTTTTATTTAATTGTAGCAGTAGTTACTAACATATTAACCAGAGCTTGAGCTAGACTTTTTCACTGCTTGATATCAGAGGTCATGGAGCACCACACAGCATGCAATGACCTCTGGCATGAAAGTGTACACCCAGCTGCTTTGCCTGTAGAAAGGTCTGCACCAGACATTTCATTTGTTTCTTGCACCTGTCTGGGTCTCTGAACATGTTAGAGGGGTCCAGACAGGTCATCTGCCTAAAAGTGGCATATTTGAGTGGGCTCTTCTGCACTTTTCTGACTATATTAGTCAGCCCCTGCATGCAGTCCCTTCTAAATTCAAGGACTCTGAGATCTGATATTTTAGTGTCCTGAAAAGGGATGTACAATAAAAACACAAGTAAATAGTGTAGCGATTTTGGCTCTCGAAGCAAGGTAAATATTTATAAGTAACTATAACGTGTTATAGTGGCTTTTAAATATTTTAACCTAAGTTGAAATTAACGGTACTGGAATTAAGGTTACGCTTATTTGGTCTGTTCGTCCGGCGAACAGGCCGCATACCTTTATTAATTCTATGAAGGCGGTATCTTCCCGGCCAAGAAAGATTCGCTTTCCTTTTACTGTATACCGTAATTTAAATTAAATTAACTCAATAGAGCATGTAGTTCAGACCCGATGTTGCAGGTACCTTAATTTGTGAGCGAGACTCAGAGACACCTGTCACCTGTGGCTCAAATTTATGACATTTAATGAATGAGACAAACACAACATAAAACTAACTACACAAACAAACAAAAGAAATAGGGAAAACGAAAATGAAAAATAAAATAAAACAAAAGAAATTAAAATTGGGGAAAGGGAGGAAGAGACTGGAAAGAAGAAGAGAGAAAGGAAGGAAAGGAAATGGCAAGCTTAGACTCAAAAATTAATCACACCCTAACTGGGAAATCATCACAGAAACTTAAATTCACCTTAAGATTCAATGAAAGATTCCTACTTAAAATTATGCATCTAAATTGGTTGGTAAAGGAAACGGTTACTTGCATTGGCTTACTGAACAAGAGTCCGGATGCAACAGAGAAATCTCTGAAAAGTCAGTTAGGGTGGGGTCAGACGTTCTTCCAAGTTCTCCTGAAGATCAGAGCAGTTGTCGTTCTTGGAAGTAAAGCTTGCTGGAACTTCGTTGAAGGAAGATGGAGTCGTCTTGAAGCTGTTCCGAAAGTCTGACCACGGATTAGTGGTGTTTGTGACAATTTAAAGGTCACGAACTCCACCCATCTTTGGGAAGATGACCAATACTTCGGTCAGGATTTTGAAGGGAAAAACTCCCTTTGTTTCAGGTGTCTGTGGGCGTGGTTTAGCTATCAAACTTTTAGATGACTTTAAAGTTTGATCCAGGGTGTATTAAGATGGTATGGCGCCTTTCGTGCTCAAATAAAATACACCAGTGCTTGAAAAATGAGTAACCGATAATTTTGTGGTCATTTGGATACTAAACATGAAGGGTAATGACGGTATGAAGGCATCGGTACATTACATACATAGATCATTAATCAAGGCAAAGATAAAGGCAAAGAAACAAAAATGAAACATGAACAAGATGCACTTTCATTAGGGAAGTAAAAAGAAAACGATAGCTTCGTATACATTCTGACATCAGACCTTAAAGGGTCATATGGCATTAGAACAGGTATACATTAACATGCCATGATCAGTAAGATATGATGATAGAGTATAACGGATTTTAAAATACAATGTTGTTTTCTGACACATGAATAAAATACACCCTTGTCAGGAAATTAAGGAGCAAATAATTTTAAGTCAGGCAAGCCTTAAAAGAAGAAACACATTACAAAAAGGGTTATAAGAATGAGAACCTTAGAGTACCTTATCTTGGGTTTTATTAGTAAACGGAATGTCTCATTGTGTTGTGTGTGTGTGTGTGTGTGTGTTCTGTTTGCTGGCCCCAATGAGCCGCATGGGGTTATCTGGTCTTTGTGGAGACTCCAGACATTCGGGAGCCAGGTGTGGGTGTAAATCTGGGTTGCTCATCGGTTAATTGAGGAGTAGATGTTGAAATTTAGGGTGCCTGGGACATGAAATCTAAAATGACTGTACAAAATGCTACAGTAGAATGTACAACATAATGATTACTGCTTCTTGTATCCTGACCAAAATTTCTAAAATTACTTCAACTACAACTTCAAAATTGACCATAATACCTTCAGGGCTTTAACTGCACCTAGGCCAATGTCAATTTTCTGTGGGAGGAGCAAGATCTTCTTTTCACTCAAGTCCAGCTTGGTGAGCTGTAGTTTTGTAATGTCCTGTAGGACTTCTTGTTCACAAACCGCCTCAGTATACTCTGTCAGAAGAAAAATCCAGATGAAAAATGCAAGTGCCCTACATCCATATTTTTCATGCAGTAATGTCACAGTTTTAACAAAGAAAAAAATTAACACAGGTTGAAGAATTTCATCCATGAAACACAGTGTACATAATACATCATAGTCATACCTAATTATAGTAGTATAGGAGCCAGACAAGCACAAACATTATTTTTAAATTACCTTGATCAACTCAGCCAAGTCTTTGGCAAGGAATGGCATTACTGGCTCATCCGTCTGGTACCTCTTCAGGAAGGGGTCAAAGGTACGGGCGATGGTCGCAAAAAAAATGCAACTTTGCCAAGATCAGGGGATCCTTTTGAGCTGCCTCTATTGTATCATACAAGCCTGTACCAGGGTTTGGCAGCTTCTTTCTTTTCACCGCATCCACATACAGCTGAAGTGAAGGTCAGACCTCCAGAGCTCTCTCTACCACAGGCAGGTTCTCCAACCATCGATGGCCACAGAATGATAGCGGGAACACTGATGACTTTGTGACTGTCACGAAGTCTTCCCTCCTCGCTGGAACATTGTTAAAGAGTGTGTGCATTGCTCTTAACAGCTTTTCCACCTGCCACATGGAGAAACCTGCCTTGAAAGCACTGTGCAGAGTATGAACCCCACAGCTCCCCACGGACACCAGCTGAGCACCCCCATACATTTCATTTAAGTCGGATTGGAGAATCTCAAAGAACTTTAAATTCACATTGGGCCCATCCATCGATACAGAGACCAGCCTGCTGAGATTCAGCTGCTGCACACACTCCTTGAGGGAAAACAATAAAAAGATGAGGATAAATAAACATACCACTTAATTGATAACACACACATGCACATGCACACACACACACACACACACACACACACACACACACACACTTTTTCCCATTTCAAGTTCAAGCAAGTATAATGTTTGACTAGGCCTACATGTCTGTTTCTATTCAAGTTATCCATGTGGGCTGTTTCTGAAAATACAACCACACCATGCAATTGATGAAACAAATTAAAAGATTTAGATTATATAGTGATATTATACTGTATATAGTATATATATATATATATATATATATATATATATATATATATATATATATATATATATATGCTGTATACTGTATACTGTATATATTTTTCTATTTTCTCAAAAGAGTATGGCTAGAGTGGTGCAGAGTAGAGACCATTAACATATATTATTATATAACGGTTTCCCTACTCTCCAAATTGGTTTGAATAAATGGATCAAACACAGGGTTTAGGCTATTCATAGTCGTAGGTTTGAAGATGAAATTATTTCAAATATTACATGCAGCATTAGAAATAATATTTGTTTTAAATATTAAACTTTAATTACTTACTTTAAAGTGCTTTAGCAAATCCTGGGCTGTGGAATGGCCAATGAAGTGTGATCCCAGGTACCGGGAATGCACCTTGTCGTCATTCCAGAACCGAACGTGTATGTCCAGCTGTTTCTTCTTGCTTGTGTGATTTAAGCTTTCATCAAACATGAGAACATAAGGCCCCGAGACCTTGGAGATGAGGTCTTTTTTAATATAATCTGCCAAGCCAAACCGGGTGATGTATGAGGTCTTATCTCTCCCACATGTAAATGTTTTGGCTATGTCAGAGTCTTGGAACATTGTTCGGAAAAGTTCGGCAATATCCTCATTCCCGTTGTACAACTGGTGTTTGGTCACAGTATTCAACACCCACAAGACCTCCGCTTTCAGTGTGGAGGTTGATCCGAAACCACTGTGTGTGGCACTGGATGCGACAGAGACGAAATCCCGCGCTGTACTTGGACCGGGTAACGTTAGTGACGGAGCCGAACAAAACTGACGGATCGCCTGCACCCGCTGCAGGCCTTTTACAGCAACGATATGCTTTTCTGACTTTGCATGCGACTTCAAGGCTTTTATGCGTAAACTAGACAGCTCCAACGTCTTCTTACACAGAGTGCAATAGGCTTGATACTGATTGTTATCGACGGGCTTGAGCCAGCTACTAAACGCACCGTCTTTGAGCCACAGATCGTTAAAGGTACATTTTCCCATTGTGATAGCCAGGATGATTTCAATTAAACTAAGCAGTGACTCAGTATGATACAGTATGTTCGGAGTTCGCGCGGGTTTCTGTTAAAGTCCTTCCGACAAGTCTGCATGCTGCCGCATGGACCTTGTAGTTCTGGAACGCTGTGATACCAGTGTGATACCACCCAGATTCCTCACACAGAACTACAACAGGCGAAAAACAAATGAATGCCATTGCCGCCGTGAGCGCATTTTGATTGAAGAACAAATTAATGGACGAGCATATCAATTTAAGACGTGGCTAAATGGTTTTTATGACCTTGTATGGAAAATCCGGACGTTTTTTTTTTATGGCCTTAAATTCTTATTGTTAAATTGTTTTCAGTCATTTATAAGGAAAGAAACAGCCTGTCATTCTAGGAGTCAAACAGCAATTACTTTGTTTTTGTAACAAAGGATTAGCGAAAGAAGAATCCATTTACAGAGGTTTATTGAATAAAAAACAACCAGCAAAAACAGTATCCTAACACAGTAAATACTTCAGGCCAATAACAGCGTGAGCAATGCTCACTGAGCATGAATAAATGCACATAAACCGGAAGTAACTGGGCTGAAGCACTAATATTCGGGTGTGGGCTCCCTCTGGCGGCTGGTCAGGGACTCGCTGGTGGACTTGCTACAGTTTTATTATCCTTTTCCTTTTGCCAAATTATCACTTAACCACAGAGACTTAGAATACTTGTGATAACATGGAGCTGAAAAGAAAAGAGTAAACAACAACTACACGTTAAACACTGCAGTCAATTCATGTACATTTCTATCATCCAAACTATATTTTATCTGATGTTAACAGAACATTTAGTGTCAGTTGTTACTGAGGGCATTTGTTATAGAATTCAATTATTCTAGAATTCTAGCCACTTACTTCGTGCTAATATTGTTTATAAGGTAGCTGGGGTTTACTGTATATATATATATATATATATATATATATATATATATATATATATATATATATATATATATATTGTAGTCTGTGATGATTACAGAAATAATTGAAGATGACAAAAAAAATAATTTAATATCATAAGAAAAGAGTAAATAAAACGTGAATTCATGGGCCTTTAATAATAGTGCATTTACTGTTGATAGAATATAATTATGATATTTTCAATGCTGAAAAAAATATATATACAAGTGCATCTCAATAAATTAGAGTGTCGTGGAATAGCTCACTAGTGAAACTCTTGTATTATATCAATTCAGTACAAAACAGATTAAATCCTCATAGCCGAATTTTACAATATTAATATTAATATTATAATTAAAAATATCACAGAAGATCATTGGGGTCTCTCTTCCCTCTATCACAGACAATTTTTCTAAGAGAAATAAACAAATTCAAACACAAAAGACATGTTTGTGATAAAGTCTATTTCCTTTCACCACAAGAGTCTGTTATATTATTGTTACTTACAATTACTTGGACTCTACTTACATCCCCCAGGGATGATGACTTCTGTGATTATGAATACTACTTTACACAATTCTGTAGGCTACAGCTATTCTTTAGTCTTACAGAGATAGTACTCACATATTATGCATTGCCTAAAAACAGATTGTACATGATTTGCAATCTTAGTGCTGTTGAGAACCAATCAGAATCAGTTGTAATAAAACCTGATAGTCTTAAAATCCAATTATTCAGATGACACTGACTCAAAAAAATAATAGACAAGAGAAAGTAAAGAGTCTGGTTTGTTCCTCACCACAGTGAAATGTTTGTAATCCTTTTTAATAAACAGGTCATTAGTTTTAAATTATTAAATAAATAAATTATTATAATTAATTAATTAACTTGCTACATTAATTTTTTCCTGCTATCAGTTTGTGTTTGTTTAACATGTGCTCAGGACAAGTTACTAATGTGAGGCTGAATGTAAAGCCAGAAAGCTTCAGTATAAATCAACAATCTGTCAGTAACATTAGAAACACTGTCATGTGATGCTGTGGGCTGAGCTTCATGAACCTTTATGATGTTAACATATCAGACAAAAGAAAGAGCTCAGAATATTTTCATTCATAAATATATCATCATGTTCACTTTTATATGCATGTGTCTTTGGCTTTCACTAGGTGAGTTAACATTGAATGTTGGTTAGTTTAGGAGTTATGTATTGTTACTTGTTTGCTGTTAGAAAGCATAATTTCTGTATGTAATTCTGGTTTGATTTTGTATATGTTAAAAACATTGTTTTCTTCTCTATGACAGGTGGCTCCATGGCAGATTCAATAGAGACACGTTTCACTCATAAAGTTGTAGATGAAGGTGTTGATGTTACTATGTCCTGCAGATACAAATCAACCAGTAGTGCAGCAAACAGCTACCTGCACTGGTACAGACAATATCAAAGTTATCCTGAGTTCCTTCTTTATATTCATAAAAGTGGAAATCCAATATCCAACACTCCCCAACGAATGTCTGTTAAAGTTGATGATAAACAAGTGGATCTGATCATCTCCTCTGCTGCTGTGTCAGACTCTGCTCTATACTACTGTGCTCTGCAGCCCACAGTGACAGGAAATCCAGCTGCACTGTACAAAAACCTTGTTTTGTTATATTGAAAGCAGTTCTAACAATGATTTTGAGTAATTTACATATTATTTTTGGTAATTCTGTCTCTCATGCAATTTATAATTAAGAGATATAAATTAAATATATTATATATTATAAATATATTATAGTTTGACAAATTTTAGATTATTAGGAGACAGCAAATTTTTTTCATTATTGTAGCTTTTATTGGGAACACAGGGAATGATGCAAGGATGTGTGAAGACCAGAAAAGCCAGAGGAAACACATGGAGATACAGTGAGCCATTGTACAGACAGTAACTTGAGCTCAATCTCCAACTGGGGAGCATGAAAATGTGAGGCAGAAAAACTACCTGATGTCTTGGTCTGACAGCTCATCAGTCCATAAGAATAGAAATTAGGTGAATAAATGACATTCATAATAAACATTTACATGCATTATTAAAATACTTTTAAAAATACTTTTAAAAATGTGGAATGGCTTAGATGCAGGTTGTCCTAAATTTAAAAAACCAAAAAAAGTTTTATTGCAAACTAATTAACTTATGTCCTCATTTAACACATCCATATATGTCCTCTTTGTCCTACCTCTTGACCTCTTACCTGGCAGCTCCATCTCCAACATCCTTCTAGCAATTTAAGCATCTCCCTCCTCTATACATGTCCAAACCATCTCAATCTAGTCTTTCAGACTTTGTCCCCAAAACAGCCAACCTGAGCTGTTCCTCTGTTGTGCTCGTTCCTAATCCTGTCCATCCTCGTCACTCCTAAAGAGAACCTCAACATCCTCATCTCTGCTACCTCCATCTCTGCCTCATGTCTTTTCATCACTGCTACATTCTCTAACCCATACAGCAGAGCTGCTCACCTATACGAGTTCATTAATGTTATATGCTGAAACAAATAAATCAACATTTTTCCAAAAGTGTGGCTTTTTTCAAGTCTGGTGTTTAACAGACTTGAGAAGGAGAGTGTGTGATAAAGTGTAAAAATATAATAACTCAATCTAACTACCTGAATCTAAATTGTATTAAAATCAGACATTATAGCACAAAATCAATTAAGCCTAAGTGCCTTAGCTGTAGTAGATAAGCTAATCAAAATGAAGTAATCACTCAGAGAATCATGGATCAAAAGAAATTTATTGATGAAAGGCCTAGTCAATTTAATTATTAAATAGATATACAGATTACTATTTCTGGATATCACGCTTTGTTATACACCTGGATACCTTAAGCTTTCTTCCTCATGTCAAATCAAAGGTTTCTTCCATGTAACAGTTGCCTCTGGTTTACTCATGATGGATTAAATCTACTCTAAAGTAGATTCAAAAATTCCTACAATTTGTTATCGTGTGATTAAAAAAACAGGGTTGTGTTTGCTTATTTGTGAATGCTGTACTCACACACTATCTCTGCTAGCTTCTTGTTACACCAACAGGACTAAATGGAATGAATCACATGAAATGTGTATCATAATACCTGGTGTAGCCTGGCAAGATGGATGGCACATGCAAGAAATGCATGTTCTTCTCTTTTTTGCCAAGCTTTAAGGGACCACGAACCACTGTGGATGTAGGACATGCGCAACATGGAGATATTTCACTGGGAAGAAGGCAGCCGGCAACAGACATACACTCCATCTGAAGCACTGCCATAATGCACGACTCCCGAGTTTACGCACAATACTTGCTGAATCAGTTCTCAGATGGTGCTCTTGCCATGTCAGGTGAGAATTTCTGCTGCTGTCCATCATCTGTTCGGCAGTTAGCCATGGCTGTCCGCTACAACAGGAAGGACATAATGGCTCTCATTCTTCATGTGGCACATAGAATGCTCACTCTACGGTCTGACATGAACCGAGGAGAATGCAAACACATGGAGGAGGGCAGAACTCCACTCCATCTGGCATATGAGCAGTCATAATGTTACTGCAAATTGGGGCTTCACCACAAGCTGAGGATCACAATGGTATGACACCACTGGATCTCATTCTCAAGCATCTACGGACCTCCAAAGTGAACACACATGCCAAGATTTTGTGCCTGGAAAGGCTGCTCATGTTCATGCCTGAAGTGCAGTTCAAAATGAAGAGCTCACTGAAAAAATGATCCACAGTACTGGTCCAAAGATCTGGGAGTGGAGACGTTTAACTACTTTCTCATAGCTATGCAAAGAACTCTGGCTCAACTATGTCCTCATGAATTTCCTAAAAATCCGGACGAACTGCCCATTCCAGTTTTTCTTAAACCCCTCCCACACAGTGGAACTCACACTGAAACACACTTTTTTCTGTTTTTGTAATGTAAACAAAGAAGGATTTCTTTGTAAATTTGTGTGAATGTGCCTTTTATTGACTTTTAAAACAATTTAAACAATTTAAGATTGACCATTATTATGTCAAGACATTGTTGTTATTGTGGAAAAAATTATAAGGGTTACATGAATTTTTTAAAACTCCATTCTAAATCTCCATCTCACCATCTCTTAGGGCAGTGGTCCCCAACCACTGGGCCACGGACCTGGTGCCAGGATGTCCTGGATGCCAGGACATCCTTACCAATGTTCAGAGTCACAAACTTCATTTTAGCCTGCTGCTGGGTTTGTGGAGGTGTGCTAATGGCGGGGTATCGATAATGTAGCTGCAGCCACATGTACGGGACTGTTATATATTTAACATTTAAAAATGTCTAAAAGAAGAAGAGGCCTTTATTTGTCTCACACAATATAGCACAGTGAAATTCTTTCCTTCACATACCGCAGTTTAGGCAGTTGGCTTCATAGCACTGGGTCACTTAAACCCTGATATTCCAATCAACAGTATAGAATACATATAAAGTAATATAAATGAGATTATTATTTATTGTGCGTATATATGTTATTACATGCCATGCATTTTGTTATTGTTTGTGCTTTCTAAGCCTCTGGCTTAAATTTAACAATTTATCTGACTAGTGTAATCAGGTAGCATGACTGCTTATACACTTTAAACAGAAATGACATGGATCTATTTCTGACGTATGTCACAGAGTCACCAGGTCCTTCCCTCACTCACCAACATTCACCTGAGTACTTCAGGGCAGATTTGAGATTGATCATCCAGATAAAACATGATGAAATGGGTGAATAATAAACAGCAGCATTGTCATTACTGGTTTTGCACAAGATAAATATTTCAAGCAAAAATATTATATTCAAGCTCAGATAAAAATAAGAAGGTTGTGTCAGAAAGAGAATCTGGTTTAAAACATGTGCTATATCAAATATGAGGGCCGGATGATCTGCTGCGGTGGATAGGGAGCGGCCGAAAGAACAACAGCAACAACAAAAATATGTGTTAATATCATATCATGTGCATTATCATCTTAATTCACAAGCACATCTTTTCAGACATTTTGTTTATGTCGCATATTTTATTTGTAATCCATTGATATTTATTTCTGCTGTGTACTGGCAAAAGAATTTCCTTCACGATTAATAAAGTTCTGTCTTACCTTATCTTATCTGAGACTAATGCTCTTAGTGCTGTATGGACACATCTCTAATGGTCATGTAGTAACACTAACTGAACATTTAATCACTTCACATCGTATTAATGTATAATTTGCAACAAGCTCTAACTAATGTCTAAGTCTAATGTCTAATTATAGATTAAAGTGTTTAACAGAACGTCTCAAAACAGGTTCCTCATATGAGGCTGAATGTAAAGTCATCTATCCGTCAGTAACATTAGTGACACTGCCATGTGATGCTGTGTGGTGGAGCTTCATGAACCTTTATGATGTTAACTTATTAGAGTACAGAAAAACTTCAGAATATTTTTATTTATTTTTATTTTATTCATGTTCACTGCTATATTTATGTATCTGTGGCTTTCACTATGTGAGTAAACATTATTTTTTGTCTGGTATTTCAGAGATTATTGATTACATTTGTTATTAATTAGTATGTGTTGGAAGTTTGTCAAATAGACACTTTTGTTAGTACAAGCCATGTGTAGTTAAGTATAAGTACCATGTATAGGGCCTAATGGTTAGGGAGTTTGACTCCTAACCCATGTATATACTTAACCTTGTCTGTGTATTTGTCAATATAAGCATACTTACTTAATTTGAGCTTAATTAAATATTAACAGTACACTTGAATAAACATATTGTTTGTATTAATGCAGAATCCTGATCTGCTCTCCTACATCTCTCAGTTCTGTGTGTGGCTGCAGCTTTTCTTTCAAGACAAACAGCTTCTGCTTGTTTTGGGCATCACTGCACTATATTTATACGAACACTTAGACATCCTGTACAATCTGTAAATATATAATACAGACAATCATACTACAATTACAAATGCAGGTTTTACTTGATTTTTTCTTCATGTGTGTTTTATTTTTACCTTGTTCGCATACAGATGTTTCCAAACAACCGTCCATCAGCACTGTGGCAATGCTTGTAAACTTAGAAGGTCTGGGGTAGGATGCTGTACAAGCTTGTCTATGGATTCAAAGATGATATAGAGAGCCTTGACAACGTTCAAGACTCCCTTTTGTGTTTGTGTTACCTTTGACGGTTGTCTATAATAATAATGTAAACACCACACAAACAGGTAAAAGCTTGCAGTATTGTATAGATGATTAATGTTGAAGTACTGTACAACACAGCCATATTAATGACTCACTAGTTATATAAAGTAAAATGAACAGGTGCTGTATATTTGTCAGGACTCAGCCTGGAATTTTGGCCATATGCCTTTGTTTACGTTCCTCGTCACGTTTCTGCCCTGCCTTTGTCAGCTCCTCTCTGTCTCCACATCTGTTCCTAATCGTGTCTCATTGTCTTTTATACGTAAGTGAGCCGCGTTGCCGATGGCAGCGCGGAATCATTAGTTACGTTTGGTTACCCTAGTCATTGTCAGTCTTGTATTGTTTTCGTTCTCGTCTTTTACTGTTTTGTCTTCATTATTTATTAAACCCCTTTCATTTGAAGCTATCCTGCATATGGGTCTGTCTCCTTCCTTCCTGGTTGTGACAATATTTAAGTTATTGAATTGCTTAGTGTTTCAGTACAATATTACAATGTAATTGTATTATTAAACGTATAATGATATATTGCCAAACAACATTAACCAGAGAACGTCCGTATAGATTTGAACTGTGTAAAATTATTAGAAGATCCAACAAAATATGGAAACATTAAGAGAATTAATACGAATGATGAACTGCATTATCAAAATTGAATATTTGTTTGAATAATTGGATTAGTATTGATTTAAATTACTCAATGTAAATGGTGTTCGAAGTGACATAAATAAATTCTAGTCTGAGGCACTGATGTCAGAAGTGACATGACTACACCTCAGTAGGTGGAGCTTGATGTGGTGAGATAGAGTTTAGACAGTTTCACAGAGATACTGACATTTATATCTACTGCAAGAGACACACAGAACAATCATGTTATTCTTCTTTGTATTGATAAATGTCAAAAATATTGGTAAGTCATTTATATTATACATAACCTTTAGGTGGGTGCTGGAGATTTGTACTGTTATCTAAACATGGTGATTCATTTAGCAAAATGAAAATAGAAATGTTTATGTTGTTGCATTGTCTTTACAGCAGGTGCTGTTGACAGCAGAATTACACCAGACCAAACCACCATATCTTCAAGTCAAGGCAGCAACATCACACTGACCTGCACATATGATCAATCAGCTTACTATCTCCACTGGTATCGACAAGAACCTCAATCAGAACCAGAGTTTCTGCTGCTGATTCATGAATCCACAGATAGTGACACTAGAACTAAACATAAGCTTGACCCACGACTAGCCATCAAACTTAGTAAAAACGAGAAGAAAGTAGATCTGGAGATTTTTCCTGCAGCAGTATCAGACTCTGCACTGTACTACTGCGCCATGGAGCCCACAGTGACACAAAACTCTAACAGACTGTACAAAAAGTCAAGCTTTATATTTGTTTCTCAGCAGGTGGAGCTGTTTATCTGTTTCATTTAAAAACAGTTTTCTTTCTTAATTCTCAGACTTTGATGTTTATTTGCTTTGTATCAACAATGGTCCTCTTACATTTATTTGCAATGATTATTGGTTAAATAATAGTAGAAGATTTCCTTTCAAAATAAATGTTCATCTTTAATCAAAGAAAATTATTTCTGCTAAGGTTCATGCTGTTATGTTGTTATTCCCCTGATGTAATGAAAATGGAACACAAAGTTTAATAACAATATGTATTTAAATAAACTACAATACTGATTTTAACACTAGTTAACTGAAGACTTCACTCTTCATTATTTACAGCTTATAAATCAGCACTTGAACCAGAACACTGATATTAACCAGTCAGCTTAATCAGACAACTGTGTGCTCCTTCTGTCTGTTAGTGTTGGTCATTGTGCTGTCGACTCTTAGCTGATCACAAATAACATGCAAATGTTATTTGTGATCAGCTAAGAGTCGACAGCACAATCTAGCAAGCTCATTAAAACACTCCAGACTCTCACTGTGCTGCCTCTCATAGCCAGTGGTGGCAGGATTTAGTGACTGACTTTAGGTACCTTAGTGAATGACAGTGTAAAGTTCAAATGATAGAAATACCCCAAAATGCCAAACCATTACAGTGATAATTAAATGTTAGTTCTTTGAGGAACAGTTCTTCCTTTGAGATTTGATGTGTGGGGAAGTCGTGGCCTAATGGTTAGAGAGTTTGACTCCTAACCCTAAGGTTGTGTGTTCGAGTCTCTGGCTGCCCCCCCCGGAACTGCTCCCCGTTTGCCGCAACATAAATGGCTGCCCACTGCTACGAGTGTGTGTGTCTGTGTGCACTTTGAATGGGTTAAATGCAGAGAACGAATTCTGAGTATGGGTCACCATACATAACTGTTTGTCGCATCACTAAGACTAAACTTTCACTAAACTTTAACATGTTTCTTTGGCAATTTACTTTAGTTTTGATTCTTGAATAATAAGAATGTCCCTGCATCTGCAGAACCTGTAATAGATAGCAAGTAAAATCGTTCATGATCACTGATACTGTGAAGTGATGATCTGTACAAAGTTACACTTCAACAGTGTCACTTCCTGGGTGTGGCCTTCTAGAGACGTGTAAAGTTCAGCACATACAGCACTATTATACAGAATCATCACAGAGCTGTGTTCAGAAATGGCTCAACTATACGACTTACTGTACATAGTGAGATACACACCACTGATTCTCACTCGTTACAGGTCGTTAACTTTCAGCTGTTAATTAAGTGTTTTTAGTCAATGTTTTAGGTATATTTTGTTTATATTTATTTATATATTTTTGTTTACAACAGGCTGCAGATAATATTGGGCCGACAGAAAACAAGGCTAAACCTGAGGGAAAAGAAACAGACACTGTTACTCTGAGATGTTCATATGAGTCAAGTAGCATTTAGGTTTACCTTCACTGGTACAAACAATATCCTAACAGCACACCACAGTTTTTACTGTATAAAGGTGCAAGGTCAGCGATTAGAGTCAAGAACATCCTCAGACTCTACTGAACTTACTATAAAAGATCTACAGATCTCAGATTCTACACTCTATCATTGTGCTCTTCAAGTAGGATCACAGTAATACAGAGTCACTGTACAGAGTAAAGTGAAAGGCTTTACAAAAACTTAAAGTGTGTAAAAACCACAGAAATTGTAAGAGACTTCTTTTACCCACTGATCAGTTAACCTCATACATAAAGAACAAATTAAGGAAACAAATGCAACTTCAATAAACAGATAATAAAAGAGAGATGAACAGCTACACATTATTCACAGTAAAATGTTCATTTCTCATTCTAGAAATTATAATTTAATGACACTACTAGAGAATAAATGTTTGGTGTCACTGATGGATAAAATGTGTAATACAATTAATGCAACTTTTCTGCTCAGTTTTTGCCAAAGATTCACTACATTCATTAAATAAGTAACTGAATGATTGATTCTTTGATTCATTCATATGAATATGTTTTTATATACATATGTTAATTTGTTAGATTTAGTTGGCTTGTACAGATGCAATAAAGATGAAACGTTTGAATAAGGAAACTGTTAGTGGATTTAAATTTTCATTGTTTTATGATTTATGTTTATTGCTTGCACACACTTTGATGAATATACAAAGAGAATCTAAAACATAATTATGTGATCAGGGATGGCTCTAGCCTTTTGAGCTGGATGTTGTTTTTTTTCTGTATTTATGATTCCAACTTTATCAAAGCTTCCTGTAGCTGATTGTTTGAATGATCACATTATTAAGTTGAATAAGTGTGTAAATGTGTGTGTACATAGTTTCCTGCTTTGGACTCATGTCCCATCTAGGATCTATTTCCTGCTTTATGCCCAGTAGAGTTAGGATATAATTCAGATCCACTGCAACCCTGACCAGGATAAAGCAGTTACTGAAGAAGAATAATGAATGAATGAACATTTTTGTCTGCAGCTGCAGGATAATAAGCAGCTGCTTATATTTTTTATAAAGTAGAGTGGGTTTAAACTTTATTATATAATTTGTAGGTCTCATAGCAGGTTTGGGGATTTATTCTAGTATAATGTAACAGCTGCTAGAAAATATTTTTTTAGTTTTTGAGAGTTAAAAGCAGACTGAATAAATAAAATGAGATGAATCATAATAGTGATGATGATGATGAATAAATACAAGTGGGTGAAGCTAAATTTGGAGACATACAAGTTTCTAAAGTATCTAAGACCATTCATTCAGACCAGCAATGAGGTAATGAGGAAATCTCCAGAACTAAGGAAAGAGTTTTAGGCTATAATATTTTACATTTGTTAGACATGAAACATATATACAAATCTAGCATAAAAATGTAACAGGTGCGATGCAGGGCTGAGACAGATGCAAAAAAATTTCATTTAAAGAGCAGACAGACAAGTTCCGCTACAACAGTGTCACTTCCTGGGTGTGGCCTTCCAGAGACGTGTAAAGTTCAGCACATACAGCACTATTATACAGAATCGTCACAGAGCTGTGTTCAGAAATGGCTCAACAATCCAACTTACTGTACATAGTGAGATACACACCACTGATTCTCACTCTAGTTACAGGTAATTCATTGTATTTTCTAATATTTATGTTTGTTTTTAAGGCATATAGTAATTTCCTAATTTACCAGGTTAATATTTGATTTTGAAGAATTCGTTGCATATTTATTTATTTTTCACTCCAGGCAGTTTTGCAGATAAAATTGGACCAAAGAATGAAGATGCCAGAATTGTAGGGAAAGAAACAAACAATGTTACTCTGAAATGTTCATATGAGACAAGCAGTGAATATGTTCGGCTTTATTGGTACAAACAAAATCCTAACAGCGCACATCAGTTTTTACTGTATAAAGAAGCAAGGTCATGGTCCCAAGAGCGCAAACCCACTGACACGCGATTAGAGGCAAAAACAAGCAGAGACTCTACTGAACTTACTATCAGAGGTCTAAAGCTCTCAGATTCTGCTCTCTATCACTGTGCTCTAAGAGTTGGAACACAGTGATACAGAGTCAGTGAAAGGCTTTACAAAAACGTATAAAACCACAACAAAGATCCTCCCTTTACCAACCTGTTATCAGTTAACCACAGACACAAACGATAATTGTAGTATTTTTGTGGTATAAATGAATAAAGAAGCAAACACTCCAGAGTGTGTTACAGGTGCACAGGACATGAAATTAAGTTTATTGAACTTTTCCTGACAGTTTTGTCCATGATGCACTGTAATCAAATCATTTAAAATTTACTGATTAATTAAATGGTGCATTCATTTAGTCATTCAATATTGTGTGTGTTATGCATGTATGTACAGCTGCATGTTACTTTGTAGGATGTGAACTAGAGCAATGTCCTTTTACAATCCTCTCAGAAGAGAAGTGAGTTTGATTGTACAGATACAATTGTACAGATTATACAGAAGATGAAATGGATAAATAAAGAAACTCCTCTAGAGAGTAGAAAGTTCAGTAAAAATTCATTTTAACTGTGTGTGCATTTGATTGCTAAAGGCCAATGTTTCTATTACTGAATCTATTTTAAAACATGACTGTGAGATTACGGATGTCTCTGAGGTTTGAGTTAACTCTATTCTGTTCCCACTAGAACTGTGACATTCAGAATTTCCTCAACACATTTTTATCTGCCAGCATTTGTTAGGTTGCAGCTGCAGGGCACTAAGCACTTGTGGGTTTGGATGTGATTATATAATAAATAGTAGTTTTAGTAATGTCACAGACACACTGATAGAAATAAGGCTATACATCTAATGTTTAAGATAAAGTGACTTACTTTGGGAAAAATACTTTTATGTCTTTTGACAATTTTTCTTTGTTTAACATGACACATGACATTTCCAACAAACAGTAGCACTAATTCAGCTTTTATAGCCAGCAATGAATAAAATGTAAAAAGGTTTAACAGAAATCCAAAAATAGTATAATGTTAAAGGTGACTATATGAACCAGCTGAAAGGACAGAGCTCTACACTGAGACATTGTGGTTTTGGTCTAGTGCAGGGGTCTCCAAACTTTTCAGCCCGAGGGCTGCATTAACTATCAAACAGCAGTTCGGGGGCCGACTACACACTCGAGATCCAAAAAAAGAGAATCAAAACATGGATGTTGTTTTTAATTATTTATTTAATATTTTATTCAGTTAATATTTGTAGCGATTTTGGCTCGCGAAGCAAGGTAAATATTTATAAGTAATTATAACGTGTTATAGTGACTCCTAAATATTTTAACCTAAGTTGAAATTAACGGCAATGGAATTAACGTTACACTTATTTGGTCGACTCGTCTGGTGAACAGGCCGTGTAACCTTTATTAATTCTATGAAAGCGGTATCTTCCCGGCCAAGAAAGATTCACTTCCCTTTTACTTTACACCGTAATTTAAAATAAATGAACTTAATAGAGCATGTAGTACAGACCACATGTTGCAGGTACCTTAAGTTTGTGAGCGATACTCAGAGACAATCACTTGTGGCACAAAATATGGCATTTAATGAATGAGACAAACACAACATAAAACTAACTACACAAACAAACAAAAGAAATAGAGAAAACGAAGATGAAAATAAAACAACACAAAAGGAATTATAATTGGGGAAAGGGAGGAAGAGACTGGAAAGAAGAAATTAGAGAAAGGAAGGAAAGGAATGGCAAGCTTAGACTTCAAAATTAATCACACCCTTACTGGGAAATAGTCACCGGAAACTTAAATTCACCTTAAGACTCAATACAAGGTTCATACTTAAAATACGCATCTAAATTGGTTGGTAAAGGAAACGGTTACTTGCATTAGCTTACTGCACAAGAGTCAGGATGCAACAGAGAAATCTCTGAATAGTCAGTTAGGGTGGGGTCAGATGTTCTTCCAAGTTCTCCTGAAGATCAGAATAGTTGTCGTTCTTGGAAGTGAAGCTTGCTGGAACTTCTTTGAAGGAAGATGGAGTCGTCTCCAAGCTGTTCCGAAAGTCTGACCACGGATTAGTGGTGTTTGTGACAATTTAAAGGTCGCAAACTCCACCCATCTTTGGGGAGATGGCCAATACTACGGCCTGAGATTTCGGAGGGAAAAACTCGCTTTGTTTCAGGTGTCTGTGGGCGTGGTTTAGCTATCAAACTTTTAGATGACTTTAAAATTTTATCCAAGGTGTATTAAGACGGTATGGCGCCTTTCGTGCTCAAATAAAATACACCATTGTTTGAAAAATGAGCAACCGATAATTTTGTGGTCATTTGGATACTAAACATGAAGGGTAATGACGGTATAAAAGCAGCGGTACATTACATACACAGATCAGTAATCAAAGTGTAACTGATGTTAATACAGTGTTGTGTTCTGACACATGAATAAAATACACCCTTGTCAGGAAAGTAAGGAGTAAATAATTTTAAGTCAGGCAAGCCTTAACAGAAGAAACACATTACAACAGGGTTATAAGAATAAGAATCTTAGACTATCTTATCTACTTGTTTTATTAGTAAAAGGAATGTCTCATTGTGTTGTGTGTGTGCTCTGGTTGAGGGTACCTATGAGTTCAATCAGTGAAGTGGCATTGGGTTATCTGGTCTTTGTGTAGGATCCAGACCTTCTGGAGCCAGTTGTGTGTGTGTGACACTGTGGGATGTAGCCAGAGCCGGATTAAATAAATGGACTACACTAGGCAGGCTGCATTTTTTGGGCCCCCCTCCATCGATGTTATTTATGAATTGAAATCTGAAACTTACCAAAGTTACTAATAAAGGTTAATTCACATTTTAATAGCCCAGTCTTTAGTTACAAATTGGTTATGTTGTATATTAAACAGTCTATCAGACTATTTTTTGATATTCATTATTTATACATCATTACACGGCTCTATTAAATGCTATTAAATTATCCTCATCCATTGGGAGTGTCATTGTTAAGGCAGTAGTATCAGCAAATAACCAATAGGTGTCAGTAAACTATGTAAACAGAGCAAATAAGTTTATTTGCTCTGTTTACATTTAATCAACACATTTAATTAAGATTTTCTGCAAAATGCAATAGCGTACAACATTTATAAATGTTGTAATTAAGATTTTCTGCAAAATACAATAGCTTACAACATTTATAAATGTAATTAAGAACAAGAAGGCAAACATGACTCCTTCACATTCATCAAGACCATTTAGAAACGGTCTAACAATAAATAATAATAAATATAAGGATGGAGGATTTAAACTATGGAAAACTAAAGGTATTCAGACTATTAAAAACTTGCATCTTCCACCGCATTTCCCGCCGCATCTTCCACCGCGTTCACAGCTGTCAGACGGCTGCCCGACAGAAACTTTTGCAAAGCCACCCGCTGTCTCTTCTTTTGTTCTTCATTTTTTTCCTTTTTACGTTTTGCCGCACCCGAAAGCATCTTCAAAGTCAGCCTACTACTCAAAACACAACTGCCTGCTATATTTGTTGTCCCGCTCTGACGTCTGACTGCCGCGCAGCGTACGTCTCCTCGGACTTAACTGGCTGGCGCCTCTATATAAATACAGTCTATGGTTTAAATAAACATCGTCACTATTTTTATTTAATCAATAAATAATGAAATAAATTGTAGATAGGACATTTGTACATTTTATTTTATTTTTATTATAATTTATTTTTTTATATATATATATATATATTTTTTTTGGTCCCTCTGTCTGGCACCATTCCGCCAATCGGGCCCTAGGCACGTGCCTAGTTTGCCTTTGCGTTAATCCAGCTCTGGATGTAGCCCTCAATAAAATCGTATATCTGGGTTGTTCATCGGTTGATTGAAGAGTAGATGCTGAAATTTAGGTTGCCTGGGACATGAAATCTAAATGACCTGTACCAGATGCTACATATTTAATAACACATTCATACACCACACATGAACACCTGTATTAGTGGGAATGGTGAAATTGTTTCCTGAATGCCAGAATAGCAGACATTTCTGGCTTTAGATTTGATGTCCCTAACATCAAAAGTTTGTTCTCAAATTGTTCTTCACAGATTTCATTCTTCTAAATGTTTGTTCACACAGGTATGTTGTTCCAAAGATTGAAAGGTACCTTGATGCAAATGTTTTGACATTAGGAAAGTCTTCCTTGGGCAAAAACTGGTAAAAACCCACCAGTCTTTCTTTAAACTCCCTAAGGAGGTAATTTGCTTGCAACTCAATGACCTCCAGCTGCAGTTCATTTGGGCAACTGGCCACATCTGCTTCAAATGGGTTTTGAAACAGTCTCACTTCTTCTGCCTTTGAATCCAAATCAGAAACCGCTGCTGAAACTGCAGCTGGAGGTCTTTGATGATCTCCCATGCAAATGACATGGGAAACTCAGCTGTTGCTCCAGCCATGAAGACCTTGCACTGCTGAAAGTATGTCAAGTTGTTGGCCTGTAATTGTTCAAAAACAAGACAAGTTTGGATCTGATGGCCTTTAGGTGGGGTGTATAGATCAGAAACTAGATTTTCCTCTTCTTGTAGTTTTAGGTTCAGAAAATTTAAATGACTAGTTATGTCTGCAGCAAAGGCCAATTTCCATACCCACTCTTCATCAGGCTGTGGCTTGCCTTTACATTCCAGGAAGTCACCTATTTCCTTTCTTAACTTAAATACTCTGCTCAGAACTTTCTCACAACTTAGCCATCTTACTGCTGTGTAATATGGTAAATCTTGCTATTCTGTGTCTGTATCTTTCAACATGTCTCTGAACTGTTTATGGTTGAGCCCAAGTGACCTTATTAAATTCACCATCTTCACCACAGGATTCAGTACACTGCTAATGTCCACATATTTAGCACACAAAACTTGCTTCTTTATGCTACTCATGTTCTTTCCTCCATCAACAGTCAGGCAACTGAGGTTAGTCCAGTCCAAGTTATAATCAGCAAATGTTTTTTTCAACTCATTGAATATATCCTCTCTGGTAACAGTGCCATACCTGCTATGTAGAGAAGCCAGCTCTTGTGTTATGTTCATGTCTTCATCCACACCTCTAATGAATACAAGCAGTTGAGAGTTGGAACAGCTGTCCAGCGATTCATCCATTGCAATTGAAAAATGGCGAAACTTGCTTGCATTGTACGCTATTTGAGTCACAATGGTTTTCACCCAAAGCTACATTTTCAAATTGTTTTGACTTTTCTGGGCAAAATTCCTCAGTCACCTCCAACAAACATTCCTTCACTATTTCATCATCTGTAAACGGTTTTCCTCTTTTAGCCAGGAAGTAGGAACTTTATAACTGGCCTTAGTTAAAAGTCTTGACACCACAGCTAACAGAGCAATTTTGTCTTTACTGCGCCAATATTTATGGAGGGCACTGTATGCTATATGAAATTGTTTGTTCACTCAAAAATAAATGTTAGTGCCTGACCCAAAAATATTTAATTTAAAGGGAATTGTGTGTGTTTAATCCCCTGATAGAACAGGAAGTATGTCATATATAGTATTTCTCAATGTAAATATAATCTAAAGTAATTCTCAATAGACAATTCAGTTTAGTTGTTGAGTTTTACATTTGTATTCAAGGTTTAATATATAAAGATTAATCCAGAGCATACATGTGTGACTGTATGACTTGTTTGCGGGCTTTTATATATTAGAGTGTTAAGGTTTTTCTCTTCAGTGATGGCACAGTCACTTCTCTTATAGTGGGTCAAGTACTAGAGCACCACACAACCTGCTCACATTCTGAGATGATGGATTCTACTTTTCACACTAAAACTTTTGTGACATAGAGTATACTTGTTGTTCTATCAACAGTAACCTAACCCCTGCCCTGGTTACTGTTAGTGCCTAAGCTCATTTCAGAGATACCATTCTGATTAAACAACACAACTGTCCACTTCATACTAAACTGTCATAAGAATAAATACTCATCTAATGTCATTTCTAAAAATGTAAGTCGCTCTGGATAAGGGCGTCTGCTAAATGCTGTAAATGTAAATGTACATTTCTCTAAAAAAAAAAAAAAGCATAAAACTGGAAACGTCTCTGGATATCTGAATGTAAAGCCAGGATGTTTCAGTAAGAATCAACAATCTGACAATAACATTGGTGACACAGTCATGTGATGCTGTGGGGTGGAGCTCTTTAAAGCTTTATGGTGTAAACATATTAGATTACAGAAAGATCTGGACTATTTTCACTGAGCTAAGACCAGTCATCATGTTCACTGTTATATTCATGTATATGTGGCTTTCACTAGGTGAGTTAACATTGACTTTTTGTTATTGCAGAAATATTAACTATATTATATTAAATATTAGTCTGACTTAAGTATTTCCTGTTGATTATTTAAAGGTTAAAAACATTTTTCTCTTCTCTATGACAGGTGACTACAGGGCAGATTCAATAGAGACACATTTCACTCAGAAAGTTGTAGATGAAGGTGATGATGTTACTTTGTCCTGCAGATACAAAACTAGTGCTACATCATACTACCTGCACTGGTACAGACAATATCCAAAATCTAAACCTGATTTCCTTTTTCATATTCTTCAAAGTGGAACCCCACTTTCTGACTCTCCACCAAGAATGTCTGCTAAAGTTGATGATACACAAGTGGATCTGATCATCTCCTCTGTTGCTGTATCAGACTCTGCTCTATACTACTGTGCTCTGGTGCCCACAGTGACAGGAAATCCAGCTGCACTGTACAAAAACTAGTTTTTCTATATTGTTTATAAGATACAACCAAAAACAGATGATTTGTTGTGGTGAACCCTAATGGGAAAAGCCCAAAGTAGAAGAAGAGGTGTAAAAGAATGGTAGGGTTGGTGCGTCACACTGCAGCTTATCCAAACAGGAGACAGAGAAAAGCACTTATTTCAATTTTATTTCAGCTGATATGTTAAACCAAGACCACAATTATGATTTGATGCACACAAGGACACTGAATCTTGCCTTCTATAAAAAGTGTTAGCAAACAATTAGTATTTTTTTTATTTTGGCACATATTGACAAGAGATCATAAATCATAACCATCCTCTCCTAAGATCAGCTTACATTCTATCTAAAAAGAAAATGGCATAAAGTTCAGAATTGTTGTTGTCATCCCTAATTGTTGCCGGTCAACGCCACGATCCTGGTGGCCTACTGGATTATGTTTTGGCCTCTTGCATCATAGACAATGGGTTTTGTCCAAAGACTTTTCAGTTTAGCTCTTAGATGCATCCAGCAGAAACCCAAAATGCCAGAAACTCAAAACAGCAATAACTTAATACAGCTGTGCTCAAGTGGCCTCTTAAACCAGGGATTGTAGGTTTGAGATTTAGGGGGTGTGCTGAAGCAGAGTGGTGCAGTGGAAGCGTGTTGGGCCCATAACCCAGAGGTCGATGGATCGAAACCATCCTCTGCTAAGAGCTACCTACTTTCTAATAAAAAAGTAATGGCCAGATGTTCAGATTTTTTGCAGTTTAGCTCTTAGATGTCTCCAGCAGAAACCCAAAACTTCAGGTGCTTAAAACAGCAGTGCCCCAGTGGCCTAATGGATAAGGCACTGGCCACGTATTGTAGGTTTGAGTCCTATTTGGCTGGTGTGTTGAAGCAGAGTGGCGCAGCGGAAGAGTGCTGGGCCCATAACCCAGAGGTTGTTGGATCGAAACCATCCTCTGCTAAGAGCAGCCTATACAGTATTCTAACCGAAAAGAATATGCCTTAAAGTTCAGAATTGTTGCTGTCATGCCTAATTGTTGTCGGTCAATGCCACGATCCTGGTGGCCAACTCGATTATGTTTTGGCCTCTTGCATAAAAGACAATGGGTTTTGTCCAAAGACTTTTCAGTGTAGCTCTTAGATTGTTGGTTTGATTCCCATCTGGGGTGTTCTTAAGCAGAGTAGTGCAGGAAATGCATGCTGAGAGCAAAACCAAGAGATCAATAAATCACAAACAACCTCTCCTAAGAATAGCAAACATGCAAATAGGACTCAAATCTACAAATCTCTGGCTTAGATGCCTCCATCAGAAACACAAAAAAGCAGTAACTTAATACAGCCATGCTCCAGTGGCCTCCTACAGTAAGTCAAGGATTGTAGGTTTGTGTCCCTTTTGGAAGGTGTGCTGAAGCAGAGTGGTGCAGGAAAAGCATGTTGGGAGCAAAACCAAGAGATCAATAAATCACAACCATCCTCTCCGACAGTCATGTCCTCTCAGAAAGCTTTGTCCTTTTGTGGCAGATTTGTGATTTAATTTAATTTCGGGAAGCTCCATAGGAGACGGTGTATAAGTGCAAGTATATCAGTATGACAGGTTGTAACTGTAATTACACCTTTATATTATTTTATTACAACTGAATTTTTATTTAAGAATTAATAATTATTGTAGGTATAATATAATAATTGCAATTAAATTAAATAGTAATAATAGTTGAATATATATTCAACTATTATTATTATTATATATATATATATAAAGAGCTCTTTTCCAAAACGCAATAAAATAAAAAATAAAAAAAACGAGTTTGTCATGTCATTTTGCTGTGTTGTGAACCTATATACTGCTCCATCAATGTGTCATGCCAAAACGCTATATTTCCTTGTTTAAAATGTACTGCAAGATGCAGTTCTTTTCCAAACCGCGATAAGCGCCAAATCTGTTTTTTGCCTAAACGCTATATGTTCTCTCGACCAATCAGAATTCGGTGAGCGCTCGACGCAATCCAATATAGCGGCGGTCTGAGGCGAGAGATGTTTGCTATTGTTACTTTTTGTACAGTATAGCTTAAATGTGTTACTAAGTGATTGGAATGTATTGTTAACATTGTTGTATATTTATTTAATTAGTATTGATTGTATGTGTGTTTATTTTTAAATTATTTTTTTTATGTGATGGAAAATGTTGAAACCTTGATGTTTCCCAGGCCTCAGCAAAGGGTGGGCAGGTTTTACTGTGGTTTCTGTAGTGTAGTGGTTATGTTCGCCTCATATACGAAAGGTCTCCGGGTAGAAACAAGGATTTGGGCTTTTTGTTTACGGGAAATAAGAGTCGAGTTTGGCGCTCTGTGAGAGATTGGGGTGTCTCTTACACCACATACTGCATCCGCAAAGCCAACAGCATTGTGGATGACCCCACACACCCTTCACCCTCCTGCCGTCTGGAAAAAGGTACCGAGGCATTTGGGCCCTCATGACCAGACTGTGTAATTGTCAGGGAGCACCCTGCTTCTTCTCCTGTGCACGCCCCGCCTGCGCGGAGCTCATCGCCAGCGTACTGATTACCACACCTGCTCCTCATTACACTGGCCTATATAAGCACCACATTTGCTCCATTCCAGCGTCCGTTATTGTTTACTGTTTCCAGTGTGTTTACTCTGCAAGTTCTTTCATTAAACCCTGTTTTTCTGGTGCCTCGGCTTCTGCCTCGCTCACTTCGCCTAACAGTAATAGTGGCACTCAAGTCTTTGACAGTTGCAATCAAGTCTTTTAGCCTCAAACAAGCGAGTTAATGGTCGTGCTCACCACTATACCACCAACATTTTGGCTGCTGAATTCGAAAAGTTTGGTGAATAAAAGTTGAAGCATTTTAGTAACGCTTATTTATTTTGCTACTTTGTTGTTTCCCAGGCCTCGGCATAGGTTGTCTAGGTTGCATAGTCTTTGCTGTGGTTTCTGAAGTTTAGTGGTAATCTGCTTTGGCTATCAAATGCTGAAACATTTTCTGTCTTCCTTAAGTCATTTCCAGAATTTTTTAATTTTGTTGAAAGCCTATGGTGGTGCTTTGAAGTTTTTGTATTGTAGCGTTCATAGCGTTGCCTAAGGTGCGAAAGGACCACGGGTTGCAACCGGGCAGAAACATGCTGAGGCTTTTGAACGTTGCTTCGGTAAGCAACCTGTTGTATCAGCTCGTGTAAGAGCAGTCAGAAATTGAAACTCTGAACATGACTGAAGCAGTTTCTCCACAACGGGGACTAAACTGCATGCAAGTGTTTGTTGCAGCTGAAACAACATACAGAAATTTTTTAAACAAACAACCCCTGAAACCAGCCTGATTCCCACATAGTGCGACAGTTTTTACGTGGCTGCTCATCTGCTATTGCGATCAAATTAAGAAACAGTTTCTTTCTTCCTTTTGTCGGTTCCTTAATTTATTTTCAGACTGAGTGCTCAAAGTCACACTTTGTAGTTTCTGTAGTGTAGCGGTTATCACGTTCGCCTAACACGCGAAAGGTCCCCGGTTCAAAACTGGGCAGAAACATGCTGACGCTTTTTAACCAAGTAATCACTATTAGTATGTTCCTGGCCTACTAGAGGTGGTCGTTCAGTTCTTTGCAGCCTTTTCCATCACGGCACAGAAGGGTCCTTCGGGTCACTGCTGAGCATCGTGGAGTGATGATGGGAGAAGCCAGGAGCACCTTTGAAAGCACTTTCTAGAAAACTCATGGAAGGGTTAAAAGGCTGTATCTCTGTAACAAAGAAAATGGTGTCACACAGAGTACACTTTTATACATTCACAGCGGAGTTGACCCCTGGAGGACATCTCTTAACCCTGGTAGCATGGATCCATTATGGAAAAAGATCAGTTAGTACACCTGTGCACCCAGTCGCGACTATTTCCACTGGCCCATCATATTTATTTTTGCCCAATGGTTTAGATTTTAATGATTTAAATAGGACCATATCTCCCACTTTAAAGGGATGTGTTTCGGCACCTTAGAAATGACATGATGCTCATATTTGTTCATAGTGTTTTGATAATGTCAATCAGGGCAGCGGAATACTCAGCGATGTGCACACCAAGATTAGTTGTACCTATAGCTGGCTTAACCTTCTTCAAGGGTGTGGGAAATGGACGACCAAAAATAATTTTGTGTGGTGATAAATGGACGTCTTTTTCATTTCTGCTTGAACAGCGGGTAACAAATCAACCCAATTTTCGCTACCCGTTGCCTACATAGCTTTAGTCAACTTATCCTTAATTGTTCGATTAGTTCTTTCCAATATCCCTGAGCATTGGGGATGATAAGGAAAATGAAAGCACCATGACAGAGACAGGTGCAGTACTTACACAGATCATGTGTTATTTTAGAAATAAATGGCATTCCTTTGTCTGAGTCAATAGTGTGTGGGACACCATACCTCGGCAAGATTTCTTTGGCCAGAATACGTGTAACAACCTTAGAATTTTCGCGTTGAAGGGAAAGCCTCTACCCACCTTGAAAACTTATCTACTGTACCATCACCAGGAGATATTTAAAAGGCCCCTGTGGTGGCATATGTGTTAAATCAATTTTAAAAAAGTCATTCAAAAAATGGTGCAGTTGGTATTGGAAGATTTTCATGTTTAGCTGTGCTTTTATTAGGATTATTTTGAGCACAGGTCAGACATCTAGATAGGATTAAGTCTATTGTACCTTTTGAATTAGCTACACAAAAGAGTTTATTCATATCTTCCCATATCCCTCTTCGGGCGTGATGTGTAACACTGTGAAACTTGAGCATGACCGGTGCAGACATAAAAGGTAAAGAATAAGCTTCAACAACAGCATCAGGCAGAGCACACACAGAATACCCATACAGAAAGTGACCATCATGTGGCTTTGAACAAGAGCCATCAACAAATAGCAAATCTCCTGTATTTAATGGAGTGGAATCTAAATCAGGGTGAATGCTAGTAGAGTGAATGATTTCAACAATCATGCGGAGTGTGTTGCAGTGTGGCATCCTGAGTTCTAAATAGACATGCAAGAGCGTGACCTAACGTATCTAATGAGGAGGTGGCTTTAATTTCTAGATTACTGGTTGAACTTAAGATAGTTTCATAACCTGATCTCCTTCGTGGCGTCATGTGTTGAGTCTGTAAGTTCTGAAGGACCTCTTTTACCTGATGTGGTGAATGTAATGAGATGGATGAGACAGGACAATTTTCTCAGCATCTTGTACCATCACAGCACAGGCGGCCATAGCCCGGAGACATGCTGGTAAGCCCTGGGCAACAGTATCAAGTGTTTTAGACAGGAATGCACATGGTCTCATGCCCCCCTATGCTCCTGGGCCAAGACAGCAGAGGCAGTGCCCTCATGATTGCAGGCATAGAGATGAAACTCTTTCGCATAGTTCAGGAGCCCCAGAGCAGGAGCGGAACATAGAGCCGTCTGCAGAGCCTCATACGCTTCAAGCATTTCAGGAGTCCACCTTAGCAGACGTTGCATTGGGTCCTTGTGGGAGATTGCAGACCGGAGGCATTTGTCATAGTAAGAACAGTAAGGTATCCATTGACGGCAGTAGTTTATCAGCCCCAGGAAAGCCATGAGCGCGTGTTTTGTGTCAGGATGCCGTGTGTTGAGGATTACCTGTATACAGTCTTGAGAGAGTTTTTTCTGCCTTGTGAGAGTTCAAACCCTAGATACTTCACCGTGGGCAGACAGAACTGCAACTTGGGTTTTGAAACCTTGAATCCTTTTGAAGCTAGATGGCGCAGGAGGCAGAAGAAGGCTTGTTCACAGAGTTTTTCAGAGGCTGCGGAGACTAAGAGGTCATCTGCATACTGTAAGACAACAGAACCAGTGGGGAGAACAAGATCACATAATGCATCCCTTACAATGGCAGAAAACACTGCCGGAGAATCAATATACCCTTGTCGTAGGCATGTCCACGTATACTGCCACCCCCTGTGTGTGAAGGCAAAGAGAGGCTGCGTCTGCTCTTCGACAGGAACACTGAAAAAGGCAGAACTTAATTCAATAACAGAAAAGAAAGTATGTTCACATGGAATTGAGGTGAGAATTGAGGCACAATAGGTGCCACAGGGATGATGTCATTTATTTTCCTCAAATTTTGTGTGAAGCACCAGGAACCATCCGGTTTAGGGACAGGATTAACAGGAGTGTTGTATGAACTTACACATGGTTTGACTACCCCCTGTTGTAGAAGAGATTGTAAAACTCCACCCACACCCTGCAATTTAGCTTCAGACAAAGGATATTGTTAAACAAACACAGGGTCTAAAAGTTTTAACTTAGCCTCATAGGGTGTACACTGCACGAGACCCACGTCATTCTTATGATCAGCCCACAATGAGGGCGGTAGAGTGTCTAGTAAAGCAAAAGATGGGGATGGTGATTTCTGTGTGGTAGAGAGAAAACAGTCGTTAAACGTCATATCAGATAAATGTGACAGTGGAGCAGACTCAGGAACAGAAACGACAAGTTTAGAGCCAGAAAAGCTAATAGAAACGTATAGCCTGCTAATGAGATCCCTCCCCAAAAAGACTAAAAGGACACTGACATATCAGTGATGTAAAAAAATGTTAGGATCATGTGACGAGGAGGGCTGGAGTAAAAGGCGTTTCTGTTGTGACCCCTTCTATTCCCACAGAGCTAACGGATCCCCCTGAGAGAGGACCCTCATATTGCTTCCCCATTACTGACATTGTAGCTCCTGTATTAAAGAGGAAAGAATATACTGTGCCACTTACACATAACTCAAGAAAAGGCATTTCATTTACCTGATGTAATTCATATGTACAATGTAGCATGGTTGGGGTCGCGCTCTGTGGGCCCTATGCGTGATAAGGATTTGCCTGCATCACGGTGAAAGGGCGGGGTGCAGTCTGGGGTGCTTGGGGAGGCGGTGCTGAAAGGGGACCTACGGGAACATCCCCCATCTCTCTAAGTCTTCTCCTACAATCATTAATACAATGCCCATTCCTACCACAATAAAAACAGGTGCTGGGGCTTCAGGAGTATGAATTACTTCCTCCTCTTCCCTGGCCTCTCCCTCGGGCCGAGTCACCATTATATACATTGCCTTCAGCCACAGCGAGGCATACTACTTATCTACTTTCAAAAATACCATCGCCTTCCATGGTGCACACTCTCTCTCCTAGAGTTTTAACTATCATATTGCCATGATCTGTGAGCTGATATTTAAGAACCTTCTGCACCTCAAATCTACAATCATGCATGAAGGTTGTGAGGAATCTGGGGTGTGCTTGCACAGAGTGGTGCAGGTAAAGCATGCTGGATTTTAACTAAAAAGAAAATGGCTTTATTTTCAGAATTGTTGCTATCAACCCTAATCGTTGCAGGTCATCGCCACATTCCTGGTGGCCTACTGAATGAAGCTTTGGCTTCTTGCATCAAAGACAATGGGTTTTGTCCAAAGACTTTTCAGTTTAACTCTTAGGTGCCTACAGCAGAAACCCAAATTGCCAGAAAATCAAAACAGCAGTGACTTAATACAGCCATGCTCCAGTGTCTGCCTAAACCAGGGATTGTAGGTTTGAGTCCTATTTGGGGGGTGTGGTGAAGCAGAGTGGTGCAGTGGAAGCATGCTGGGCCCATAACCCAGACGTTGATGGATTGAAACCATCCTCTGCTAAAATGAAATGGCCTAATGTTCAGATTTGTTGCAGTTTAGCTCTTAGATGCCTCCAGCAGAAACCCAAAATGCCAGAAACTCAAAACAGCAGTGGCCTAATGGATAAGGCACTGGCCTCCCAAGCCAGGGATTGTGGGTTTGAGTCCCATCTGGGGTATGCTTGTACAGAGTGGTGCAGGTAAAGCATGCTGGACTTTAACTAAGCAGCAATTCTGAAATTAAAGCCATTTACTTTTATCAACCCTAATCGTTGCAGGTCATCACCATGATCCTGGTGACCTACTGGATTATGTTTTGGAGTCTTGCATCAAAGACCGTACCATAAGAGGTCCTACAACAAATGGTCCTGCCATAAAACACCCCTGCCTTAAACATTCTGTGTGTTAAAACAGGGATCTCCAATCTTATCCGGAAAGGGCCATTGTGGGTGCAGGTTTTCATTCGAACCAAGGAGAAGCCACACCAGAGTCTACTAAAAGCCAAAAACAGCTCCTTAAACAGGTGGAATCAGCTGTGGCTTCTGCTTGGTTGTAATGAAAACCTGCACCTTCACTGTGTAGACTCAGCATTCTGCACTGTGGAAGACGCCTTTTACTGCAGCAAAATAAATATCATTCTTTGCTTTTACCACCAACTCTGTTTCTAACTGTGTTTCTTTAAATATAGATCAAAAGTTGCTGCCACAACATTTATCTATAATAGAAAAACCTCTGGAGTGGTGACTGAGCCTGCTGGTCACATTTAAGACACTAATTATCTTATAGTTTAATTATCATTATCATAATTATTCATTAGTGTACAAATAATACTTTATAAAAAAACAACCAAATTGGTACTAAGTCAGTTAACATTTTATGTACATTTGAATAAAAAAATTGTTTTGCCCATCATGACCAGTGGTGTGAAACTGGGGTAAATTGGTGTTGGAGAGAAGGCTGGCAAAGCAGCTACTGTCAACAAATAGCTATTAGAGCAAATAGAGCTTGTTAATATAGTCAGCATCTTTAACATATAGAGCAGAAGTCACATAAATTTCATTTCCTTTTATTTAATTGTGACTACAATAAAAGGAAATGAAGTTTAGGTGAGGTCATGGAGCACCACACAGCATGCAATGACCTCTGGCATGAAAGCATTGACTGGTGGTTTGCCAGTTAATGGTGATTATCACAGGCTCATTAATCACTAACATGAAATGGAATTTCTGCCTGTTTTATTGTGTCAATTCTCAGCATTTAATTTCTTTGTCACGTTACACTCCACAGTGAGGATTAATGCCTCAAATGAAAACAGACACTCTGATGTTTGTAGTTTTGTATTTAAATTGTAGTTTTTTTTATATGTATTTCTGTTTTTACCTAAATTAACCACAGACACACATAACATGCAACTGAAAAGAAAATGAAGTATGAAGAGCAAACAACGACTACACTCTGCAGTCAATTCATGTACATGTTCATCATCCAAACTACATTTTATCTGATGTTAACAGAACATTTAGTGGCAGTTGTTACTAATTGCATTTGATACAGAATTTATTAATTAATTATTTTACCTTTTCTGGTCACTTTCTCTGTGCTTATGTTTATATGGTAGGTGGAGGTTTATATATATTTTGTAGTCTGTGATAATTATAGGAATAATTAAAGATGATGGAAAAAATAAATATTTTAATATCATAAGAAAAGAGAAAATAAAACAAGAATTCATGGCCCTTTAAGAACAGTGCATTAACTTACTGTTGATAGAATACATAGACAAATAATGAAAAAAGTAATCTCTAGTACAGCAGTAGTTCACCTCCCTGTGTAGTGTAAGATGAAGCATCATTGTCATGAATATGAATAAGTGTCTGAATGTGTGCAGCTACATGTGGAGACATCAGAGACACAACAATGGCATTTATTTCTAAAGCTAGAGGCCTGAACTAAACATGCAGGATAACAATGTTACTCCTCTTCTACCCCTCTTCTTGCATTTCTTTACTCAAACAAACTGAATATAACACACACAAGGCAATGAACACATTTTATTATTAATATAAAATATTTCTACAGAGATTTATATAAAGAGTATACAGAACAACACAGTTGTCATGAATATGCATAATTACAAGTGGAGATGTACATCAAATAGTAACACTGACATTCATTTCTAAAGCTAGAGGTTTGAACTAAACACTCAGGAGAACAATGTTGTTCCTCTTCATGGTGTTTTTCACTCCTGCTGATGTTGGTAAGTCATATACACTGTACACAAAAGGATTCTTTTTTCTAATTAAGACACACAATTCTCCATGTGAAATGTGTCATTTACTATTAAAATATACAATTTTGTTGTAATGTTTTTATAGCAGAGGCTGCTCACAATGGCATTAAACCAGACCAAATCAATGTATTTTCAATGGAAGGCAGCAAAATCTCACTGTCCTGCACATATACTGGATCATTTTACAGTCTCCTCTGGTATCAACACAAACCTGGATCAAGTCCTGACTTTCTGCTGATGATTGATGACAGTGGAAAAGTTGTCACACCAGCTCAACCACCTCATCAACAATTGTCCATAAGACATGATCAAGATAAGATCTGCTGCTGTGACAGACTCTGCTCTATACTACTGTGAACTGAGGCCCACAGTGACAGGAAACCCAGCTGCATTGTACATAAAGCACTACACATGACTGAAGCAGAGCCATGCTTTTCTCAAAAGATGGAGCTATTTACATGTTTACACTCACTTCTTCAGTCATCTGTCTACGATGTCAGTTTGTTTCTAAAGATCAACCATCATTTCTGGACCAATAATAAAATCTGTTGATGTTGTTGTTTGAGTACAGTAAATCTTAAATGAGCAATGTTGCTATTTTTTTTAAAAGCCTCCATATTTTTTGAGAAATAAACATTTCTTGATCATCAATGTTCTTAAACTTATTGATTGTGCTTTGTTATAGCTAGCAAAACAAAAAATAAACAAACAAACAAAAAACACTCAGTATCAATAGTTCTCTATTCTCTAACAGAAAATAATCCTCAATGAGACATCCTTGTTAACACTTAAGTTGAAATTACTTTACTAATTCAGAAATATAAAGTTACAGAACCAACAAAACAAACACCTTAACTGCCAGATACTGAAATGAGGTTATATCACTGAATATTTACAGTTTGTTGTAGTGAACAACAGCAAGACCACCACGTCTGTCTTGAAGAGGTTAAAACAGACAGAAAACAAATTACATTATTACAGAGAGAAAAAATATTTTACAAATAAATATATTTGCAAAACATATATATTCTTTTTGACAGCTCAAACATCTTTTGGCCTGTAATGTAGGACTGTATGTGGGGTGCACAATGTTTTAAAAAATGCTTCAGAAATCTGGGTCGGGCCGACTAACAAAACAAATGTGTAGCCAATTAGCAGAAAGGCTCATGTCTTCTCAAGAGTGTTGAGTGCGTATGTCTGACATTAGCCGAAAGCGATTGAAAGATTGACATGGCGGATAAAAACGAAAAGCTTACAATAAGGCAAGAAGCAGGTATTGCACGTTGTCTTCCGCATGAAATGGAGCTAAACCTTTCACGGTACAACACACAGTACTAAAAAAACTCATTGGTATTACTATAGTATTACTCACTGAGTTAATTAATTGATAAAATATACCCTTGGCCAGGTGCCCCAGCAGGTTCCGGCATAATAGTTGCCTGGGTTGCTTATGTATGTGTGGGGCAGAGCACCTGTGGTGACACCCTTTGGGTTAGGGGCGTGTTTGTTTTGATGATTTTAAATGTCAACATTGGCTTTCAAACATTGTATACCCCACCTTTAAGGTTTTTTCCTTGATGAACACAAGATGGTGATCTAAGTTGGCTTATGGTAGACCAAGTATTAGACCACCATATAAACCTGCTCATGTTCTTTTCACATCCTTTTCTCAATAAACCATCTGTGATATAGACTCTACCTGTTCTTCTATCATACATACTGCACAAAAACCCTGTCATGGTTAATATCAGTAAATAAGATCATTACAGATAAACCAGTTCAGATAAAACAACTCTTTAAACTGTCAGAAGAATAAATACAACATCAAATTATAGATTGTTTTTTGATGAACTCACTTAGTGAGTTTTTGTTATTTAAAAAGGATTGTAACACAGTAGTTTAGTCTGTGTTGTAGAAGAATATGACATGCATTTATGGCTTTATTATGTAAAGGTTAAAAACATATTCTCTTCCCTATGATAGTTGACTCAATGCCAAATTTTCACTCATAAAGTTGTAGATGAAGGTGATGATGTTACTCTGTCCTGCAGATATAAAACCAGCAGTGTTTCAGGAAATTTGCAGTGGTACAGACAATACCCAAAATCAAAACCCGAGTTCCTTCTTAATATTCTTCAAAGTGGAGATCTATTTTCCAACACTCAAAGAAGAATGTCTGTTAAAGTTGATGATAATAAAAAATAAGTAGATCTGATCATCTCCTCTGTTGCTGTATCAGACTCTGCTCTATACTACTGTGCTCTGGAGCTATTTACATGTTTACATTCAGTCATCTGTCTATGTTGCCAATTTGTTTTTGAAGATCAACCATCATTTCTGGACCAATAATAAACTCTATCCTTGTTGTTTGGTTATAGTAAAGCCTAAATTACCCAGTACAAACTACAAATTTTCTGTAGTAAAAAATGGCATAAAGTATTCTATAACTTATTTAAAAAATACACTGTTATTTATGAACTGGTCCTAAAAGCATCAATGTTCATGAGACATAAAAATATTTTTCTGAGCAAAGATACTTGAATTATTAAAAGAACAGGATTTGTTTTTTACAAAGTCGATAAATAAATCACCAAAATTATGCTTTTAATACTAAAAAAATTTAAATAATTATTTTTTTAAATTATTCCTGTTACATTTTGAGTTCATGACATTTGAGGCTTAATATAAAGCCAAATGTTTCAGTAAGAATCTACAGTCCGTCAGTAACATTAGTGACACTGTCATGTGATGCTGTGGGCGGAGCTTCATGAACCTTTATGATGTTAACATATACAGAAAGAATATTTTCATTAAGATAAAACCAGTCATCATGTTCACTGTTATACTCATGTGTCTATGGTTTTCACTAGGTGAGTTAACCTTATTGTTGATTATATCAGAAAGTATTAAGTGTTGTATTTATAATATGTATAATATATAATTATGTCTTTAGTGATTAATTAGTCTGTGAGATAGCATAGAAAGTGATTCTCACATGTTGTTCTGACTTGATTATTTAAAAACATTATGTTCTGTTCTCTATGACAGGTGGCTCTATGGCAGATTCAATAGAGACACTTTTCATTCATAAAGTTGAAGATGAAGGTGTTGATGTCACTCTGTCCTGCAGATATAAATTCAGCAGTGCTACAGGAAACAATTACCTGTACTGGTACAGACAATATCCAAAATCTAATCCTGAGTACCTTTTTTATATTTATAAAATTGGATCAATAAATTCTGACATTCCCCCAAGAATGTCTGTTAAAGTTGATGATACACAAGTGGAACCGATCATCTCCTCTGCTGCTGTATCAGACTCTGCTCTATACTACTGTGCTCTGCAGCCCACAGTGACAGGAAATCCAGATGCACTGTACAAAATCTCACAGAGCTTTTTAATTCTGAAAGGAGCTATACAGAATTTTTAATTTACATGCCATATTTGGAAATTCTGTCTCTCTTGTGACTTATAAAGTGTTTATATTTTTGACACATGTTGGATTATTAGGAGACAGCTCATTCATTTAGAGAAAAATCTATCACTATTGACCCTCCATGATCAGTCTGTGCTACTCTGCTGGTCACTGTTTAATATGTGAAACTGCACTGAGTCTCAGAGCACAAGAACTTACAGCAGATTGTAAAAACCACTGGAAACATCATGGTCACTCTTACCTTTAATGAGGATCCTTACAAGAAATCATACATTTATAAAGCCACCAACTTTGTGGGTATCACCCTCACCATTCTCCTGATATCTGACAAAAGGTATCAAAACATCTGGATCACCACTGGCAGCCTCTGTAACAGTTTCTTCCCCAGACAGTCACTCTGTAACTGAACTAAATAAACACAACAATAACACATCTAATCACTTCCCCAAACCTCCAGCACCACCTTATTAAATCCAAACACAACACTGAGCTGCACGGAGCTACATCCTACATCCAAATTAAAAGACAGAAAGAAAAACCACGGATTTCCGCGCTCCTCCCAACCAAACTCAGTCAGGTCACGGTAAGAGAATGTGACTTTAATTTCATAGTGTTTTTACAATAAAGCAGGTTTAAATTACACCGTGTTACAGTCTAATGTTTTCTATCTAAGTGAGATCCTCTTTTGACGTGAATTAGCACAATGCTAGTTACCGTGCTAGCGAACTTGGACACAGGGATAAATGACACTAAAAATACTGAACCGAATCGATGAGCTTGACTTACAAATCGATTTTATTTTCACAATAAAATATTTCCTGTGTTGTTTGGTGACTTTTCACAATCCTTGCTCCAGGTTTTACAGTAAACCAGGTGTAACATATTGATTAGACACATATATGATTCGCTCTGGACTTTTAGTTACAATGTGATTTCTACCTGTAGAATGTAGCTAATCATCTCATTTACACAACAGCACAGTGACGGTCATATTGTTATTTAAGGATTAATAACAAACATTACAGGCTCTTTTTAATTATAGTTTATTATTATTCTCTCTCTCTCTCTCTCTCTCTCTCTCTCTCTCTCTCTCTCTCCCCCCCCCCCGAAAATAAAATGTATTTTAACTTAAATTGTATTATTATGTTTTTCTGTCTACAGGCTCCTTCATCTCCCAGTCTGAGGTACTGAACAGTTCTGCAGCTAAACAGATTCAAACTCACATACACACACTAATAACACAACATTTTTTGCTTAATATTGCAATATATTATAATATATTATCTACATCTATGATGTTTACTTAATTCTATTTAATAATAATAATAATAATAATAATAATAATAATAATAATAATAATATTTTACTTCCCCAGTCTGCTGTTCCTGCACAAGCTTGGAAGCCGCTGACAATCTACATGTTGGAGTCAGCTGATCTGGAAGAACGGATCAGGATGCTGGGTGAGTCTCAGTCATATACAAACTTATACACAAATACAGCTCAAATACACTTCCTCACAGCATGAGAAGTGTTTCCTTCAATACAACAGTGTATACAGTCTACTTTACACTCCTACACTTTACACTCCTACCTTACACTCATACTTGGAATATGGAGCCAAACAAAAGACAAAGCAGCATCTCTCTCCCTCTTTCTCTCCAGATAAGTGAATTTTTACCCTAGTGGAGAAAATCTACCCGACGAGGGCCAAACATATAACCAGGTTGGTTATCGAAGGAGAGAACAACTACGACCTGGTCAACTTGATTGCAGAGCCCAACCGTCAGCATGCCCATGTACGTGTACACATACACACACTCATACATAAACCCCCTCTATGTGTGTGTTTATGTATGAGTGTGTGTACACATACACACACTCATACATAAACACACACATAGAGGGGGTTACTCTTTCTTTTTGTTTTCATTTTGTATGTTTTAGTAAATTGTCTAGATGTTTAGCAATATATAAATTGTGTTTTGTCTGATTCATGCAGTTGACATGAGTTAGCTTTACTTGTGTGGAAACAAAGCCACACCCACTAATGACTTATTTACAGATACTCACATTTATGTATATCAGTTGCTTATTCAATTATATCTTGTGCTCTCACTGGCACAAAATCAAGCCAGCCAATGAGCGGTTAACGATCAGTTCTAGTCTGGAGCACAGATAAAGGGCATCAGACATAAAATCTGTGCCAAAATCAAAACCTGAATCGGACGATCCGCTGTGGCGACCCCGAACAGGGAGCAATCATCATACACAAATCAGATATATGAAACACTGTCAATTTACTGTCATTCATATGTGTGTGCAGGTTGAGCAGATTGCAGCTGTGCTTCAGGCGAGGGAAGCTGGCCAGGACGTGGTAAGTACTCTGATGCACACAATAATTCTTAGACAAAGGTTACACAATTTTATTCTGCAGTCATTACACACACTTTGCAATGATTGAATTTCTTCAATCTGCTCAATAGAATACATGTGGAATTTTGGAATATCATAATTATTAAGACCAGAGCAATAATAGTATAATATTGTTATAACATAATAAACTGTAATTAAAATTTGGTAATTATTATATTATTTCTTTTATATATAATGATAATCAGTGCATGTCTACTTTACTTTTTTCAGCATTTTCCTGCATTCAAGAAGAAGAAGAGGAGGAGAAAGAACAGCCAATTTTTTTCAATAAAGTGTATATATTACTGTAAATATTGTATATTATATTTTATGTTAATTTATATGTAATGTTTTAATATTAAAAACTTTGAAACTTTGAAAATTATTATTAAATAAACTGTGTTTTTGTATTATGTAAGGGATAATTCAGAGAATTTTGTAAACTTTTTTCCCTGAATAATGTTAATCTCCAAGTAATGCAATAAAACAAAAACTTTTTATTTTTGTAATGGGAAGTGTTGAGAAAAATCTGAGAGAAGGAGAGTGTGTGAAAAAGTGTAAAAATATAATCACTCAGTCTAACTACCTGAATCTAAATTGTATTAAAATCAGACTTTATAGCACATAATCAATTAAGCCTAAGTGTCTTAGCTGTAGAAGATAAGCTAATTAAAATGAAATAATCACTCAGAGAAACATGGATCAAAAGAAGTATATTGTTGAAAGTCCTAGTGAATATAAGTATAAGAACATCCTGGAGAGGGAGAAGTAGGTGGGAGACAAGGAGGCATAAGGGATGCTGCCTAAAATGGTGAAGATGCCAGGAGAGCTGAGAAGCTTGGGATGACATAGAACTACTTTATATAGAAGCAAAAAGATGAGAAGGCTGAGGACAAATAATCCACGAGACTGTTGTTAAAATCCACACACGTGTTCTTTGGGAATACAGAGAGGAATGTTCAGGTTTCAGGAAGTGTCAGGCTTAAGTAGAAGTAATATATATATATATATATATATATATATATATATATATATATATATATATATATATATACAGTGGTGTATAAAGTACTAGAAAGCAATACTTCAGTAAAAGTACAAGTATCGTACTAGGAAAAGACTTTAGTAGAAGTGAAAGTCACCTTTTAGAATATTACTCAAGTAAAAGTCTTAAAGTATCTGAAATATACTGTACTTAAGTAATTTTCTGGTATTAAATGTACTTAAGTATTTGAAGTAAAAGTAAAAAGTCTAAAAAAAAAAAAGAAAGAAAGAAAGCGGTTAGAACTTTAATTGAGAACTTTATTTTGACTTTCTTATAGTAAAGCATACTCAAGGTTCCCATATCTTCTTAATCTCACATATTCTTAGAGCTGACAAAGAAAAAAAAACAGAAACAGAAATTTCACTATTGTATGAAACTTAAGGTAAAAATTAAAAATAAATAATAACATTTCTTAAAAATGAATAAATAATTACCTGCAGGTAGGGATAAAATTTTGGTCATGTGGTATGAGCATTTGTAGGGCTTGTAACCTGGGGAGTAAGCCCTACAAATGCTCATACCACATGACCAAAATTTTGCCAGTCATTAGTTTAAACTGAAAAGATGTCTGTTCATCTTCAAAAGAAGCTGGTTTTCAAAGTTGCCAGAATTCAGTCTTGCTCTTCTTGGACTGAAGACAAGTCCTGCAATGCTAAATAGCCTTTCACAGGCCGCTGAGGCAGGTAGAGGAGTGTTCAGCTTCACAGAAAGCTTGCACACTGCTGGGAAGGATTCAGCAAGTCCATGTGATCTGCTGAACAGGCCAAGTACCCATCCAGCTGTTTGGCACCATCTTGTATCTGAGATTACTGCAGGGCAGAGAAAAAGTCATCTTCATCAGATGAAGTGGACCTGCTGGCATGGCCTATCTGCAGTGAGGGCTCTTCCAGATGCTGCCTGATGTAGTCAGTTCCTGAAATAGTGTGGATAAAATATAAATTATACAACTAATGCAACTGTCTAATCTGCCATGATCCCAACACAAACTTTTAATTTCAGGTTTGTTATTTTAGTTTCATGTACTATCCATGCACCCATAATTCAAGGTTTCTTTATTAGTACTGAGGTTAAATTTGTTGTGCAGCAATCAGAATCTTGATTTGTGAATTGCCAGTATGACAAATTGTGAAAAACACAATTTTTCACTATCACCATGATATCTTATCCGTTTTGATTGTGGCTTCATCCTTTGTCCACATTGTTCGGAATTTCGGAAGCAGAATCGCAGCAGCAATCAACTCTGGTTCTCCTGACATGTGGCCAAAACGGTTTATGATTCCCACCTGCAAGGCAGGTTATTTATAGCACATCTCAGCAACAAGGCAATTCAAAATGTACTTTACATAAAACATTTAAGCATTGAGACAAAGTGGCAAAGAAACTTAAATATAATTAAAATTAATCATTGAAGAATTAAGACAATAGAAAATAAATAGAAAATAAGACAATAATAAAAGTTTCCTGTAGAGCATCCACCAGAGGCTTGCAGTACTTGATTCTGTCAAGCTTGACAGTGAGCAGGTTGATGGTTGGAAGTAGCCACCCCATCATGGCATTTGCTTCTGCTTGCAAGCTGTTGGTAGCCTGGGCAACAGGGCTCATGACAGTGGCATACTCTGTGAGAAAGGCGAGTTCAGCTGGATTAAACCTGTTGAAAACAAAACACAACAACATTGTTTTTATAAACACTGTAACCATTTCATCAAAATAACTGCTTGCAGAGTAATTCAGTAAAATTGACAAATAATAAGTGGAAGTGGGATACAATGTGATGTAATGTAAAGTTATTAGTGTCCACGAAAGAATGGGACAAAGACAGACATTCCAGATGTTTGATTTTGATTAAATAAAACAAAATAAAACACATAATTCCTACTTACATTGGAAGCTTTAAGTCAGTGCAGATGACTCTGATGGTCCCCTCTCCCTTTTCTTTAATTATTCTCAGCAGTCTTTCCACTGCCAGGAACAGGGAGTTCCACCTGGTGGAATTCGGGTGCAGCAGCTGGAGGGAGCAAGCATCTTCAACAGTTTCGGCTGCAAGGGTGGATTTTCCACATTTGTTCCAAAGTGCACTACACTTCCCAAATGTTGAACGGTACACTTTCTTGTACGCCTCATTGGATGTTGCTTTCATGGCATCAACAGTAGCTATTAGGTTGAGTAGGTGACAAGCACAGCGCTGTTGCTTTGGGAGCTGGAACTCTAAACCATCATATTCAGTCAGAAGTGCTGACACATCAACGCACTCCACTTCTTCATCCCCTTCTTGATCATCTTCATCTTCCTCTCCTGGTTGAGATGCACTGCCATGATCACCATCACTTCCAATGGCATTATTGTTCTCATCTTCACCAAAAATGTTAAACGCTTTTAAAGTCTGAGGCATTGTCTGTTGTTGTTCGCACAATCTTCCCTCGAATTTCAAATTCAGAGTGGATGTCATTCAGGGCACTTGCCAAAACATCAAATGTGTCCAAACCTCTCAGCTGTTTACAGGCTAGGGCTGCTGAGCATCTTTTGAGACTGTCGGGGTCAATCCAATGGGCAGTAACACCAATGAAGCTCCGCCTTCTGACAGACCAGCAGTCGGTGGTGGTGGCGATATGGTCAACTCCCCTCATGGCCTCAGTCACAGCCCTCTTCATTCCCCTGGAGGCATCATCAATCATGGAGCGCAGAGTCAGCCGTGACATAATTTTTGCATTAGGCTGCAGTTCCTTCACAAAATCTTGAAATGCTTGTTCTTCAACAACATGGAATGGCTGGAGTCCTTGGACCACATAAGTCACTATAGCTTTGTCAATGGGCCTTTGAGACACAGTCCTGGAGTTCACCAATGTGGTCTGCTTGATGCTGGAGGTGGTGGTAGGAGTCTCAGGAGCCCTTTTTCTCTTTGTTGACGTAAGCCCTTCATACCTTTTGAGGTGGTGTACATGCTTTCTCTGTTTCAGAGGGAGAGACATTTATTGAGCAACTTTAGCTACAAGATTTAAAAGTCACACAACAAAAACAATTGTCATTTGACTTACTTGCAGTTAGATAATGTTTATGAAACTAGTTCTAATTTGCATCACTGATGGGAATATAGTTTCATTTTTAAAAACGAGTTCATTTTTAAAAACGTGTTAACTTACTATGTCACCATATTATCTCGTTTCAATAACATAGAATTATAAACACTCAGACTGCCACCATTAACACCTAGGCAATAACACTATTAACTGGTACAACCTGCTGTTTGTGTTTTGTAGCCTGTACTGTACTTGTGTTATTGTTTATCTCCCACTGCATGTACTGTACCTTAGTTAAACGTTTGATTTTTACCATTTTGGAATCAATTCAGCTGCTCTCCGGGTCTGGCGCTACCACTTTCAGCATAGCTTAGCATAATCCATTGACTCTGATTAGACCATTAGCATCGCGCTCAAAAATAACCAAAGAGTTTCTATATTTTTCCGAAAAAAGTGCAGATTTTGAAAAAAGGTGTATCCCTTTAAGATAGCTGCTCTACTAAGATAAAATCTGAATAAAAATTATTTTTTTAAAAGAAAAACTCATTGTGGCAATAAAAGCACTATGACTTTGATCAACAATGCAAGCGTACATTCACAATTTATAACTTTAGCCCAACATTATCCTACAACCACTGAGTTTGAGTTAATTAACATAAAAGGAAATCTCAAGTTTGACAAAACATTTGATGCTTTTGAAGACGAGAATATAGCCCTTAACACTTTCTTTCTAACCTGCCACTGATTAACATGGCAGTTTTTAAAAAAATATTTCTCAATCTAACATTAGCCTACCTGAGGAAATATTCGGCCCAGCATTTATGATATACCATAAACAGTTTAGCATGTTTCAGTATTATGGGCATGTCTTTGAGAGTTCTCGGTTGAATTAAATCCAGCGGTGTAACGTTTAAGTTGACGTTAACTAAACATGTGCGCCATGCTAATTAACAACGTTAACAAGCAGACGTTAGCCTGGCCATCACGTTAGCCAGATATCTACGGCTTATGATAACTAATGTTGAATCACATTGACATTGTGGCTTTACTGAATAACTATTAATTTAACTTACCTCGATGTGCTTCTTCAGGTTGGACGGGGAGTTTTTGAATGCCAAAATTTCTGTGTTTTTCGGTAGGCATAAGAGGCACTTCATCCGGTAGGAAGAATCTTTTATACCATTGTATAGAAACATTTCTTGTAAATATGGCCACGGGTGTATAACTTCTTCACCCTGTTCACCACTATCGTCGGGATGGCCATCCTCGATAACGGGAGGTCCTCCAGCAGGTGCTTCCATGGCGGTTTTATTTGTGCTTCCTCCTCCTTTGGCAACATTACGCTGAAATAGAGCGCGCGGAGAATAATTCAATCTAGGAGCAGTGATTCGCCAAACCTCCCTTATTGCAGTCGCACACATTTCTTCTTTTTTTTTATTTTGTAGTAACGAGTAACGAAGATGCTTACTGGAAATATAACGGAGTAAAAGTATACATTTTATCTAGGAAATGTAGTGGAGTAAAAGTGAAAGTTGCCATAAATTTAAATAGCGAAGTAAAGTACAGATACGTGAAATTTCTACTTAAGTACGGTAACAAAGTATTTGTACTTCGTTACATTACAACACTGTATATATATATATATATATATATATATATATATATATATATATATATATATATATATATAACTCACAAACAAGGTCAAAGAGAGCTATGTAAAATAGGAGGAGACGAAATCTTAAATTTGATAATAATGGGAAATTGGCTAGAGCATGCAAATTAAGAGAAGGATAATAGAGACAGCCTGACTAAGACTTTACACAGTCGACTGCACAACACCTGGATGAATGGACTGGCATTACCTATGAAAAAGGATCATTATTATGCGTATTATGCATAGGAGCATATGCGTTTCGCATTAACAGACTGCGATTGCTTTTGGAAGTAAGACTGCACCCTGGAGGTCAGCTGTCAGGCCATAGTGAATGAAAGGAGGCCAAAAACCCCTGATGTTGCCACAATGTACCAAAGTCATGTGTGACGTCAAAGGCGCATTGTACCTGCTATCAGTGTATACAGTCACAGTCTCAACCTCTGCCAACTTGCAGGCTTCTATAAGGGCAGAAAGTTCTGCTGCCTCTGCTGAGTAATGAGCTGGGAGCTTACCTGAAAGTAAACTTTCATTCTGGGTAATTGGTATATTTGTGGTGGCACATCCGACGGGGGGATGGGTGAATAATGGACAACTAATAGTTCTGGTAAAGGTATCCTTTTTTTGTAAAAAAGAGAAAAAACAAAACAAAAACTGACAAAAAATACTAAGATTTACATCAAATTTATTTATTGTTTTTTTTTATTTCTTCGTTTTTATTCACAAATTTATTTCAAACATATTTATTTATTTACATTTCTATAAATTTGCATGTTTTCCTCTTTCTTCTTTTCATTTATCTATATGTTTGTTTGTTTTTTCTTTGTTTGCAGTTAATATGAAAAATAGTAGTAAGTCATTGCTTCCTCCTAGCTGTGGCTCATGAAAGAGCAATTTTTTACATCTAAACTTTAGGCTTTTAATAAATTCTCAGGTATCATGACAGAAATACCCCAAATGCCATATCATTATAGGAATTATGATATTAAACGTTAATTATTTGATGAGCAGTTATTGTTTATTGTAATTGAGATTTAACATGTGTTTCTTTGCAGGTCTTGAATCCTGAATAATAAGAATGTCCACTAATGTCCACTAACTCCATTTAACAATTTAACTAGCTGAGATAACACTAACTAGCCAGAGCAAGTTGGTGTTGGTCTACTAAGCAAATTCATAAACAGCACTAACTTATATTAATTGTTCTTGAAAAGTTCTTTAAATTTAACTTAATAAAAAAAGCAATGCTATGACAGAATAACACACAAAACTGTCTGAAATAAACACAAGAAAAATTTTAATTACAATCAGAACTATACTTTGCAAATATACAAACTTTGACTGCATGCTCATTTATCAGATCAGCAGCTTGTAAGGATCTAGTGTTGTAGTGTAGTGTAGTTGTAGTGTAAACTCACTAGATTAATGTTATGTTCTGTTTATTAGTTGATTCCTTCTGTTTTTCTATTAACACTCTCTTGTTTTCTGATATAACTGTGAGAATAGCTAGCAAGCTAACAGCTAACAAAACATAAAACTTCTTAGTCTATAAGTAACTTGGATACAATTATAGCTTTTCTATTACAATTTCTAGTCAAAATAAAGTATAAAAATTATTGGAAATTACTTTAAGTAATAAATAACTTTATGAAATTTTTTAGATTGGTTTTCATTATATAGTGTTGTCATTAAGACTGTTAGAATATAGGTCAAGCGTGTGTGTGTGTGCAAGGCTGCCAACTCTCACGCATTCAGTGTTTGACGCAATTGACCCAATTCTCACGCTCTCACGCCACACCCCCATATTTTCATGCAGACTCGCGCAGCAATGAGGAAAAAAAATCACACCGCATGATCTCGCAAAGCAACATGCAGAGAGACCAGACAGACAGTGTAGTGAGGTTTTTTGTGACAATTGTGAGGGAAATACACAATTTATTCCCATAAACTGTGTAGTCAGCCGTTCTCCCTCCCATCTGCACTGTGTGACTTGTGAACGCAGGCAGGTCAGTGAGTTACAGGGCGCTCCGTGTTTCCGTCCAGTTTAGGCTAGTAACTAATAGGCCTATGCTGTTATATAGTTTATATAGAATTAAGTTTGCATTAGCAGAGTTGTTTGTTTTGCAGCAATGAGCAGTTATTTTACATAACTTTATCATTAAAAACAGTACAAAAGCATTTCCAGATGAATTTCTGGACATGCCTAGTAGTTATAATGTTAATTATTATTTTCTAAGAACAGAATGTCAAGTCAACGACATCCCATATTAAAATGATTTTATTTATATCAATACACAACTCATCAAACATGTCAAGCCACTCATCAAACAAAAGCCAAGCCAAAAACAGATTGTTTCTGTTCCCTATTTCAGAGCAGAAGGTGGCAGTAATGCACCTATTTACGCTGGCAGGACAATTAAGATTCAAACTGCTGGCAGGACAGTTACATGCCCATTTCTCTCACTAGGAACGGAAGATGGAAAGGGAGTAAGGAGAGGTGGAAAGGAGAGAGGAAATTGAGCTGCTCAAATCTCTGCACTTTTCTTTCATTCAGTAAATTCTGCCCTGTTCTATTTTACTTACCTGTTCATGGTGTTTCTCACTCTTGCTGATGTTGGTAAGTCATATACACTGCACACAAAAGGATTCTTTTTTCTAATTAAGACACACAATTCTCCATGTGAAATGTGTCATTTATGATTAAAATATCTCAATATTGTTATGTTTTTTATAGCAGAGGCTGCTGACAATAGCATTAAACCAGATCAAACTAATGTATTTTCAACGGAAGGCAGCAACATCTCACTGTCCTGCACTTATACTGGATCAGTTGACAGTCTCCACTGGTATCGACACAAACCTGGATCAAGACCTGAGTTTCTGCTGATGATTCTTGAAGCAAGTAAAACTGTCACACCAGCTCAACCACCTCCACGATTGTCCATAAAACTTAAAAATGATCAAGATAAAAAGAGTAAGAAAGTGGATCTGATCATCTCTTCTACTGCTGTGTCAGACTCTGCTCTATAGTACTGTGCTCTGCAGCCCACAGTGACAGAAAATCCAGCTGCACTCTACAAAAACTCACACAATTTTGCTATATTGAAAGTAGTTCTGTCAGTGCTTTAGAGAAATGCACTTGCCCTTTCTGGAGAAGTCTCTCTTTCCTTCTCATGATTTTTAGACTTTTTTATTTGCACATTTCATTCATTCATTCATTCATGTAACTACTTACCAGAGACTTTCCAGGAAACACTGGGAGGAATGTGGATATTTGGAAAACATTCAACACTCCAAAAAGTTATCTGAGCTCAAAACTGAATATTTCTGTACAAACCTGTCATCTAGATCCATAATGCTATAGCTCACACAGTCCACATGTCCTGCACAGAACAGCTCTGCTGGATCTCAAAAGAATAAACAATTCATTAATATACAGTCTTTGTGTACTACAAACTTTACATTCCAAAGTTCAGCGGATTATTGTATTTGATGTATTTATTAAAGATTAGATTAATATGCTTTGTTATACACCTGGATACTGTAATGGTTTGGAGTCCAGCTCCGCTTAATCTTTCTTCCTCATGTCATCTCAAAGGTTGCTTCTATGTAACTGTTGTCTCTAGTTTACACAAGGGGTTAAATCTACTTTAACATACATTAAAATATTCCTCCATGGAGTAGATTCCTAGGTTGGAATACAGGCGTACACACCTTCTTACCTGTTCTTAAACCAAGGAGCTAGTACAGTATAAGTGTGGAAGGGATAACAAGCAACAAACAAACAACAGACTAACATGCTAACAGTGAACCAAGTAACCAGTCTGCTGCTTTTAAACTGATAGTCCACCTCTTTTGGTTCTCTTTTGAGTCACCAGTTAATGTCATTATTCAGGGTCATTAAACACTAACATGAAATGGAATTTCTGCCTATTTTGTTGTGTCCATGTTCAGCATTTCATTTCTTTGTCACGTTACACTCCACAGTGATGGTTAATGGCTCAAACGAAAATAGACACAATTTGTATTTGAATTGTAATTGAAGTGTTTCATAAGTGTTTCAGTTTTTACCTAGTCTATAAGAGGAAATATATTCATATTCATAATTTAAAGTTCCAAGACAGTAAACCCTACCACACTGTACAAATGTACAACACATGACTGGAACAGAGCCCTGCTTTTCTCAAAGATGGAGCTATTTACATGTTTACACTCACTTCTTCAGTCATCTGTTTATGAGTTCAGTTTAATCACTATCTGTGCATTTTTTTAAACAACAAACTGAAGAAATTATTTTTTAAATCATGGATGAGCTTCAAATCAACATTATGTCCTTTATTAATAATTGTGCAAGTAAAAAATAATCACAGCAGGAATAAAAGACGTCCAGTTAAAATAGTTTCTTGTTAATAATTCCCACTAGAATTAGAGACAACACATAACAGATATTTATATTCAAATAATGACATGATTCAAGTATATTATAGTGATTATTAGCTTTTGTTATCAGTTCCTGAAAACTTTTGTGTTTGATTAAAATCGATGTAGGAAATGTTCCCCATGTGAGGGTGAATGTAAAGCAGGAATGTTTCAGTAATAATCAAGAATCTTTCAGTAAGATGTTATGTGAGTGGTGATGTGGGGTGGAGCTTCATGAATCCAGATGATGTACATATCAGTATACAGAAAGAATAGTTTCCTTCAGTTAACACCATTCATCATGTTCACTGTTCTGTTCATGTATCTGTGGATTTCACTGGGTGAGTTAACATTCTTATTATTGCAAAAAATAGTAAGTTCTTAATTAGACATGAACACGTTTAACACCTTATTATTCTAAAAATCATTATATTCTCTTCTCTATGACAGGCGACTCCATGGCTGATCCAATAAAGCCACTTTTCACTCATAAAGTTGAAGATGATGGTGATGATGTTACTCTGTCCTGCAGCTACAAAGGCTTCAATGGTAACATATATAACATGCAGTGGTACAAACAATATATTAAATCTAAACCTGTGTTCCTTCTTTATGTTACTCCAAGTGGAGATCTAAGTCTCAACAAACTTCACATTAGTGTTATCACTGAATATTAAAACTTTATCCCACTTTACATTTATCCATCCATCTGATCATTCTTGAAGTTGTATATCACTGTTCTTCAGTATTCATCCAATCAATTTCCACAACTTCCATGGTCCTGTCCACCAGACCACCATAACAGCCCTTTTACTTTGTCACTGTTATTTTTGTGCCATGTGATTTTGTTTATATTTTGTTTTCATGTGTGTTTGCCCACTCATTCCTTTGTCCTGTTTCCCCACATTTGCACACTTGTTCTTCTGATTGCTTGCCTTTTTAAACCTGTTGTTTTGTGTTAGTCTTTGCAAGTTTTTGTTATTAGAATCCATTTCATGTCTCTATTTTCAATGTTTCTGTTGTGTTTTTTTTCACAATTTTGTTTTTCTGTGTTTTGCGATGCCTCAGACAAGTATTCTCTGTTATATAGTCTTATCACTAGTGTTTGTTTTTATCCTGCATTTGTGGTCAAATTTCGTGAGATTGTGGGTGACTGCGTCAAAAACACAAAGAAACATTTCAGTATTCAGGAGAAGCAGCAAACTTTCAATAAGTAAGTTTATAAGATAGTATGTTAAAGTTAAGCTGAAATACTACATCAGATATGTTAATGTGTGGACAAAACCTAAGCAACTCTGTGAAAAGTATACAAATCTCTATCAAATTCTTCAAATATGCTTTTTTTGTCAGTACAAGCCAAGTGTACTCAAGTATAAATACCAATTACGTATAGGGCGGATATACTTAACCTTGTCTGTGTATTTCTCAGTATAAGCATGCTTACTTAATTTGAGCTTTTTTTTCAATTACATATTTACAGTACACGTGAATAAACTTATTATTTGTATTACTGCAGAATCCTGGTCTGCTCTCCTACAGCTCTCAGTTCTATACGTGGCTGCAGATTTTCTTTCCAGACAAACAGGAGCTGCTTCTGCTTGTTTTGGGCATCACTGCACTAGACATATATTTATACACACACTTAGACATTCTGTACAATCTGTAAATATATAATACAGACAGTCATACTCAGTGGCGTGCCATGGGGTTTCAGTCAGGGCCTTCAGTAAGCATGTAAACCACATACATACTCATCTGTTACAACTAACGCGGCCATTTGCAAATAATGTGCATATTTGGCTGCACATACAGGCACTCAGCAACATGACAGCTGATCAACAATTGGCCTAAAACAGTATGCTAGGTAAGGGTGGGTTGAATTCAGACTAAATTTCCCTGCATGTATCAATAAATGTAATCCCCCTATGCACACTGTGTGCATAGTCTCACATTCACATCCACATGCCACAGTAGGCTACTATCAATGCAACACGAATCACTCAATAACAATGTGCATGAGCCATTAATAATGCTTATTATCAGATGTGAACCATGATCTGCATGATACAATACTTGTCACTTGTAAATAAAATCCATGCGTCTGTCTTTTTTGACAAAGCGGTCAATAACGTCATCATGCAGTTTTCCTTTTTGCTTCAGCTGATTGAGCAATTCTTTCTCAATGGAGAGAAGCTTAAAGAAGTCAGCCTGTCATACTGTCTGCAAGGCCTGTCATTCTCAGGAAATTCAGGAGATGGCTTATAATTGTACCGCAAAAGTTTGACATGCTATACATGACTTTGTGCTCAGCTTTGAGCCTGCACAGGTCAAACTGTGCACCGTAGATCTCCATCAGTCTCCTGAGCTCTGCCTCTGGAAATGTCTGTTCACACTATCAAAGCCAGAATCATTCCATGTCCCTTTACTTGTATTAAAAAGTAAACATAGCCAACAAAATAACTTGTTGTGCTGGGTGCTACCTGTTAGCCACTCATAGCGCTCATAATTGCAATCTTTCAAATGGCGCACAAAACCTTTGCCGGCCTTTGTTAGTGAATCCAGTTTCCGAGTAGTCTTCCTTTCTCAACTATTTCTCTTTTGTCTGCAAAAGTGTGCCTTGAAAATGGTGTTTTCAGTAGATTGGCAAAAAGATTGGGTATGTCATTTTCTTTGAAATTCACAAAACTGAATTTCACGTTAATATGTTGGAAATTTACGACAGGCGTTAGGAGTAGCGATGGGCATGTCGCTAGACCCAGAGGATGTGTTGTCAATAAACGTCAAAATTTGATTGGTTGTTTTTTTGCTTGTAACAAATCAGATATGTTGTCCTTCAACAAAAGCCTCGCAATACCTGTAGAGCTGGTCCCAGCTGTGTAAGCTGAGTTTTAAGTGACTTTTTGAGGGTACTCCAGTTCACCCATAACAAAAGTAACAAATCTTTGCAATTTTGCAGACATTACACCAAAGAAAATAAATAAAAAGCATATAAAAGAAAAACATTGAACACTTTTAAAAAAATATTTTTATAGGGCCATCAGAGAAGGCCCTGCTGGTCCTGATGGCCCACCACTGATAATAAGCTATTTCAGGAGTTGTTCTCTGATACAGTATAACCGTGTGCACACACAAACTACACTCAATACTATGATTACTACACAACAATTAATACAGTATATGAGACTGCACGTGTGTTGATGGCAGGAAAACCTGAATCACAGGAATGGTGCTGAGAATTCTTGTCAGAATTTTAAATTAATTTAATAAGTAAACTGTATTATTACCTTATGAAATGTTTATTACTGAACTGTTCAATAAGATCTTTTTTTTCCTGTAGTTTATGTATCACAAAAAAACAGACGACACCATCAGAAATTTCATACTGTTACATTGTGGTAGTCAAATTCTATTATGCAGCTGATCACCTCAATGTAAGCACTGTGCATTTCCTGTTTAGTTCCTGTTACTGATAGACGTCATACCAGGAAATTTCCTGTAATTACTCTTAAATACAATAGAACACACAAGTTTTACACAAGTAAAAATGAGCAGGTGCTGTATATATAAATTAGTTAACTGATTAGTGTTTCAGTGAATGTACAATATTAATGATCTTATAATGTTATAATACCACTGAGCAAAGATTATCACATCAATAATCTCAGAAAGTCCTTATAGTTGTTATAGAACTATTAGAAATTATTAGAACATCCATCAAAATCTGGAAATATTCAGAAGAAAAACACATCATGAATCATAAACCGTATTATCAACTTTCAATATTTGTCTGAATTATTGGATTAGTAACAGATTTCAATTAATCAATGAGGTCATGCCATAAGAAGTAAATTCTAGGCTGAGGGACTGATGTCAGAATTGACATGACTACACCTCAGTGGTGGAGCTAGATGTGGTGAGATACAGTTTAGACAGTTTCACAGCGATATTGACAATTATATCTACTGCAAGAGACACACAGAACAATCATGTTATTCTTCTTTATATTAGTAGTTGTCAAAAATATTGGTAAGTTATTTATATTATACATAACATTTAGGTGGATTTGTTCTGCTACCTAAACATGACTGATTTAGCAAAAAAAAAAAAAAAAAATATATATATATATATATATATATATATATATATATATATATATATGTTCTTAAACAAAGAAAGAAATGTTTGTTGTTGCATTGTCTTTACAGCAGGTGCTGTTGACAGCAGAATTACACCAGACCAAACAATCATATCTTCAAGTGAAGGCAGCAACATCACACTGACCTGCACATACGATCAATCAGCTAATTATCTCCTCTGGTATCGATCTGGTAATTATCTCCTCAGTAAAACTTCAAGGTAGAAAATCCTTCTGTCAGGAAATGCGGGGAAAAACGCAGACCCAAACACAGGGATAACAAATAAAAAAAAACAACAATTTATTAACAAAAGAACCAGACAGGGAATATAAATCCAGGAGCACAAGAACCAGCACAACATCATACATACAGTAAACCTACACACATAAGACGCGGACTCTGCAAAGATACACACAACTCGGGGGAAATAAATAGGCGTAATTATGAGTCTTTTACGAACAGGTGAATATTGACAGGACAAGTGACACAAAACACACTGCCGGAACGCCCCCTAATGTTCCGGCAGAGAATGTCCAAGCAAAAGTCCTGATACCTTCAGTCTTAAAAGTATAAGTATGGTAACAGGTAGCTAGATAAATGAGGGTGTAAAGTTCACATCTGAAAATTCAAGTCTGATTCAAGTCTGAATCACACCTTAGTGCAAAGATATTCTATGAGTAACTGTAGTAAGAGTTGATTAATTAAACTATTATGATCAACATCTTTTGTTTATTGTGTCTGATGATTTAATGTGTTCATGTGGATATTGTTTATTTATAGGCCATACAGCGTAAGTGAAAATTGGATTTGATGTAGTTATGTCACAGTAAATTTTGGTATAGGATATTTTAGTCTAGACATTTTCAGAGAATACGCACAACACCTCTGAGTGCTAAAGCTAAAAAGGCACAGAGACCACACCACGATAAGGAAGCATGTCACCAGACAGGGAAGCATTTCATTTAAAATTACAAACAGATCTATACTTAATCACATGGCATTTCAGTACCTACAGTACAGGCTTAAATATTATGGACCCGTAAAATCCCCTCAGGAGGCAGTGAGTAACGTCACCATATTGCTGCACATTGTTCATGTACTGTTCATTTCATTTGGCAAGTAAAGCAACATGAATGTGTACAATATTCTTACAGTTGTAATAGATAAATATTATAGCTGAGGCAGATGCAAGAAAAAATGTTTAATTTAAAGAGCAGACAGACAAGTTCCACTACAACAGTGTCACTTCCTGGGTGTGGCCTTCTAGAGACGTGTAAAGTTCAGCACATACAGCACTATTATACAGAATCGTCACAGAGCTGTGTTCAGAAATGGCTCAACTATACAACTTACTGTACATAGTGAGATACACACCACTGATTCTCACTCTAGTTACAGGTCATTAATTTTCAGCAGTTTATTAATTATTACAATCATATTTATTCAGTTAATTGATTGCATTATTTATTAACCATGTTTGAATTCATATAGTCATATCTTAATTGAATATTTGGAATATAATAAAATTTTACTGATTTATTTCTTTATATTCTTTTTCACTCCAGGCAGTTTTGCAGATAAAACTGGACCAAAGGATGAAGATGCCAACATTGTGGGGAATGAAACAGACACAGTTACTCTGAAATGTTCATATGAGTCAAGCAGTAATAACATTTTGATTTACTGGTACAAACAATATCCTAACAGCGCACCACAGTTTTTACTGTATAAAGGTGCAAGGTCAGCAGCAAGTGCTGGGAGAGCTCCTACTGACACTCGATTAGAGTCAAGAACAAGCAGAGACTCTACTGAACTTATTATTAGAGGTCTAAAGCTCTCAGACTCTGCAATTTATCATTGTGCTCTTGTAGCTACACAGTGATACAGAGTCATTGAAAGGCTGTACAAAAACATTATAATGGCAAATACACATGCAAGAGGTTTCTAAAAACCACATGAACTTTTTTATCAGTTAACCAGACACATAAATAAAATCGGTAGTAACAGATGCAGCTGGAAGAAATAGCAAATAAAAATAAACATGAAACATGAAAACTACACATTAATCACAAGACATTCACAAACCGACGCTTCAGGCTCAAATTGGTCAGACATTGTTGCAGTGTTATTGTGAATGAAGGTTATTGACATTTTCTGTTCTGTTGATTTGTTTTAATGTGTTATTTATACATGTACATACTGGAAATGCATACTATTGTGCAAACAATCAGAGTAGATGTGTGTTTGATCATCCAGATAAAACATAATGCAATGGATGAATAATAAACAGCAGCAGTGCAAGGCATACAGTCAAACAGATTCAGGTCAAGTGCTTCAGATATTATTCATATTTTATATGTTTGAGTATTTCAGAAGCTGTTAATCTCCTGGATTTTCATGCACAACAATTTTAGTTAGTTAGTTAAAGTTACATTTATTTGGGTTTTTTTATTTTATATTCTCTTGCATTACTGTCATCAATACTTTGTGATTATCAATGTCCTTTGTCCTTTATTATTGCTTTGCGATGGTATGCTTCAGTAAATATCAGTCATCTGAAAACAACACTGGTGACACTGTCATGTGATGCTGTCGGGTGGAGCTTGTGGGAAAATAATTTTTAAGTCATTGTTTTATTTCCTTTTAGTTCTAGCATATGTCTGTGGATAATATAGAAGCCCAATCAAGTTACAATGCTAGTTAAATTCAAACTTTACATTAGACTTGTGGTTCCTGTATTTCATTAATATGAAAGGAAAAGGGGCAAGGTAACTCAGGTTATCATTTGTCTCTTTGTGCCATTTGTCCCGTTGTTTAAGGTGGCCATTTGATTCAAGGTCCGAGTCAAGAAGGAATGCCAAGCATTAGAGGTGAACTCGTTTCTATGTTAATGAAGGGGTCTGAGAAGGACTGTTATGTTAATGGGATTAAGGGTGAAAGTCCAGGATCTGGTGTGGGGGCTGTTACATCCTTTCATGTTTTGATTGTCACCCGAGTGTTTTGTCGCTATCTGATTGGACTGCCCCCTAAAATGTGTATATTTACCATGTATTACAACTTTAAGTCAGACTTGATGACTGCAGCACCCGTGCCAGTACGCTCTGACTTGCAGACTCGTTTCATCGTGTATCTACAATAAAGACTACTGCACAAGGATATCCAAGTCTCCTGGTCTTCTCTGGAAAAAGTTTACAACAAGCTTCATGAACCTTCATGATAACATATTAGTCTTCATAAAGACCTCAGAATATTTTCATTCAGCTAAAACCATTCATCATGTTCGCTGTTATATTCATGTGTCTGTGGCATTCACTAGGTGAGTTAACATTGTATTTATTTTGTTTATAAATGAAAGATTACATTTGTGATTAATTAGTTTCTGTGGTTTTAAAAAAAAGCCTGATATATATAGTTCTTTCCTGATTGAAGATAAAAGTTTATAAAATAAAATATTGTTCTCTTCTCTATGACAGGTAACTCCATGGCAGATTCAATAGAGACACTTTTCACTCATAAAATTGTAGATGAAGGTGATGATGTTACTCTGTCCTGCAAACACGACTCAAGCTACCCTTCAGGAAACTACCTGCACTGGTACAGACAATATCCAAAATCTAACCCAGAGTTCCTTCTTTATATTACTGATACTGGAGCTCAAAGTCCAAACATCCCCCCAAGAATGTCTGCTGAAGTTAATATAGATAATAAACAAGTGGATCTGAACATCTCCTCTGCTGCTATATCAGACTCTGCTCTATACTACTGTGCTCTGGCGCCCACTTTGACAGGAAATCCAGCTGCACTTTACAAAAACTAACACACAGTTGTTGTTTATTTTTGAAATTTTTCGTCTATTCTTTCATTCTTCTGTAACTATTTGCCTGTAAACACTGGAAGAAATGTGGATATTTGGAAAACATTCAACACTCCACACAGTTATCTGAGCTCAAAATTAAATATTTCTGTAAAAACTGGTCATTTAGATCCATCATGCTATAGCACACACAGTCCTCCTTAGTCTCCTTTGCTAGTCATAACTGAGTCTTTGTTACTAGAATCCATTTCATGTCTATGTCCCTGTTTTCAATGTTTCTGTTGTGTTTTTTCCAGTTTTGTGGTTCTGTGTTTTGTGATACCTCAGACTTCTATATTTTCTGTTATATAGTCTTATAACTAGTGTTTGTTTTTTTCTACATTTGTGGTCAAATATCATGAGATTGTGTGTGACTGCATCAAAAGCACAGAGAAACATTTCAGTATCTAGGAGAAGCAGCAAACTTTCAATAAGTAAGTTTAAGATATGTTATAGTTAAGCTGGAATATTACATTCAATTCAAGTTTATTTGTATAGCACTTTTTACAATTGACATTGTCTCAAAGCAGCTTTACAGAACATGAACATAGAACAAAAGTTTAATATGAAGAATAATATAAAGATTAGTAGAATGCAAAATTCAAGATTAATATTAGATAGATTTACAATGTGTATGTATATATCCCCCAACGAGCAAGTCTAAGGTGACTCAGCTGTCATGATCAGCACACCTGCCTCACCTCCGCATCCACAACGGAGAGAATCGTCTCCGGAGTATTAAGCGCTCCCGGACTACACTTCCCACTACACCCCGCTCAGCCTAATCAGTGCACCAGCTGTTCTCTATCAGCTGGCGCACTTAAATAAGCAAACGAACTTGATCCCATTGCGAAGTCTTGATTTGCTACGGCTATCATTCTGAGCGTTGTCTGATTGTTCCTGTTTCTGGTTTTTGATCTGTTTCTGTATTTTGCCTCACGACTGATTTCTGCCTGCCCTGACCTTTTGCCTGTTGTTCTGACTACGTTTTTGCCTTACCTACACTGTCGTGTTTACCGGTACTGAACTCTGCCTGTTGTTTCCGAGATTATATATTAAAGCTGCAAATGGATCCTCAGTCTTACGACTCCTCATTACAGAAGACTTCGCCACCAAGCGATCCAGCAGCCGTCTCTCAGCTTGCCACCCAGCTCTCCGCTCAAGCCCAGCAGCTCGCCGGACACCACCAACAACTAACGCGACTTACCTCGCTCATCGGAGAGCTCGCTGCGGCGTTACAAGGTCTGCGAGGCTCCGCTGCGGCTCCGAACCCTCCGGCACCGGCGCCCCGCCCGCCGGCCGATCCAATCGCGACCCCAGCTGTCACCAGCCCGCGGCTCGCGTTTCCGGAAAAGGTTAACGGAGATCCTGGAAAATGCGGAGGTTTCTTAATGCAATGTCAGCTCTTTGTGGCGCAACAACCGTCCCTGTATCCGACCGCCGCTAGCCGCGTAGCGTTTGTGTGCACGCTCCTCACCGGGAAAGCGCTGGAGTGGGCCACGGCGGTTTGGCAAGAGGATGGCTCCGCCTTCCCCACGTTTGAACACTTTCTCTCCCAATTCCGCGCTGTCTTCGAGCACTCCGCCACGGGTGAGAGCGCAGAGGAGCGTTTGTTGGCCGTATCTCAGGGCGACCGTCCCGCCGCTGAGTACGCGCTGACATTCCGTACGCTCGCCGCCGAGACAGGTTGGAAGGAGCGACCCCTAAAGGTGATCTACCGCAAAGGGCTGCATCCGGGTCTACAAGCCGAGCTCGCCTGCCGTGATGAAGGGAGAGATTTGACGGAGTTCATTGACCTGTCCATTCGCATTGACAATTTGATGCGGACACGTCGACCTCCTACGCACACCGCCCGACACGCGCGCGAGACACTTCGCACAGCCCGACCGGCGGACCCCGAGCCCATGCAGCTCGACGCCACGCACCTCACGCCTGAGGAGAGAGCAAGACGCTTCCGCTTCCAACTCTGCCTCTACTGCGGAGAAGCCGGTCACAGACTGGCCGCCTGCCCCAACAAGCCGCCCGGCAGACGGAACACATCGGTGAGTCCTGACCCGCTCATTCCTCAATCTTCGAACTGCGCGGTAGTACAAGTACAAGTTGAAATACGGGGGAAAAGGATTAACCAGTCTGCTCTAATCGACTCCGGCGCCGCGGGCAATTTCATGTCAAGGGAGTTTGCGCAAGCCTATAACGTGCCAGTGACCCCATGTGCTTTTCCTTTGGCAGTGGAGGCGGTAGACGGCAGGCCGCTCAGTGAGGGCCCCATCACGCACATCTCCAGGCGTCTCCGGCTGCAGGTGGGCCCTCACCATCAAGAATACCTGCCTTTCCACATCATCCGCTCCCCACGTCACACCCTCATCCTAGGCTTCCCCTGGCTCCAACTTCACAACCCCGTCATCTCCTGGAGAGACCTGCACATCTCAAGCTGGGGCGAAGCATGCCACCGACACCAGCCACTGCCTCCGAAAACCCCACGACCCAGCACCACGCTCTCTGTATGCTCCACTTCCACCACCTCTAAACTCCCAGCGGAATACCAAGACCTTTCGGCGGCCTTCAGCAAGACTCGGGCCACCGAACTACCACCGCACCGGCCCAGTGACTGCGCCATAGAACTTCTGCCTGGATCCACTCCACCCAGAGGGAGAATCTTCCCGCTGTCGCAACCAGAGACGGCAGCCATGAAAACCTACATCGAGGAGGAGCTCCAGAAGGGCTTCATCCGACCCTCTGTCTCCCCGGCACCCTCCGGGTTCTTCTTCGTGAAGAAAAAAGATGGAGGCCTCCGCCCATGCATTGACTACCGGGCGCTGAACGACATGACAGTCAAGTTCCGGTATCCTCTTCCCCTCGTGCCGTCGGCTCTCGAACAGCTCCGCCAGGCCCGATACTTCACGAAATTGGACTTACGCAGCGCTTACAACCTCATCCGGATCAGAGAGGGGGATGAATGGAAGACCGCCTTTTCGACCCAATCAGGCCATTATGAATACTTAGTCATGCCGTTCGGCCTTTCGAACAGTCCCGCGGTGTTCCAGTCATTCATTAATGACGTGTTCCGCGACATGCTGGACCGCTGGGTGGTCGTATACATCGATGACATCCTTATATATTCAGAGACCATGGAGGAACACACCCAGCACGTGCGGGCAGTCCTTAAACGTCTCATCCAACACCGTCTGTACGCCAAGGCCGAAAAATGCGAATTCCACCAGACCTCCACGACCTTCCTAGGCTACGTCATCTCAGCCGAGGGGGTCGCCATGGACGACTCCAAGGTGCGCGCAGTACTACAGTGGCCCCGACCACAGAGCCTGAAGGAGTTACAGCGCTTCCTGGGGTTCGCTAATTTCTATCGCCGCTTCATCCGTGGTTTCAGCACGATTGCGGCCCCGCTCACCTCTATGACCAAAAAAGCATCCACTCGGCTTACCTGGTCCCTTGAAGCTATAACGGCATTCCGGCGCTTGAAAGCGAGCTTCACCTCAGCTCCCATTCTCCACCACCCGGATCCAGACCGGCCGTTCATAGTAGAGGTGGACGCCTCTAATACGGGGGTGGGAGCCATACTGTCTCAACGCCAGGGCCCGGCCAACAAGATGTTTCCGTGTGCATACTTCTCTCGCAAGCTATCTCCGACGGAACGCAATTACGACGTGGGGGACCGAGAGCTGCTAGCCATGAAGGTAGCATTCGAGGAGTGGCGGCACTGGCTAGAGGGCGCGGTACACCCGTTCACCGTGCTCACCGACCACCGGAACTTGGAATACCTTCGCACCGCCAAACGCCTGAATCCCCGTCAATCGAGGTGGGCCATGTTCTTCACGAGGTTCAGATTCACAGTGATCTACAGGCCGGGGACCAAGAATATCAAGGCCGATGCCCTGTCCCGCATGTTCCGTGAACCCGGCCCGGACACAAGCCCTGAACCCATCATCTCCGAAGCCCACATCCTCGCGCCCATCCAGTGGGACATCATGACGGAAATAACCCAGGCCAACGCCCACACACCACCACCTGCCAATTGCCCTCCATCCCGGACCTATGTGCCCGAGAACTGGCGCACGAACCTCCTGGAGCTCCTACACTCCAACCCCAGCGCCGGCCATCCCGGCGTCACAGGCACCCTACACCTGGCTCAGAACCAGTTTTGGTGGCCGACTCTAGCCACAGACGTGCGCGAATTCGTCCGAGCCTGTACAATCTGCAATACCTCTAAGCCCTCTCATCAGCTCCCCGCGGGCTTACTGCTTCCCCTGCCCACGCCTCAACGCCCCTGGTCCCACATTGCAATTGACTTTGTCACCGACCTTCCCCGTTCCAACAACCACACGGTTATCCTCACCGTGATCGACCGATTCTCCAAGGCCTGCCGTCTGATCCCCATGCCGAAACTTCCCACAGCCTTCGAGACCGCGGAGGCATTGTGCAACTTTGTCTTCCGGTACTATGGCCTGCCTGAGGATATCGTGTCCGACCGCGGTCCCCAGTTCACCTCACGAGTCTGGGCGGCATTCTTCAAACAACTCAACGTGAACATCTGCCTCACCTCGGGGTACCACCCGCAAGCCAACGGACAGACTGAAAGGCTGAACCAAGATCTCATCCGGTTCCTACGCTCCTACTGCCACGATAACCAGACCGACTGGAGCACATACTTGATGTGGGCTGAGTATGCTCAGAATTCTCTCCTCAAACCTGCCACGGGTCTAACCCCATTCCAGTGCGTCCTGGGATTTCAACCTCCTTTGTTCCCCTGGTCCGACACACCCTCGGACCTACCGGCCGTTGACGAGTGGTTTCGTCGCAGCGGGGACACATGGAGCGCGGCGCACCGGCAGCTACGGCGAGCCATTCGCAGGCAAAAGACACAGGCCGACAGACGCCGCCGTGAGCACCCCGACTACCAACCCGGACAGTGGGTCTGGCTGTCCACCCGTGACCTCCGCCTCCGTCTGCCCTGTCGTAAGCTCAGCCCACGGTTTGTGGGCCCATTCCGAATCATCAGACGGATTAATCCAGTCTCCTACCGCCTGGCACTACCCCCGTCATACCGCGTATCCCCCACCTTTCACGCCTCACTTCTGAAACCCGCGGAGAGACCATCGAGAGACCCAGAAACCTCCGCCGAACCACCAGCACCCCTCTTGGTCGACGAGGGAGAGACATACCAGGTCCACGAATTGCTGGACTCCAGGCGCCGACGGGGCCGCCTGGAATACCTAGCCGACTGGGTGGGGTACGGCCCGGAAGAACGCTCCTGGGTCAAGGCAGGGGACATCCTGGACCCTTCACTCACCACTGACTTCCACCTACGCCACCCAGACAGGCCCGCTCCCCGGTCTCGTGGTAGACCTCGACGTCGCACACGTCCTCGCGTCAGGAGCCGCTCGCAGGGGGGGGGCTCTGTCATGATCAGCACACCTGCCTCACCTCCGCATCCACAACGGAGAGAATCGTCTCCGGAGTATTAAGCGCTCCCGGACTACACTTCCCACTACACCCCGCTCAGCCTAATCAGTGCACCAGCTGTTCTCTATCAGCTGGCGCACTTAAATAAGCAAACGAACTTGATCCCATTGCGAAGTCTTGATTTGCTACGGCTATCATTCTGAGCGTTGTCTGATTGTTCCTGTTTCTGGTTTTTGATCTGTTTCTGTATTTTGCCTCACGACTGATTTCTGCCTGCCCTGACCTTTTGCCTGTTGTTCTGACTACGTTTTTGCCTTACCTACACTGTCGTGTTTACCGGTACTGAACTCTGCCTGTTGTTTCCGAGATAATATATTAAAGCTGCAAATGGATCCTCAGTCTTACGACTCCTCATTACATCAGCTTACCGCTTATCCGAACTTTTCGGGTCACGTGGAGCCTGTGCCTATCTCAGGCGTCATCGGGCATCAAGGCAGGATACACCCTGGACGGAGTGCCAACCCATCACAGGGCACACACACACTCTCATTCACTCACACACTACGGACAATTTTCCAGAGATGCCAATCAACCTACCATGCATGTCTTTGGACCGGGGGAGGAAACCGGAGTACCTGGAGGAAACCCACGAGGCATGGGGAGAACATGCAAACTCCACACACACAAGGCGGAGGCGGGAATCAAACCCAGACCCTGTGAGGCAAACGTGCTAACCACTAAGCCACCGTGCCTCCCATTATTATTATTATTATTATTATTATTATTATTATTATTATTATTTACTGACATTAGAAATGGTCAAAATTGTTTCAAAACAATCTCATGGCTTTGAAATATACCAGCCCGTAATTGTGCATTAACTTTTGTGCCTCTAGAGTGAAAATAATTCAAAATTTCTGTTTTTTTTATACTAGAAAATGAGGCATTTTTGCATATTAATGAGGTTTATTATACCAAATATTACAACATTTTTTGCAAAATATATGTTAATATGTTTTAAACAAGTTAGACAAAAAAGGTCATATACTGTAAGCAGTCAAAACAGACAAGGTCAAGTTGACTCGGCGCTCCTAATTTGCATAGGAATTCAGGAGGGTTAGGTTATGCAATATCGAAACATTTTTTTATAAGTTGTAAACATTCATCTGAAATACCCTTTTAAGCTTTCTTCCTTATGTCATCTCAAAGGTTTCTTCCAAGTAACTGTCGCCTCTGGTTTAGTCATGAGGGATTAAATCGACTTTCAAAAATTCAATCGAGATTCAAAAATTCCCACATGGAATAGATTCCTAGGTGGAATACAGGTGCACACACAGTCTTACCTTTTCTCAAACCAAGGAGCTAGTATAAGTGTGGAAGTGATAATAAGCAACAAAAACAACAGACTAACATGCTAACAGTGAACCAAGTGACCAGTGTGCTGCTTTTAATCTGATACCTTTTAACCTCTTTTGATTCTCTTTTGGGTCACCAGTTAATGGTGAATATCACAGGGTCATTTATCACTAACATGACATGGAATTTCTGTCTGTTTTGTTGTGTTCAGTATTTTATTTCTTTGTCACATTACCCTCCACAGTGATAGTTAATGGCTCAAAGGAAAATAGACACTCTGGTCTTTTTAGTTTTCTAGTTGAATTGTAGTGTTTCATATGTATTTCTGTTTTTCTCATCTATAATTCACGAGTTCATGGCATTTTAAGAATAATAAATTTTACTGTTGATGGAATATATATAAGATTTCAGTATTTTATAGACTGAAGAGCAGAGCCATGCTTTTCTCACAAGATGGAGCTATTTACATGTTTACTTTCAGTCATCTGTCTATAATGTCAGTTTGTTTTTGAAGATCAACCAATAATAATCTGGACCAATAATAAACTATCATTGTTGTTGTTTGGGTAAAGTCCAAATTAGCCGCATCACTACAAACATATTCTGTAGTAAAAACGGCATAACATTTTTAAATAATACACTATTATTTGTGAACTGCATCAATGTTTATAAGACAAACATATTTCTCTGAACAAAAACCAACCAACATGAAGAATGTTACTGAAGATGTAAACAGGTTCACACTAAGGGTTTATTTATTTATTAAGGATTAATCAATGAAAGTCTAACTCATTGTGTAATACTACTTTAATACCAGTAATTCTGTATATTATATATTATATATATTATATTTGTGTCCCGTTGATTATACTTTGTTTTTTAGTTTTCTGATTGTAAGCTGACTTTGTCTATGAGAAATATGATACTTCTTTTAGTAAATTTAGTAAAAGTCATACGCACCCTGCTTCACACAATTAATTATAGTGTTAATTATAGGGGCCCAGAATGTTATTTATCTCCTTTGGTAGCTTTTATTTAAAGTTGCTCCTTATTTTGTTACTGTTGTTTGTATGCTTTATTTTTACAGTTGACATTTCTATTTTTGGGCCTCGTGCGTCTGGGCCACCATATGTATTAAACATTTTTAAAAGAACAGGATTTGTTTTTAGAAAGTCAATAAATAAATCACCAAAATTAGGCTTATAATACTTAAAATTTACTATAATATTTATCATGACTATCATACATTATAACAGCTTTTTTCTGACAATGCTGAAGCCCCTAATACAGTGACATCACTTTAAAATATATTTTTATGTAGATGTGTAGTATAGAGCAGAGTCTGATACAGCAGCAGAGGAGAACATCTACTTGTTTATGTCACCTTCATGAAGTTTAGCAGCCATTCTTGGGGGAGTGTCGGGACATAGATCTCCACATATTATATCTCCACACATATATAAATATTTAATAATTTAAGTCATGTTAGATTTTTACAGAATAGAAATATTAATTTCTCAATATTATATTATTTATGTTACATTTTGAGTTCATGACATTTGATGCTCAATTTAAAGCCAAATGGTTCAGTAAGAATCTACAATCTGTCAGTAACATTAGTGACACAGTCATGTGATTCTGTGGGCGGAGCTTCATGAACCTTTATGATGTTAACATATACAGAAAGAATATTTTCATTCAGATAAAACCATTCATCATGTTTACTGTTATATTCATGTGTTTGTGGCTTTCACTAGGTGAGTTAACATTATTGTTGATTATATCAAAAATATTAAGTGTTGTATTTATAATATGTATAATATATAATTATATGTATTTAGTGATTAATTAGTCTGTGTGCTGTTAAAGAAAACACAGTGTGTGATTCTAACATGTTCTGGCTCAACTGTTTAAGTTAAATACTGGTAAATTATGTTTTCTTCTCTATGACAGGTGACTCCATGGCAGATTCAATAGAGCCACTTTTCACTCATAAAGTTATAGATGAAGGTGATGATGTTACTCTGTTCTGCAAATACAAATTCAGCAGTGCTGCAGGAAACTACCTGCACTGGTACAGACAATATCCAAAATCTAATCCTGAGTTCCTTCTTTATATTTATCAAAGTGGAGATCTAAGTCCCGACCCTCCCCCAAGAATGACTGCTAAACTTCATGAAGGTGAAAATAAACAAGTGGATCTGATCATCTCCTCTGCTGTTGTATCAGACTCTGCTCTATACTACTGTGCTTTGAGGCCCACAGTGACAGGAAGCCCAGCTGCACTGTACAAAATCTAACACACAGTTTAGTTCCAGATTGAAAGCAGTTCTACTGATAGTTTTGAAATTACATGCTATTTTTCTGAAATTCTGCCTCTTGTATTTTTATTTTTTATTTAGTATTAATATCCAGTATGATGCTGATCATCTTTATTAGTTTTTAGTTTCCACTGTTCTTAGACATAAGTTGTGTAAACTATTAAGTTCAGCACATACAGCACTATTATACAGAATCATCACAGAGCTGTGTTCAGAAATGGCTGAACTATACAACTTACTGTACATAGTGAGATACACACCACTGGTTCTTATTGTAGTATTAATCATAATCAAAATGCAGACAAAAACAAAAAAGTATAATTTAAATGAGAGTTTCAGGTGCTCTAATCTGCCAGGAATGTCCAGAATATGCAGTATTCACACTATACACACATACTGAGCACTGTGTACTCTAGCCAATGGCCAAGCTGTATGTACTGAATCAGACACAGTACTGTTAAAGTTATGATCTAACCTAAATGAAAAAAAACATTTTAATAAAGTTATGATCAGCAGCACTTCTTGGGTGTGGACTTCTGATCAGTCAGATTTAAGAGAACATATGTATAATTTATCGCATTGCTCATACTAAACTTACTAACTATTATTCAGTTGAATTACAGAGTAAGTATGATCAACTCACTTGGTATTAATGTAAACCAGTTAGATCATAAAATCTGAAATGGAAGCTTTAATTATAGAATTAAACTAAATGATGTTAAATTGATTTGTTTTTTGTCATACATCTGTTGAGACATTGTTTTTTTTATGGCATTTCTCTCATATAAGGAAAATCTCTGGCTACATGTATAATAGGTGATATTCTCCCCAGTTACTTTGTGTGTATAAACTGTTTTAGTACAGACTTGTTGTGTGGTGCAGTAATTATAACTAAACCCCTCTGGTGTCTCTCTGCCCCCTGGGTGCCATATATTCTGATCAACAGTGTCAGCTACAGGAAGTGTGGAGCTCCATGGGATATGACAGTAAACTCCACTCCTTCAGTTTTATCTCTCAGCAGCTCTCCATCTCTATCATGCTGCTCTGTAATCTTTTACCGTTAATGCTTCTTCTAGGTTTGTTCATCTTAATATTATTTTAATATGTTTTCATATTTAATTTAGTTTTTAAAAAAATACTTTCTCTTTTTTCCACAGGAAGCACATCAATGCAAATGACTGAGCATCTTATATCAGAAAAGCATGTTTTGGAAGGTGATGATGTCATTGTGTCCTGCAATTTGACTACTACTACAGGTGATATTATACAGTGGTATCATCAATATCCCAAATCCAGACCAGTGTTTCATGTCTCCATCTATGTATCTGATACTGGAAAGCAGTCTGTCAAAGCTGATAAAAAGCCAGAAGATCTGAAGATTTCCTCTGTCACAGTATCAGACTCTGCAGTGTACTACTGTGCCCTGAGACCCACAGTAACAGAAAACTTAGTAACACTGAACTAAAACCTCAATGAATATACACACTGTTTTCAACTCAAACATGGCATTTCTGTAAAATGGAAAACCATTTTAATGTGTCATCAATACATGGACAGTAACAGGGCTACATATATTACAGAAACAAAATAAAAGAATGTGAATAAAAATACATTCATAATTAAATTTAAAAAAAAAAGACAGTAGAAATAAACATAATATCCATCTCTTCTGATGTGTAATACACACAATTTTGACTCACACACATTCATTCATTCAATATTTATTCTGGTTTAAAGCTAAAATTGGAAAAAAAAAAAAAGAAGAAGAAAGAATCCAAGACAGTCAGGGTGTGACGTTCATCCTCAAATCCTTTTGTGAGATTTATTGCTGGAATTGTTGCTAGATGTGAGATGTATCTATCAGGATCAGCAGGGATAAAGGCAGACCGAAACGCAGGGATAACAAGAAAAAACTTACAGGGAACAGGGAACAAACAGACAGGGAAAACATGATACAGTGATGAGTGATGAAAAGAGATTTGCTTCTAACCAGTCAATGCTTGTTGAATTTAGATGGTGTTGATACCTTCTAAGACAAATGGACTCATTTTATCACATATTTATTTACTCCAGTGCGATGAAACATTTTATTTGGGGGTTTTAGAGATGCTAATCCTCAGGGTAGATACTACAGTATGTCTTTATGCACAGACAAATAACTACATTGTGTAGCATGTAGCACAACAGAATAATTAATATTTATTTTATTTATTTTATATTTTACATATATATATATATATATATATATATATATATATATATATATATATATGTCAAACTAATCAGTGAGAGTCAAATGTTCAACAAGTAAAACCTCAACAGAATGAGATCATCTCCAAAAACTAGGAATTATCTTATCAGCAAACCAATTCCTTGTGTTTTCATCCAAGTAACTAGAACTGTCTTATTCATTAGTGTTGTCTTCTGATCTTTTACAGTGTTCAGTGTGAGAAAGTTTGAAGAAAAGAATTGTTTTATAAAAGTATGTTGGTTTAAAATATATTGTTGTGATTCATGATCAAGTATTGTAGCATCTTGTACCAGTCATTTTAGATTTCATGTCCCAGGCACCCTAAATTTCAACATCTACTCCTCAATTAACCGATGAGCAACCCAGTTTTACACCCACACCTGGCTCCAGAATGTCTGGAGTCTCAACAAAGACCAGATAACCCCATGCGGCTCATTGGGGCCTGCAAACAGAACTCTCTCTCTCACACACACACACACACACACACACACACACACACACACACACACACACACACACACACACAACACAATGAGACATTCCTTTTACTAATAAAACCCAAGATAAGGTACTCTAAGGTTCTCATTCTTATAACCCTTTTTGTAATGTGTTTCTTCTTTTAAGGCTTGCCTGACTTAAAATTATTTGCTCCTTAATTTCCTGACAAGGGTGTATTTTATTCATGTGTCAGAAAACAAATCCTTTATACTCTATCATCATATCTTACTGATCATGGCATGTTAATGTATACCTGTTCTAATGCCGTATGCCCCTTTAAGGTCTGATGTCAGAATGTATACGAAGCTATTGTTTTCTTTTTACTTCCCTAATGAAAGTGCATCTTGTTTATGTTTCATTTTTGTTTCTTTGCCTTTATCTTTGCCTTGATTAATGATCTATGTATGTAATGTACCGCTGCCTTCATACCATCATTACCCTTCATGTTTAGTATCCAAATGACCACAAAATTATCGGTTACTCATTTTCCAAGCACTGGTGTATTTTATTTGAGCACGAAAAGCCCCATATCATCTAAATACACCCTGGATCAAACTTTAAAGTCATCTAAAAGTTTGATAGCTAAACCACGCCCACAGACACCTGAAACAAAGGGAGTTTTCCCCTCGAAAATACTGACCGAAGTATTGGTCATCTCCCCAAAGATGGGTGGAGTTCGCGACCTTTAAATTGTCAGAAACACCACTAATCCGTGGTCAGACTTTCGGAACAGCTTCAAGACGACTCCATCTTCCTTCAACGAAGTTCCAGCAAGCTTCACTTCCAAGAACGACAACTGCTCTGATCTTCAGGAGAACTTGGAAGAACGTCTGACCCCACCCTAACTGACTTTTCAGAGATTTCTCTGTTGCATCCGGACTCTTGTTCAGTAAGCCAATGCAAGTAACCGTTTCCTTTACCAACCAATTTAGATGCGTAATTTTAAGTAGGAATCTTTCATTGAATCTTAAGGTGAATTTAAGTTTCTGTGACGATTTCCCAGTTAGGGTGTGATTAATTTTTGAGTCTAAGCTTGCCATTCCTTTTCTTCCTTTCTCTAGTTTTTCTTTCCAGTCTCTTCCTCCCTTTCCCCAATTTTAATTTCTTTTGTTTTATTTTATTTTCATCTTCATTTTCCCTATTTCTTTTGTTTGTTTGTGTAGTTAGTTTTATGTTGTGTTTGTCTCATTCATTAAATGTCATAATTTTGAGCCACAGGTGATTTGTCTCTGAGTGTCGCTCACAAATTAAGGTACCTGCAACATCGGGTCTGAACTACATGCTCTATTGAGTTAATTTAATTTAAATTACGGTATACAGTAAAAGGAAAGCGAATCTTTCTTGGCCGGGAAGATACCGCCTTCATAGGATTAATAAAGGTTACACGGCCTGTTCGGCAGACGAACAGACCAAATAAGCGTAACGTTAATTCCAGTACCGTTAATTTCAACTTAGGTTAAAATATTTGGAAGTCACTATAACACGTTATAGTTGCTTATAAATTTTTACCTTGCTTCGCGAGCCAAAATCACTACAGTATCTAAGTAAATTTATCTAAAGGGAATTGTGTGTGTTTATTCCCCTGATAGAACAGGAAGTCTGTCATGTGAATATAAAGTATTTTTCAATAGACAATTCAGCTTATTTTTTTCAAGGTCAAATAGAACATTATGAATCCAGTGTATACGTATGTGACTGTATGACCTGTTTGGCATGACCTGACCAGGGTTTTATATATTAGTGTCTTAAGGTTTTTCTCTTCAGTGAACACAAGATGGTGCAGTCACTTATCTTATAGTGGCTCAAGTACTAGAGCACCACACAACCTGCTCACATTCTGAGATGATGGATTATACTTTTCACACTAAAACTTTTGTGACATAGAGTATACTTGTTCTTCTATCATACATACTGCTGATATAATATCCTAACCCCTGCTCTGGTTACTGTTAGTGCCTAAGCTCATTTCAGAGATACCATTCTGATTAAACACTGTCCACTTCAGACTAAACTGTCATAAGCTTAAATACTCATCTAATGTCATTTCTCTGACAAACAAAAGCACCTGCTGTGTCAGAAACTCTGAAAACTGGAAACTTCTCTGGAAATCTGAATGTAAAGCCAGGATGTTTCAGTAAGAATCAACAATCTGACAACAACATTGGTGATACAGTAATGTGATGTTGTGAGGTGGAGCTCTTTAAAGCTTTATGGTGTTAACATATTAGATTACAGAAAGATCTTTACCATTTTCACTGAGCTAAGACCAGTCATCATGTTCACTGTTATATTCATGTATAGTCACTTTTTGTTATTGCAGAAATATTAACTAGATCAGTGTGAGAAATGCGGAGTGTGGGTCTGACTTAAAAACTTCCTGTTGATTATTTAAAGGTTATAAACATTATGTTCTGTTCTCTATGACAGGTAACTCCATGGCAGATTCAATAGAGCCAATTTTCACTCAGAAAGTTATAGATGAAGGTGATGATGTTAATCTGTCCTGCAGATACAAATTCAGCAGTGGCACAATCAACTACCTGCACTGGTACAGACAATATCCAAAATCTAATCCTGAGTTCTTTCTTTATATTATTCAAAGTGGAGCCTTCGATTCTGACCCTCCACCAAGAATGTCTGTTAAAGTTGATGATACACAAGTGAACATGATCATCTCCTCTGTTGCTCTATCAGACTCTGCTCTATACTACTGTGCTCTGGTGCCCACATTGACAGGAAATTGAGCTGCACTGTACAAAAATTAACACAGTTTTTTTATATTGAAAGCAACTTTCCAGAATTTAGAATTTACATGCCATATTTGGAAATTCTGGCTCTCTTGTTATTATAAGTTTATATTTGTGACACGTGTGATTATTAGGACACAGCTGATTCAATTAGAGAAAACCTATCACTAGTGATAGATTTTCTCATTTTTTTTTAGTAATTCCAGAAGTCCCCCAAATCCAAAAGTGTTTAGATTTCCTGCAGAGACAGAACAACACACACCTCCCTTCCATCACCATCATCACTACATTCAGGAAGATATTGCTTGCATCCTGAAAAGCTATACCACTGTTTAATATGTGAAACCTAAAATCTCAGAGCACAAGAACCTATAGCAGATTGTAAAAACCTTTGGAAACATCACGGTCTTTCTTACTTTTAATGAGCTACACACACCATATTTCATAGTATTATCAAGATCAGCAGATGTTTTTCCTAACCTAACTGAAATTGGTGTTTAACTACACAATAGAGAATAAAAAAGACCTAAGGGTAAGTGCAAGAAAAACAACATTAAGATTACTGGTTGACAGAATTACACTGACAAACCTAAACCAGGATAACATAAGAAACTATTCTCACCAAAGAAAAATAACATGCTGTCAAAGGAATCACCATACAAAAACATAATAATATGCTAGGTGCACAGACATAACACTCAAGACATTATATATATAATGTTATATTAAATTATATTATATATAATTTAATATACAGTATAATATATATATATATATATATATATATATATATATATATATATATATATATATATATATATATACTGTAAATTACATTTTCACAATTTAAATGTTCCTGTTGACAGACCAAACCTCTTTTTTGTCTGTAATGTAGGACTGTATTTGGGGTAAACATTTATTTGTGTTTTGAGGTTTATCTCCTTGATGAACAGATGATGGTGAACTCAGTTATCATATGGTGGGTAGAGCACCATATAAACCTGCTCACATCCTTTTCACAATAATCCCTCTGTGATAGACTCTACCTGTTCTTCTATCATACATACAGCACAAATGTGATCTTAACCCCTGTCAGGGTTAATCTCCATAGATAAGAACAGTACAGATAAACCAGTTCACATAAAAGAACTGAGCACATAGGATTAAACTATCAGAAAAATAAACATGCATCAAATTTCTTTTATTATAATAACCCTGAGTACATGTACTAATGTTGCATGTTTAATATGTAAATACCTCTAACCTTGTGTTGTTAGAGTCTTCCAGTCCACCTCACTCCTGAATGTAAAGTCACACACTGGTGACATGAACCTTTATGACCTTAACATATTAGTCATCATATAGACCTCAGAATATTTTCATTCAGATTAAACCGGTCATCATGTTCACTGTTATATTCATGTGTCTGTGTCTTTCACTAGGTGAGATTTCAATTTTTGTTATTTCAAAATATATCTTGAATTTGTGATTTTTTTTAATTGAATTATTGTGGGTGATGTTATGAAAAGGCAGAATACAAGTCTGAATTATGCAACTCTGGCATTATTATTTAAAGGTTAAATACATTATATTCTCTTCTCTATGACGATATCCAAAATCTAGACAGGAGTTCCTTCTTTATATTACTGAAAATGGAGATATAAGACCCAACACTCCCAAAGAATGTCATCTGATCATCTCCTCTGCTGCTGTATCAGACTCTGCTCTATACTACTGTGCTTTGAGGCCCATTGTGGCAGGAAATCCAGCTGCACTGTACACAAACACACACATTAGTTATACTGAATGCAGTTCTGTTGGTTTTTACATGTGCTTTTTATGACAGTCTCTTTTCCTCTCTCAAAATGTAAAAGAAGTTTATATTCCTCATAAAAGTTTGTGTTATTAAGAGTCAGATCATTCCTTGATCCATTCTTTCACAGTTCATCATGCACACACATTCACACTCTCCTTCACTCATTGGAGCAATTTGTAATTAACTTAGAAGTGTACTAAAGAAGTGTACTAAAGCCATGACTCCACATATATAACAGTGTACTATACAGTATAAAGGATCTAAGAGCATTCACTCAGAGCAGCAAAAAGGTAATGAGGGAATCTCCAGAACTAAGGAAAGAGTTTTAGGCTTTGCAGGGGATAAGAATTAGACCTCAATGCTTTGTCACTTCTGTGTGGATGGCGTGTACATCACTGTAATTTACCACTGCAATGTGTGTGAGTTAAAGTGTTGTTGCTTCATTTTGATGTGTGTACTTTAATTAGTTTGTGTTACAGTTTTACACAGGAAACCTTCTCTCCACATAGCATTATCTCTACAGATGGTATAACCACTACAGACCAATTCCTGGTATTTATACACAAGTGACTAGAAGTGACTTATTAGTGCATCACTTGATAGTGCATCATTTGGTTTCTGCTCTTTTGCACAGTGTTCAGTGTGAGAAAGTTCATTTCACTTTTAACACTGAACACTGTTACAAACACAGAGACCACAGATTATTAGGTATGATCTAATCATGTAATAGACTGCAAGCAGAGACTCTGGAAAAGTGTGGAAAATTTAAAACAAAGCAGCAAAGTCAGAATTGGCTCTAAAATGTCTTGAATGTTTTAATAATAATAAAAAAATTCTAAAAGAGCAAATTTTTTTCATCTTTTAAATATATCCTATTATTTATGAGTAAATAATTCACATCAATTAAATAGCACATCTAATGGAGTGCGATGTGAAGTAACACAGGTATTGTTCTGTTTTATTGGTGACTCAGTTCACAAGTGATGATCTGTACAAAGTTACACTACAACGGTGTCACTTCCTGGGTGTGGCCTTCTAGAGACGTGTAAAGTTCAGCACATACAGCACTATTATACAGAATCGTCACAGAGCTGTGTTCAGAAATGGCTCAACTATACAACTTACTGTACATAGTGAGATACGCACCACTGATTCTCACTCTAGTTACAGGTCATTCATTGTATTATATATGTAATATTTGTTTGTTTTTATAGCATATAGTAATTTCCTAATTTACCAGGTTAATATTTGCCTTTTAAAAAATTCATTGCAAATTTATTTATTTATATTCTTTTTCACTCCAGGCAGTTTTGCAGATAAAATTGGACCAAAGGATGAAGATGCCAACATTGTGCGGAATGAAACAGACAAAGTTACTCTGAAATGTTCATATGAGTCAAGCAGTGAATATGTTTTTCTTTATTGGTACAAACAACATACTAACAGCGCACCACAGTTTTTACTGTATAAAGGTGCAAGGTCATATAGTTCTGCAAGCACTCCTACTGACACTCGATTAGAGACAAAAACAAGCAGAGACTCTACTGAACTTACTATCAGAGGTCTAAAGCTCTCAGATTCTGCTTTCTATCATTGTGCTCTAAGAGTAGCACAGTGATACAGAGTCATTAAAAGACTTTACAAAAACTTATAAAACCACATCAAAGATCCTCCCTTTACCAACCTGTTATCAGTTAACCACAGACACAAACAATAATTGTGTTAATTTTGTGGTATAAATGAATAAAGAAGCAAACGAGCAAACACTCCACAATGTGTTACAGGTGCACAGGACATGAAATTAAGTTTATTGAACTTTTCTTGCCAGTTTTGTCCATGATACACTGTAATCAATAGTCATTACCTCTTATGGACCTCGCCCCCTATTTGCAGGCTTTTCCCTACATGACCTACCCACATAAAAAGTGGTACAGCTCCTACATACTTTGACACACAGGGGTGAGCCTGGTCTCAATGGAAAGAAGTGAGTCTCTCGTTTCAGATATACATATCAGAGTGATTCTACGCCTTACTGACACAATGTTACTAGAATGGAGGGTTTTGATTTCTGTCTGAGTTGTTTACCTGATAAACTGATTAATCGTATTGCTCTGAAACATGTTAGGAGCTAAATAACAACTGAGGGTCATAGCCACATGTCTTGGCTTTCACCAAAAAAGTCAAAAGACCCAAAAATGGATTCTATAAAAATATTTTTCTACGGACATGTCTGTCTGTTCATGTTTTTCTTGTTTACTTGATAACTTTGAATTAAAAGACTGCATGCTCAGTTTAAAAGGCCTAAAACAAAGAGAACCTCTCTGCCTAGAAGTCTGCTGTGAAAAAAGGCCTGTAACCTGACACCCTGAGGTGTGAGAGTGTGAAAAAGTCAATTGCGCAGCCATTTCTGCGCAGCTCAGGCCTCAGAGAAGTGTCATGTTGCATACCGTTGGAATCGTCTCCTTGTTGGCTAAAAAGCTGTAAAGGTCCCAGATCATGAAATTGCTACTGGAGGGAGCAATTGTCAGTCAAAGGGAGGGTGTCCCACCTAGGATGGAGAGACATCATTGGCTTCTCAGCCGTCTATCTCTGCACTACAGGCGCCGATTGGCTCAAGTGAGGGCTTGCTTGTTTCGTTAGGCCCTGGACTACAAATCTGATGCAACAGTGTAGTTTCAGAAGCCTCATGGGAGAAGTGAGAGCCGAAACAAAGGACAGAGGTGAACTGCTGTTTACAGTTTTCGGTCTGAAACGGAATATTTGCGAGGCGAGCAAAGCCTGTTGGATTAAAAGGCTTACAGATTCCAGTTCCTTGGACTCTTGGGGATTTTTGACAAGCACTTGTTTTGGAAAATATTACCCCAGTGAAGAAACGGAAGCGTCCAAAAGTAAGGGAAAAACTGGTCTAGCGCCGCCTATTTCAGTTCACTACCAATTTTGATTCAATTAGTATGACGGCTATAAATCATATTATGCTTTATGTGTGGGCTTAATAAAATCTTGAGAGTCTAAGCTTTGATACAAAAATAAAGTTAACCATGTATTTAGAGGATTTAATGCTTAAAAGCTACAACAAAATTGCAGACTCATCCCCTAGTGGTCATTTTCCGTGTTGTGCCGTGGACGGCACGCCGCACACAAAATTAAATGTACTGCTTAATTAAATAGTGCATTAATTTAGCCATTCATTCTTGTGTGTGTTATGCCTGTATGTACAGCTGCGTGTTACTTTGTATGATGTGAACTAGAGCAATGTCCTTTTACAAACCTCTCAGAACTAGTTACAGGTCATTAACTTTCATTTAATTCATTGTATTAGCTGATTGCAAAATGTTTAAGAAGCGACCCAGCAATCTCATATTTAGACAATATTTTGTTCGCAAAAAGCGGTAAAATTTCTAACATTTCTTACATTTTCATTTTCAGAGAAAGCAACACTGAACACTCGACACGGAAAACAAAAGCATGCATCGCGATCTACAGAATATTCAAGCCACAGCTGTGACTGATACCAAGCGGCCGAAAAACATCTCTCTCTCCCTCCAAAAAGAGTTCGGGGGTATGATTTCAGAACCGGCTGGTAAGGATTTGTCCTGTTTAAATCATTCGGGACAGAATTGCTGCATCTTTGAGTGGGTGTATTTGTGCTTTTGACACCATCGGAAGCTGCAGATGAACTTGACTCATCCATTTCTCCGACCTCATTGCCGCAAATGGATGTGGAGGTGGTAGCTGTGTCCTGAAGTGGTTTTCTTTTGTCCTTTCGGAACAAGAAATCTGTACATGTTGTATTTTATTAGGCTATATATAGTGCGTTAAACAAGTTCACTAACAGTTCTAATAAAGTTACTGTGACTGTCGTTTATTGCTTTATAAGCATCTCCGTTTACCTCAAAGGTTGCGTGAATGTGAATGAATGGGCTAAGTCTGTCTGTCTGTCTAGGAGGGGGAAAAGGGGGTTGGGCAGAAATGAGAAAATAACGTATCTCGAACAGAATTGAATATCTGTAAATGACACTGTTTATAACGTTTAAGTTATTGTTTATAGCAGTGTAAAAGTTTGTCTGTGTACTGCATGTACTAGTTCTCATGCTAATAATGGAGACCATGCTGTCTCACAAATAGCATAATACAAGTTAATTTATGAATATAATGTGTTTCTCTTTTGATAAATAATACAACAGTGATAAGTTGTAATTGACTGGGGTTTAAAAGATGTCACAAAGATTCACAAAATGAGTAATGTGTTTGTACTGACATGTATTTAAAAAAAGAATAATTTCTGCTGACGTGTTAGATACGGCAAATGTTTATGCTTGTCATGCAGAATGTTATTTCTGTATATATTATATCATAATTTGTATACACTGAAGTATATAAATGCATAGAATTAATCATTTTATATATATTGGAATATTCTCTTAAAGTGATGCTGTCCATCATCTGCTCCACAGTTAGCCATGGCTGTCCACTACAACAGGAAGGACATAATGGCTCTCATTCTTCATGTGGCACATAGAATGCTCACTCTATGGTCCGACATAAATCGAGGAGAATGCAAACACATGGAGTAGTGCAGAACTCCACATCTATGGTAGATGACACCACATCTATGGACCTCCAAAGTGAACACACATGCCAAGATTTTGTGTCTGGAAAGGCTGCTCATTTTCATGCTTGAAGTGTGGTACAAAATGAAGAGCTCTCTGAAAATTGATCCACCGTACTGGTCCAAAGTTCTAGGAGTGGAGACATTTAACTACTTTCTCATAGCTATGCAAAGAACTCTGGCTCAACAATCTTCTCATAATTTTCCTGAATGTCAGGACGAACTGCCCATTCCAGTTTTTCTGAAATCCCTCCCACACAGTGGAACTCCTACTGAAACACACTTTTTCTTTTTTTTGTAATGTAAACAAAGAAGTATTTGTTTGTAAATTTGTGTGCATTTGCCTTTTATTGACCTTTAAAACATTTTAAACAATTTAAGTTTGAATGATGATTTAAGTGTAACCATTATTATTTTTTTTAAAAATCCATTCTAAATCTCCATCTCACCATCTCTTAGGGCAGTGAACCAGGGACCCTGTGCAAGTCCATGGTTCATTATGATGCGGACCACAGAAAGTATAATTTTTTTTTCCAGTTTATGTTGTATAATTTTATTTTACCATTGCTCTGCTGTGCAGCTGCTTTTTCAACTCTGATCTACAGTCTTTGTAGCCGACCTTCAAAGATTATAGCTGCTTTTTTCCTGAAGAATAATCTACAGATACTGTAGTTGTAGCCAGCAGATGAAGACATTTCCTGTCAGGACTCAGCCCGGACTTTGGCCACGTGCATCTGTTTACGTTCCTTGTCACGTGTCTGCCCCGCCTTCGTCTGCTCCTCCCTGTCTACACACCTGTTCCCTATTGTGATTACCCTGTTTTTTTTAACCATGCCGCGATGCCTTGTGCAGCACGGAATCTACTGTTGTCTTGTCCTATCTTTAGTCTGTGTCACGTTTAGTGTTCTTTTGTTATTAAACCTGTTTATGGCTGTAGCTCGGACCAGCTTATCGTGTGAGCATTTTTTTCTTCATGGATTTTTTTCCCCCCGGGTTTGGTGACATCGGTCCGCATTTTTTCCGGTGAGGGACCCCACTCCGCATCCGGTTTCTCCGCGGGGGGTTGCCGCCTCACTTCCTGGTTGCAGGCCATGTCACTAGCCCGAGTTTAGTTTTGTTTTTTCTGTGTCCTGTGACATTGCCCCGCATTTGTCCGGTGGGGGGCGTCGCTTCAGATTTGGCTTTCATGGAGGACGTCGCCCCACTTCCTGTCCGCAGGGAGTGTTGCAGGAGGAGGATTTTTTTTTTGCTTGTCAAAAGATAAATATTTCAAGCAAATATTATATTCAAGCCTAGATAAAAATAAGAAGGTTGTGTCAGAAAGATAATCTGGTTTAAAACATGTGCTGTATCAAATATGAGGGCCGGATGATCTGCTGCAGTGACTCTGGACAGGGAGCGGCCGAAAGAACAACAGCAACAACAACATGTGTTTATTAATATCGTGCAATATCATCTTAATTCACAAGCACCTCTTTTCAGACATTTTGTATATGTCGCATATTTTATTTCTAATACATTTCTATTTATTTCTGTTGTGTACTGGCAAAAGAATTTCCTTCACGATTAATAAAGTTCTGTCTTACCTTATCTTACCTGTGACTAATGCTCTTAATGCTATATTTGGGGCAAGTCGTGGCCTAATGGTTAGAGAGTCTGACTCGTAATCCTAAGGTTGTGGGTTCGAGTCTCGGGCCGGCCATGACTGAGGTGCCCTTGAGCAAGGCACCAAACCCCCCAACTGCTCCCCGGGCGCCGCAGCATAAATGGCTGCCCACTGCTCCGGGTGTGTGTTCACGGTGTGTGTGTTCACTGCTGTGTGTGCACTTTGGATGGGTCAAATGCAGAGAACGAATTCTGGGTATGGGTCACCATACTTAGCCGTATGTCACGTCACTATATGGACACATCTCTAATGGTCATGTAGTAACACTAACTGAACATTTAATCACTTCACATCATATTAAAGTATAATTTGCAACAAGCTCTAATTAATAAGTCTAATGTCTAAATATAGACTAAAGTGTAAACAGAACAAGTCTCAAGGCAGGTTCCTCATATGAGGCTGAATGTAAAGTCATCTATCCGTCAGTAACATTAGTGACACTGCCATATGATGCTGTGTGGTAAACTGTGTGGCAATGCTTGTAAACTTAGAAGGTCTGGGGTAGGAGGCTGTACAAGCTCGTCTATGGATTCAAAGAGGATATGGAGAGCCTTGACAACGTTCAAGACTCCCTTGAGTGTTTATGTTGCCTTTGATGGTTGGGCATAATAATAATGTAAACACAGCAAAAACAGGTAAAAGCTTGCAGTATTGTATAGATGATTAATCTTGAAGTACTGTACAACACAGCCATATTAATGGCTCACTAGTTATATAAAGTAATAATTAACAGGTGCTATATATTTAAGTTAATAAATTGCGTAGTGTTTCAGTACAATATTACTACATATTATTGTATTATGTAGTGTCTGGTACAGGTCATTTAGATTTCATGTCCCTGGCACCCTAAACTTCGGCATCTACTCTTCAATCAACCGATGAGCAACCCAGTTTTACGATTTTATTGAGGGCTACATTCCACAGTCACATACACACAACTGGCTCCAGGATGCCTGGAGCCTACACAAAGACCAGAAAACCACATGCCACTTCTCTGATTGAACTCATAGGGGCCCTCAATCAGAACACACACACACACACCACAACACAATGAGACATTCCTTTTACTAATAAAACAAGTAAATAAGATACAGTAAGATTCTTATTCTTATAACCCTGTTGTAATGTGTTTCTTCTGTTAAGGCTTGCCTGACTTAAAATTATCTGCTCCTTACTTTCCTGACAAGGGTGTATTTTATTCATGTGTCAGAACACAACACTGTAGTAACATCAGTTACACTTTGATTACTGATCTGTGTATGTAATGTACCGCTGCCTTTATAGCGTCATTCCCTTCCATGTTTAGTATCCAAATGACCACAAAATTATCGGTTACTCATTTTTCTAACAATGGTTATTTTATTTGAGCATGAAAGGCGCCATATCGTCTTAATACACCTTGGATAAAACTTTAAAGTCATCTAAAAGTTTGATAACTAAACCATGCCCACAGACACCTGAAACAAAGGGAGTTTTTCCCTCCGAAATCTCAGGTCGTAATATTGGCCATCTCCCCAAAGATGGGTGGAGTTCGGGACCTTTAAATTGTCACAAACACCACTAATCCGTGGTCAGACTTTCGGAACAGCTTGGAGACGACTCCATCTTCCTTCAAAGAAGTTCAAGCAAGCTCCACTTCCAAGAACGACAACTGCTCTGATCTTCAGGAGAACTTGGAAGAACGTCTGACCCCACCCTAACTGACTCTTCAGAGATTTCTCTGTTGCATCCGGACTCTTGTGCAGCAAGCCAATGCAAGTAACCGTTTCCTTTACCAACCAATTTAGATGCGTATTTTAAGTATGAAGCTTGTATTTTGTCTTGAGGTGAATTTAAGTTTCTGGTGACGATTTCCCAGTTAGGGTGTGATTAAATTTGAAGTTTAAGCTTTCCATTCCTTTCCTTCCTTTCTCTATTTTCTTCTTTCCAGTCTCTTCCTCCCTTTCCCCAATTTTAATTTCTTTTGTGTATTTTTATTTTCATCTTTGTTTTCTCTACTTCTTTTGTTTGTTTGTGTAGTTAGCTTCATGTTGTGTTTGTCTCATTCATTAAATGCCATATTTTTGTTCCACAAGTGATTGTCTCTGAGTATCGCTCACAAACTTAAGGTACCTGCAACATCTGGTCTGAACTACATGCTCTATTAAGTTAATTTATTTTAAATTATGGTATAAAGTAAAAGGGAAGTGAATCTTTCTTGGCCGGGAAGATACCGTCTTCATAGAATTAATAAAGGTTACACGGCCTGTTCGCTGGACGGACACAAAAAATAAGTGTAACGTTAATTCCATTACCGTTAATTTCAACTTAGGTTAAAATATTTAGGAGTCACTATAACATGTTATAAATATTTACCTTGCTTCACAAGCCAAAATTGCTACAATTATTAAACGTATAATGATATATTGCCAAAGAACAAAATGACATTAACCAGTGAAAGTCCATATGGATTTGAACTGTGTAAAAATATTAGAAGATGCAACAAAATATGGAAACATTAAGAGAATTAATACGAATAATGAACTGCATTATCAACATTGAATATTTGTTTGAATAATTGAATTAGTATTGATTTAAATTACTCAATGTAAATGAGGTTAGAAGTGATATAAATATATTCTAGTCTGAGGGACTGATGTCAGAACTGACATGACTACACCTCAGTAGGTGGAGCTAGATGTGGTGAGATACAGTTTAGACAGTTTCACGGCATTTATATCTACTGCATGAGACACACAGAACAATCATGTTATTCTTCTTTGTATTGATGAATGTCAAAAATATTGGTAAGTCATTTATATTATACATAACCTTTAGGTGGATGTTGGAGATTTTTACTGTTACCTAAACATGATGATTCATTTACCAAAATGAAAATAGAAATGTTTATGTTGTTGCATTGTCTTTACAGCAGTTGACAGCAGAATTACACCAGACCAAACCATCATATCTTCAAGTGAAGGCAGCAACATCACACTGACCTGCACATATGATCAATCAGCTTACTATCTCCACTGGTATCGACAAAAACCTCAATCAGAACCAGAGTTTCTGCTGCTGATTCATGAAACCACAAATCGTGCACTAGAACTAAACATGTACTTGACCCACGACTAGCCTTCAAACTTCATAAAAATGAGAAGAAAGTAGATCTGGAGATCTTTCCTGCTGCAGTACCAGACTCTGCACTGTACTACTGCGCCATGCAGCCCACAGTGACACAAAACTCTAACAGACTGTACAAAAAGTCAAGCTTTATATTTGTTTCTCAGCAGCTGGAGCTGTTCATCTGTTTCATTTAAATACAGTTTTCTTTCTTAATTCTCAGACTTTGATGTTTATTTGCTTTGTATCAACAATGATCCTCGTACATTTATTTGCAATGATTATTGGTTAAATAATAGTAGAAGATTTCCTTCCAAAATAAATGTTCATCTGTAATCACTCACTCTCACTCTCACTCATTTTCTACCGCTTATCCGAACTACCTCGGGTCACGGGGAGCCTGTGCCTATCTCAGGCGTCATCGGGCATCAAGGCAGGATACACCCTGGACGGAGTCATCTGTAATCAAAGAAAATTATTTCATGGGTTCATAGGTTCATGCTGTTATGTTGTTATTCCCCTGATGTCATGAAAATGTAACACAAAGTTTGATAACAATATGTATTTAAATAAACTACAATACAGATTTTTAACACCAGTTAACTGAAGACTTCACTCTTCATTATTTACAGCTTATAAATCAGCACTTGATCCAGAACACTGATATTAACCAGTCAGCTTAATCAGACAGCTGTGTGCTCCTTCTGTCTGTTAGTGTTGGTGTTGCATGTTATTTGTGATCAGCTAAGAGCCGACAGCACAATCTAGCAAGCTCATTAAAACACAAGGCCTTGTTGAACAGAAAATACTTCTCTTCACTAAACCCTTTGAGCTGGCAGAAAGATATTCAGACAAAAATATCTAGCTGACTCACAAGTGGTGTCTGAAATGGAAATGCTTGCTCCACTCCAGACTCTCACTGTGCTGCCACATGTTCACTCAGAATCCACAGCACTAAGTGCAGTTCTCATAGCCAGTGGTGGCAGGATTTAGTGACTGACTTTAGGTACTGTAGCTTAGTGAATGACAGTGTAAACTTCACACGATAGAAGTACTCCAAAATGCCAAACCATTACAGTGATAATTAAATGTTAGTTCTTTGAGGAACAGTTCTTTCTTTGAGATTTGATGTGTAGGGAAGTCGTGGCCTAATGGTTAGAGAGTTTGACTCCTAACCCTAAGGTTGTGGGTTCGAGTCTCGGGCCAGCAATACCACGACTGATGTGCCCTTTTTATTGTCCAGTGTGCTTTTGACATTGATTGAAATACTTCAGAACATAAGTGCTGTGTGTATTGGAAATATATATGTTACCCTTTAGAGCCTAGATCTGCAGAACCTGTCATAGAAAGCAAGTGAAATCGTTCATTATCACTGATACTGTTAAGTGATGATCTGTACAAAGTTACACTACAACAGTGTCACTTCCTTGGTGTGACCTTCTAGAGACATGTAAAGTTCAGCACATACAGCACTATTATACAGAATTGTCATAGAGCTGTGTTCAGAAATGACTCAACTATACAACTTACTGTACATAGTGAGATACACACCACTGATTCTCACTCGTTACAGGTCGTTAACTTTCAGCTGTTAATTAAGTGTTTTTAGTCAATGTTTTAGGTATGTTTTGTTTATATTTATTTACATATTTTTATTTACAACAGGCAGTGCTGCAGATAAAATTGGGCAGATAGAAAACAACACTAAAACTGAGGAGAAAGAAACAGACACTGTTACAATGTTCATATGAGTCAAGTAGCAGTTCACTGGTACAAACAATATCCTAACAGCGCACCACAGTTTTTACTGTATAAAGGTGCAAGGTCAGCAAGTTCAGAGTATAATCCCACTGGCACTCGATTAGAGTCAAGAACATCCTCAGACTCTACTGAACTTACTATAAAAGATCTACAGATCTCAGATTCTGCACTATCATTGTGCTCTTCAAGTAGGATCACAGTAATACAGAGTCACTGAAAGGCTTTACAAAAACATAAAGTGTGTAAAAACCATAGAAAATGAAAGACACTTCCTTTACCCACTGATCAGTTAACCACATACATAAAGAACAAATTAAGGAAACAAATGCAACTTCAATAAACAGATAATAAAAGAGAGATGAACAGCTACACATTATTCACAGTAAAATGTTCATTTTCATGCCAAAAAATATAATTTAATGACACTAGGGAATAAAGGTTTGCTGTCACTGATGGATAAAATGTGTAATAAAATTAATGCAACGTTTCTGCTCAGTTTTCCCCAAAGATTCACTACATTCATTAAATAAGTAACTGAATGATTGATTCATTGATTTGTTGATTCATTCATACGAATATGTTTTTATATACATATGTTAATTTGTTAGATATGTTTGGCTTGTACAGATGCAATGAAGATGAAACATTTGAATAAGGAAACTGTTAGTGGATTTACCTTTTCCTTGTTATATGATTTATGTTTTTTGCTTGTACACAACTTTGATGAATATACACAGAGAATCTAAAACATAATTATGTGATCAGGGATGGCTCTAGCCTTTTGAGCTGGATGATTTTTCTGTATTTATGATTCCAACTTTATCAAAGCTTCCTCTAGCTGATTGTTTAAATGATCACAGTATTAAGTGTGTAAATGTGTGTGTACATAATGTCCTGCTTTGGACAAGTGTCCCAACTAGGATCTATTTCCTGCTTTATGCCCAGTGGACTTAGGATATAATTCAGATCCACTGCAACCCTGACCAGGATAAAGCAGTTACTGAAGATGAATGAATGAACGAACATTTTTGTCTGCAGCTGCAGGACAATAAGCAGCTGCTTATATTGTCTATAAAGTAGAGTGGGTTTAAACTTTATTATATAATCTGTAGGTCTCATAGCAGATTTGGGGATTTTTTTCTAGTGTAATGTAACAGCTAAAATATTTTTTTAGTTTTTGAGAGTTAAAAGCAGACTGAACTAGATTTGTAAAGTTCGTCGCAACAAACTTTGATGTTGGCTTTGACGATGCAAGTATTCGCAAATTCTGGTGCTTTGTAGAGGCGAGTAGACATAAGGGTCAGTGTTACTTTTGGAAGCAAGTAGACAGAAAGATAGGGTGCCAAAACATTTGGAGGTAAGTGGAGACAAGCATGTGATGTCATCCGAATATTCTTGAGGAAGTTCCCCACATTGGAGTGTTTAGATATGTCCATGTTGTGCTAATTATTTTTTTTTCATGTGACGTCAAGTGACGTGACCAGAATACACGTGAGGCAGTTCCCCTCATTATTCTGAGTGTTTTTGATACGTCACATGTCCATGTTGTAAAAAGTTTTGATCGGCCGCGGGACAACCGAAAGGCCAGTCGGTACACCAATTTAAAACTTTGTTCAGAGTATCACCATAAAGGAGCTGGCCGAGTTTGGTGTAGATAGTTCGAAAACTTGCCAAGTTTATACCAAGTATAAACCTCCAAAGTTTATAATGGGAGTCTATGGGGAAAAAAGGCCAATTTGGGACTCGGTACCAGAAGTACCAGTAATCGGATCGCTTAGAAAAAGAGCAACAAACTTCAGACCAGGTTCTACAACATATCCGAATTTGGTGCATGTGGCTTGAAAGCCCTAGGAGGAGTTAGTCTTGATAAGCTTAAATAGGAAAACAGAATGTTGGCTTCTACCAAGCCAACATAATAAATAAAATGAGATGAAGCATAACAGATGATGATGATGAATAAATATGAGTGGGTGAAGCTAAATGTGGAGACATACAAGTTTCTAAAGTATCTAAGACCATTCATTCAGACCAGCAATGAGGTAATGAGGAAATCTCCAGAAATAAGGAAAGATTTTTAGGCTTTTCCGGATATAAGAATTAGACCTCAGTGCTTTGTCACTTCTGTTGGGATGGAGTGTAAGTCTCTGTAATTTAATACTGCAATGTGTGTGATTTAAAGTGCTGTTGCTTCATTTTATATGATGTGTGTACTTTAATTAGTTTGTGTTACAGTTTTACACAGGAAACCTTCTCTCCACATAGCATTATCTCTACAGATGGTATAACCACTACAGACCAATTCCTGGTATTTATACACAAGTGACTAGAACTGACTTATTTATTGGTGCATCATTTGGTTTCTGCTCTTTTGCACAGTGTTCAGTGTGAGAATGTTCATCACAGTTTTACCACTGAACACTGTTACCAACACAGAGACCACAGATTATTAGGTATGATCTCATCATGTAATGGATTGCAAGCAGAGACTCTGGCAAAAGTGTGGAAAAGAAGGCGCGAAACAAAGACAGAATAATCTCTTAAATGTTTAAAATTAAAAAAAATAATAATAATAAATTCTTATCCTTTAAATATATCCTATTATTTATAAATAAGTATTTTACAATAATTAAATGGCACATCTAATGCAATAGGTTGTGAGGTAACACTGGTATTGTTCTGTGTTTTATTGGTGACTCAGATCACTGTCACTGATACTGTTAAGTGATGATCTGTACAAAGTTACACTACAACAGTCACTTCCTGGGTGTGGCCTTCTAGAGACGTGTAAAGTTCAGCACATACAGCACTATTATACAGAATCGTATACAACTTACTGTACATAGTGAGATACACACCACTGATTCTCACTCTAGTTACAGGTCATTCAGTGTATTATATAATATTTATGTTTGTTTTTAAAGCATATAGCAATTTCCTAATTTACAAGGTAAATATTTGCTTTTGAAAAATTCTTTGCAGACTTATTTCTTTATATTCTTTTTCACTCCAGGCAGTTTTGCAGATAAAATGGGACCAAAGGATGAAGACAGACACTGTTACTCTGAAATGTTCATATGATACAATATCCTAACAGCGCACAACAGTTTTTACTGTATAAAGGTGCAAGGTCATATAGTTCTGCAAGCACTCCTTCTGACACTCGATTAGAAACAAGAACAAGCAGAGACTCTACTGAACTTACTATCAGAGGTCTAAAGCTCTCAGATTCTGCTCTCTATCATTGTGCTCTAAGAGTGACACAGTGATACAGAGTCAGTGAAAGGCTTTCCAAAAACTTATAAAACCAAAACAAAGATCCTCCCTTCAAAAAACCTGTTATCAGTTAACCACAGACACAAACGATTATTGTGGTAATTATGTGGTGTACATGAATAAAGAAGCAAACAAGAAAATAATCCACAGTGTGTTACAGGTGCACATTACATGAAATTAAGTTTATTGTACTTTTCTTGACCGTAATAATAATAATAATAATAATAATAATAATAATAATCAGTTTAATCAGTATGGTCACCGTCCTAGATGTACATAACGCTGGTGTAGTGAAGTTTTGTATTTTCTCCTGGTGTGAACAAAGGCATCTTGTCCACCATTTTAATCCTTTGAAAACAGACACAGCAGAATTAATTTTTTAAGTGAGGTTTTGTTAAACTATGCATCTAGTGTTCTGTATTAATCACAGTTGAAATTGGACATTTATCGTTCATATAAAAACCTCAGATGGAGCGGTGACTGAGCCTGTTGGTCACATTTAAGACACTAATTATCTTATAGTTTAATGATCATTATCATAATTATTCATTAGTGTTTAATTGTTCAGTAGTATTTAATAAAATAAAATTGGCAGTTAGTTATCTTTTTTATGTACATTTAAATGAACTGATTGTTTTGTCCATCTTTACCAGTGGTGTGAAACTGGGTTAAATTTGTGTTGGAGCGCAGGCTGGCAAAGCAGCTACTGTCAACAAATAGCTATTATACAGCTTTTTAATGCAGTCAGCATATTTAACATAGCAGAAATCACATACATTTCCTTTTCTTTTATTTAATTGTATCAGTAGTCACTAAAATATTAACCAGAGCTTGAGCTAGACTTTTTCACAGCTTGATATCAGAGGTCACGGAGCACCACACAGCATTCAATTACCTCTGGCACAAAAGTGTTAACTATTGGCTCTCCAGTTAATGGTGATTATCACAGGGTCATTAATCACTAACAGGAAATGGAATTTCTGCCTGTTTTGTTGTGTTACGACCTTTTCATGCGGGGTCTAGCGCAAGGAGTAACATTTTATGGCTGTGGTTCTTTTGTGGGTGTGGGTAAGCAAAGAACGGCAGGGACAAGGAAATAACCATGAAATGGTTTATTGCCAGAACAAAATAAGAGGTAACGGGACAACTCAAACCAAGAATATAAGGAAGGTTAAACCAAGAGAAAAATGAGACGGTAGTGACGCCAAAGAAAAGAAAGAAAAATAACAAAACCAATACTAACTCTTAACCCTCTTACCTATCTAATGAAAACAAACAAGAAACAAAACTCCAGGGCCGAGCGCCGTATCCTTCCCTACTCTATCCTACTTAACAAAAACATACAGGGGGTGGCGTACATCTCTTACCTAGTGTGTCTAACATCGGGTTACCTACGTGTGGTTCTATGGAAGTCGCGCAACATCTTCCCTGTCCCACTTCCTCTGGTATAACCCAATGAACAAAAAGGAGCAAAAGCTATTTAGACAGAGAGGAAATGCGATAAATTAATTAGTATACAATCGGAGTAATGTGGCAACAACAGCAAACAAAAATATAAGCGGAAGGGTCTCCCCTTTGTCGAATTAGCATACACCCTGCATAACGCGGCAACAACAAACAGACAAAGCGTAAGGGTCTCTTGTCGCTTCTTTCCCCGGCGCTTTTATATCCGCCGGCTGAAGTTCATTGCCAGCAAATAGGTCACGCCGAAGGAGGATTGACGTCTCCCCGAGCCAATCAGTGATCCCGGAAGTGTCTAAGAGTAAGAGATGTGAGAGAGAGAGAGAGAGAGAGAGAAACACCAACCCCCACTCCCCAACAGTTTTAGGGACGTAACATGTTGTCTCCATGTTCAGCATTTAATTTCTTTGTCACGTCACGGTTATAGTCAGACCTGAACAGTACCAAAGGGTCCAAAGGGGGAACACAGTCTGTAGTTTGTTTACAAAAATACTTGACAGATTTAATTCTTTTATTTAGATTTCATTTACAAATAGGAAATTTTGCTGATTTAATTATCAGGAAAGAAAAAGACTGTCATTCTGAAATAGGAGTCAAGTAGCGATTATACTGAGTTTTTATAACAAAGGATTAGTGGAAGAAGAATCCATTTACAGATGTTTATTGAAGAGAAACAACCAGCAAAAAAAGTATCCTAATAAAGTAAATACTTAGCATAGTTAAATGCACATAAGGAGGGTTCCCTCTGGTGGCTGGTAAGGGAATCTCTGGTGAACTCGTTACTGCTTTACTCTACTTTTCCTTTTGCTAAATTATCAGTTAACCACAGACACATAATACTTGTGGTAACATGCAGCTGAGAAGAAAACTAAGTATGAAGAGCAAACAACGACTACACGTTAAACACTGTAGTCAATTCATGTATTTTCCATCATCCAAACTATATTTTGTCTATTTTAACAGAACATTTAGTGGCAGTTGATACTGATTGCATTTGATACAGAATTCAATTATTGATTATTTTGCCGACTTCCTTTGTGCTTATATCGTTTATAAGGTAGATGAGGGTTTATATATATATTTTGTAGTCTTTGATATTATAGGAATAATTAAAGATGATGAAAAAATTATTTTAATATCATAAGAAAAGTGTAAATAAAACATGTGAATTCATGGCCCTTTTAGAACAGTGCATTTACTTACTGTGATAGAATAAATTGAAAAAGTAATCTCCAGTACAGCAGTAGTTCACCTCCCTGTGTAGTGTAAGATGAAGCATCATTGTCATGAATATGAATAAGTGTCTGAATGTGTGAAGACATAAGAGACACAACACTGGCATATATTTCTAAAGTTAGAGGCCTGAACTAAATACACTATATAGTACATTAAGTCTGTTAGAATTATTGCAAGTATTGCAAGTGCAAAGGCATGTATTTTGTGTGTGTGTGTGTGTGTGTGTGTGTGTGTGTGTGTGTGTTTGAGAGAGAGGGAGAGACCCAAAAACAAGGAATTTAACTGTCAAAATGTTAAAATATCTCAGAATATCACATAAAAACTCTGGTGAATGGTATGAGTGAATCCATGGCTTCTAAGGACCACATTTTATTATTAATATAAAATATTTCTACAGAGATTTTTAGAGTTTTTACTATTAACAGTATACAGAACAGCACAGTTGTCATGAATATGCATAATTACAAGTAGGTGGAGCTCGAGGTAGAGATCAAATAGTAACACTGACATTCATTTCTAAAACTAGAGGTTTGAACTAAATACTCAGGAAAACAATGTTGTTCCTCTTCATGGTGTTTTTCACTCTTGCTGATGTTGGTAAGTCATATACACTGCACACAAATGGATTCTCTTTTCTAATTAAAAGACACAAAATTCTCCATGTGAAATGTGTCATTTATGATTAAAATATCACAATATTGTTGTAATGGTTTTTAGCAGAGGCTGCTGACAATAGCATTAAACCAGATCAAACCAGTGTATTTTCAAAGGAAGGCAGCAACATCTCACTGTCCTGCACATATACTGGATCAGTTTACAGTCTCCTCTGGTATCGACACAAACCTGGATCAAGACCTGACTTTCTGCTGATGATTGATGAGAGCGGTAAATTTGTCACACGAGCTCAACCACCTCATCCACGATTGTCCATAAGACTTAAAAATGATCAAGATAAAAACAGTAAGAAAGTGGATCTGCTCATCTCCTCTGCTGCTGTATCAGACTCTGCTTTATATTACTGTGCTCTGAGGCCCACAGTGACAGGAAAACCCAGCTGCACTGTACAAAAACCACAACACATGACTGAAGCAGAGCCATGCTTTTCTCACAAGATGGAGCTGTTTACATGTTTACACTTTCTTCAGTCATCTGTCTATGCTGTCAGTTTGTTTCTGAAGATCAACCATCATTTCTGGACCAATAATAAAATCTGTTGTTGTTTGAGTACAGTAAAGCTCAAATGAGCAATTTAAAAAAAAAAAAACCTTGATATTTCTTGAGAAATAAAAAAATCTTGGATCATTAATGTCCTTAAACCTTTTGATTGTGCTATGTTCTAGCTAGCAAAACATAAAACAAACAAAAATAAAAAGTGGAAATTGCTTTACTAATTCAGAAATATAAAGTTACAGAACCAACAGAACAAACACCTTACATGCCAGATACTCAAATGAGGTTATATCACTGAATATTTACAGTTTGTTGTAGTGAACAACAGCAAGTCCACCACGCCTGACTTGAAGAGGCAAAAACAGGCAGAGAACATATTACAGTATTACATATGTAAAAATATATTTTACAAATACATATATTTGCAAAATGCATCTATTCTTTTTGACGGCTCAAACTGTATTTGGGGTAAACATTTATTTGTGTCTTAAGGTTTTTCTCCTTAATGAACACAAGATGGTGGGACAAGTGCTAGAGCATGCTTACTTACTTACTTACTTTTGTCCCCAAAGCGGAAATTCTTTTCCACAACATTGCACTTGTTCGAGACACACAACATAAACATAAACAGTCATAATACAGACATGTCAAGAAACATTCAGAATCACACTCAGCGATGTCTATTATTAAGATACGTAATGACTGAGGGAATTAGGCTTCTTCCAAAGCGGACCCTTCTGCACCTCAGAGCCCTGTACCTGCGCCCTGAGGGCAGTGGGGCTAGATACTCATTTAGCGGATGTGTGGAATCCCAATCTATTGAAATGGCAAAGCATCCGATAGCTATGTAGCACCATATGAACCTGTTCACATTCTTTTCACATACTTTTCACAATAAACCCTCTGTGATGTAGACTATACCTGTAATTCTATCATACATACTGCACAAATACGATCTTAACCCCTGTCATGGTTAATTTTAGTAGATACGATCTTTAAAGATATAACAGTTCAGATAAAACAACTGCACACTTTAAACTGTCAGAAGAATAAACACACGTCTAATCATAAACTTTTTCTGATGATACCTGGTGATACTCAGTTGTACTAATGTTGTATGTTTTATATGTAACTACATCTAACCTTGTGTTGTTAGTCTTCCAGTCCACCTTACTCCTAAATGTAAAGCCACACACTGGTGACACTGACATGTGAGGCTGTGGGGTGGAGCTTCATGAACGTTTATGATCTTCGCATATTAGTCTTCATAAAGACCTCATAATATTATCATTCAGCCAAAACCATTCATCATGTTTACTGTTATATTCATGTGTCTGTGGCTTTCACTAGGTGAGTTTTCAATTTTATGTTAAAATCACAAATATTATGTACTGAATTAGTGATTAGTTAGTTGTTGTGAAGGAAAGACAGAAAATGAGTCTGAATTATTCAGTACAGACTGTATTGTGTAAAGATTAAAAACATTATGTTCTCTTCTCTATGACAGGTGACTCCATGGCAGATTTAATAGAACCACTTGTCACTCAAAAAGTTGAAGATGAAGGTGATGATGTTACTCTGTCCTGCAGATATGAAACAAGTGCATCCACTACAACAATCTACCTGCACTGGTACAGACAATATTCAAAATCTAACCCAGAGTTCCTTCTTTATATTTATCAAAGTAAATATCTAAGTACCAACATTCCCCCAAGAATGTCTGTTAAAGTTGATAATGGAGCTAAACAAGTGGATCTGATCATCTCCTCTGCTGCTGTATCAGACTCTGCTCTATACTACTGTGCTCTGCAGCCCACAATGACAGGAAATCCAGCTGCACTGTACAAAAACTAACACACAGGTTTATTTAGCTATATTGAAGGCAGCACTGCTGGTGATTTAGAAAAATCTATATGCACTTTTAGGGGCAGCCTTACAAAGAGTTTGTGTTACTGGTAATTGTTGTATTATTGAGTGAAAGCTCATTACTTAATGGGATGCCAGTACTTTGCAGGTCATCATTCATCATTTGTGGAAATTTGTAATTAGAGATTTCTAAAGACAAATTGTAGCTTAATACACAGAGTAGAAATCCACAATGCCAGTGGACTCATGAGCCTTTGTTTTCTAACGGTGGGAGTAATTACACTTTTGAATTCTCCTGATGAAGGTTGCTCATGTGTGTGCAGTAAATCCACATACAAAGCCTGACAAAAAAAAAATCATACTTATTTTTTTACTTACCTTTTTCTGTGATTATGGCACATATTCCTTTTCACATAATTTCAGTAAGTTTATGCAATGCACTATCCATAGCTGCATTAAATTCTCATTAACATACTGTATTAATGAAGGGAGAGTCAGACCCCTGCTGGAGTCTTCAGCACATCCCAAGGATTCTCAGTGGGGTTAAGATTTGGACTCTGTGGTGGTCAATCCACTGGACCTTTACCTGAGCAATTGAAACAACTCTCGATCATACTGTACAAGCCCTCACAAGCTTGTGTGGTATGCATGATGGGCACATCACTTTATCCATCTCTCTTCTTACCTTGATGCACCCATCACTTTAGAACAGGGTAAATCTGGACTCATCACACTACATGACGTTCTGCCATTGCTTCAGAGTCTAATCTTTATGCTCATAAGATTGCTTGTTTTTTACAAATTGTTTGATTAAATCTCTCAATACAAATAAAGTTTTTTGATATCAATTTTTATTAAATATTATTAGATATTATTAATGTGATTTTTTTTTAGACCAAGTGAAAGTGTGTGCTGAAAGCCCATGGTGTAGCTAACAGTTAAGCTAGCGCTAGTTGACATTTAAGATAGCTAGCTTGATCAATGCGTGATAACTTAGTTTAACTGAAAAGCACAGGCAAACACTTGAAATCCTAAAAATGATCACCTGCGACTTTTGTAAAAATAATTTGAATACATAAAGAGGCTATGTACTACATTGCAGAGTGCATAGGAATGAGCCCTGTAACAGATGGTATTGATAACATATACAGGGAAACTCACCCTCAGCCCCCATTTGTCATTGCCAGTAAAAATGATTCAGAAAACACACATGAAGCCATGCCAACAGCTACTGCAGCCATTGATATGCCAGAGAATGATAGTCATTTTTATCTCAGAAACATTTGGCTCTTTTACCTTAAACTGCAAGGACAGATGATGATTCTTGTCTCTAATATACATACTATTGTTGAGGAAATGCAAAATGTGCATGTTAGGTCAAGCCTTTACAATAACTAAAGTAAGTTCTTTTTTAAAAACATTATATGAACCTATCAGATGAAACAGTCACTAAAATCTTTGACTGCATTAAAGAGTCAGATCTGTTCTCTGCCTGTCATCAGGGGCAATTAAGGACAACATATTCCAGAAATCAGACATTCACAAAAATGTTGAAATACACGGAACCCCAAAAAGTGACATTGGGAATGGATGAAAACATGACACAATAATGTGCTTACTCCATACCAGTGACAGAAACTCTGAAGAGCTTTTTACAAATCACATTTAGGGAGGAATACACAGTCACAACTGTTTGGAGATCCTGATGCCGAGGTTTTTACGGATTTATATGATGGACAAAATTTCAAATGTCATTGTCATGAGCAATGAACCACCGCGCGAGCATTGCCATAGAGACACGTCTCCGGAGTACTAGCGCGCTTCCGGACTACACTTCCCATCAGCCTCCCTTCCTCCTGATTACACCGCTACCTGTTCATCATCTCCCATTCATATAAAACCACGCCTGAACTTCATACCTGTGCGAGGTCTCGACTTGTCTTAGTACAGTCATTCTGAGCGTTTTCCTGTGTTCTGTTTTCCCGTTGTTATTTCTGCTTTCTTATTCTGACGTTCTGATTGTTTCCCGCCTGCCCCAACCTTTTGCCTGTCCCCGATTCCGATTCTGCTTTCTGTCTGACATTGTGTTTTACCGGTTCTGATCTTTGCCTGTCTGACTTCGCCTGTGTTTACGAAAGTAAACTATTGCTGCAAATGGATCCCCAGCCGTATGCCTCCTCATTACAGTCATCAGTTCTTTATTGAAAACCCTGAAAGCCTCAAACTGATTTTGTACCAAGATCCCTTTGAAATTGTGAATCCCCTGGGTTCTGCTAAAAAGACAACCAAAGTTCTTGCAGTCTATCTTTCATTAGCAAATTTACCCATTCGCGTTCAAATACTGATAATATGTTTTTAGTCTTGTGTGTTGAGAATGACTTTAAGCTTTTTGGAGTAGCCAACGTTTTCTCAGAGTTGTGACAGATGGAATAAATGTAGATGGAGAAACAGTAAAAGGGGGTCTACGGCATTGCTGGGGATAGCTTGGGTTCTCATTGCATGGGTGGGTTTACAGAGAACTTCAGCCGCTCCCATTATTTTTGCAGGTACTGTGAAATCACAAGAAGTGAGATTAACAAGGCAGGTGTTGCTGATTTGCAACAGTTAAAAACGTTTTACTACCTTATTACTCCAGATACATATTTTATGAGTTTTTTTACTCAGAAGTACCACTGCAGGTCTTGGTTGTCCATTAGCAACAAACAGTTTCCCACTTGCTCACCAGATGGCAGTGTAGTCTCCCTCCCAACATGTCTGTTTCCATGGGTTCCCTGAAACTGATTTTCTTGGCATCAATTTCGTGTAAGTATCACTATCAGCCTCCATTCATTTGAAACTAAAACTGCATAAGAAGAATCATAAGTGTATATAGACACAGTAAATGCCAATTAGTAGATTTTATCTCTTCTGGATTTTTCCCCTGGTGCAGCTCTATTTCACCGTAGCAGATTTGCAACGTTTGGCCAGATAGGTACCCCTGGATACCACATGCTTTATCTACTAGTTTGCCTATATTTTGAGCAACAGTTTATACTAGGGTTATTTTCCTATCACCAGTGTTTACGTATTACTTTGAGGTGTCACTGAGGATATATCATATGGAAAATTTTATAATTTGGAGTGAAGTTACAAACAATCAGAGGCAGATTTGATCAAAAGCAATGGGAGGGGTTTCAGCAAATTTGATCACAATACCATGTTCATTTGACTGTGCAGTGAGGAAAACTGATGTAGCCTAAATTCCATGGCACTTTTATTAGTACAGATCATTGTGTAAAAGCATTTTTTGGCAAACTACCTTACAGAATACTCTCTATGCAGGATATGCAGTGTGTTATGGCAGGCAGACGAAAGTTTTACTCAGCCAGGGAAGTCATTGAGTACATTTGCCTTCCTGATGGTGCTTTATCTGACACAGAATCCATTCCAGACGATAAAATTGCTGATCCAGATTTTGAGGAATCTCCTGAAGCATACGAGTCTGACTCCAGCTTTGATGATGATAAGCCACTGGTAGCAATACCAAAAGCTAAACTCAACCACCTTGATGTTGAAATTCATAACATACATGCAGACAGTGACACTGAGGTCCCAGATGACAATGAACCTCAGCCAGGCCCAGCTCCAGTCAACAAAGAGTTTTCTTGGAGGCAGAGGAAACCCCCAGCAGCTGACATAGACTCTTCATTCCGAGGAACTGCATTCTCACCTCCCTCAGACGAAATACCAAGTCCAAAGTGGTATTTTGATCAGTTCATGGACAAATCTGTGTTTGAACATATTTCTAACCAATATAACTTGTATGCAGTTATGAAGAATGGCCCAGAACTGAAAACAACCCCTTCTGAAATAGAGCAATTCATTGGTTTACACATCTTGATGACCGTAGTACGTATGCCATCATACCGCATGTACTGGCAGACGGCAACCTGCTATGACCCAATTGCGACAGTCATGGGACGTAAGCAATTTGATAATCTGCGTACATACATCCACATGAACGACAATACCAATGTGAAGCAAAAGGGTGAGCCTGGATACGATCCATTATTCAAGGTGCGTCCAGTTCTTGAGAAAGTCCGTGCCAACTGTTTGAAGGTTGAACCAGAAGAAAACCACTCCATTGATGAGCAGATGATCCCCTTCAAAGGAAAGATTGGAATGAAACAGTATATAAAGAACAAGCCGCATAAATGGGGAATCAAGGTCTTTACTCGTGTAGGTGTCACTGGACTAGTCTATGACTTTGAAGTATACACTGGAAAAGGGACCGTGACCAATGAGCGTGGACTTGGTGTTGCCGGTGAAGTTGTGCTTCGTCTCGTATCAGAAGTTCCAAAAGGACTAAACTACAAGTGCTTCTTCGACAACTGGTTCACTTCCCCTGAAATCATTGTGGAACTGAAGAAAATGGGAATTCTAACAGTTGCTACCATCAATCGTAACCGTCTCCGTGGATGTACCCTCAAGAGTGACAAGAAACTCTCAAAGGCCGGGCGTGGTGCGTATGAAGTGAAATACGAAAAGACAAGTGGATGTCCATCGTGAAGTGATATGATAACAAGGCAGTGTTGCTGGCATCATCCTTCATTGGCCCTGAACCTGTTGAGAGATGCAGAAGGTGGTCGAAAGAGAAGAAGGAATATGCAGAAGTTCACAGTCCCCACATTGTCAAGGTGTACAACCACAACATGGGAGGAGTAGACTTAGCAAACATGTTTGCAGCTCTCTATCGCATTGACATTCGCCCACGTCGTTGGTATCTGCGCATCTTGTACTACTTGATTGACCCATCACTGGTCAATGGTTGGATCCTCTATCGCCGTCATCTCACCCAAAAGCAGGAGAAGAAGTATATGCCACTTCTTGACTTCCGTGTTCAAGTTGCAGATGCCCTCATCAAGGTTGGCAAACAGGCTGACTTGAACAGTAGGAAAAGAGGACGACCGTCATTGGAAGATGATCCAACGTCCCGTCAAGCTGCCCCACCTCCACTTCAGAGGATATCTGCACCATCAGCTGATGTCAGATTAGACCGATGCGATCATTTCCCCATCCATGCTGAGAAACGTGGACGATGCAGACTGTGCAAGAATGCCTACACGCAAATGGCCTGCCTGAAGTGCAAAGTACTTCTGTGCTTTACAAAAGACAAAAACTGTTTCTTGGAGTACCACATGACAAAGTGACTTGGAAACATGCCCTACTCAATGAGGATTTGAGATATTGGATTTGGATCCCATATTGTTTTTGTTGTTGTTCTGCCACTGAAAATCACTTTGTTACATTGTTTGAAAAGTTGTATATAAAAAGTTATTGTTCATATCATATTCAGTCGTCAGTGTCTAATTACCACACTGGGCCAATGTTGCAAATCTGCAACATCCCAGAACACCTTGCATGTGAAGGTCTCCCTAAAAAAAAAAGTCAGGATTCTATTGTACTACCCCATATGATAATTTTCCCCAAATATCAGATTTTTCCTCTTACTAAAACTTAATTTGAGCCTGAGAGGGTACGCACCCCAGAGACGTATGACGCGGCTGTTGCTGATCACGCTGAAAACCATTCAAAGTGTCAGAGGAATAAAAGTAAAGTCTTGAGTCTTTTCACGTATCCCAGCTTGGTCTCCCGCCTTGTTTAGGTCATGACCTTTTTGAAGGAGTCTTGTCATATGACCTAACACTGTACGTGAAGGACATTATAAAAATAAATGGTTCACACACTTACTCTTAAACATGCACATCAAACACTTCAAGTACAAAGGTTCTGAAGCACTCAAAAAAACATGTGTTGTCAACCCTGACGGAGCCAAATTACCAGTTTTGATTGGTGACAAAGTGCAAAACCATGAGGATGAAGTATGACAGTTAGCTCTCCAGCTAAAATACATTGTGGATCTTATTTGTGCTCAGAACATTTCCTTGTCTCAGATAGCATATCTTGACATATTGATCCAAGAATATTTGGAGTTGAGAAAGATGTTGTTTCCTAAAGTTCTACTAAAACCCAAGCACCACTATTTGCACCATTATTTAGCACTGCTTTTGAAATTTGGTCCATTGATAAAATTATGGATGCTCAGGTTTGAAAGTAAACACAGCTATTTCAAAAGATGTGCCAGAGACTTGAAAAACTTCAAAAACATTTGCCAAACTTTGTCAGAACATCATCAGATGTATCAGGCATATCTTTTAGTTAGGAAAGAATGCAGTAAACTACTGCAAGTGAACGATAGCTGTGCATTTTATCCCAATCTCTACAGTAACACTATTAAACATGCAGTCAGGGAGTTAGCCTTTTCAGAAAGCAATACCACAGTTACCACAGACATTCAGTACAATGGCACTGCATATAAAAAAGGAGTTTCTTGTGAACAGAAATGATGAGTATCTACTCATCTTGATTCAAAATGACACATCGGTGTATGTTTTGATGGATATCCACAATGGCAGCTTCCTCTCAGAATACCATCTGTATTCTGTGACAAAGGACAGTCTTGGGTTACAGTGTATCAGCATTAATGACCTGCCTGATTTCTGACAAAATAAAGTCCAATTAAAGTTCACTTCTCACTGTAAATAGTTTGACATTAATATAAGTGTTACCTGATGCATGTCCCTGCTCTGTTAAGCGTATGTACTGTATATTTTTTCTGTTTTGTTTGAAGGTGGCATTTTTTTCTTCAGTGTAAACATGAGTGACTCAGAGCAAACCTTTCTAGATGTTGCCATCATGGAAGTCCTACCACAACTACAAGCAATAAACAAAAACATCCTGGAAGAGCTCTTGCAGTCCATTGGAGTCGAGACATGATGATCTAATGTTCATAACGGAGGCTGATTTGATGACTGCATTAAGACCTGTGCAAGCCAGAACGCTTCTTTCTGTTTGGAAAGAGAAATGCAAGTAAAAACACCACACAACTATTCAAAATCAAAAGCAGACATGGACATTGTGCAATATTGTACAGTGTGAATCATTATAATCTTTTTTTTTTTTGTCATTTAAAGACCACACCCCCGAGAACAGCTTAATATCATCTGTGGAAGCCTTGACACATTGGGATGACAACTTTAAAATTCCATAGGGTAAATTTCCTGAGGAAGTGATGCATTCTTTGAAGAGGGCAAAAAGGCCTGGCATAAAACTGAGGCGGAAAATGGTCTGGATTGTTGTGACTGAGATGATGGAAAAATGCCCTAATGTAGGTAAAATGCAGTCAACAAAAATGGTGGCAAAATATCCCAATTCTCAATATTATTGGAAGAGTCCACCATTCCCTTTGAAACAGTTGCAAAACAGAATTGAAAATGTGAGGCGCACTTTAACACCCAAAATAAGAAAAAGAAAGCATCAGACTGATGTCTCAGACTAGACAGACATGATCCCATTACAAGAGACCGCAGCAATACAGGACACTTACGGGTGCATCAAGTGGAATGTAAAATTTATGCCCATTGAAGAAACTCAAGAGAGCCAGCAGCAAAAGATAGAAAAACTCCAGGTCATGTTCCAACACTCTGATGACAATTAAGAGGAGGTAAAATGTCTAATGAAGTCCACGTTTTACACAGAGTCAACATGTCAACCAGGGAAAAAGTTGCCTTAGAGATGAGTGTCCGTTTTGGTTTGATGAACTTGGCATGTCAGTCCACTTCAAGGAACTCACTGGAATTGACCTCAAAGAGACATTAACACGAAATTTAGATTTGAAGGGAAAAGGCTTCTCGAATACATGACCACAGTTTGTATTAACAAGAGAAAGAAGTTCCTTCAGAATTATGCAAGGCTTCAGAGGATGCGGGGACTGCAGAGTGGCTGCTCAGATGATGTGATAGAGATGCTCCTGTAGAAGATAGATGTCTGGCAGAAGAGGACCAACTGGAGCAAGCACCTCTGACCCCCAGTGTTATTGTCTGTGGTAAGTCTGTTTTTATTTATTTATTTTTTTCAATCTTTTTTTATTGCATTGTTTATAGAATTTGTCATGTGAGTGCAGAGCTTATTGATATAACCTGTTAAATAATTTGTTCTTAGGACAGTCCTGCTATTCCTCAACAAGGTACATGCGGAGTCTGAATCAGAACCTAATCAACACAACCATCTCCTCATTCATTTCGGCATTGTGCCTCATGTTCGAGAGCTACTACTGTTTTAATATCCATTATCCATCTGAGCTGGCTTCAACTCTGGAGTTTCTTCAAATGTGAGTAAATATGGCTCTCATTACTACACCCACACACACCCTGCTAAAAAAAACAGCATTGCTGGTCACCAGCATAAGGTATGATTTGCATGCTGGGACCAGCTTGGGATGGTGGTATGCTGGTCCAGCATTAAGTGCTGGTTGCCATTGTGCTGGCCAACCAGACTGGGATGGTGGTGTGCTGGTTGCCGGTGTGCTGGCCGACCAGCCTGGGATGCTGGTGTGCTGGCCGACCAACCTGGGATGCTGGTGTGCTCGTCAACATATGTTGTCTTTTGGATGCTAGTATAATCCCAGCAAGACCACAACAAAACCCATTTGTTACATATCACATTTCTTAGTGCATATTCATAGTTAAATAAAGACCAAGACAATTTTCTAGAGAATTGCAATTCACTTTTTAATAAAGAAAAACATTCTGGATATTCCTATTGTTTGAAATATTTGACATTTGCCATCACACTGTAATATACACACGTGCACAAATAACGTTACACAATATAACCTTTACAACACATTTTTGGTCTTAGCTTCCGCTCTCTCTTTTAGCGAGTAACAAGTAGTATGTGGTGGCGATGACCATGTTTTTTAAGAGGTGCAAGCCGGAGTCGTTTGCCTTTTGCCTTTAAACTCCTGCTCCGTCTTCTTTATTCTCTGAAAAATTATAAAATTTACAAAACTATATATCACTCATTTGTTTATATTGTGCAGTGAACGAGTTACTTAAGTTATATACCTTTAAGCATTAGTATGTGTGCTCTGAAAAAGTCTTGCTTCCATCGTACCCAATAAACCTGAATTTGGTCAAACATGTGTAACCGGGTGGTAAAGAAAGAAACACACATGGAATAGCTACATTTTTATAAAGGGGTTTATCTGACTGTTTTTTTGTTTTATTTTCAGTTTACAGCGGTCGGGGGGGAACATCAGTAAACAAAAATAAATGAAAGAGAATAAACTATTACAAAATAATGTTTCACCAAAATGCAGTGTAACAAAATCAGTTCTTAACGTCGATTTACCACAGATAAATACTGGTTAGAATCCCAGCACGAAATGCACTCTCAAAAGGCATCTTATGTGTTAAACTTCTCACTCAATTAACTGAGCACACAGGCTCAGAAAATATAACAAAAACGAAAATAAGCAAGAATACGATAAATGAAATAAAGCGAACAAAATACGGTAGTGCTATGGTACAAAAGAGATAAAAGAAACAAATACACACTGTTAAACATTAGAACAAGAGGTTTAACAGTATTTATAGCACTTAAAACACCTTCAGATAATCACATAAATAATATAAGAAGCACTGAACTTGTATTTGCACGTGACACGAGGATCGAGCCGATTATACTCGAACCGACTTCAACTACAAGAGTTGCACACAAAGAAAGGTTCACACAAATAGGTCACTAGTTCCTACGGATAATGAAACAGTTTTAAAGAGATATTTACCAGGAGGAACAACACCATTTTTAGAATAAATTCTCCTCAATATCAACACAACATACAGCATGCGACTGCCCTACAGAGTTCTCAACAAAATGGCTGTTCTATTCTCGCGCATGTGCAATAGTGATGGCCAGTTCGTGAACGAATCGTTCTTTTGAACCAGTTCTTTTTAGTGAACTGGATGAACCGGTTCACCAAATCGGGCTGATTCGTTCTAAACAGTTTGCGTCTTGAGTCAGCGCTAATCCACAAGTTACTAAAGTTACTCACTTTCAGTCATGCCTGACAGTCGGTCCGACTCTAAATAAACTAATATCCCGGAGTATATGTAACTCCTGTACACTGAACTGACATGTTGTGCTGAGAGAACTGTGAGCGAGAGCTGTTGATACTGCGCATGCGTGAATTACTGAACCGATACAGCGAATCATCAGTACACTGAACTGAGAACTGCTTGTTTCGGACGCGTCCGAGAACCGATGAACTAGTACAGCGAATCATCAGTACACTGAACTGAGAACTGTTTCTTTCGGACGCGTCCGAGAACCAATGAACTGTTGATACTGCGCATGCTTGAATAACTGAACTGATACAGCGAATCACCAGTACACTGAACTGAGAACTGTTTCTTTCGGACACGTCCGAGAACCGATGAACTAGTACAGCGAATCATCAGTACACTGAACTGAGAACTGTTTCGGACGCGTCCGACATACTGTTGATGCTGCGCATGCGTGAACCTTCAGAGCAAATTATGCATATTGGGATATGCATAGTAACTAGTCATAGGCTATTAAACATTTTTATATAAAAAAAAAAAATCAATATATGTCACTCAATATATGTCAGTTAATTTTACTATTGACTATTGTGCAGGTTAGTCTGTATTTTTATATGCCGCTTTTTGTAAGTTGATGATTAGTTTATTAACTTTATATCTTGAAGACACATAAAACATCCACGTTTGCACATAAATGCCTGTACTGCGTGTTTAAGTTGCAAAACTTAAATGTAAGAAACTTATTCAACTAAAGTTATGATTACAAAGAACTTTTCGAATGTGTTAAATTGATTGTATTAATATCTGCCGGCAGCGGGATAATGGAATTTGCGTCATTACATCATTGTGAATGACGTCAGGACGTAAAAGAACTGGTGAACTGGATTTTTGAACTGGTTCATTAAATCGAACTGTCCGAAAGAACCGGTTCGCGGAAAAGAACCGAACTTCCCATCACTAATGTGCAAGGGAAATCTCACGAGCCCAAACCGGTGACATCTTAAAGGGCCCCACACGCAATTTCAGTACAGTGAAAACTAAAGGCAAAAAATTATTTATACCTCTGGCCACACGTCATAGTTAAAGTCCTTAATTTCGCTAGTCTCTTACGGATCGAAGACAAAGTGACCACTAGGGGATGAGCCAGAAACAAGCTTCATTGCAGCTTTAAAGCATTAAATCCTCTAAAAACATGAAAAATCCTATTTACCTAGTAAAGTTTATACTCTCAAGATTTTCTTAAGCCCACACACAAAGCATAATATGATTCATAGCCGTCATACTATTTGAAAAAGATTTTGGAGAAAACTGACCTAGGTGGCGCTAGACCAGTTTTTCCCTTACCTTTAGACGCTTCCCTTTCTTCACTGGGGTAATATATTCCAAAACAAATATTCCACAAAAATCCCCACAGGTCCAAGGAACTGGAATCTGTAAGCCTTTCAATCCAAAACGCAAATATTCCGTTTGTGTTCCGAAAACTGGAAACAGTAGTGCGCCACCATCTTGTTTTTCGGCTCTAACTTCTCATTGGGGGTTTCACGATTCAATTCAATTCTAAATGTACGTCATATTTATAGCCCAGGGCCTAACGAATCAAACAAGCCCTCACTTGAGCCAATCTGTGCTTGTATTGCAGAGATAGACGGCTGAGAAGCCAATGATGTCATGACATCATTTTTGGGAACCCGCCTTTGACTGACAATTACTCCTTCCAATAGCAATGAAATGGGCCGGGACCTCTAAAGCTCTTTAGCCAATAAGCAGACGATTCCAACGGTATGCATCTCCGCTGCCTGGATCTGCGTGAAAAAGCTGCGCACAAGAATTATTGCGCAATCCTTGAACTTTTCACACTCTCACAGCTCAGGGTGTCAGGTTACGGGCCTTTTTTCACACCAGACTTGTAGACAGAGAGGCTCTGTGTGTTTTAGGCCTTTTAAACTGAGCATGCAGTCTTTTAATTCAAAGTTATATAGTAAACAAGTACACAAGAAACACATGACCGGACGGACATGTCCGTAGAAAAATATTTTTATTGAAGCCATTTTTGGGTCTTTTGACTTGAAATTTTTTTTGGTGAAAGCCAAGACATGTGGCTATGACCCTCAGTTGTTATTTGGTCCCTAACATGTTCCAGAGAAATTAATCAGTTTATCAGGTAAACAACTCAGGCGGAAATGAAAACCTTCTACCTCTGTAACTTTGTGCCAGTAAGGCCTAGAATCAATCTGAATTGATTCTCAGAATCAATCTCACTTGTATCTGAAACTAGAGAATCTCTTCTTTCCAATGAGACCAGGCTCACCCCTGTGTGTTAAAGTATGTGGGAGCTGTACCACTTTTTGTTGGGTAGGTCATGTAGGCGAAAAACCTGCAATAGGGGCGAGATCCTTAAGAGGACAACTACCGTGCAGCCGTCATCCAGGTACCTCACGTATGCAAACATTCTGATTCTGCACACACATTCACACACTCCTTAGGGCAATTTGCAATTAAATTAGAAGTTCAGTAAAGACAAGCCATAGCTCCACATATAAAAAACTATATAAAGTATCTAAGACCATTCACTCAGACCAGCAATGAGTTAATGAGGAAATCTCCAGAACTAAGGAAAGAGTTTTAGGCTTTGCAGGATATAAGAATTAGACCTCACATGATTTGTCACTTCTGTTGGGATGGAGTGTAAGTCTCTGTAATTTACCACTGCAATGTGTGTGAGTTAAAGTGTTGTTGCTTCATTTTCTATGATGTGTGTACTTTAAATAGTTTGTGTTACAGTTTTACACAGGAAACCTTCTCTCTCAGCATTATCTCTACAGATAATATAACCACTACAGACCAATTCCTGGTATTTATACACAAGCGATTAGAACTGACTTATTTATTAGTGCATCATTTGTTTACTGCTCTTTTGCACAGTGTTCAGTGTGAGAAAGGTAAATTTAATTCACTTTTAACACTGAGAACTGTTACAAACACAGAGACCACAGATTATTAGGTATGATCTTGTCATATAATGAACTGCAAGCAGAGATTCTGGCAAAAGTGTGGAAAAGAAACAAGAGAAGGTGTGAAACAAAGACAGAATTGTCTCTTAAATGTTTTAAAATAATATTTTATAAAAAAAATATTTACTTTAAATATATCCTATTATTTAGGAATAATTATTTTACATTGATTAAATAGCACATCTAATGCAGTGGGGTGTAAAGAATTATTGGTAATATTGTACAAAGTTACACTACAACAATGTCACTTCCTGTGTGTGGCTTTCTAGAGATGTGTAAAGTTCAGCACATACAGCACCATTATACAGAATCGTCACATAGCTGTGTTCAGAAATGGCTCAACTATACAACTTACTGTACATACTTACTGTACTTCTCTCTCTAGTTACAGGTCATACATTGTGTTACATAATATAATTATGTTTGTTTTTAAAGCATATTGTAATTTCCTAATTTACCAATATTTGCTTTTGAATAATTTGTTGCATATTTATTTCTTTATATTCTTTTTTTTTCACTGCAGGCAGTTTTGCAGATAAAATTGGACCAAAGGATGAAGATGCCAACATTACGGGGAAAGAAACAGACACTGTTACTCTGAAATGTTCATATGATACAAGTAGTGAATATGTTCGGCTTTATTGGTACAAACAATATCCTAACAGCGCACCACAGTTTTTACTGTATAAAGCAGCAAGGTCATTGTCCGAAGATCGCAAACCTACTGACACTCGAATAGAGACAAAAACAAGCAGAGACTCTACTGAACTTACTATCAGAGGTTTAAAGCTCCCAGATTCTGCTTTCTATCAGTGTGCTCTAAGAGTTGGAACACAGTGATACAGAGTCAGTGAAAGGTTTTACAAAAACTTATAAAACCACATCAAAGATCCTCCCTTTACCAAACTGTTATCAGTTAACCACAGACAACAAACATGGTAATTTTGTGGCATAAATGAATAAACAAGCAAACAAGCAAACACCCCACAGTGTGTTACAGGTACACAGGATATGAAATTAAGTTTATTAAACTTTCCTGACAGTTTTGTCCATGATACACTGTAATCAATAGTCATTTGAAATTTAATGATTACTTAAATGGTGCTTTCATTTAGTCATTCAGTCTTGTGTGTGTTATGCATGTATGTACAGCTGCATGTTACTTTTTAAGATGTGATCTAGAGCAATGTCCTTTTACAAACCTCTCAGAACAGATGTGAGTTTGATTGTACAGATACAATTTTACAGATTGTACAGAAATGGATAAATAAAGAAACTCCTCTAGAGAGTAGAAAGTTCAGTAGAAAGTTTGTTGTCACTTTAACTGCATGTACATTTGATTTCCAAAGGCCAATGTTTCTGTTACTGAATCTATTCTAAAACAGGACTGTGAGATTATGGATGTCTCTGATGTTTGAGTTAACTCTATTCTGTTCGCACTAGAACTGTGACATTCAGAATTTCCTCAACACATTTTTATCTGCCAGTATTTGTTAGGTTGCAGCTGCAGGGCACTAAGCACTTTTTTATGATGTTTAGAAGGTAAACTGGGTTTGGATATGATTACTAAAACTACAATGTATTATATACTGTCAAAGAGACATCTAATATGTTTAAGATAACCTTTGGGTAAAATACATTTTTGTCTTTTGGCAATTTTTTCATTGCTTGCGATGAATATGCAGATTTGAAATTTTCACCAAACAGTAGCACTAATTCAGCTCGTATAACCAGCAATGAATAAAGTCAGGGTTTTACAGAAGTCAGACAATAGTATGATGTTAATGGTGACTTTATAAAACAAGTTTATAGCCACAACTGTACACAATGGAAGCTAATGAATCCCTGTTATTTTCATTTGCTCTGCTCAGGCTAATTTACATAATGAATTGCCCACAAATGACCATATATGATAAACTTCCCTTTAAAATAGCCTACTTAGAATAGACTACTTATGGTGCTGCCTCATATGGACAACAGGAACCATGCCAAAATATCTAAGGAAGGAAACATCAGCAACGCCAATGCTTTGTCTCGAATCCCTCTCATCTCAGTAAAGAGTTTCCTGCATGTTTTAGAATTACATGCCAACTGGCTGCACCTTGTGACCAACAAAACTGTTAATAACTCAATTATTACAAATGCTTATATAATTAACAGTAGGTGGAAAAATAGCTTCTGTGAATCACTTTACCTGAAATTGTAATTTTCTACCAGTAGAGGTCGCTGCACAATGTCAGGACTAATGTCAGAATTGACATGACGATACCTCAGTAGGTGGAGCTAGATGTGGTGAGAGACAGTTTTACAGAGATACTGACATTTATATTTACTGCAAGAGACACAAAACAATCATGTTATTCTTCTTTGTATTAATAGTTGTCAAAAATATTGGTAAGTCATTTATATTATATATAACCTTTAAGTGGATGGTGGAGATTTGTACTGTTAGATAAACAGGTCCTTATTAAGCAATGAAAGTTGAAATGTTTGTTGTTGCAATGTCTTTACAGCAGGTGCTGTTGACAGCAGCATTACACCAGACCAAACCATCATATCTTCAAGTGAAGGCAGCAACATCACACTGACCTGCACATATGATCAATCAGCTCTCTATCTTTACTGGTATCGAAAAAACCCTGAATCAGAACCAGAGTTTCTGCTGCTGATTCATAAATCCATAGATAGTGTCAATAAAGCTGAACAACTTGACCCACGACTATCCATCAAACTCCGTAAGAAGCAGAACAAAGTAGATATGGAGATCTTTCCTGCTGCAGTATCAGACTCTGCACTGTACTACTGTGCCATGCAGCCCACAGTGACACAAAACTCTAACAGACTGTACAAAAAGTCAAACTTGATATTTTTTTCTCAGCAGGGGGAGCTGTTTACCTGTTTCATTCAAATACAGTTTTCTTTCTTAATTCTCAGACTTTGATGTTTATTTGTTATGGAAATCGGTTGGTAATGTTTAGCGGTTGAATAATCAGATAATATATCTTTTAAATATAAATGTCCATCTTTAATCAAAGAAAATTATTTCTCCTAACATTGATGCTGTTATGTTGTTGTTCTCCTGATATAATAAAAAATGTAACACAAAGATAAATAAGAAAATGTATGTAAATAAATTAAGATGATAATGTCCAACACTAGTTATCAGAAGACCTCTCTTTATTATTTACAGCTTATAGTATAGCACTTGATCCAGCACACTGATATTAGCCATTCAGTCATCTCTGCAGGGCATCAGAGGGAAAACTCACCAGAATATTGAAGCACTTCTGGGTCTTCTCCTGCCACTGTGGGTATTTAAACAGGCAGTTCTTTAGACACCAAGCGAAGTATTGTTTGTGCTAGTTATTCTTCCAAACCTTTTTTCCCAGCCATTGCCACTCTGTGTCACTCACTTTGTGTATTGATCTTTGCCGTGTTTATTGGATTTTCCTCTTTTTGGATATCATTATTGTACCTTTGATTGATTCCATTCTGACCACTGATTCCATTCTGGACCTATGGATTTAGTGACTGGTTTTTTTTGGATTGTGATTTTGTGCCATTTTGGATTTGTTTGCTGTGCCTCCACATATGGGATCTCGAGAAAGGTTGGTTGCTTCTCTCTTTCTCTACTGGTCAGGGTCATGGTTGATTAGAAGTCTGTCCCACACATGAGGTGGGAAAACACCCTGAATGTGATGTCAGTCCTTTGCAGGGCTCTATACACAAACACTTTCACATAATCATTCTCAAAAAGAGCGAATTCTCCCAGAAAATTTCCTCCTGTCATGTATTTTTTGGAGGTGATGAAGAACACACAAACTGACAGTAACCTGAACTCAGCATCAAACTGAGGACCCTGAAGTTGTGATGCAGTAACACAACCTGCTGTGTCACATTGTTCAAATCCTTCTGTTTTCTTCTAGTTTGGTGTTGTGTCATTTTTACAATAAAGAAAGATCTTTCTTGATGCCAGTCTTTCACAGTTCATCGTGCTCACACACTCCTTTACTCCTTAGGGCAATTTGCAATTAAATTATAAATTCAGTAAAGACAAGCCGTAGCTCCACATATAAAACACTGAACTATATAAAGTGTCTAAGACCATTCACTCAGACCAGCAATGAGGTAATGAGGAAATCTCCAGAACTAAGGAAAGAGTTTTAGGCTTTGCAGGATATAAGAATTAGACCTTGTCTGCTTTGTCACTTCTGTGATGGAGTGTAAGTCTCTGCAATTTACCACTGCAATGTGTGTGAGATAAAGTGGTGTTGCTTCATTTTATATGATGTGTGTACTTTAAATATTTTGTGTTACAGTTTTACACATGAAACCTTCTCTCCACATAGCATTATCTCTACAGATGGTATAACCTCTACAGACCAATTCCTGGTATTTTTACATAAGTGACTAGAACTGACTTATTTATTAGTGCATCATTTGTTTTCTGCTCTTTTGCTCAGTGTTGAGGAAGTTCAGTTTAATTCACTTTTAACACTGAACACTGTTACAAACACAGAGACCACAGATTATTAGGTATGATCTTGTCATGTAATGGACTGCAAGCAGAGATTCTGGCAAAAGTGTGGAAAAGAAAAAAGACAAAATCATCTATAACATCTTGAACTTCTTATCATTTAAATATAACCCTTTATTTAGGAATAAATATTTAACAGTGATTAAATAGCCCATCTAATGTAATGGTATGTGAAGTAACACTGGTATTCTTCTTTGTTTTATTGATGACTCAGTTCACTGTCACTGATACTATGAAGTGATGATCTGTACAAATTTACACTACAACAGTGTCACTTCCTGTGTGTGGCCTTCTAGAGACGTGTAAAGTTCAGCACATACAGCACTACTATACAGAATCATCACAGAGCTGTGTTCAGAAATGGCTCAACTATACAACTTACTGTACATAGTGAGATACACACCACTGATTCTCACTGTAATTACAGGTCATTCATTTTATTAAATAACATTTCTGATTGTTTTTTAAGCATATAGTAATTTCCTAATTTACCAGGTTAATATTTGATTTTGAAAACTGTGATGCAGATTTATTTTTTTATATTAATTTTTTCACTCCGGGCAGTTTGACAGATAAAATTGAAAACTACACATTAATCATAGTAAATTCACAAATCTACATGTTTCAGGTTCAAATGAGTCAGGCATTGCTGCAGTGTTATTGTGAATGAACGTTATTGACATTTTCTGTTTTGTTGAATTTTCATTCATTACTGTTTTTAAACCTCTTAAGGATCTCGCCCCCTATTGCAGGTTTTTCGCCTACATGACCTACCCAACAAAAAGTGGTACAGCTCCCACATACTTTGACACACAGGGGTGAGCCTGGTCTCATTGGAAAGTAGAAATTCTCTAGTTTGATTCTAGGCCTTAATGGCACAAAGTTACAGAGGCTAGAATGGAAGGTTTTAATTTCCGCCTGGGTTGTTTACCTGATAAACTGATTAATCTTATTTTTCTGGAACATGTTAGGGACCAAATAACAACTGAGGGTCATAGCCACATGTCTTGGCTTTCACCAAAAAAAAATCAAGTCAAAAGACCCAAAAATGGCTTCAATAAAAATATGTTTCTATGGACATGGTCGTCTCGTCCAGCATTTTTGTGCACTTGTTTACTGTATAACTTTGAATTAAAAAACTGCATGCTCAGTTTAAAAGGCCTAAAACAAGCAGATACTCTCTGTCTACTACTCTGGTGTGAAAACAGGCCTGTAACTTGACACCCTGAGCTGTGAGAGTGACAAAAGATCAATGATTACGCAAGAATTCTTCTGCGCAGCTTTTTCACGCAGATCCTGGCAGAGAAGACATGGCATGTTGCATATCGTTGGAATCGTCTGCTTATTGGCTAAAGAGCTGTATAGGTCCCGGCCCATTCCATTGCTATTGGAAGGAGTAATTGTCAGTCAAAGGCGGGTTCCCAAAAATTATGTCATGACATCATTGGCTTCTCAGCCGTCTATCTCTGCAATACAAGCACCGATTGGCTCAAGTGAGGGCTTTTTCCGAAAACTGTTTCCAGTTTTCGGAACACAAACGGAATATTTGCGGCGCGAACAAAGCGTTTTGGATTAAAAGGCTTACAGATTCCAGTTCCTTGGACCTGTGTGGATTTCTGTGGAATATTTGTTTTGGAATATATTACCACAGTGAAGAAAGGGAAGCATCTAAAGGTAAGGGGAAAACCGGTCTAGCGCCACCTAGGTCAGTTTTGTCCAAAAAATTTTTCTAATAGTATGAAGGCTGTGAATCATATTATGCTTTGTGTGTGGGCTTAAAAAAATATTGAGAGTATGAGAGACATGTCCCTACCAATATCCAGGGAACACTCAATTGTCCCTAGCAATAATTCGACCAAGCCTATATATATTTATATTTAACCACTGATATCCGTCTGTGTCTTGTGCTTTTTTACTTATTTCATTTAACATTTATCCAGGAATAAGATGAAAATATTTTATACGGCATTCTGTAAAAAATAGCGCAACTTGTGGAACACAAACTGTTAACAGATTTACCCCCTGCAATGAATCCCGCCTCTGTAACTCAACTCTCTAAAATGATTGGCCTTTGCCTTTTTTGAGTCCTGCCTCTCTAACCCACGTCTCTGTTTGATTGGCTTTGTCTTTCTCGCTAATGTGTTGAGGTCGGCTGCAGCTATATTCAGTTGTACGAAGCAATATGCAATGTGATTATGCAGGTTACCGGTATGTGAGGAAGAAAGTATTCTTATAACAACAGTTTTCTGCACAAAATACGGGGAATGTTGTCCCCACCAATGTCAAAATCAAACTTTCGCCTTTGGTATAAACTTTACTAGGTAAATAGGTTTTTTCGTCTTTTTAGGGGATTTGATGCTTTAAAGATGAAATGAAGCTTGTTTCTGGGTCATCCCCTAGTGGTTACTTTGACTTCCGTGCCGTGCACAGCACGGCGACCCGTAAGAGGTTTTAATGTGCATGTGTTATTTATACATGTACATACTGGAAATGCATGTTACTGTGCTGAATGTGTGCTAAGATGATGACCGTTTTACAAAAAATCAGAGCAGATTTGAGTTTGGTCATCCAGATAAAACATGATGAAATGGATGAAATATTATTCATATTTTTGGTGACAGCTGTTTGAGTATTTCAGAAGCTGTTAATCTCCTGGATTTTCATGCACAACAACTTGTTACATTTATTTTGGTATCTTGAATTAATGTCATCAATATTTCTTGATTGTCAATGTAATTTGTCCTTTATTATTGATTGTGCTCTGTTCTGGTATGCTTCAGTAAAAATCAGTCATCTGAAAACAACACTGGTGACACTGTGGGGTGGAGCTTCATGAACCTTTATGAGCGTAACATATTAGTCTTCATAAAGACCTCAAAATATTTTCATTCAGCTAAAACCAGTCATCATGTTCACTGTTATATTCATGTGTCTGTGGCTTTCACTAGGTGAGTTAACATTGTATTTATTTTGTTAGTTTATAAATTATAGATTACATTGGTGATTAGTTAGTATGTGTAGCGTTAAAAAAAAGCCTGACTTATATAGTTCTTGCTTGATTGAAGTTAAAACTTTATAAAAAATAAAATATTGTTTTCTTCTCCATGACAGGTAACTCCATGGAAGATTCAATAGAGACACTTTTCACTCATAAAGTTGTAGATGAAGGTGATGATGTTATTCTGTCTTGCAAATACGACTCAAGCTACCCTTCAGGAAACTATTTGCACTGGTACAGACAATATCCAAAATACAAACCTGAGTTCCTTCTTTATATTACTGATACTGTAGCTCAAAATCAAAACATTCCCGCAAGAATGTCAGTTAAAGGTAATAGAGATAATAAACAAGTGGATCTGATCATCTCCTCTGCTGCTGTAACAGACTCTGCTCTATTCTACTATAGGAAATCCAGCTGCACTATACAAAAACTAACACACAGTTGTTTGTTTTTGAAAGCTGTTCTGTCAGTGCTTTAGAGAACGTTACATGCCCTATCTTTCTTTCTCATGATTTTATATATTATTGACAGGTTTTATAATTATTATTAAGAGACAGCTTATTCATTCATTCATTCTTTCATTCTTTCATTCAACCTCCAACTGGTTACCCAGAGTTTATGCGCATGCACGGTGCATATATAAAGACATTTTCAATGGATCGCCGATTTCACGAGTCACCATGGAAACTCAAAGCGAAAAAAGAGAGCGGCGTATTTCACAGAGGCCAAGTTGGAGGTTTTAATGCATGCTTATGAGGAGTTTAAGCCAATAATATTAAAAAGAAGCAATACAGCTGCATCGGCTCAGTAAATGCGTGAGTGTATTAAATTACAAATTTGGTATTGGCTCCCGTTTTATTTTGCATTATAATATTAGTGTGTGTGTGTGTGTGTAATCCTTCTGGAGCCACAAGAACTTCAAGCCAAGTCAAAATGAAACACAAAAAATTCTGCAAAAAGGTAATATTTGATTGCACAATTACTGAACTAACTCCGGTTTCCTCCCCCGGTCCAAAGACATGCAGGGTAGGTTGATTGGCATCTCTGGAAAATTGTCCGTAGTGTGTGAGTGAATGAGAGTGTGTGTGCCCTGTGATGGGTTGGCACTCCATCCAGGGTGTATCCTGCCTTGATGCCCGATGACTCCTGAGTGACCCGAGAAGTTCAGATAAGCGGTAGAAAATGAATGAATGAATTACTGAACTATTATTATAACAGGATTTAGTATATTCATTCTGTCATGTAGCTAATAGAAAGAAGACTGAAGCCCGTCTAACTGTCGGGGGGCCACCACCACCTCCCCTCACCCCATCTGAGGAGCTGGCTCTGTCCGTTAATAAAGGGCTACCGTTGGTTGCTGGCATTCCAGGGGGGCAGTTCATCGCACACACCATGCACCACAAGTGATGGTGAAAAAATGGTGAAATACAAGTTTACCTCTATGATTTATTTTCATTTTTTTATCCTAAAAAATTACTGTCTGTGTCACAAAGGCTTTTTGAACAATACTTTTTATGTAGGCTTATTTTATTTAACTGCATATGATGTATAGGTTACTGTGATCTTAGTTTGACATGTTACTCTTTTCATGTATTATTTTCTTTGATAATATTGAGAATTTAATGGGTTGTGTGTTCTTATAGATAATGAGGAACGGATTGTATTATTGGACCCTCCAGGAAGAACACAGTCTGTCACAGTTGTAAGTGATTTGTTGTCAGGTACCTTTAGTTGCTTTTAGGTTGTTGTTTTTTTTTGCCAGATAATGTATATTTGAATATTTCTCCTGTAGGATGAAAACGATGACGAGAGCACATCTGCTGTGACAGAAGTGGACAATGCTGGTAGATCCACTGAGGTATGATGCATACCATTATAATGTATGGCCCCTTTTTGCATTAGAGTAACAAACTGTCATTGTCCTTTCACAGTACATACCTAGGGATTTGCCCACAGATGAGGGTCCTTCAACCTCAGCACACAATCTAAGCAGGGTAAGAATTTGTGTCCAGGTGTCCATATTTGAATTTTATTGTCTCCTCATTAAAGGCTCCTCATTAAAAAAGCAGCACTTGAAATTGAATTACTGGAGCATTGCCTTAAGGTGAGAACTTGTCTGAATATTAATCTGTTGCATGTTAAAAGTGTTGTGAGAGTGTGTGTGTGTGTGTATGTATGTATGTATATATATATATATATATATATATATATATATATATATATATTAGTATGTATGTATGTGTGTATGTGTCAAGAAATATAAAAAAAAACATTTTATTGAATTTTACTTTTATTGTTTTTCAGGAAATAAAGAAATAACTGCGTGGCAGACCAGTGCAAAAAAATTAATAAAAAGTCTTCCGTCTCTGTCGGCCTCTAAAATCTGTAGGTGTTCCTCTGGGCCATCTTCCTCAATACAAGGAGGGTGGCTCTCTCCTCTTATAGTGGCAATATTGTGAAGCACAACACAAGCCACTGTAATGTCGCATGCCCTCTCTGGACTAACCCGGAGCCCACGCAGACACTGAAACCGAGATTTGAGGATCCCTATAGTCATCTCCACCTTGGCCCGTGTTCGGCTGTGAGCCAGGTTAAACCGTGTCTGTGGTCCAGGCTCAGGTTCAGGGTAGGGTGTCATTAACCTCTTACGGGCCCTGTGCCGTACACGGCACGGAAGTAGAAGTGACCACTATGGGATGACCCAGAAACAAGCTTCAATTCAACTTTAAAGCATCAAATCCTCAAAAAACACAAAAAAACCTATTTACCTAGTAAAGTTTATACTCTCAATATTTTTTTAAGCCCACACACAAAGCACAATATGATTCACAGCCTACAATTAGAAAAAAATTTCGGACAAAACTGACCTAGGTGGCGCTAGACCGGTTTTTCCCTTACCTTTAGACGCGTCTCTTTCTTCACTGGGGTAATATATTCCAACACATATAATCCACAAAAATCCACACAGGTACAAGGAATTGAAATCTGTAAGCCTTTTAATCCAAAACGCTCTGTTCGCGCCGCAAATATTCCGTTAGTGTTCTGAAAACTGGAAACAGAAGTGCACCATCATCTCGTTTTGCCGCTCTAACTCCTAATTGGGATATTCAAAAATTCAAAGTCTACGTCATGTTTATAGCCCAGGTCCTAACGAATCAAATAAGCCCTCATTTGAGCCAATCGGTGCTTGTATGGCAGAGATAGACGGCTGAGAAGCCAATGGTGGCATGACCTAATTTTTGGGAACCCGCATTTGACTGACAATTACTCCTTCCAATAGCAATGAAATGGGCTGGGACCTATACAGCCGTTTAGCCAATAAGCAGACGATTCCAACGGTATATGACATGCCGTATGTTCTTTGCCTGTGTCTGCGTGAACTGGATGCGCAGAAGAATTCTTGCGTAATCCCTGACCTTTTGTCCCTCTCACAGCTCAGGGTGTCAAGTTACAGGCCTGTTTTTACACCAGAGTGATAGAGAGAGAGCCTATGCTTGTTTATGGCTTGTCAGACTGAGCCTGCAGCCTTTTATTTCAAAGTTATATAGTAAACAAGTACACAAAAACGCTGCACCCGACGACCAGGGCCGTAGAAAAATATTCATAGAAAATCCATTTTTGGGTCTTTTGACTTGAAATTTTTTTTGGTGAAAGCCAAGACATGTGACTCTCAGTTGTTGGTTTGTCCCTAACATGTTCCAGAAAAATAAGATTAATCAGTTTATCAGAAAAACAACCCAGGCGGACAGGAAAATCTGCATTCAAACCCCTGTAACTTTGTGCCAGTAAGGCCTAGAATCAATCTGAAACTAGTTTCTGAAACTAGAGAATCTCATCTTTCAAATGAGATCAGGCTCACCCCTGTGTGTCAAAGTATGGGAGCTATACCACTTTTTGTTGGACAATGGATATAGGCGGAGGTCCATAAGAGGTTAAATAGGGCAGACAAGGGTATCCTCTGTCCCCCAGCAAGTAACCATTGTACTGTCCTGTAATGATTGAAGTGTACAACACAAATATAGTAAAAAGGAAAAAAAAAACAATTGTATAAAGTAAAACCTACCCTGCTGAAATGTCTGGCATAATGATGACTTGCGGAAAATTCTGGCATCATGCACAGATCCTGGCCATTTTGCCTCACATATTACCTAGTTAGTGGGAAAAGTAATGACTTTAACGACTTTAATGAATTTAAGAAGGGAAAAAAATTAACTTTAGCTTTAATAGGAATGTGAGTGCCATCAATGCACCCAATTACATTTGGAAACCCTCAAACAGAAAGTAATGGAAGTTTGAAGTGTGGGTGCACACAATGAATACATGTATAGATATAAATAATATGACTAAATATGCGTCATAGATTTTACTAAAAAGGACAAACCTGCCACTCTGTGGAATTCGTCTTTAATAAGCAGAGGTTTATGGCCAGGGAACTGCACAAACGTGGGTAAGAACTATTTGCATTTAAAAAAAAAAAAAAAAAAACTTTTACACTTTTTCATTGTAACTTTGAACAAATGTTTTAAACTCATGGTATCTTAAGTATGTAATCTAGTGAACCAGCATTAATGTATTCAATGTTAGAGATTTAAGCACTTATGTACGTCGCTCTGGATAAGGGCGTCTGCCAAATGCTGTAAATGTAAATGTAAACTGTTTAAGTGCCAGACATGATGTACGAAAGGCTCTACACACAGTTGCCTTTCCCACATGCTCTGAATCGCCCACACTGTACAAAAAATGGCCAGACACAAAAAGCCTAAGTGCTATGCACAGAATGTTTTCTGTGCTTAGCGCAGAACCGTGGTTTGTCACATTTGTTAATGTTAATTCAGGAGAAGCAGCAATCTCCATCAAGTTTGTCAAATATGCGTTTTTGTGTTATTTTTTTCTCCATGTGTTTTGTTTTTACTTTGTTCACATACAGATGTTTCCAAACGACCACCCATCAGCACTGTGGCAGCGCTTGTACACATAGTAAGTCCTGTGTAGGTGGCTGTACGAGCTCTTCTGTGGCATCAGTGCTGCTATTGAGACCCCTTGGCAAAGATCAAAAATCCCTTAAGGGTTTGTGTAGCCCTTGCTGGCTAGCTTTAAGCAGTTTGAATGTCACTCGTCCATTAATGACCAGTTTGGAGCCTCCACCTGCTGAGGAGTCCATAAAGTTGAGTGTGTTTGCACCATTGAAAACATCAGCTTACACGTGTGTTCCCAGCATTAAGTTTACATTTGGAATCAAGCCATTTATTTTCTATGACCACGTAGTTTTACTGAGATTTGTTTATTATTTAATTATATATTTTTGAACCATACATTCACTTATTTGTGATTAAATCCACAAACTCCATTATGCACATGGACTTCCAACAATTATTTTGAAGTGTATAAATAATGTAAACACCACACAAACAAGTAGAAGCTTGCAGTATTGTATAGATGATTAATCTTGAAGTACTGTACAACACAGCCATATTAATTACTCACTAGTTAAATCAAGTAAAAAATTAGCAGGTGCTGTATATTTAAGTTAATGAACTGCTTAGTATTTCAGTACAATATTACAATGTTAAATATTAGTAAATGTATAATCATATATTGCATAATTAATCACAAAATTACATTAATCACATTAAGACCTTATAGTAGTTAACTATGTAATATTATTAGAAGATCCAGCAAAATATGGAAAGATTAAGAGAATTAATACAAATGATAAACTGCATTATCGACATTCAATGCTTGAATTAGTAACATTTAAATTAATCAATGTACAGTAAAAGGTCAGAAGTGACATGAGAAGTAAATTTTAGTCTTCGGGAATGTTGTCAGAATTGACATGACTACACCTCAGTAGGTGGAGCTGTATGTGGTGAGATACAGTTTAGACAGTTTCACAGTGATACTGACATTTATATCTACTGCAAGAGACACACAGAACAATCATGTTATTCTTCTTTGTATTGATAGTTGTCAAAAATTTTGGTAAGTCATTTATATTATACATAACCTTTTAATTGGATGCTGAACATTTGTACTGTTACCTAAACATGAGGATTCATTTAGCAAAAATAATTATATGTCCTTTAGCAATGAAAGTAGGAATGTTTATGTTGTTGCATTGTCTTTTCAGCAGGTGCTGTTGACAGCAGCATTACACCAGACCAAACCATCATATCTTCAAGTGAAGGCAGCAACATCACACTGACCTGCACATATGATCAATCAGCTAGATATCTCCACTGGTATCGACAAAAACCTCAATCAGAACCAGAGTTTCTGCTGCTGATTTATGAATCCACAGATAGTGACACTAGAACTAAATATAAGCTTGACCCAAGACTATCCATCAAACTTCGTAAAAAGGAGAAGAAACTAGATCTGGAGATTTTTCCTGCTGCAGTATCAGACTCTGCACTGTACTACTGTGCCATGCAGCCCACAGTGACACAAAACTCTAACAGACTGTACAAAAAGTCATGCTTGATATTTGTCTCTCAGCAGGGGGAGCTGTTTATCTGTTTCATTCAAATACAGTTTCTTTCTTTATTCTCAGACTTTAATGTTTATTTGAATAATCAGAGAAGAAATCCTTTAAAAATAAATGTTCATCTTTAATCAAAGATATTTTTTTCTGCTAAGGTTCATGCTGTTATGTTGTTATACCCCTGATGAAATAAAAATGTAAAACAAATTTCAATAACAGTATGTTCAAGTTCACTTTATTTATAAAGCACATTTAAAACAGCCAAAGGACTGACCAAAGTGCTGTACAATAAAAGAGTGTTAGTAAAAATACACTTACAAATAGAATTAAAAAAATATAATAATACACATTAAAACACTAAAAAAAAGCAATAATAAGAACAATTAAAGAACAATAAGAAGAATTATAATGAAAGGGAAAACGGAAACGTTTTAAACTTAAAAATGGACAGAGAGGGCGCTAATCTTAACTCTATGGGCGAATCATTCCAAAACTGTGGCCCAATTACTGAAAAAGCTCGATCCCCTCTATGCTAAAGTCTTGAAAAGGGAACAGTGAGGAGGTTCTGGTTGCCTGATCTTAGGCTTCTGGAAGGAGAGTAAGGATGTAACAATTCAGATAAATAAATAGGAGCTTGATTATGCAGGGACTTAAAACAAATGTAAGTATTTTAAAACAAATTCTGTATTCAACAGGCAACCAGTGAAGAGTCCTCAGAAAAGGGGTAATGTGATCACTTTTACCCTTTTTTAAAGAAATCAGGCAGCAGCATTTTGAACTAATTGTAAACGGTTAATTTGAGTTTTGGCTTCATCACAGTATAGAGAGTTACAATAATATTTGCTGGTGGAGAAAATAACTGAGCAAAAGAGAATAAGGAATTAACACTGCAACTATACAACAATAATCATGGATAATTCACAAATTTACTGAAATGTGTTTCATGTTCATGTTGCTGGTGAACACAATGTGTAATTAAATTCAAAAACATCTCAAAATCCACTGTAATGAATTACTATTAGTCCTGGTTGGACTCCTGTGTTGGACTGGTGTCTCATCCAGGGTGTATTCCTGCTTCATGACTAGTGTTGATCAGAGAAGCTCTAGATCCACTGAATGTATGAATGAATGAATGAATGAATGAAGGTGTATATAAAGCAGGCAGTTGCTTATATTATTTTTTAGGGTAGAGTGGGTTTGAATGTGATCACACGATATGTCTCATTTTCAGAGTGGATGTGCACCTGGACCCACATGTCTCTGTTGAACATCTAATTCTAAAGTCATGGCCTCCTAATTCAGATATGTGGGTCACAGCCAGGAATCTGCAAACTGTTGGCTATATAGTGTATGTTTTGCATGATTACCACATACAGACAGGTCTATAGAGCTTTGGACATTGATATGGTGTTATTTTTACCATTTGTTTTTATATATACAGTATATTATTTATATAAGATAATTTATTACTTCTGTCTACTGTGGTATGAATTAAAGTAAATCTAAATGTTAATGTAGGCCACAGGGAGGATGTAAAACACATAAAGCAAATAAACCACCAAGTTTACCAAACACACACCAAGTGAAAACCACTTCAACCCTCATTCAAACCAGCAAAACTCATGAATACACACTATACACCACTCTCCTGTGAAGGGACGCAGACACAGGCAAAGAACATACGGCATGTCATATACCGTTGGAATCGTCTGCTTATTGGCTAACGGCTGTATAGGTCCCAGCCCATTTCATTGCTATTGGAAGGAGTAATTGTCAGTCAAATGCGGGTTCCCAAGACTAATGGCTTACTGGTATCTTTGATATTATTAACACCAGCAGATATTTGTTCATCAGCTTACTGAAATACATTATAACATTTTTGTTATCCTATTAAATAAATAACATTTTTTTTTAACTGAATATGAGATTACAGTGCATTTGGGTTTACATTGGTCATTTGGGTTTAATATGTGTATTTAAATACAAATCAACCGAACTGTATAAGAAACATTTTTTTATACAAAATGACCAGTGTACATATAGAGATAAAGTGTTTTGAGGACTATTGTAGAAATAACAATCCATAGTAGAAAACAAGAGAGATGATTTTGACCTCAGAATGATCCACATTTCTACAGTGATCAATCTATGTACATCATAGAGGAGCTTCTCTGCTCCAGAAAATTCCATCAGTGTGTCAGTTTTCTGCAGACAGCAGAGCAAACCTCACCTTTCCTATCATGGCTACATTTAGGAAAGTAACAGTCGGCATATTGTGCAGAGTTTCTCTTACTTTAACTGTGGATCCTAATCAGATAAATTAATTTAATAAGCCACCCACTTTGTGCATCTAACACAAAGACTCTTTACTATTTTGCCATCTAGCAGAAGCTATCAGTACAAATTGGGTGAAATCGGTGGATATGTATGTAATACAATGTTGTATAGGCATTCTCTTTTCTCCACAAGATGGCGAAGTCTGTTAGTTTAAGTACAGTATTAGGTTCCTGCTCACATACCCCAGAGATGTAGATTTTTGATTATGAAAGTAACTATAGTCTTACACAATGGCTTTATTAGGCAATTAAATTCTATTAAAATCAAGTGAGTCAAATAACAAATAAAAATAGACAAGAGAAAGAAAAGAGGCGGATTTGTTCCTTACCTTATCGAAATAACCCCAAACTCTCCTATTTATAACAGGATTCTTAGATAAAATTACATATATAATACTTTAATTATTAGATTTATACAAATTAGATATCTACATATTTATCATTTGAAGCGGAATGTGAACTCAGGATGTTTCAGTAAGAATCAGTAACATTAGTGGCACTGTCATGTGATGCTGTGGGTGGAGCTTCATGGAACCTTTTTGATGTTAACATCAAGTAAAGAAAGAATTTTCATTCAGATAAAATCATTCATCATGTTCAATGTTAAATTCATGTTTCTGTGGCTTTCACTAGGTGAGTTAACATTTTAGTTACTAGAGAAATATTAATTATTGAATTACTGGTTAATTCATTTGTTGTGGTGTTGAGAAGCATCAGATTATAGGTAAGTTTTGTGAAATTCTGTAGTTTGATTGTGTAAAGGTTAAAAACATTGTTATCTTCTCTATGACAGGTGACTCAATGGCAGATTCAATAAAACCACTTTTCACTCATTTTAAAGTTGCAGATGAAGGTGATGATGTTACTCTGTCCTGCAAATATGAAACAAGTAACACACAAAGCAACATTCACTGGTACAGACAATATCCAGAATCTAAAACGGAGTTCCTTCTTTATATTTATACAACTGGAATTCTAAGTCCCAACAATCCCCCAAGAATGAGCGCTAAAGTTGATGGAGATAAACTAGTGGATCTGATCATCTCCTCTGCTGCTGTATCAGACTCTGTTCTATACTACTGTACTCTGCAGCCCACAGTGACAGGAAATCCAGTTGCACTGTACAAAAACATCGTCCACAAGCTGCATCTTCCAAGCATAGCTGGATTGTGCATCACAGACCACCCATATTTTGCAGGCATACTTTGAAACATCGAAAATATCATGACCTATACACCTATAGACCTATCATGACGTATACTGTACACCTATAGACCTATCTGCAAGGATTTGCAGCCCTATGTAGACACTCAGGTCAGTCTTATCCATGATTTTCCACTTGTCTCGATATTTATGGAAACCATCAGGAGTGGCAAAAGTACACACATCCTTTACTCAAGTTGAAGTACAGATACTCAGTTTTTAAAAGACTCCAGTAAAAGTAGAAGTAGTGACTACAGTCTTTTACTCAAGTTAAAGCAAAGAAGTATGGGCTCTGACATGTACTTAAGTAAAAAGTCGCCGTTACGTCTACCTGTTTGGTGTCATGCTGGTAACTGGACGTCATGTTTTATATATATATATATATATATATATATATATATATATATATGTATATATATATATATATAATTTTGGATTGTGCTGATGGATATTTGTTTTCATCAGCCACAAGAGTGTTATGAAAAGCAAGCACTGATGTAGGTGAGGTAGGGTGGAGTCAGCGTTCACATTCATCCCAAAGGTGTTCAGTAGGGATGAGATCAGAAAACAACCACATATAGCAGGAAAGGTCAGGTGACCCAATACTTTTGGAAATATAATGTATACCAAGTGTATCACCAAGGCCATATCCTAAACTCTAGGGAGATTTTAGCCCTGTCCTTGAAAACAACTCAAAATTATTGTGATGTTTTACAAATGACAAAATTAATGTTAATTAAATTAAGCACTTCGTGTTTTTTGGGTTGACACCAGGGGCAGTTCTAGGATTTCATCTTTAGGGGGGCTTAGCCCTCAGTGAGAATGTAAAACAAGAAGAGTTTTATATTATATGACAACTCTGGTAATAAGAATAGTGAAATTTCACTGCTTTTGGTTGCCGTCTTTGCGTCTTTCCGCCGATTAAAGTTATAGATAAACGTCTCCAGCTCTGACTGCACGTGCACACTGCGCGTACCTGTGCTTTTACGTTCAAATAAAGCAGACAGCTGAATACGCACTTTTGAAAGACTACAACACACGCGTGTAAAAGCAAAGTAAAAAAAAAAATTGCTTTTTGATCAAACTGATAAATAATTTTCTTTCCCATCGACGACATGTTTGGCATTTTAACGTCATTTTTATTGTTTATTTATGAAAGTAAAAATTATCCTTATAGATTTAGGGTGGCTGAGATTACAGACAGGGGACAGGAGACACCCTAAAAAAGGGCTAGAACCGCCCCTGGTTGACACAATTCGCAATGCATTCGCCAGGAATCCTTTTTGATGCCGATTATTTCAAACATCTCCCTCATATATGGCCATGGGTGTTCAGGAATGTCCTCGTTGTTAGTTATTTTAACATCGGTGACTCCCTCTGAATTAACATTAGCCATTCCTTGTAGGCGTGCTGCTCATTGTTAGCTCCGCTATCCTTAGTGTCTGATAGCCAGTAAATAATACAGTACACCAGTCACATGGTGAAAAAGCCGCACAATGATAGGATGATAGGCTGGAAACAGCGCTCAATGAGAAGAAATAATACTAAAAGTAACGAGTCCGTTTGGAAAATGTAAGAAGTAAAAAGTACAGATATTTGTGTAAAAATGTAATGAGTAAAAGTAAAAAGTTGTCCGAAAAATAAATAGTGGAGTAAAGTACTGATATCAGAAAAATGTACTTAAGTACAGTAACAACATATTTTTACTCCCTTACTTCCCACCTCTGGAAACCATGTATATTGGTTATTTATAGGATGATTTTTTTCAATGACTTTTTCAATGGTTGCCATATGGTAAAGAAGACACATTATATTTTGCTGTTCTTTGACAAAAAAGTTTTCAGATTTTGTCAGCTTGGGGGATTTCTTCTTCATCTGAATATGAGGAATCATTCTCTGGGTTGTACTCTTCCCTTTCCTCTTCTTCAGATACATCCTCCTCTTCCAAATCAGTGTTAACTTCTTCCTTCAGGACACCTGAAGTTTACTGGGCACTTTGGCAAAATGACAGCTAGGCTACTGCAATATACAGCACCTATATATATATATATATATATATATATATATATATATATATATATATATATATATATATAATAAATAATGATTATTATATAATTATTATATTATTATATATAATTATATATAATAAGTAATGCTTTCTAGACATGTTTATTTTGTCTGAAATTATTTTTATTTTATTTGTTTTGAAACTGGAATTTATGGGAATTTATGAGAAATTTGGAGAAATGTAAATAATCTGTGGCATCTTTCTATTTAAAAAGATTGGGAAAAAGCTTGTAAAAACACTTATACAATGCAATGCACACACAGACACACACACACTGTAGGAGAAGACCGTCGCCACCCTACACTGGCCCAGGCTAGCTCCGGCAATCTGACTTTAAGTTTAAACAACAACTCACAAGTTAAAATTTAAAGAAGAAATGATCAGCCAAACTCACGAAGACTGGATTCAGTTGAGGTAGGTTTATTGACAGTCGTACAGACAGCAATCAACCAGCTGGTACCAGGGATACAAGTTTGTCTAGCAGATGATACTTGCACCAGAGATACAAGTTTGCCCAGTAGACAAAATTTGCACCGAAGCACTGCTGACTTCAGCACGCTTATATTCAGTTCTGACATGCCCCCCTTCCTATTTAATCATAAATCGCTTCCGCACGCACTTTCGGCATGCTCGGGAATTTCCCATTGTCTTGAAAAATGACCCTTTTTAGTCCAGATGTTGGGTAAACATTGCCTCTGCATTAGGCCCCATAAATTCCCATTGTCTTTGCCCTGGGGGAATCCCATTTCCACAGAACTTGGGCTACGTCGTCCAGCCATAAAACTTATAAGTTGGGTCCTATGTGTGTTTAGAGACTTCATTCCCTTCCTTGATGTTCTTCTTTAACAGACTCAACTTAACGCGACTTCACATGGGTATGTATTGCATCTTCTCAGGTTTTTGTTTATCTACATTGTCTCTTCTGTATGACTTAAAACCAGTTCTTTACTATTCTGTCTCTTTGGATACGGTGTGCAGTAGTCATTGGTTGAATTATTACCCTGGTGGCCGGAGTGAGCATGTGTTTACAGAAGTTCTCGTGTTTCATAGCTTTAATCTCTACTTGGTTTGCAAATCTTCTGGACAAGACTGAACTTTCGACACCGTCTTCTACCGCTGATACCTCCGGAACATGGAGAGTCGTGGTCGACCCAGTGACACATCCGCTTTTAGGAGAATAAATGTTTCGACCCAGACTGCTACGGTCGCCACTTAATCAACCCAAACTCCTTCAGCCTACAAGCACACAAGTTACTCAAACTATGTGGCGTATTAACAAAACTGAATATCCTCCTTGTTTTGCTGCCAAACCATTTTACATTAAGAAGTGACTCTTTCCTTTTGATGTTGTATCTCATTATTAAAGCCTTTATATTCAACTTTTTCTCTACATTCTGTACATGTCCTGTTTCTGCCTCACTGTGTGTGTGTGTGGGGGGGGTTGCTGAGTGTTTTATTTATGGCCTCTAATGGTCTCTGTCTAGGATTCCTTCGCTATGGCCCTAATGGCCTGTGTGAGTGTTTACATTAGACACTCAATGTATAGTTTTCTCTCCCATGTTCTTTGTCCGAGTTGGGGCATAATTTGAACCTTCTATGTATTAAATTTTTTTTTATAATATAGTAATAAAAAACATTAACATTTACAACTGATGCAAATGAACAGAAATAGTCTATATGAATAATACTCCACAATCAGCATGTTTGCTAAAACAAACTATAACCTACTATATACAATAGGGCAGTCAAAGTTTGGACAAAATTCAATATTTTATGTTTTTGAAAAAAGTATCATGCTCATTTAAAAAAGAAGAAAAAAACAGTAATATTGTAAAGTACTATTACAATTTAAAATATAACTTTTATTAAGCAAGCAATCCTTAAAAAATTATAGCAGGTTATAAAAAATATGAGGAGCGCAACAACTGCAATACTGATGAGAAATCAGCATATCAGAATGATTTCTAAAAGATCATGTGACACTGAAGACTGGTGTAATGGCTGATGAAAATTCAACTTTGCATCACAGAAATAAATTATATTATATAGTAGATTAGATCACAACAATACTTGCTTCTGGATCATCTGGATTCGCTTCAGGATCTACTTCCTCAAGTTAAGGATTCTATTACTTGGATTCCTGTGACATTCCTGTGTGTGCATTTGTGTGTGCTACAAGTTTTGGTGACTTGTTCTATCTACAATTCTGATTTATGTTCACATACTTCAATAAATATCCACTCTTTTGCTTACCTTGGTCTGTAGTGTGTCTATCATTACATACAAATACTAGGTGTGTGGCTGTTTGCATGAATGGGAGATTTTTTTAACAGATTTTTAAGTATCTTATTTATATAGCATTTAGACTTATAAAACAGCACACTTGCCTTTTTTCTACATTGTCGTCGAAGAGGTGATTTCAAGTCTGAGAATAAAACTTTGGTCCTCTGACTTTGGAAGAAAATTTTAACGATTACCTTTCACACACTTTGTCATTATTACAGCTACAGGATTATAATAACAGTAAAATGCTATTGGAAAACACAAAAGGAAAGACATTTTATGAGTCTTATTGCACTCTTCTACTGCACATATTCATCTTATACTATGAATGCACAGAATTCAGGGCTGTGTTTTAAATGGCACAATGTATAAGCAGCACTGAATGCTCTAAAGAAGGTTGTAAGTAGAAGAAGCTTTAGGTGGATTAAGGAAAAAAATGTACAAAAAATGAGTAAAATGTACAGCTGTGTGCTATGGGTGTCGATGAATCCAACACATTTTCAATTTCTCTGTACTGTATAAATGATTTGTCAAATTACCAAATATGGTAAGCAAAAAAAAGCCCTGCAACCTGCTCATAATATGTTGAACCTCAACACTACATAATGAAATAAATATGCTCTAGAATCAGAAATCATTTTATTAAGAAATGCATTAAACGTACAACTAAGCATCTAAAAACACAAGACACTGATTCTTGAGGTAGATGAGCTACAACAGCAGAAGTCCACATCAAGATTTGAGATTGTTTTGAATGTCACATGTACTACACATACAGTACTTTCCAGAAATTCCTACAGCTCCTTTAATGTTGCTGTGGACCTCCTGGCAGCCTCCCTGACCAGTTTACTTCTCTTTTCATGAATTTTGGAGCCTATTTCTTGGTAATGTCACTGTTGTGCCATATTTTCTCCACTTGAAGATGAGTGTCTTTACTGTGTTCCATGGTATATCAAATGCTTTGGAAATTCTTCTGTACACTTCTCCCTCTGATGTTTGGAAGCTCTCTGTCGACCATGGTTTTTGCTGTAAGACCAATAAAACAGCTGATGCGACCAATAAAAAAAATGTCAGGAAAAGCCAACTGGAAGAGCTGCACTGTATTTAACATGAGATTGAATGTGATTAACACAGGTTTTTATATCCACTGTATGATACACAACACAGATCTGTAACTCTAAGATATGTTTAAGAGGTACAGTCAGATGGAGTGGAATAGTTCTGCAACAGTGGAATAGTTCTGTGTTTTACTGGTGACTCAGTTCACTGTCACTGATACTGTGAAGTGATGAACTGTATAAAGTTACACTACAACAGTATCACTTCCTGGGTGTGGCCTTCTAGAGACGTGTAAAGTCCATACAGCACTATTATACAGAATCGTCACAGAGCTTGTTCAGAAATGGCTATACAACTTACTGTACATAGTGAGATACTGTACTCTACTGATTCTCACTCTAGTTACAGGTAATCAGTGAATCAACTATGCTTTTTTAATATAAGGAATTTATCAGTTACTTAATTGTATTAATTAATTAATTCCCATGTTTGTACTCATATATTGATTTCACATCTTACTATTTTGTTTGTTGTTTTATTGCTTTATGTTTTTCTTTACACCAGGCAATATTGCGGATAAAATTGAGCCGACATCAAAAGATACCAACATTGTGGGGAAAGAAACAGAGACTGTAACTCTGAAATGTTCATATGAGACAAGCAGTGAACACATTTATCTTTACTGGTAGAAACAATATAATAACAGCTCACCACAGTTTTTATTGTATAAAGGAGCAAGGTTAAGATCTGACCAGAGCACTTCTGATGATCAATGATTAGGGGTAGAAACAAGCAGAGACTCTACTGAACTTACTATCAGAGGTCTAAAGCTCTCAGATTCTGCACTTTATCATTGTGCTCTAAGAGTAGCAGCACAGTGATACAGAGTCAGTGAAAGGCTGTACAAAAACTTCAACATGGTATATATGAAGTTTCTAAAACCACAACAAAGACACTTCCTTTAACAACCTGTTATCAGTTAACCACAGACATCAGTTTCCTGCAGAGATATGAGAGAAAACACCAACCTCCTAGCTTTACTACGTTCATGGGAATCAAAGAGCATCCTGTGCAGCTGGAGCAATGTATGGTATTGAAACTGCATTCTGTCTCAGAGCACAAGGCCCTATAGCAGATGGTGAAAACTACATGAAACATCATCAGGATCATTCTTACCTTATGGATTGCTATCTACTGCATTGCATCAACACAATGGCCATATTGGAAAAATAACAGATTTCATTATAAATCAACTGTAACTCATCCCACACATTACAAATGGTGTAATTGTAAATACACACAGTCGTACACAACTTCTGTTTGGTGGATGTGTTAAGGTCTTTCTTTTTTCTCTACAAGATGGCACCATGAATTGTCTTATTGTGGGCCAAGTACTTGGACCTGGATTACATCCCCTACAGATTTACTGTAGAGCTCTTTGATTATGAATACTGTAAATACTGCACAATATAAAATAAACTGTTTTAAGGCTATACATACAATTTCTCAATAGTGTGTAATGTATGCCATTTTTTTTTATCTCCAGCACATTACTGATGCAATGAATAAAAGCTTCTCTTGTAATGGAAGTGTTTGTCATGGGATAATGTAAACACTTCACTTTATTTGCACACACAGCTTCATGTTTAATTGACGAGAAGCTATCATAAAACACAGAGTGTGATTCTAACATGTTCTGGCTCAACTGTGTGAAAGTTAAAGCATGGTCTTTTCTCTATAAGAAGTGACTGCATGGTAGATTCAATAAAGCCACTTTTTACTCATAAATTTGAAGATAAAGGCGGTGATGTTACTCTGTCCTGCAGATACGACTCAAGCTTTACTTCAGGAAACTACTGTACCTGCACTGCTACAGACAATATCCAAAATCTAGACCGGAGTTCCTGCTTTATATTACTGAAAATGGAGATCTAAGACCCAACACTCCCCCAAGAATGTCTATTAAAGTTAATAGAGACAATAAACAAGTGGATCTTCTGAACTTCAACACTACACAATGAAATAAATATGCTCTAGAATCACAATAATCATTTTATTAAAAAATCCATTAAACTTACAACCAAGCATCTTAAAACAAAATACACTGATTCTTGGGGTATGTGAGCTACAACAGAAGAAGTCCACATTGGGTTTTACGATTGTTGAGATAACATATACTACACATCCAGTACTTGCCAGAAATTCCTGCAGCTCTTTTCTTTTTCCAGTTTTCTTCTCATCTTTTCATGAATTTTGGCGAGAAGTTCTTGGTAATTTCACTATTGTGCCATATTTTTTCTACTTGATGATAACTGTCTTCACTGTGTTCTATGGCATATTTAATGCCTTGGAAATTCTTCTGTACACTTCTCCTGACTGAAACATTTTAACAATGATGTCCCTATGATGTAGTTTAAGATCTCTGCTGAAAAATGTCAGGAAAAGCCTAATGAAACAGCTGAATTTTATTTGAGGTTAGTCAGGGGCACTTTAAATGATGGCATGTGTGTACTGACTATTATTTACATGAGTTTGAATGTGATTGCTTAATTCTGAAAACAGTCGCATCTCCAATTACATTAAAAAACGTTCTGAATTTATTTATCTTGGTCTCATTTGTTTTTTTTTTACATCACAGAAACCTGTCACTTTGAGATCCACTTTATGAGATACAAAACAGATCTGTAACTAAGACATGTTCAAGAGATGAAGATTCAGTGGGTTGATCAGCAAAAATGGAATAGTTATGTGTTTTATTGGTGACTGAACACTGTCACAAGAAAGGAGTAAAAAGATGAATACATTTTTTGCACAATTTCCATGTGCATATTGTCATTTATGATTAAAATGTCACAATACAATTGTAATGTTTTTATAAGAAATGTTTTGAAAGCAGCATTGCACCAGACCAAACCAGTGTATTATCAAGTGAAGGCAGAAACACCACACTGTCCTGCATATAAACTGGATCAGTAGAGCCATGCTTTTCTCACAAGATGGAGCTATTTAAACATTTACCTTCACTTCATCATCAGTCTGTCGGATTAACCAGCATTTAACCATCAAGTGTAGAAACAGTATATTTTAATGAACACAATATTAGGAGTATTATAAAAATCGTGTGACTGGTTATTACTGGACCCAGTAAACAGTGAAGATCAGAAACCCAGTAAACGCTCTGTTCTGGACATCTTGTTCTATTACAGTTAGAACATTAATGCTACATTTTATTTATTTATGCTATTCTAGATTGATGGGGTCAGAAACACAGATACAAAGAACCTGACTAGGTCAAATTAACTAGTTTTAAGATATATGTTTGGTTACTATAGAAACTAGATTGGATTTAACCCTCCTGCAGTCCTTTTCTGACTTCCTATCCAAATTAGGACCACTGAGTCAACTTGACCTTGTCTGTTTTGACTGCTTAAAAAAAATGAAGTATATATGATAGCCTTTTTTTCACCTTTTTTGTCGAACTTTTTTCCAACTTACTAAAATATATTTTGCAAATAGTTTTGTAATATTTGGTATAATAAATCTAATTAATATACAAAAATGCCTAATTTTTTAGTTAAAAAAAAAAACAAATTTTGAATTATTTTCACTATAGAGGCACAAAAGTTAATGCACAATTACAGGCTGGTATATTTCAAAGCCTGGAGATTGTTTTGAAACCATTTTGACTATTTTTAATGTCAGTAAATAATAAAACCTGTTTTTTCCAGGTCAAATGGACTTGAATGCTTATAAAGCAAAAAATTATACGATTATCACCATTGTGTGATCAGCTTACATTTGTGAAAATTTTGTAATGTTTATAATGTTTATACTACCAGATGTCATCTGATCAACCAACAACAGGCTACACACACATACACACAACTCAAAAACATGGCATAATTTCTTGTGAATAAAACTTGCTTTACACCTCTTATGCTTTTTATTAGATTTAATTTATAAACAATAAACTTCATGAAATTATGCCATGTTTTTGAGTAAAATACGCAGAAATTATTAAATATTATAGACATCCCCAGGTCACTGATGCAACTAAATTCATAAATAAGAGAGAGGAAACAAATATGATTTGAATATGAAAACACAATGTGTGTGTGTGTGTGTGTGTGTGTGTGTGTGTGTGTGTGTGTGTGTGTGTGTGTGTAAAGCTTGCTAGTAGAAGAAGAAGAGAAGAGAAGATATTGTCCCCAGCTGGAAAAATGCATATAACAAGTGTGAAATATTTACAAATGATTGTTTTTGTTTTTTGGAGGCCCAATGAATTGCAATGCCCAATGCTTGTATGTGTGTGTGTGTGTGTGAAGCTTGTTGGTAGATCAGATTTTGCCCCCAGCTGGACAAATGCATATAAGTGTGAAATATTTATAAATAAGTAGCTTTTGTTTTTTTATGGAGGCCTAATGAATTGCAATGCTTGCGTGTGTGTGTGTGTGTAGCAACATTTCGGTAGATAATATTTTGCCCTCTGCTAGGCAAAGGCATATCAATAGTGTGAAATATTTACAAATGTGTAGCTTTTTTTTCTGGAGGCCTAATGAAATGAAATGCCCAATTTGTGTGTGTGTATGTGTGGTGTGTGTGTTTTGGGTGTGTGTGTTAGTGGACATTTTATGTGTGCATTTTTGTGTCTGTATGTATGTTCATTGCGCTGAAAAGGGCAAAAGTGTGACCTATTGCCCGACTAAAAGTGGCAGGGTCAGATTGACCCCATGCTCTGGCGGAGGAAAGTATTTATTTTACGAACACATAGTTCAACGAAAATAGACAAAATTAATCTTACTTGCAAAGTTCATCATTTGGAACAATCCTGGTAAATTTCAGGCAAATATGTGGAAGAAGACCCGTTAAATGGCGTTTAGATGTAAATCCTGGCTTCATCTGAACCATTACTGACACTGTCATGTGAGGCTGTGGGTGGAGCCTCTTGAAGCTTTATGAAATAAACATATTAGAGTACAGAAAAAATATTTTCATTCAGCTAAAACCAGTCATCATGTTCATTGTTATATTCATGTGTCTTTGGCTTTCACTAGGTTAACATTTTAGTTGTAGCATAAACTATTAATGTATAAATTAGTTATTAATTAGAGGGGGTGGTTTTAGGAAACGGTTAAATGCGAGATTTTTGTCTATATTGAATACATCTAAAACTCTTCTCTCTATGACAGGTGACTCCATGGCAGATCCAATAGAAGCATTTTTTATTCACAAAGTTGTAGATGAAGGTGATGATGTTACTCTGTCCTGCAGCTATAAAGACTTCAGTGACCCTGTATATAATCTGCAATGGTACAGACAATATCCAAAGTCTAAACCTGAGTTCCTTCTTTATGTTTTTGAAAATGGAGATCTAAGTCCCAACAATCCCAAAAGAATGTCTGCTAATGTTCACAGAGATAAACAAGTGAATATGATCATCTCCTCTGCTGCTGTATCAGACTCTGCTCTATACTATTGTGCTCTGGCGCCCACAGTGACAGGAAATCCAGCCGCACTGTACAAAAACTAACACACAGTTTAGTTATTTTTTTAAAGCTAGTTCCTTGATGAGATGCCAGTCTTTCAGAGTGCAACATGCACACACATTCTCACACTCCTTCACTCCTTGAGGCAATTTGTAATTAAATTAGAAGTGCAGTAAAGACAAACCGTTACTCCACATATGCAACACTGAAATATATAAAGTATCTAAGACCATTTACTCAGACCAGCAATGAGGTAATGAGGAAATGTTCAGAACTAAGGAAAGAGTTTTAGGCTTTGCAGAATATAAGAATTAAACCTCACATGCTTTGTCACTTCTGTTAGGATGATTGTAAGTCTCTGTAATTTACCACTGCATTATGTGTGAGTTAAAGTGTTGTTGCTTCATTTTATATGATGTGTGTACTTTAATTAGTTTGTGTTACAGTTTTGCACAGGAAACCTTCTGTCCACATTATCTATACAGATGGTATAAACAGTACAGACCAATTCCTGGTATTTCACCTCTGCTAAAAAAAAACAGCATTGCTAGTCCAGCATAAGGTATGTTTTTCATGCTGGGGCCAGCTTGGGATGATGGTATGCTGGTCCAGCATTAGGTGCTGTTTGCTGGTGTGCTGGCTGGACCAGCTTGGGATGATGGTGTGCTGGCTGACCAGCCTGGGATGCTGGCGTGCTGGCCGACCAGCCTGGGATGCTGGCATGCTGGTCAACATATGTTTGCAACATATCACATTTCTTAGTTACATTCCTAGTTAAATAAAGACCAAGACAATTTTCTAGAGAATTGCAATTCACTTTTTAATACATTCTGGATATTCCTATCATTTACATGGCTTTATATATATATATATATATATATATATATATATATATATATATATATATATACGTATATATATATATATATATATATATATATATATATATATATATACTGTATTTTCCGCACTAAAAAGCGCACCGAATTATAAGGCGCAGTCTCAATTAAGGGGTCTATTTCTGTACTTAACCCATACATAAGGTGCACCGTATTATAAGGCGCATGCTAAAACATACGGTCTACAAAAAAAGGTAACAGAAGCAATACAGTGAGTTTAGTTGAACTTTATTTAACAATACACACATTTTTTTGTAATCAATCTTCTCCCACAAATCCATCAAAGTCCTCATCTACTGTGTTTTCTTAACTTGGCGCAGTTCATTTTATTGATTCCTCCACTTCCGAACCATAGATACATTGATGTTGAATTCTTTCACAGCTGCTCTATTCCCATTTACAACCGTGTAACCAGTGGTGTAGTCTAGTTTTTTGTAGTGAGTATACTGTAACCCCCCCCCCCCCCGCCTCATACGCACCCATCCTAGAGCGACACCCCATAGGCACCACCACACTCACTAATGCATAAAATATGCATTTACATGTAATTGAGAGCATTATTAAAGACTGCTTATGTGTAATATCAACATTCCAATTTATTATAAGCAACAAAAGACAGTCAACTGATAAAACCTGTGCTCCAGGTCCCATATTCATATAACATTTAATGCTAAATGTAATCAGACAGTTGGCAGCACCCATTGACTTTCACAGTAGGAAAAAATATAGACTATGAAAGTCAGTGGGTGCTGCCAACTGTCTGATTACCAACATTTTTCAAAATATCATCTTTTGTGTTAAACAGAAGAAAGAAACTCATACAGTTTTGGAACAAATTGAGGGTGAGGAAATAACACAATTTTCATTTTTGGGTGAACTATACCTTTAAGAGCTACATTTAGCCTTAAAAGTTATATGAATATGGGACCTGGGCACAGGTTTTATCAATTTTCAATGTACATTTAAGAGTGAACATTAAACATTTGTTCAGTTTTATCACCAACACTCTTTAATTGCAGAATATTATGAACTGAATGAACTGGTAGTTTACAAAGCTTTCCAAATACATTTGTACTCGGGCTGTGGGTGAAATGTCACCCGAAGCTGCTGTAGCTTTAGGCGCAGGCTTCAACACACAAAGAGTGTAGTTTGAGTCTGCTTTCGTTTCATATCTTCTTTTACATTAGTTAGTTAATTTCAAATTTGCGCCACAAAACACCGCCAAGCAACTAATTTTCCTCGGGCACGGAAGCCCCAATGGTCCAAAAATGTTAGTGATTCGCAATCACAACCACAGTCTGTGTTCACAACACAGTGCGGGGTGAATTTAAGAATGAAAGTTCTGTCACAAAACGATATTGTTACGTATCCTCACGCTTTTTAAGTGGGTATACGGAAATCCTTGCCATTTTCTAGTGGGTATACGGAAATCCTTGGCATTTCCTAGTGGGTATACGGAAATCCTTGGCATTTCCTAGTGGGTATACGGCGTATATCTGCGTATCACGTAGACTACACCACTGCGTGTAACTGATAGCCTGGAGTTTGAATTGTGCCTCATAAGCATCTGATTTTTATTAGCGGATGGCAAACCAACTTAAGGTGCATTTACCGCCACCTACTTGACTGGAGTGTGGAGCGCATAATGGATAGGAAGAAACAAATGTTGTATTGCAACATACCGGTAGTATACCTACCGGAGGAGTGGTGGAGGTAAGCGTACATACTGTATGTATTACATAATGTTTTCTGATTGGTTTATCGCTGCCAGCGTACGTAGTGTATGTATTACGTCCCTGTGTCAGCGGGAAATGGTCGGACAGTCAATCAAGCGGAGCGCTTACCAAAGTCGCACGGGAACATTTTTACAGATTTTTGGAACTCGGATTATTAGGCGCACGGCCGATTTTTGAGAAAATTTCAGGCTCTTAGGTGTGCCTTATAATGCAGAAAATACGGTATACACACACACATTATATAAATAAAATATTTATTGGACAATGACATTTGCCATCACACTGTAATATACACACGTGCATAAATAACGTTACACAATATAACCTTTACAACACACATTTTTGGTCTTAGATTCCGCTCTCTCTTTTAGCAAGTAACAAGTAGTATGTGGTGGCGATGACCATATTTTTTTAAGAGCTGCTACCCAGAGTCGTTTGCCTTTAGACAACTCCTGCTCTATGTCTTCTTTATTCTCTGAAAACAAAACTATACATCACTCATTTGTTTATATTGTGCAGTGAACAAGTTAAACAAATGAGCGATAAAGCAGCTACTGCTTAAGTTAAATTAGTATAAGTGCACGTTCCAGAACGTGCACTTATACTAATTTCGATAAACACTGCAAGGTGTAGCGTCTGGTACAGTTCATTTTAGATTTCATGTCCCAGGCACCCTAAACTTCGGCATCTAATCTTATAAGAGATAGTTATCTAATCAGATAACCCCATGCGGCTTCTCCGATTGAACTCATAGGGGCCCTCAACCAGAACACACACACACAACACAATGAGACATTCCTTTAACTAATAAAACAAGTAGATAAGGTACTCTAAGGTTCTCATTCTTATAACTCTTTTTGTAATATGTTTCTTCTTTTAAGGCTTGCCTGACTTAAAATTATTTACCCCTTAATTTCCCGACAAAGGTGTATTTTATTCATGTGTCAGAAAACAACATTGTATTTAACATCCGTTACACTCTAATTACTGATCATGGCATGTTAATGTGTACCTGTTCTAATGCTGTATGCCCCTTTAAGGTCTGATGTCAGAATGTATAGGAAGCTATCATTTTCCTTTTACTTCCCTAATGAAAGTGCATTCTGTTTTATGTTTCATTTTTGTTTCTTTGCCTTTATAAGAACACAATATCGTATTAACATCAGTTACCCTTCGATTACAGATCTATGTATGTAATGAACCGCCATTACCCTTCATGTTTGGTATCAAAATGACCACAAAATTATCGGTTACTCATTTTTCAAACAATGGTGTATTTTATTTGAGCACGAAAGGCGCCATACCGTCTTAATACACCCTGGATAAAACTTTAAAGTCATCTAAAAGTTTGATAGCTAAACCACACCCACAGACACCTGAAACAAAGGGAGTTTTTCCCTCCAAAATCTTGAGCGAAGTACTGGTCATCTCCCCAAAGATGGGTGGAGTTCGCGACCTTTAAATTGTCACAAACACCACTAATCCCAAACACCACTAATCCTTGGTCAGACTTTCGGAACAGCTTGGAGACAACTCCATCTTCCTTCAAAGAAGTTCCAGCAAGTTTCACTTCCAAGAACGACAACTATTCTGATCTTCAGGAGAAGTTGGAAGAACGTCTGACCCCACCCTAACTGACTCCTCAGAGATTTCTCTGTTGCATCCGGACTCTTGTGCAGAAAGCCAATGCAAGTAACCGTTTCCTTTACCAACCGATTTAGATGCGTACTTTAAGTATGAACCTTGTATTGTGTCTTGAGGCGAATTTAAGTTTCCGGTGACGATTTCCCAGTTAGGGTGTGATTAATTTTGAAGTTTAAGCTTGCCATTCCTTTCCTTCCTTTCTCTAATTTCTTCTTTCCAGTCTCTTCCTCCCTTTCCCCAATTTTAATTTCTTTTGTTTTATTTTATTTTCATCTTCGTTTTCCCTATTTCTTTTGTTTGTTTGTGTAGTTAGGTTTATGTTGTGTTTGTCTCATTCATTAAATGTCATAATTTTGTGCCACAAGTGATTTGTCTCTGAGTATCGCTCACAAATTAAGGTACCTGCAACATCTGGTCTGAACTACATGCTCTATTAAGTTAATTTAATTCAAATTACGGTGTAAAGTAAAAGGGGGGGTTGGACCTTTCTTGGCCGGGAAGATACCTCCTTCATAGAATTAATAAAGGTTACACGGCCTGTTCGGCGGACGAACAGACCAAATAAGTGTAACGTTAACTCCATTACCGTTAATTTCAACTTAGGTTAAAATATTTAGAATCACTATAACACATTATAATTACTTATAAATATTTACCTTGCTTTGCGAGCCAAAATCGCTACAAAGGTATATAATGTAGTCAAAAACATTGCGAAATTTATTTTTGCAAAGTGCAGGAACTACATTTACCTTCGTGAACATAGTTGCTTTAAAGGTTGCATAGCAACGCTGATGCTGGGTAATATCTCTTATTACCGCTTTACTAAAAAAACAAACAAACAACTTAACTACATCTTAATTGAGACAAATGGATTATATATATATACACAGTACAGACCAAAAGTTTGGACACACCTTCTCATTCAAAGAGTTTTCTTTATTTTCATGACTATGAAAATTGTAGATTCACACTGAAGGCATCAAAACTTCGAATTAACACATGTGGAATTATATACGTACATAACAAAAAAGTGTGAAACAACTGAAAATGTCATATTCTAGGTTCTTCAAAGTAGCCACCTTTTGCTTTGATTACTGCTTTGCACACTCTTGGCATTCTCTTGATGAGCTTCAAGAGGTAGTCACCTGAAATGGTCTTCCAACAGTCTTGGAGTTCCCAGAGATGCTTTGCACTTGTTGGCCCTTTTGCCTTCACTCTGCGGTCCAGATCACCCCAAACCATCTCGATTGGGTTCAGGTCCGGTGACTGTGGAGGCCAGGTCATCTGGCGCAGCACCCAATCACTCTCCTTCATGGTCAAATAGCCCTTACACCGCATGGAGGTGTGTTTGGGGTCATTGTCCTGTTGAAAAGGTGGTGTGTCCAAACCTTTGGAAGGTGTGTCCAAACTTTGTCTGTACTGTATATATATCTTTAAAATAAAAACATAATTCTGTATGATTTATATGCTGCTTCCCTCATGGAGCCCGGGAAATCAACATTTGTTGGTATAACTATATTTAATTTGTGGAGACACTTTAATCCCTAACGAATGATTTTTAAATGTTTTTATTCTTTTTTATTCAAAGCTATCAGCTTTGTTATTTCAGTTCTTTATCCAAAAGAGGGAACAAAAGAAATAACACACTTATAATGAAATATATTCCAATATATTGTGTTTTAATCTTATAATAATGTGTTACATAGAAACATACACAAGCAAAAATCACGCTTGTTCCCATAAAGCTCATTCCAGCAAGATCATACTGGTTAACCAGCTACACCAGCCCCATTTTGCTTGATAAAATCATGACTATGCTGGCCACCCAACTATACCAGCAGTGACCAGCATTATACCAGCACTATACCAGCAGGAACCAGTAAAAAACAGCCTGGACCAGCATGGAATTCTGGATTTTTCAGCAGGGTGTTTTCTCACAAAAAACAATGAAGCATGAATTTCAAGACACATTTAGTGTAGAAAACCCCAGAGATAAAATCAAAAACTAAAACTCAGGAGGAAACCCAACCACACTGTACAAAAAGCACTACACATGACTGGAGCAGAGCCATGCTTTTTCACAAGATGGAGCTATTTACATGTTTACTCTCACTTCCTCAGTCATATGTCTATGATGTCGATTTGTTTTGAAGATCATCCATAATTTCTGGAGCTGATGATGTTGTTGTTTGAGTACAGTAAAGCCCAAATTACAGACATCACTACAAAAATATTATTAATTCATAAAAAAAAAAAACAGTGAACAGGTAAGTAAAAAAAAAATTCTATAAATTATTCTATAACAATGTTTAAATAATACACTAATTTGTGAACTGGTCCTTTATCCAGATATCTTTATAATACATAAAATATTTCTCTGAACAAAGACCAACCAAGAATGTTACTGAAGATGTAATTGGCTTCTCTCTAAGGGTTTATTTATTTATTCATTTATTAAGAATTAATCATTCATTCATTCATTCATTTTCTACTGCTTATCCGAACTACCTCGGGTCACGGGGAGCCAGTGCCTATCGCAGGCATCATCGGGCATCAAGGCAGGATACACCTTGGATGGAGTGAAGAATTAATCAATGAAAGTCTAATTCATTATGTTCTAAATACCAAAGTATTTGAGCTGTCTATATTAATACCAGTAATTCTGTATAAAAATATATTTAACACACCCCTTTATGGGTTAATTATAGTGGCCCAGAAGGTTAATTCTCTCCTTTGGTAGATTTTATTTAAAGTTGCTCCTTATTTTGTTACTGCTATTATTTTTTATCAGCCTTATAGTCCTCAAACAGATCTTATCATAGTTCTCCCAACACCATCCATGAGAGACAACCTTCATGAATATGGAAGAGAGATTGTTTTTATGGATGTGACACATAGTGTCAACCAGTATGGTTGTGCTTTATTTACATTAGTTGTCAGAGACAGTCATGGAAATGGAACCCCTGTTGCCTATATCATCTTGGGTAATGAAAAACAGGACACACTTCAGCTGGCACTGGAAAAGCTAAAACCATCATTTTCTGTACTTCCAAGGTAATACAAACAATTATAAGTAAATTAAATTAAAATGATTAATTATTCATTCGTAGAAATGTTTAATTATTATTTAAATCTATATTAAATTATTCAGTAATATTTTCTATATCTAAACAGTTTCTTAAAGGGTCAGGTTACCCCAAAATGAAAATTTAGTAGCACTTTATTTTACAGTCCTGTTCCTCATGTACCTGTACATACAATGTACTCATATCAATAACTGGGTAATAACAGGGTACCAACCCTGAACCTACATCTAAACCTAAAGTTAAACCTCTGTAGTTACCAAAAATTTGGTAGCATGTACTGTACATACACTGTACTTATAATAATTGCAAAAACTGGGTAATAACAGGATACCAACCCTGAACCTACACTTAAAACTAATCTTAACCCTCTGTAGTTTCCTTATTACTTTAGTAATAATTACTAGATAAGTACACTGTAAGTGCATATACTGTAAAATAAAGTGCAACTAAATATTCTGTCATCATTTACTCGCCAGCAAATTATTCCAAGCCTGAATAAATGTATTTGTTCTGCTGAAGAAAGAAAGTTACTCCATTGATTTCTTCAGATCATGCTGATTAAAGGTTATCAAAAGTTTTTTGGTAAACCCAACACTTCTTGAATAAAATGCAAACAAATTTAAAGAAGAGCAAGCCGAACTGTACGCTAGGTTATATCCCAAAATGTTTTCGAATATTCAGACCAACTTGGTACTTGGTAGATGTTGATCTCTGTAAAATGTACAAATTGGTTAACTTCTAAAGATGGTAAACAAAGTAAAGAACAAAATTCACTTTTTTGGAAGCAAACATATATAAACAAATATTTTTCTCTGCCTTTTTATTTTTATTAGGTGCTTTATGGTTGATAAAGATCAGGCTGAAATCAATGCCAGCCGGAGAGTGTTCAACGAGTCTGATGTTCTCCGTTGTTGGTACCATGTAACACAAGTACTAAGTTAAGATAGAATGACTTAGATTTTTGGCTTTTTTGATAAAACTTAAATATTACTCTATTATTGTTCAATCAAAATGAGTTTACATTTATATCACAAATAGCATTTTAGCAGTAACTGCAGTTATTCTTAAGTTGTTCCTTCAGTGGCTTATGGATCAGTTTTTTTTTGGTCTCAGTACCCCTTAACTAAAGAAAATTGTCATCAATTGATCACATTAATTATAGACAAATGTGTCAGGCCAAAAGAAGTTCTCACCAAATTAAATAAATGACTTTACATTTCTCCACAATTTTTTACACACAGGCAGTAACTCGTTGGCTGTCAAGATCTGAATCTGGTGTGAGTGAGCCTGAAAAGGCAAATTCATCATTCATCATGCAGTTTATGTCAGAGCTGAAATCCTGTTCAACCGTGTGTTGCCATTTCATTTCTTTTACAGTACAATTCTTTCTTGTAGTTTGGACATTGGATATCGCTTCACTAATCTGTTTCAGGACACTTTATCCCTCAACCCATTGTGTCCATCTGAGATTCTCTGTAACGCCGAGACGAACAATGGCCACCTGAATAACCACCTGAGGCGACGGATCAAGAAGCACTGCGGGAAACTCGCTGGGATCCGAAACAGACTGAGAAAAAGAGCTCACAGTCCTCCTCTGCCGAGCATTCTGCTCACCAATGTCCAGTCTCTAAGATGGATGATCTTAGAGTCAGGATAAGTTTCCAACAGGACATAAGGGACTGTTATGTCCTTTGTTTGTCTGAAACATGGCTCACGCCCTCAGTCCCGGATGCTGTTGTAACGCCGTCTGAAAACTTTTTTACGCATGGACAGGACAGCCGAGGCCGGTAAATCCAAAGGTGTTGGAGTGTGTTTCATGATTAACACGAAATGGTGTGACCCCAGGAATATCTCCACTCTGTCGCGCTCCTGCTCACCTCATCTGGAACATTTATCCATTATGTGCCGCCCATTCTATCTACTCCGGGAGTTTTCATCGATCATTGTCACTGCTGTTTACATCCCACCACAAGCTGATGCCGGTTTGGCTTTGTCCATGCTTCACGATGCGCTCAGCGGCAACATCAACAAACATCCTGACGCTGTTATCATCGCTAGAGACTTTAAAAAAGCCAACCTCAGGCAAGTTATGCCTAATTTTTATCAACATGTATCCTGTTCAACCAGAGGGCCGAATACACTGGACCATTGCTACACTCAGTTTAAGCATGCCTATAAAGCTCGCTCACTACCGGCTTTCAGCAAATAGGACCATGCCATCGTTTTCCTCACACCAGAATATAAACAAAGGCTCGTTCAATATCCCCCGGTGCAGAGGGTAGTGACGCGCTGGTCCGCCCACACAGAAGTCATGCTACAGGTGGCTGTTGATGTCGTAGACTGGGACGTGTTTCGGGCAAGTTCCTCTGACATCAGCGAGTTCACGGATGTAGCATTAAGCTTTGTAAACATGCTAGCCGAACAAGCTACGGATACAATAACTATAAAGACCTTCTCAAATCAGAAACCTTGGGTGGACAGAACAATCCGTGCAGCAGTAAACAAACACACTGCTGCTTATAACGCCGGTCTTTTGTCGGGAAACATGAGCGAGTACAAAGCATCATGCTATGCTCTCCAACGCGCAGTAAGAGCCGCCAAACATAGATACAGGGAACGCATAGAGTCACATTTCCAGATAAATGACATCTACCTCAAACACTGCAAAAACAGAGCTGCTAAAATCATCAAGGACCCAATCCACCCCAATAACCATCTTTTCACTTTGCTGCCATCTGGTAAGCACTTCTGTAGCCTGATGACAAAAACCGAGAGACTTAGTAGGAGTTTCTTCCGCCAGGCCATCAGGCTCCTAAACTCAAAACCAGACTCTTAAAATCTTCATGTCTCCACTTAATACTCACTTTATCAGTAAGATTTTCATCATTCACTAAATCACATTGACATACTGAAAGTGTCAACCTGTTTGCACAATTGCCTCTTGCACATTCATGTGTATCTTAATATTTAAGAGTACAGTATAATGCACATTATTTTTCCTTCTACAGTATACATATTTTTTATATTTTCTTCTTATATTTTCATTGTTTACTTTTATCTCATTCTTTCATTGTTGTGTTTTTCTAATAAGTGCAATGTCCATTGAGTGGACCTGACTCACATTTCACTGCTGGTTATATATGCCCTATATAATGTGACAAATAAAAATCTTGAATCTTGAATAAATGACTGAGCTGAGCTCAAAGAATCCAAAACAAGTGCGTCCAGCCTTAATTGGTGCCACAAAGACCAAGCCAGGATGAGCAGACATGGATTCATAAAGCCAGGTGAAACCAATCCTGGATATATGCACGTTCACGGCTCACTCAAACAGACCTGCCACCGATCACAGATTCACTGACTCACCATGGCAACTAGAGTGGCGTACTGTTCCCCGTCGGTGGCACAAATCCTCATGGAAGCATATGAGGAGGTAAAAGACATAATTAAGAAGAAAGGCAACACCACCACAGTAATAAAGCACAGAGAATGACAAAGTATTGCAGACCGCCTGAATGCGTAAGTAGTGCACAATTACACAATCACCGTGCCGCAGAAACATCACAATTACAATCCAAATAGTTAATTCACATCTCCAAAAATGCAGTTGTACTCTGATTAAGAAAAAGTTGAATTTTTAATTGAAATGGACTTAATCTTAGCCGTTGTACTCTGCTTCTTATGATATGATTTTTCTGTGTTCTCCTGCTTTTATTAATGCAAAGCTGCTTTGAAACAATGAAACAATTGTGAAAAGTGCTATATAAATAAAATTGAATTGAATAAATAGATAATAATAATAATAATAATAATAATAATAATAATAATAATAATATTAATCACTTTAATTTATATAGCACCTTTCAAAGGACCCAAGGTCACTTGCTCACTGACTCCATTGAATGTTCTTGTGTGATAAAGTGTCTCTTTTCGTGTGGTGTGGTGTGTGTGATGTACATTGAACATGACCGGGCCAAAACGGTCCACTTTTTACATCATGGCTGTGTCAAGAATGTCACTGTGTTTATGAGGTAGTAATGATGAGATTTTGTGTTGAAAGGTGAATTCTCTGGTGTGTTGCTGGGAGACGAGGGGTATGGCTGGCAGCCTTTTCTCAAAGCTAAACTTTAAGTCAAAATTAAGAACTCCAGTTATACACAAGGCAGCATTATAGTAGCAAAACAATATAACCAAATATAAGTAAATAAGCTTTTGACATAATCCAAACTCATAAAGTTAACATATAATCAGTAGAAATCATATACAGTATAAAATAGCAAGAAAAGAAATGAGAAAAACTTACTCATTGTAGCTGAAAGGAGGATTAATCCACAAGACGTCTGTCATGAAAGACTGAGCGACAAATGTGATACAAACAAGGAAATAAAGCTTTCTGGAGCACATTTTTTAATAACAATGACAAAGAAGGTTGGAAATAATAGGAAATTAACAAGGACAAGAAAATCCATATACAGAAAAATCCAAGGGCAGACCTTGAGTCTGGGATATAAGGAATCAGAAAAACAGGACATTAGGAGACTTAGAGCTAATTCACGTATGAGGTAATTCTGGAAAATAAGGGGAATTCTGAGAATTCATGTATATGGTTAGACGGGGCCTTGAGGGCAACTTTGAGAAATAATGGGAAATTGCCTGAAGGTATGTAAATTAAAAGAGGAGGTGCCTAGAGGCGCCAGAGTATATATTGAGGGGATTTTCTTGGGGAAGGGGGAACTTTTTGGGTTGCAGGTGAATGCTCTTTTGGGGTTTTTATTTGTTACTTTTAACTTAGAGATTTTTCCTTGCGCTCAATGGAATTGTTGGCTGATTGGCTGCAATAAAGAAGTTTGCTCGTTCTCATCCAGTCTGAGGAGTCTTCTCATTGTTTTATGTGCATTAATTATAGTAGTTAAGATTTGACCAAAAGACTAAGAAGTGTAGTTCACCCTGTGATACGTCCACTTGGAGGCGGGCTCTAAGTTCCGACAGTCGGCTGCTTAGGGACCGATATGTGTTGAATTATTTTAGTTAGTATGTGTGCTTTCAATTTTGGTTAAATATGTCCTGCGGTGGCAGAGGAATTTGGGGTCTTTTGTTAATTTTTTTAATTGATTTGGCCTCTTATGATGTTTGTGCTGTATACTGTGTGTAATACAAGCTTGCAGGGAGGCTACTGCATCCATTCATTTGTCTGCTCAGTTGATGTGTATTTTTCCTGCATTTATTTCAGTGTGCAGACATGAGGGGTGTGTTATATACAGACTTTTGAATGTGTATTTATCCTTTTGTTGTATAATATGCTTTGATTCTGTGCTTTCTATCTTGTAGAGTCACTGTGTGACTTCAGTTTTCAAAGGAGCTGATGGTTTACCTGCTTTGTTTTATCCTTATTCAATAAAGGAACTTAATGTTACACTTTGTATTTTTATATGGAATGTGTATTTTATGACATAGTATTAGGGCCACACTGAGGAAGAAGGAAAAAGTCATAAATTTATGAGGCTGGTTCTTTCTGTGGAAAAGATGCATATTCTTTTTACAGTCCCGATATGACATTGTGATGCTGATGTGCCAAAGATTATGCATGTCCTCGTTTGTGAAACTATACTGAAGAACAATTCCAAATGCCCCACAGCTGTCATTTTAACAACTGTCCTCCTATAAAACAACGGGTTACAATATTATGGCTTCATTCTGTGAATATTTTTTTTCCTTTTCCTCTGTGGCTCTAATATTCTATCATTTTATATATAGCCTTATAGTCTGTGGGAAACTGTAAATTATCTAATGATAGCAACATCATCTAAAAATCATCATTTATCCAAAATAATTGAAATTAATGATCACAAATGGTTAAATAATGACAGTGGGTCTAGTTATATGTGATAATGTATAGATCGAAGATGGTGGCGGGAGTACATCACAAGGCTCAGGGTCACTCCAGAATGTGCAAATTTGCGGTATTTCTGTTGCTTATCTCGGGTCTGTTCATGCAGAACAGCTGTGCCTATACATCGTACACCCAACATGAGCTTTTGGATATTGGGATAGCCAGAACACCCGAGGCTGCTCACTCTACCCGCCCGGGCGGAAGTGCTTGCAAAGGCGGGGGAAGCATGGTGGAGTGAAAGCTAAGCTAAAGCTAACACCACACTGGCTCTCTTTACCTAGCATCTTCCTCGCCAATTTTCGCTCATTGGTGATCAAAATGGAGGCGATTCAAATCAGCATCACTCACAGCATGAAACTGTTGAACTGCAACGTGATGATTTTCATGGAAACATTGCTGCACAGTAGCATTCCGGATAACGCTATTGAGATAGCGGGACGACACACACACGGGCGGATAGGACATTAGATGGCTCCGGTAAGACCAGAGGCAGTGGATTGTGCATTTATATTAACACAGCTTGGTGCACGAACTCTGTTATTGTGGGGAGACATTGTTCAGCTAACCTAGAGTTTCTCATGGTTAAATGTTTTATCTATCCGTTTTATCTAACCGTTTTATCTATCGTGGGAGTTCACTTCCACCATTATAACAGCGGCTTACATTCCCCCCGATGCTGATGCTAAGCTAGCTATGAAAGAAGTTTATGCGGCCATCGGTAAACAACAGAATGTTCATCCGGAAGCTGCGTTTATTGTTGCGGGTGATTTTAATCACTCAAACTTAAAGGCAGTGCTCCCCAAATTTCACCAGCATGTTTCCTGTCACACCAGAGGGAACAAAACCTTAGACCATGTATACACAAACATGGCTGGGGCTTACGTTGTGACCTCCCTTCCCCATCTGGGACAGCTAGATCACCTCTCTTCGTTCCTCACCCACAAATATGCACCCCTCATCAAGCAAATGAAGCCATCAGTGAGAACCATCAAAGTCTGGCCCGCAGATGCAGATTTCACACTCCAGGAAAGGTTTCAACACACAGATTGGAGTACATTTGCTTCTCAGGCCACCAGTGACACTCACACGAACATTGATTGCTTCACCTCCTCTGTACTGGATCACATCAATACCACCATAGACAGTGTTACTACTCAGAAACAGATCATCACATACCCAAATCAGAAGCAATTGATGAACAAGGCGGCACGCCTCCTGTTGAAGGCATGCACTACTGCCTTCAGATCAGGCGACGGACAGGCCTACAGCACATTGAGAGCTAACCTGAGGAGGGGCATCAAAGAGGCCAAGCACTGCTACAAGCGAAAGATAGAGGCGCATTTCTCTAACTCTGACCCTCGACACATGTGGCAAGGCATCCAGGCCATCAGTGATTACAAATCCTCCCACTCCACCCCCACTGCTACTGATGTCCTCTTCTTGAATGAGCTTAATGACTTTTATGCTTGTTTTGAGAGAGGCAACAGAGAAACTGCCACCAAGCTCAAACCCTCGGCTGACCACCCTCCAATAATACTCTCCTCCACAGATGCCTGCAACGCACTGAGCCGGATCAGCGTACACAAAGCCGCTGGACCAGACAACATCCCTGGATGCGTACTCAGGGCATGTGCTGAGCAGCTCGCTGGGGTCTTCACTGACATCTTCAACCTGCGTCTTGCCCAAGCAACTGTTCCCACTTGATTTAAATGCACCTCAATTGTGCCAGTGCCAAAACACTCCAGCCCAACGTGCCCGAACAACTACTGCCATGTAGCACTGACACCCATTGTCATGAAGTGCTTTGAGCGGCTAGTCCTAGCACACCTGAAGGACTCTCTGCCACCCACATTGGACTCTCACCAGTTTGCCTACCGCAGCAATAGGAGCACAGAAGATGCAGTTTCCATGGCACTGCACTCTGTGCTCACACATTTGGACAATAAGAACACTTATGCACGTATGCTGTTTGTTGACTTCAGCTCAGCATTTAACACCATCATTCCATCCAAGTTAATAGCCAAATTAATAGATCTGGGCATTAACACCTCAATTTGCATATGGACTATGGACTTTCTGATCAACAGACCCCAGCAGGTTTGATCAGGCTCCATCTGCTCAAACACCATCACACTCAACAATGGTGTACCACAAGGCTGTGTGCTGAGCCCCTTCCTGTACTCCCTCTTTACCTCCAACTGCAGGCCTGTGAATGGATCTAACTCCATCATCAAGTTTGCAGATGACGCTACAGTGATCGGTCTCAACAATGATGAGACTGCCTACAGGGAAAATATCCAGAACCTAGCCACATGGTGCAATGACAATAACTTGCTTCTTAACAACTCCAAGACAAAGGAGCTCATTGTGGACTTCAGGAACAAGACAAGAGGCACACATGACAAACTCGCCATCCCATTGATGTGGATGTTGTCATGTGTGCCTCTTGTCTTGTCCAAGCAGTGGCAATATACTATTAGCACTAGCTTTGCTAAACCTGTGCAATTTTGCGTAAAATCCCTGGACCTCACACCTACCAGCACCCCTACAGCTCCATTGTTCTCCTCCTTTTGTTGTGCAAACGGCCCCATCACCTGCAAGGCCTGGCTCATTTGCATTTGTTCACTCAGAGTAGCTCAAACTCAGAGTGACTGAAACCTTCAAGGCCTATTTATACAAAATAGTCTGTTTAATTTATATAAAAAAATTGTGTGCTAAGGTTTGTCATTGCCATAGAACATATCAAATTTTACAACCCTTGTGCAGACCTGGGGTCTATTTGACTCATCTGGAAAGTTTAATGTGTCATAACTTGGGTTTCCTTCCACATATTTGTCTGAAATTTCCCAAGATTGTTCCAAATTATGAACTTTGCAAGTAAAATTAATCTTGTCCTCCCGGGTCAATTTGACCTGGCCACATTTAGTGGGGCAATTGGTCACACTTTTGCCCTTTTCAGCGCAATGAACATACATACAGACACAAAAATGCACACATAAAATGTCCACTAACACACGCACCCAAAACACACACTCACACACCACAAACACACACACACATACAAATTGGGCATTGCATCTCATTAGGCCTCCACAAAAAAAAAGCTACACATTTGTAAATATTTCACTTTTGAAATGCCTTTGCCAAGCAGAGGGCAAAATATGATCTGCCGAAACACACACACACAGATGTGTTTTCATATTCAAATCATATTTGTTTTCTCTCTTTTATTCATGAATTTAGTTGCTTCAGTCAGCTTTGACCTGGGGATGTTTGACATACACCAGCCAGTGGTTATCCAAAATAATATTTAATAATTTCTGCTTATTTTACTTAAAATCATGGCATAATATCATGAGGTTTATTGTTTATAACTTAAATATAATAAAAAGCATAAGAGGTGTAAAGGAAGTTTTATTCACAATAAATTATGCCAAGTTTTTGAGTGGTGTGTGTGTGTGTGCGTGTGTGTGTGTGTGTGTGTGTGTGTGTGTGTGTGTGTGTGTAGCCCGTTTTTGGGTGATCAGATGGCATCTGGTAGGCAAAATAGACATAAGTGTAAAATGTTCAAAATTTAAGCTGATCACACAGAATGGTGATCATTGTAGAATTTTTACTTTATAAGCATTCAAGTCAATTTGACCTGGAAAAAACAGGTTTTATTATTTACTGACATTATAAATGGTCAAAATGGTTTCAAAACAATCTCCTGGCTTTCAAAGAGACATTGCCAAGAGATGGATTCATTTCAATTATACAACACCTTCTAACAGACAAATTTGCTGCGGTCTCCGACATCTGGACATGCTTCAACAAGAACTGTGCTGAGAGTTTCACTCCAGGAAAACACATGACCATAGATGAACAGCTGTTCCCTACCATGGTTTGTTGTCCAGTCACACAGTATATCGCAACCAAGCCAGACAAATTTGGGATCAAGTTCTGGATGGCCACGGATTTGGAGACCAAATATGTCTGCAATGCATCTCCTTACTTGGGAAAGTACCCCAGTCACCCAGGGTCCAGCTTGCGCAGTGAAGCACAAGCGATTTGCTACTGCACTGGACATTCCAATGTCCTCCTCTACCCACACAGTGCCGTCTTTTGTCGTCTGGCTCAGACAGGGCTTCCCAGTACCACGGTGCATCTTCTGTGTAGGCATGTTGGGTTCTTGTTCTCAAAATTCACTTTTGGTGTTATAATTCATTGATGTAATTTCATTTTCATTGGCCATCATTTTATTCCGTATGTGTAAGAACATGTCAAAAGCCATGGACCATAACTTCACTCAGCTTATGACACTTGTCTACAAACATACGTTGGAGACTGAAGTGTTATCAAGTTTTCATTTTATTCATGTATTAGCAACATTTCATTCTTTCTCAAGTAAGGGATGTCTCATAAACACTCCTCTTCATGTCTCATACACACTCTTACTGTTCCAAACACACTCCTCATGTCTCATACACACTCCTCTGCTAGGCAAAGGCATAGCAAAAGTGTATCAAAAGGCATAATGAAATGCAATGCCCAATTTGTGTGTGTGTGTGTTTTGGGTGCATGTGTTAGTGGACATTTTATGTGTGCATTTTTGTGTCTGTACAGATATGTATGTTCATTGCGCTGAAAAGGGTAAAAGTGTGACCTATTGCCCCACTAAATGTGCCCGGGTCAAATTGACCCAGGAGGACAAGATTAATTTTACTTGCAGAGTTCATAATTTGGAACAATCCTGGTAAATTTCAGGCAAATATGTAGAAGGAAACCCAAGTTATGACACATTAAACTTTCCAGATGAGTCAAATAGACCCCAGGTCTGCACAAGGGTTGTATAGGGCAGACGTTTCAGGTGCCTCCGAACCAGGACCAGCCAACTAAAGAACAGCTTGTCGCCTAGAGCTGTCTCTATATTGAACTCTGCCTATCGCTGATTGTTACATCTCCCCCCTCACACTTCGTTATTGCGCTAATGGACTGTTTACACAAATGGATGTTATTGCACTAATTACACAAACTATGATCACTTGCTCTCTTTTTTGCATTGCTGCTCACCATTGCCTTACCACTGTATTTTTACCCACCTGATTTCTGCTTATAAAACAGCAGCATAGTATACTAATAGCCATATATTTTGTCTATAGAACATACCATTCTGTAAATTTCAGTTTATACTATTAGCCATCTGCATATTATATTCTTAGTACACATACATTTATATATATATATATATTTATATATATATATATGTATATCATGTTCGTAGTACATATATATCCATCTGTATATTATGCTCATGGTACATATATATTCATCTGTATATGTTCATAGCACATATATTGTAATGAGTCTGTGTGTTTTTGCCCTGTTTCTGCTGTCTTGCCCTGCTGTTAATTGTTTGCTCTGCCCACTCATTTGTCACCATGGACACTAATTATGGGGTCAGAATTGTTTCATTATTCTGAATAACACTATGATCCACAAATAAATATAAAGAGTTTCACAAATATTTTTAAAAATTTCACAAAAAGAAATAAAATTCACAAATAAATAAAATGGGATTTGCAAATAAAAATTTTTTATAAATTTATATATTTATTTGTGAATTGCTTCCTGCTCATTTGTGAATTGCGTTCTGTGCATTTGTGAATCACTGCACGCATTTGTGAATCGCGTTCTGTGCATTTGTGAATCACAGCATGCATTTGTGGATTGCGTTCTGTGCATTTGAAACATTTCTAACGTCAAGACGTGCACAAGAATCCACAAATAGGTGGACTCCGCCCACCGTCTACTCCAGCCAATCACATTCTGATTTACTCGCTCTTCACACTACCCCTGGACCCATTGATGATGCTGAAATCGTTTCCAAAGAAAGCAGAATTGAACTAACCCTTAGTGCTGGCTACAATCCATACAGGGTTACCAGATTGGGCTCGAATCTGCAACAAATGTTTTTTATTTGTTTTTGTTAATCGTATTTTGCAGTACATATTACACTGTGACAGTGCGAGTAAATCAGAACGTGATTGGTTTGAGGTAGACCATGCCATGATTGGTCAGCGCCACGAGACCGTTGTCCGATTGGCTGGAGTAGACGGTGGGCGGAGTCCACCTATTTGTGGATTCTTGTGCATGTCTTGACGTTAGAAATGTTTCAAATCCTCAAATGCACAGAACGCAATCCACAAATGCGTGCCGTGAAATTTGTAAAAATATTTGTGAAACTCTTTATATTTATTTGTGGATCATAGTGTATTTATTCAGAATAATGAAACAATTCTGACCCCATACTAATTGCTCTCAATCCTTTCCCCAGGTGTGTTGTCTTAGTCTCTGATTGTCTCCGCTTTGTGATTGGTTCCTGTTTGCTATATTTACTCTGTTTGTTCACTTCCCTGTTAGTCATTGTTGGTGTAGTATGTTTAGGTCTCTGTTCCTGGTCCCTGTTTTGCTTTGTGTTCTGCCTTGTGTTTCCTGCCTACCTGTTTCTTGATGTGTGATTAAATACGTTCAAACTGCATTTGGATCCTCACTCGCCTTTGTCTAACCGTGACATATATATTCACCTGTATATTATATTCATAGTACATACACATCTGTAAATTATTGTTTATAGCAATAGCCATATTTTGTTACATCTTTCTGTAAATTTCAGTTATAATTATAGCCATATGTATATTATGTTCATAGTAGACACACATCTGTAAATCACTTCCATATTACCATTTTATTTAACTTATCTAAATCTTGTACAAACTGTATATCCTGCACTTACTGCTATTGCACTCTGGTTAGACCTAAACTGCATTTCATTGCCTTGTACTTGTACATGTGTAATGACAAAGTTTAATCTAATCTAATCTAATGTGGGCAGTGGAATAACTATTGGTTTCCGTTTGTGGTGACTGCTGACTGACATAAGGGATGAGATTAAATAGATCCTGGAACTTAGCCTGGTCTGGAGCAGGCTAGCTCCGCAGAATAAATCTCCATGGTAATTTATACTATAACATCCTACTGCCCCCTAATCCAGCTTTAGTGCAACCAGATCACGGATAAATTGAGCCAGGATCACCAAGATATCCCGACTTAATCCTTTATCCTAGTTTTGTGCAATAGGCCACTGGTCTCCTATCTCCTTGGAACAAACACGGTTGAAATAACTGATCAATCTGAAAGAGAGAGGGTGGGAGGGAAGGGTGCTCTAAAATTCCTTGGAGTCAGCTATTATTAAGGAATATATTATTAAATTCATAAACTTTATTATTATGGTTTATGACCTTTAACCTAGACCTGACAAAAAAGTTGATGGAAAGCAGCACATACCCTCTCTCTACTGTCTGCTGCTTAATGTATTTAGATTTCTGTAGCATCTGGTACAGGTCATTTAGATATCAGGTCCCAGGCACCCTAAACTTCGGCATCTAATCTTCATGAGCAACCCAGTTTTACACACACACACAACTGGCTCCAGAATGACTGGAGCCTACACAAAGACCAGATAACCCCATGCCGCTTCTCTGATTGAACTCATAGGGGCCCTCAACCAGAACACACACACCACCACCACCACCACCACAATGAGACATTCCTTTTATTAATAAAACAAGTAGATAAGATACTCTAAGGTTTTCATTCTTATAACCCTGTTGTAATGTGTTTCTTATGTTAAGGCTTGCCTGACTTAAAATTATCTGCTCCTAACTTTCCTGACAAGGGTGTATTTTATTCATGTGTCAGAACACAACACTGTATTAACATCAGTTACACTTTGATTACTGATCTGTGTATGTAATGTACCGCTGCCTTTATACAGTCATTCCCTTCCATGTTTAGTATCCAAATGACCACAAAATTATCGGTTACTCGATTTTCTAACAATGGTGTATTTTATTTGAGCACGAAAGGCGCCATACCGTCTTAATACACCTTGGATAAAACTTTAAAGTCATCTAAAAGTTTGATAGCTAAACCACGCCCACAGACACCAGAAACAAAGGGAGTTTTTCCCTCCAAAATCTTGGCCATAGTATTGGCCATCTCCCCAAAGATGGGTGGAGTTCGCGACCTTTAAATTGTCAAAAACACACCACTAATCAGACTTTCAGAACAGCTTAGAGACGACTCCATCTTCCTTCATAGAACTTCCGGCAAGCTCCACTCTCCAGGACCTCCAGGAAGAACGTCTGACCCCATTCTGACTGAGATTTCTCCGTTACATCCAGACTCTTGTGCCGCAAACCCATGCAAGTAACCGTTTCCTCTACCAATCAATTTAGATGCATAATTTTAAGTAGGAATCTTTCATTGAATCATAAGGTGAATTTAAGTTTCTGTGACGATTTCCCAGTTAGGGTGTGATTAATTTTTTAGTCTAAGCTTGCCATTCCTTTGCTTCCTTTCTCTAATTTATTCTTTCCAGTCTCTTCCTCCCTTTCCCCAATTTAAATTTCTTTTGTGGATTTTTATTTTCATCTTTGTTTTCTCTATTTCTTTTGTTTGTTTGTGTAGTTAGTTTTATGTTGTCTTTGTCTCATTCATTAAATGCCATATTTTTGTGCCACAAGTGATTGTCTCTGAGTATCGCTCACAAAATTAAGGTATCTGCAACATCTGGTCTGAACTACATGCTATATTAAGTTAATTTAATTCAAATTACGGTGTAAAGTAAAAGGGGAGTGAAAATTTCTTGGCCGGGAAGATACCGCCTTCATAGAATTAATAAAGGTTACACGGCCTGTTCGGCGGATGAACAGACCAAATAAGTGTAACGTTAATTCCATTACCGTTAATTTCAACTTAGGTTAAAATATTTAGGAGTCACTATAACACATTATAATTACTTATAAATATTTACCTTGCTTCGCGAGACAAAATCGCTACACCCATCCCAATGCTACCCCAGCCCCCACCTGCAATCCTAGGCCCATTCTCCTCATTTTGCCCCGACCTCATTTCAAGTAAATATCAATCCAAACCTCGGCCTGGGAAGGGGACTCCTGGACCCGAACGGGACATCACGGTTCGGAAAAGGGAGGGAGGGAGTTTCTGGAGAGCCAGTGCAATCTTAACTCAATAAAGAGGTTTTTTGAAAACAAAAATTCATAAACCTAACCTTGCCTGTGCCTCCCAGGGATCAAGCTCCTTCAAATATTTACCAATTTGCAAATTTAAACAAAATGAAAAATAAAAGGTCCACATAGAAAAAATAGGTAGTCTCATTAGGTCAATTTCCCCATTAAAATAAAACTCTTGTTTTTTAAAACTGTTTACATTCCTCCGCAAGCGCACGTGAGCTCGGCCTTACAGACATTCGCTGACATGATCATAGAGTGAGCAACAACATCCGGACTCTGTACTAATAATACACACTGGAAAAGGAGATCAGAGTGGCAAAGAGGAATTATTCTGAAAAGCTACAGACTCAATTTTCCTCTAATGACTCAGCTTCAGTGTGGAAAGGTCTGAAAGCCATCACCAACTACACGACACCATCCCCAAGCACTGTGGTGAATCAACAACTGGCAGATGACCTGAACGAGTTCCACTGCAGGTTTAAAAAAGCCCAATTCTCACCACCTGTAAACCCCGACTCCGCCACACCTAAAATTCAGTTCAGTGAAGATGATGCGTCAGGTCTTCAGGAAGAACAAAAGAAGAAAGGCACCAGGCACAGACAGTGTTTCACCAGCCTGTCTGAAAAACTGTGCTGATCAACTGGCTCCGATCCTCACACAGATATTCAACAGATCACTGGAGCTGTGTGAAGTCCCCTCATGCTTCAAAAGCTCCACCATCATTCCCGTCCCAAAGAAATCCAAAATAACTGGACTTAACGACTACAGATCTGTGGCTCTAACGTCTGTGGTCATGAAATCATTTGAAAGACTGGTTTTGGCTTATCTGAAGGACATCACTGGACCCTCTGCAATTAGCCTACAGAGCAAACAGGTCTGTGAATGATGCAGTCAATATGGAACTTGGAATATGGATGTTTTGCAGCATCTGGACAGACCAGGGACTTGTGAGGATCCTGTTTGTGGACTTCAGCTCTGCCTTTAACACCATCAACCCATCACTCCTCCAGCCCAAATTAACCCAGCTCTCTGTGACCTCCTCTGTCTGTCAGTTGATCACCAGCTTTCTGACAGACAGGCAGCAGCTAGTGCGACTGGGAAAACTCAAATCCAGAACCCGCACCATCAGCACTGGCACTCCTCAGGGTTGTGTCCTCTCCCCACTGCTCTTCTCTCTGTACACAAACTACTGCACCTCTAATGACCCCTCTGTCAAGCTCCTGAAGTTTGCAGACGACACCACACTGATTGGCCTCATTCAGGACGGTGACGAGTCTGCTTACAGACTGCAGTCTTAACAACCTGGAGCTGAACACGCTCAAGACAGTGGAGATGATCGTGGACTTCAGGAGAAACACCCCTGCTCTCCCCCCCACTAACTATTATGGTCAGCATTGTTACAGCAGCGGAGTCATTCAGATTGCTGGGAACCACAATCTCCCAAGACCTGAAGTGGGACATTCACATTGACTCCATTGTGAAAAAGGCTCAGCAGAGGTTTTACTTCCTTCGCCAGCTGAGGAAGTTCAACCTGCCACAGGATCTGCTGAAACAGTTCTACACTGCAATCATCGAATCCATCCTCTGCACGTCATTGACTGTTTGGTTCAGCTCAGCTACCAAATCTGACCTCAGAAGACTACAGAGGATAGTCCAGACTGCTGAGCGAATCATCGGCACAACTCTCCCCACCCTCCAAGATCTGTACTTCTCCAGAGTGAGCAAAAGGGCAAAGAAAATCACTCAGGACCCCTCACATCCAGCAGACTCACTCTTCGAACTGTTGCAATCTGGTCGATGCTACAGAGCCCTGAGCACCAAAACGACCAGACATAGGAATAGTTTCTTCCCTCAGGTAATCCATCTGATGAATTAACACACATCTAATGAACACAACATACATAGAACAAACTATTCTTACATTATTTACACATACTTACTTATTTATATTTCAATTTGCACATCTAGGGGGGCACGGTGGCTTAGTGGTTAGCACGTTTGCCTCAAACCTCCAGGGTTGGGGGTTCGATTCCTGCTTCCGGCCTTGTGTGTGTGGAGTTTGCATGTTCTCCCTGTGCCTCGGAGGTTTCCTCCGGGTACTCCATTTTCCTCCCCCGGTCCAAAGACATGCATGGTAGGTTGATTGGCATCTCTGGAAAATTGTCCGTAGTGTGTGAGTGAATGAGAGTGTGTGTGTGCCCTGCTATGGGTTGGCACTCCATCCAGGGTGTATCCTGCCTTGATGTCTGTTGATGCCCGAGATAGGCACAGGCTCCCCGTAACCCGAGGTAGGTCGGATAAGTGGTAGAAAATGAATGAATGAATGAATGAATTTGCACATCTATATTTCGATTTGCACATTTTTCCACTGTGCATACACCTGCCTTTTTTTAATCCACTGTACATACAACTGCATTTATTATATGTGTGTTCATGTCTTATCAATGCCATTCTGTTTACACTGTAGAGCTCCTGTACTAGAACAAATTCCTCTTATGTGAAAACATACTTGGCAATAAAGACCTTTCTGATTCTGAATTCTGATTCTGATACAGGCCACACACCATATGGATATAATAGAAACTTCTCTCAGTACAAACATCCTTCATGCAGAAACAGGTTCAGAAACTGGCAATTCACAAAACCCTCATCACCTACAGAACAAACAAGACACAAAATCACTAACAACAAACTGGATGAATCAAACCATGCACATTTTACAGGAACACTACACACAAACAATCATCAATTTAATGGAACACATTCAATGATCTGGAATGGACAGTGGCATTGAAATGGGCCAAAAAAAAAAATTCACAGAACACACACTAAAATACTGTTTTTAACATAATTCAAAATAAACAGTCCACCTTTAGACAAGGCAGGGGCCAGTTTCATATGCCACTGCCCTTAGAGCCAGCTCTCCACAGACAATATAACACTCAACACACCAACACCCACCTTCAGTACTTCCCACAGGTGATCCCAGTCGCACATCCAAAAGGGAGATCCTGGTTTCAGCGCAAGTACATCACAAACAGGTAAGTCCTGTACCGTCATTGAAATCCAGCATCACAGTAGTCAATAAAACAAACTCTCCATCCTGATCATGGATTACACCTCAGGAGAAAGATGACCACAGTAGGGGAACCTGACTACCCTGCCGGAACATTCACAGTTGGCTATATGATGGACGCGTAGGAGAGGTGGAGGGTCGTGTGTCTGGCAGCTCCTTCCGTGGAGGACATTCTACCTATTGGGAACCATGATAACAGGTTTTCTGCTGATTGGATTAGGCACTGCACTAGTTTATCGAGAAATTCAGAACAAATGGATTGATTCAGAATGAACTAAGAGAGTAGTCGTGTAAATTGGAATGCGTCTACTCGGACAAGACCAAAAAATACCAATCTAATCTGCTTTCGGCTCCCCTTAACCAGCACTGGCCTCAGCCAAGGCCGCTGTTGGAACAACAACTCCCCCGGAAGAGCACTGCAGTGAGACGCTCTTGCATTACTCCCCCACTTCCACAGACACCTGCTGACTCTGTCTGGGACCTGATCAAGGCTGTCTCCATGGAAATTTGCTGTGTATCACTATGACAATCTTGCAGACTGAGGCACTGTTAGAAATTACAGAAATTGCACCCAAATTCCACTCCAAGGTACACATTTAAAAGAGCTCATTCCTAACAAGTATCGTGAGTTAATACGTTTAGGGCTCTAAATGTATAAACTTGATTCAATTATAAATATGGGGACAGCAGCAGGACATTAAGGATCACCACGAACAAAGGGTCTACGTGAATGCGATTACCATTTAAAGTGACCACTTGGTTGATAACAATTGTAACAATACCAAGACAAGGTGTACGTGACAATGAGTAACATTTAAAAGACAATCAACTAGACAACAAGGTGTAGCCCAGCCATTTGGGAGACATAAAGTTCTTACACTCAATACACATTCAAAGCAGAACTTCATTTAAATTTCCAAAAGAGAAAACTGCATATAATGCTTGAGCATATTTGCTCGGGGTTCTTATTGACTCCGACGAACCCAGAGTACGTCATGTATTTTGTCACTGCTATGCTGGAATAAACTTGTTCTTCATTAAGATCTTCAACATCGTCATTTTTTTCAAAAACATCTTCAACATCATTTTTTTTTCTTACATTGGCCAGCCACCCAGCGAAGAATTCCAAAAAAGAAAAAAAATGGGGAAAGAAAACTCTTTCCTTAGTTCTGGAGATTTCCTCATTACCTCATTGCTGGTCTGAGTGAATGGTCTTAGATGCTTTATATAGTACAGTGTTATATATGTGGAGTCATGGGTTGTCTTTACTGCACTTCTAATTTAATTACAAATTGCCCCAATCTACATCTGGAACCAATATTCCATTTAAATCCAATCTAGTTTCTAAGGTAACAAACGTATCTCTGAATTCTAGTTAATTTGCTCTAGTCAGACTGTTTATATCTGTTTTTCTAACTTCATCAAACTAGAATAGAACAAATAAATAAAATGTAGCATTAATGTTCTAACTGTAATAGTACAATATGTCTAGAACACAGGGTTTACTGGGTTTCTGATCTTCACTGTTTACTGGGTCCAGTAATAACCAGTCACATACTTTTTATAATATTAGTTCAATTCCAATATTGTGTTCATTAAAATACACTGATTCTACACTTGATAGTTAAATGCTGGTTAATCTTACAGACTGATGGTCTGGTGCAATGCTTCTTTCTTATAAAAACATTACAATTATATTGTGACATTTTAATCATAAATGACAATATGCACATGGAAATTGTGCTTCATGTGTAATGATTATGACTTACCAAGAACAGTTATAATGAAGTTGTTAGTGTGAAGTTATAGTGTACAACTTGTTAGTTGTAACTTTAGAAATTAGCATCAATGTTGTCTGTGCGTGTGTGTGTGCCCTGTGATGGGTGTGTCCTGCCTAGATGTCCGCTGACACCTGAGATAGGCACAGGCTCCCCGTGACTTGAGGTAGTTTGGATAAGCGGTAGAAAATGAGCGAGTGAGAGTGTTGTGTCTGTAATGTCTCCACATTTAGCTTCACCCACTCGTATTTATTCATCATCACTATTAAAAAAAATAAAAAAATAAAAATTCCATCAGCAATTAAAATACACTAGAACTAAAGGTTAAAGACAGTGAATTCATCTTTTTACTCCTTTCTTGTAATGAAAATTTGCTTTATAAAAATCCTGTACTATTTATTCAGGTTAAGTACTTTTTTCTCATATTTTTACAGCTATTCCAGAAGTATTGCACTGTTGATCAACCCACTGCATCTGACTTCACCTCTTAAACATATCTAAGAGTTACAGATCTTTGTTGTGTCTCATGCAGTGGATATAAAAACCCTTGTTAATCACATTCAAACCCATGTTAAATAGGAGTCAGAAACACCAGCCATTATCTAAAGTGCCCCTGATTAACCCCAAATAAAGTGCAGCTGTTCCAGTAGGCTTTTCCTGACATTTTCTTAGTATAATCTTACAGCAAAAGCCATGGTCAACAGAGCTTCCAAACATCAGAGGGATCTCATTGTTAAAAGGTATCAGTCAGGAGAAGTGTACAGAAGAATTTCCAAGGCATTTGATATACCATGGAACACAGTAAAGACAGTCATCATCAGAGATGGGGGACTCGAGTCATATGACTTGACTCGAGTCAGACTTAAGCTGCAAATTTGAGACTTGAGACTTACTTGACAAATATTAAAAAAGACTCGACTTGACAGTCATGACTTGAGACTTGACTCGGACTTGAGTTAAATGACTGAACACCCGTGACCCGAGAATAGTTCGGATAAGCGGTAAAAAATTAATGAATGAATGTTTTTGAACGCACACAAGAGCGTAATTTAACCACATGATGCAGCAGGCAAGCAGAGGGAGCGTGCACACTAACTAATAAACCTTAACAGTCGTGACAAAACATGGAGGGCGTGGCCCCCAAAATAATTAAGTTCGGGTACCGAGATTTTGTGCAAGATGAGAAGAGAAGAACAGCAGTATGCAAGGCCTGCAACAAAAAGATATCCGATACAACCAGCACCACGTCGAATTTCATTCGACACTACAAATCCCACAAAAAACTATAAGTAACAAAGTCCCCTTGTTTTCAGCTAACGTCTTAGCCATGCTAGAAGTTGATAAAAATCAATAATTCAAGGCACTCAAATGTTATTGAGAAAAAAGTATGATAGGTATGCTACCGGTAGGTATCCCTTTTTGAAAAAATGCTGGTGGTGAAAGAGTTTAGCATTGCACTTTAGGATTACACTTTAATGTCTTAAAAGTAAGCACACTCAGCCTGCCCCCTCTCAAACATGTCACAGGCTACACTAAACAAACGTCACATTCTCTGCAGCAACTCAACTGATTCACCTAGTATACCAGTTAAATGAACACAATGTGTTAATTCAAATTACAGCTTTTATATTTTTTAATGTAATGAGACATCTTTATCTGGTTTGGGAATGAGAGATATCACACCTTGTTTCATAGTAGGAGTCATTGTACCATTTTTTTATACATTCTGGAAGCATTAAGAAGAAAGGTTGTTCTAAAATCTCCCAAAACTGTATGAAGAATTCTAAAGTAAGGCCATCAGAGCCAGGCGACTTCCCCTTTTTCATTGATTTCATTGCATCTCTCATTTCATTTAAGGAAACAGTAGCCTCACATGACAACTTAAATTCATCACTTATTTGAGGTATATAGTTCTTAATCTGTTGTAGGTATGACATACTTTGGTTTGCCTGTAAATCAGGGGAGTACAGGTTCCTATAAAAATTAGTAACAAATTCCTCAATTTCTTCAGGGTTTTTAGAAACTGAATTGTTAATTTTTAATGCAGAGATGCTTTTCCTTTTAAAAATCCTTTTCTCAATTGAGAAGAAGCAGCTCGTATTTTTTTCTCCTTCCTCAATCCATCTCGCTCTAGATCTAACGAAGGCACCCTTAACTATTTCTAAATATATATTGTCTAATTCCAATTGCAAAGTTTTTAACTGACTAATTTCTGTAACAGAGAGATTCTCTTTTTTGTTTAAGGTATTTATTTTAATTAGCAAGTCTGCTTCTCTATCAGCATTAACCACTTTTAAGGTTTTTGATCTATTTATTGCTAGTAATCTTGCTTTAAAATATTCCCATTTAGCACCATGAGACTAAAATTCATTATTTGAAAAAATTCCATCAACTAATCCCTTGATTTGATTTTTTGCAGATTATTATTCAATTTCCAGTAACCACGTACAGTACTCTCCCTGTGTTTAGTCTGCAAAATCAGCTTAATTACTAAGTAGTCAGAAAATGGAGCATATTGTTGACTGACATCAAACACCTATTCTAGATTTAGAAGACAACAAATTATTACTCCAAGTATATTCAGTTACATCAGGGTGATAATAGCGCCATGCATCTGCAATATGAAAATAATCACATAATAAATAAATAAATAAATAAATACACACAATAATCACACAGATAATATTATTAGTGAGGCTCATCTTAGGAGGAAATCTGTCAACTAATTATCTAATACATCATTAAAATCTCTAGCAATAATAAAAGCTTGTTGATATTTATTTTTCAAAGCTTCAACATTCCTCTGTAATAAGAAAATAAGAGACTTTAAGTTTTTAAGTTGTACACACATCTGATATATATATATATATATATATATATATATATATATATATATATATATATATATATATATATATATATATATTACATATTATAAAAGTAGCATTATCAAGTTTAGTGACCAGAATAACCCATCTTCCTTCCATAGAAATCAACGATTCAACAATATCTCCTTTAAATTTGTTAATCAAAGTGAGAACCCCTGCAGAGTGGTTGGATCCATGACTAAAGTAGGCCTTGTCACCCCACTGTGATTTCCAAAAGCGAACATCACCCTCACAGGAATTAGTTTCTTGTAACAGTATTAAGTCAGCATTCATTTTTCTACAGTATAAGAATAAGGCTTTTCTTTTAGTGAGATCTCTCAAGCCATGAGTGTTCAACGACAAAATACTCCAAGTCTTGCATAAAAGAAAGAAAAAAGGAAAAAGAGAAAAAGAAAAAAACAGTAAAGAGTAACTTGACTAAGAACACAAGAACGCAAAAAGTTTTTAAAACTTACCGCTGTAAAGCTGCGTTGACAAAGAGGTAGTTGAAGCTAACACATACCCTATAACTTAGGCAAAAGTGCAACTGTACAAACTGAGAGAGCATAACTTATTTGTGATAAAGGAACCATAACAAAGTATAAAACTTTCACGTTGCCCCATAAATCGGTCTGCATTTAGAGATTGTTTGTCAATGCACAGTTCAGGAGCCAAGTTCGACTTCAGATGCTCCATGAAGACTGTAAATAAGATATTATTATAAAATATAATAAGAAATTGTCAGAGCACAAATGAAACGTTCAAAAGGAATACTCTTTGAAGGTTATTTGTAAATGAAAGACTGATCAAGACCAACTTCGTGAAGAGAACACGGGGGCAGACATCAAAACGTGAAAAACAGTTCACGCACAATTCTTGAGTTAAACTCAAAATAAGTTGCTCCATGAAGGTAATCTGCGAATATAGAACAATACGTTTGAAGTTCGAGTTTTTTTTCAGCGACAAAAGCATGGGGACCCTTCCACGAAACCTTCTTCCCCTCCTCACGAGCCTTCTTAACCAACGGCCTCTAGCCTCAACATCTTGTTTGATCAGCGCCTCCTTGATCCGAAGCTTGTTTTCTTTTAGATAGCACGTCTTTACCATGTCTCTGTAGGTACTCATGGTAAAACGCATGATGATGTTACGAGGTGCTCCGTCAGATCTCCTTAGCCCCAGGCGGTGTACAACATCAACTACATCATCCAACTTGTTCTGGATACTAGGGACCATCTTCTTTAGGATGTCGATTGTCATGCTTCTCGCATCTTCTCTGTCACGCTCTGGGACCCCCTGTAGCTTGAGATTCCATCTACATGAGTACCGTTGCATTTCATCGAAGCTTTCTTTCAGACTTACATTTTCAACTCGCAATTCCTTAATCTCCTTTTCAAGTTGAACGATCTTGACAGCGTGCATCTTGACCTTTCACTCATACGGGAGACTTTTTCCAGATAGTTTGACGAGTTTTCTGCAAGAAACAGCAACTGTTTTATCAATGGAGATCACCTTGTTGTGTGTTTCATCCACTTTAGCAGTTAGCTTCTGAATCGCGTCAAGTAATGTAGATAAGAAAACTTCGTTCATGGCTTTTGAATTCACAAGATTCTTGGATGGAGTAGAGCAAATAGGCCTGGCAAGAACCTCTTCATTGGCACCGATTTCTGTCTCAAGATTAATATTAATATTCTCCATGTCGACCGACTCCGTGCAGCATTCTTCCATAAGGTGTCCAGCTAGTATAGCGCTTTCATGAATGGACTAATTTTTCCTTTTTTTGCCCATAATATCAGGTCAAAAAGTGCAAGAATTGCCAGAAAAATACCGAAAAAGCATATATTTTCTAAGTTGTAACTTTACATATTCAAATCTAAGTTTGTTAGCTTCAAACTCCTCAAACTATGTAGACGACTCTAAAACGTGACCATTCACACCGCTGCCATTTTGGCTTTCATCCAGCAGGAGTGCTGCAATGGTCATGTTCCCCCACTCTGACGTAGTTAATGAGTAGCTGCCTTATTCACACCCCCTACGCGTGCGTGTCTGTTGCAATCACGCATTGATCCACCAGGTGGCACAGTGATCAGTGTAACAGCTGCTGGCATTAACCAATGAAACGTCTCTAAATTAAATGTAAACAAATTGCAGCAGAGAGAGAGAGAGAGAGACAGATATTATTTTTATGTTAAATAAAAAGTTGTTTTCAATAGAATTTTAGAGCAAAGACCTTGTTTACTGTCACAAACACTGGAATTTTTTATTGGTATAAAGAACTGCAAATGACAAATTAATCTCTTTTTTACTTTTTTACATTTCTATTGTTAGAATTAAGTCAACTACCATTTACTTGATGTATGCAATTTCAATACTTATTTAATTACTCTTTATTTTTATACTCTTTAATTATTTCGACTTGTATTTCATCTCAGGTGTTTTCAGCTATAGTTTTAAGTCACAGACAAATGCCTGGCTTGTCTATTGTATCAATGCCAGGCCATTAACATGTAGATGTAACGATCGTAACATCTAAAATGTAGTGATGGGAACTATTCACTATTCACTGAGCCACATCTTTCTACAATACATGTAGAACGTCACAGTGCTGGGAAACAAGTCAAACTGACCCGGTGAATTACAATCAAGACAAATGAAATTGACTTTTATTTGAGCATTGTTTTTAAACCAAAAACGAACACAACAGCCAAGCACAATATAATATTGACAATATGAACCCATGTATATTTATATGTGGGACACCACAGCGCACATGTGATGTGTCCTTACATTGTCACCATACACACTATGCACATGACACAATGTACAGAAATGAAGAAGGTGCATATGTGGGCATCTACACTGTATATGAGGGACATGGTATCACAGTGTGGTCCCTGCGAATGGTCATTTGTACAGACCATGCTGTGTTGTGGTTCACATGTTAGTCTTGCCATCATCAGATGGCTGCAGACCTGCCTGCTTCTTCCTCTTTCTTTTCCCCCAGTAACAACCTGGAAAGAAGACGATGATGATTAGTGTGTTTTATTGCTGATCCCAAGACACAAACAATATACTTTCATAAACATACTCCACTGTACACATGCTCAGAGACGCTTACCTGGCGTACAAGGTGACATCCTGTCCTGGATCCCTCACTGTACAGCAGCTGGGTCCTTGGTACATGTTCCGTCCTTTGTACATGTGGTATCATATATGTCTTCCCAAGCTCCTTAGAGAAGATGTCCCTCTTGTACCGCTTTGACACGTTGGACTTACAGTAGTATCGCCGTCGAACAAACCTCAGTTTCTGGTTCTCGAATGTGCTGCTTTCAGCATTTTTGTGCAAAGTGCTCATAAGAATAAAGTTTTTCCCTTGTTGGGGCAGTAAGACAATATTGTTGTTACTGGCTGTTCTGAACAGTACTGTATGTGAAGACAAACATGGACTTTAGAAGCTCCTGGTCCAGGTTGTAGTTTGTGAACAAATTCTTACAGGTTATGTTGTTCCAATCAAAAGTCATAACAAAACTGCATTTCTGCACCTTATAGATGATGTCAAGACAATATAGGAGAGAGTGAGACACAAATATGTGGTCTACTGTTGTTGTAGCTCATCTACCTCAAGAACTAATGTGTTGTGCATTGGGATGTCTGGGTGCAAACTAACATTATCATTATACGTTTAGTGAATGTCTTAATAAAATGATTTTTTATAATAATTTAATAGAGATTGTTATTTATTCTATTATTGTATGTTGGCAACAGTGTTTTTATTTTCCACAATTCTTAATTATACAGATTTAGTTATTCTGTAATGGTCAAATATATATTAAAAACCAAATACACACATATTAAAACATTAAATCTCATGCACAGTAAAACACTGAACAAAAAACACTGTCCAAGGCCACACCCAGGAAGTGACACTGTTATAGTGTAACTTTGTATAGATCATCACTTCACAGTATCAGTGATAATGAATGATTTCACTTGATATTTTTGTCTAAATATATTTCTGCCAGCTCAAAGGGTTCAGTGCCAAGAAGTACTTGTGTTTTAATGAGCTTGATAGCTTGTGCTGTCATCTCTTGGCTGATCACAAATAACATGCAACACCAACACTAACAGACAGAAGGAGCACACAACTGCCTGAGAAAGCTGACTGGTTAATTACAGTCTGTTTTGTGTCACTGTGGGCTCCATGGGACAGTAGTACAGTGCAGAGTCTGATACTGCAGCAGGAACGATCTACAGATCTACTTCTCCTTTTTACGAAGTTTGATGGACAGTCGTGGGTCAAGCTTATTGTTAGTTCTAGTGTCACTATCTGTGGATTCATAAATGATCAGCAGAAACTCTGGTCCTGATTGAGGTTTTTGTCGATACCAGTGGAGATGGAGAGCTGATTGATCATATGTGCAGGTCAGTGTGATGTTGCTTCTTTCACTTGAAGATATGATATTTTGGTCTGGTGTAATGCTGCTGTCAACAGCACCTGCTGTAAAGACATTGTAACATCATAAACATTAGGCAACACCTTAAGGTATAGGTTGTATACGCAGGTGCTGTATATTTAAGTTCATGAACTGCTTAGTATTTCAGTACAATATTACAATGTACAATGTTAGTAAATGTATTATGATATAATGTCACAGAGCAAAATTACATTATTCACAATGTCCTTATAGTGAGCTGTGTAATAATGTTATTAGAAGATCCAGCAAAATATGGAAACATTAAGAGAATGAATACAAATTATAAACTGCATTACGAACATTCTGACATAATTCCTCAGACTACAATTTACTTCTCATGTCAATTCTGACATCATTTACACTGATTTATTTAAATATGTTACTAATTCAATAATTCAAACAAATGTTGAATGTTCGTAATGCAGTTTATAATTTGTATTCATTCTCTTAATGTTTCCATATTTTGCTGGATCTTCTAATAACATTATTACACAGCTCACAACTATAAGGACATTGTGAATAATGTAATTTTGCTCTGTGACATTATCATTATACATTTACTAACATTGTACATTGTAATATTGTACTGAAATACTAAGCAGTTCATGAACTTAAATATACAGCACCTGTGTATATTTACTTTATTTAACTATTGAGTAAATAATATGGCTCTGTTGTACAGTACTTCAAGATTAATCATCTATACAATACTGCAAGCCTCTACCTGGTTGTGTGGTGTTTACATTATTTGTACACTTCAAAATAATTGTTGCAGGTTCATGTGAATAATGATGTTTGTGGATTTAATCACAAATAAGTGAATGTATGGCTCACTGGGGAAAAATATATAATTAAAGAATAAACAAATCTCAGTAAAATTTTCCAACCACATGGTCATAGAAAATAAATGGCTTGATTCCAAATATAAACTCAAAGCTGGGAACACATGTCAGCTGATGTTTCCAATGTTGCAAACACACTCAACTTCATGGACTGGGTTCACTTCCTCCTCACCAAGTTGAGGCTCCAAATTTGTCATTATGGGACGCGTGACATTCAAACTCCTTAAACTGTTCGAGGCTGCCGTCAAGGGCTACACAAACCATTAAGGGATTCTTGAACGTTGTCAAGGGTCTCCATATCATTTCTGATGCCACTGAGGAGCTCGTACATCAGTGTACAAGCTCTGCCACAGTGCTAATGGATTGTTTGGAAACATCTGTATATGAACAAAGTAAAAATAAAACACACATGGAGAAAAAATAAGAAAATCAAATAAAACCTGCCTTTGTATTTGTAGTATGACTGTCTGTATTATATATTTACAGATTGTACAGGATGTCTAAGTGTGTGTATAAATATATGTATAGTGCAGTGGTGCCCAAAACAAGCAGAAGCAGCTCCTGTTTGTCTGGAAAGAAAATCTGCAGCCGTGCACAGAACTGAGAGCTGTAGGAGAGCAGATCAGGATTTTGCAGTAATACAAATAATACGTTTATTCAAGTGTTAATATATAATTAAGCTAAAATTAAGTAAGTATGCTTATAATGACAAATACACAGCCAAGGTTAAGTATATCTAGCCTATACCTGGTACTTATTCTTAAGTACAATTGGATTGTACTGACAAAAAGTGTATTTGACAAACTTGATGGAGATTTGTATACTTTTAACAGAGTGTCCCATGTTTTTCCACACACTAACATATCTGATTCAGTACTTAAAGTATTATTAGTAGTACTTAGCAAAAAGTAGTACTTAGTGCTGCTTCTCCTGAATACAGAAATGTTTCTCTGTGTTTTAGACACAGTCACACACAATCTCACGATATTTGACCACAAATACAGGATAAAACCAAAAACTAGGGATAAGACAATATAACAAAAAATACAGAAGTCTGAGGCATCGCAAAACACAGAAACACAAAACTAACACAAAACAACAGGTTTAAATAGACAAGAAATCAGAGGAACAAGTGTACAAACGTGGGGAAACAGGATAAACAATGACAAAGTAAAAGTGCTGCCAGATCGCCCTCTGGTGGTTTGACAGGGATCTGTCTAAGAAGTCCATGATAACAATGACAATCACCATGCATAATTAGAAGGACATGACCATGGAAAAATTAATTGGATGAATACTGAAGAACAGCAATATACAACTTAAAAAATGATAAGATGGATAGATTAATGTAAAGTGGAATAAAGGCAGAATAAGAAAGATGGTCCAGCTTATTTTCCTGCAAAAGTTTTAATATTCATTAATAACACTAAGATAAACACTAAGGCTTCGTAAGATAAAGCTCCGCCCCCTGCTGTAGACTTTACTACTTTAGTTACTACCAAATAACCTGCACCTTTTGATAGAAGTAGGTGTGGTAGATTATTAAAAAGTTTCCTTAGGTACTGTAGTATTTTATAATCAATGCAAAATGTGACTGTGAGACAATGCAGTGTGGATAAGATAGGAGTAAATCAACTGATTATTCTTTTGAGATCCATCAGACTGATGCTGTTCTGTGCAGGACATGTAGACTGTGTGAGCTATAACATGATGGATCTAGATGACCAGATTGTACAGATATATATAATTTTGAGCTAAGGTAACTGTGTAGTTAAATGTTTTCCAAATATATAAATGAATGAATGAAGGAAACATGTCAATGGTATAAACTCTTTTAAAATCATGAGAAATTGAGAGACTTCCTTAAAAGGGGCAAGTAAATTTCTCTAAAGCACAAACAGAACTGCTTTCAATATAAAAAAAAACTGTTTTAGATTTTGTACAGTGTGGATGGATTTCCTGTCACTGTGGGCCTCAGAGCACAGTAGTATAGTGCAGAGTCTGATACAGCAGCAGAGGAGATGATCAGATCCACTTTCTTACTTTTTTTATCTCGATCATTATTAAGTTTTATGGACAATCGTGGATGAAGTGGTTGAGCTGAGGTGACAGTTTTACTTGCTTCATCAATTAGCAGTAGAAACTCAGGTCTTGATCCAGGTTTGTGTCGATACCAGAGGAGACTGTAAACTGATCCAGTATATGTGCAGGACAGTAAGATGTTGCTGCATTCCATTGAAAATACATTGGTTTGATCTGGTTTAATACTATTGTCAGCAGCATCTGCTTTAAAAACATTACAACAATATTGTGATATTTTAATCATAAATGACACATTTCACATGGATCATTGTGTGTCTTAATTAGAAAAAAAGAATCCTTTTTTGTGCAGTGTATATAACTTACCAACATCAGCAAGAGTGAAAAACACCAAAAAGAGGAACAACATTGTTTTCTTGAGTGTTTAGTTCAAACCCCTAGCTTTAGAAATGAATGTCAGTGTTACTATTTGATTTTTCATCTCCACCTGGAGCTCCACCTACTTGTATGTATGCATATTTTATGTGGTGAGGTGATGAGGGGTGCCAGATGAGGGTGATTAGAATTCGGGTGATGAGGATCTGGTGTGCTGTGTGAGGGGAGAACCTGGCAAATCCGTGACAATACTCTTTATAGAAATCTCTATAGAAATATTTTACATTAATAATAAAATGTGGTCTTATGTGGTCTTATATTCAGTTTGCCAGTTTGTGTGAGTAAAGAAAAACAGAAGTGGGGTAATTTTGTTATTCTGAGTGTTCAGGCCTCTAGTTTTAGAAATAAATGCCAGTGTATTTGAAACATGTCTTTGATGCTTAACATGTAGTTACACACACTTATTGAACTACTACTGTACTAGAGATACATATATTTGCATAAAAATATCTTATGTATATTCTATAAATATGCACTGTTTTTCTATATCAAATCCACTCAGTAACAACTGACACAATGTTCTGTTAGCATCAGATAAAATATAGATTGGATGATGGAAATGTACAGTACATGAATTGACTGCAGTGTTTGCTTTTCATACCTCGGTTTCTTTTCAGCTGCATGTTATCACAAGTATTATCAAGGCTCTCAAGTTTTGAAGATAGGCAAGTGTGACATCTCCAACACCCCAAAAAAGCAAACAAAAAACAAACCAACAACATGAATTGACCGCAGTGCTTGTCGTTGTTTGCTTTTCATACTTCCTTTTCTTTTCAGCTCTCAGAGCTCTCAAGTTTTGAAGAACCCAACCAAAAAAACAAAAAACACAACAAAAACAACAACAGCAGCAACAAAAACAATACTGGGGGGTTGTTGTGTTTGGTAAGGATCATTGACCGCAATTTAACCAAATACCAAGTATTTGTTTAATTTCCATTTATTAATTTTTGTGTGTGTGTGTGTGTGTGTGTGTGTGTGTGTGTGTGTGTGAGAGAGAGAGAGAGAGAGAGTCATGATTGAGGACAATGTCCCGTCCAGAGACAAGCTGTTTCGTTTTGAGGTTTTGTTCAAACTGACCATCGAAAACACCCTCTCCAATGAATATGTTTTTTCATTGGTTGTTGCATAAAATCTTACCCAGATAGTGCTATTTTGTGATTGGCTATTGTGCTGCCTCTTTTTTTGATTGGCTGATAAGTGTCAGGCTCGACTAAGAATTCCAGCGGAGACGTGCTTGATTCCTGCCCGGTTCCATAGAGTCAGCGGTGCGGACTGACACATTTTGGTTGCTGCAGCTTATTAAATATATGATAAATAGTCAAAACGTTTTTCTGCGTGAGAAACACGATATGTGGTGGGAGACTGTGTCAAAAGACCCAAATGCGTGACTGTCACTCTCAATGCGTGACACTTGACAGCCATGCGTTATATGTGTCTGTGGTTAACTGAAAATGGAAAGGACAGTAAAGATGTAACGAGTTCTCCAGCGATTCCCTCACCAGCCCGCCAGAGGGAGCCCTCACATGAACGTTAGCACTTCCGGCTAGATCAGCCCAGGATATGTGCATTTAAAACAGTTAACACTTTCGTGCCAGAGCATTGCATGCTCTTTGGTGCTCCTCTGATATCAAGCAGTGATATCTAAAATTCTAGCTCAAGCTCTGGTTATAAGTTTAGTGACTACTGCTACAATTAAATCAAAGAAAAGGAAATTCATGTGATTTCTGCTCTAGATGTTAAAGATGCTGACTGTATTAACAAGCTGTATAATAGCTATATTTTGACAGTAGTTGCTTTGCCAGCCTTGTCTCCAACACAAATTTACCCCAGTTTCACACCACTGGTAATGATGGACAAAACAATTAGTTCATTTAAATGTACATAAAAATGATATCTGACTTAGTGCTATTTTGATTGTTTTTTAATTTTATTTTCTCATTTTAATGAATAATTATGATAGTGTTAAGTAAACTATAAGATTATTAGTGTCTTAAATGTGACCAGCAGGCTCAGTCACCACTCCATCTGAGGTTTTTATAAGAAAGATAAATGTCCAATTTCAACTGTGATTAATACAGAACACTCAAAGCATTTATTTATTTATAGCATATTTTAACAAAACTTCACTTTAAACTTAATTCTGCGGTGTCTGTGTTCAAAGGATTAAAATGGTGGACAAGGTACCTTTGGTCACACCAGAAGAAAGTACAAAACTTCACTACACCACCATTATGTACATCTACAATGGTGACCATACGGATGAAACTGATTATTATTAATGTTCTTGCAAAGCAACATTCTTACTATCCTGCATACTCTTCCGGACAAAACTTCAGCGTGTAACTTGTCACGCAGCTTTTGTCCTAGACCCATGAAGGAGATGTCAAATTGACCGGCTCATTGAGAAGAGGTGCCATGACTTTTCTAAGTGATCTGAGTACTGGTACTTCCGGTACCGGTCTCAAAGTGGCCTTTTTTATAACTCTGCAAGCTTTCAAACTATCTACACCAAACTTGGCCAGCTCCTTTAGGGTGATACTCTGAACAAACTTTTAAATTGGTATACCGACTGGCTTGCGGTTGTGCCGCAGTCCCACCCCCAAAATATGCAAAATCAAAAAACTTTTTACAACATGGACATGTCACATATCAAAACACTCCGAACAATGAGGGGAACTCCCTCAAGTGTAATTTGATGAAGTCATGTGACGTCACATGAGTTCACGTGAAAATAAAAATTTAGCACAACATGGACATGTGACATATCAAAACATTCAGCACGATAAATGGAACTTGACACGTGCACGCACCATTCACATTTTCTTCAGGAAATGTACGTTCTAGTTATTATTATTTTGTCCTGCAGTAGCACCTCTACTTTCTGTGTGCTTCACTCTATGTGTTTAACAGAAGATTCTAAGTGTCCATATCCTTATTTTCTATTCATTCTCTTTGCATTTTCTTGATAAATACAAATCAGCATATACTGAGCATTACCAAAGTGTAGGCATTCCACCACACCAAAGCCACAATGTCTCAATATAGATCTCTGTCAGCTGGACCAGAAAGTTACCTTTAACATCATACTATTGTCTGATTTCTGTTAAACCCTTACACTTTATTCATTGCTGGCTATAAGAGCTGAATTAGTGCTACTGTATGTTGGAAATTGGTTAACTGTGTCATGGTAAGCAAATGCTGGCAGATAAAATATGTTGATGAAATCCTGAATGTCATATATAGTGGGAACAGAATAGTGACATCTGTAATCTCAGTCATGTTTTAGAATAGATTCAGTGATTCTGTAAAAAATGTGAATTAAATATAACTTCTGTATAATCTGAACTATTTCAATACTAAAATGAATGAAACCAAGATACAAACAGAGCTCAATATTTCAGTTTGGAAATTTATTCAGTTTCTACATCATTTTAAACTTACAGAGCCATCTATATACTGTACACATACTGTACACTAACATTGTTAAATAAACCTGTATATATTTACTTGAATGGTTATTTTCTGCCTAAAGATACCATTATTATTTTAAAAATGAGAGTATAATGATGGGCTTGAGGTTTTTGATTAGATTTTGTTTCATTTATATTAGTTCAGTTACTGAGCCTGGCTGTCTAGGGAAGAAGCTGGTACAGAGTGTGGCAGTTTTGTCCAGATGTTTTCATCCCTTCTTTCCGTCTGTGTAGAAGAGTTGAGGTGATGTTTCAGAAACCAGTGGTTTGATATCAATGTTAAGAAGCCTTATTGAACTAAGGGAGACCCTGATTATGTTTTTCAGTGGTGTTCTGTTGTAGTGTCTTTTGCTGTGAGACAGCATGTACTTTTCATATTAAACAGTGCTACAGCTGCACAAGATGCTCTTTATGTCTCCCATGAATGTAGTGAAGATGGGAGGTTGGTGTTTGTAATGACCGAGACAACACCTGAAACGTGTGCTTCACAAACAGGTTTACTGCATACTCTACTTAGCAACACTACATGCTTTCTGTTCATATAACACGACAGCAATCAATACCGGGAACGTTATTTCTTAAAGAGGCAGTACAACACTACAGTGTTTTCTCTCGTATGTCTGCAGGAAATGAAGATTTAAGCTATGGTGTTCTGTGTCAGACTTCAATGAAACATTTCAGAACAGAAACATTTCGCCATGGACCTTCAGGTAGTTCAGACATCTGAAGTGGTGAGTGTTTTATCTGCGTTGAGGACGCTTGGCATGGTATACAGTTCGAAAGTGTGGGCAAGTTCAAGTGCTCTTTGCTGTAAGGTTTTTGGCATTACAATATGATTTCCCCTTAGAAGAATGCTTCTGTCATCCAGAACAGTAAGTTCCTCTTTTACATTGTGGAATGATCTCAGGTCTGCCTGATCACGTTCTGAAGTGTGCATAGTGTTGATAACACATTGAAGAAGGTTGTCATTGGTTGTTTCGGCTTTCACTTCCTCTAATGTCATGGCTTTTAGGACTGCATTGTCAGTGATGAATTTGATATGTATCTCAGTGTCAACATCATTGGTGATTGTAGATTTGTGAAGTTCTTGTGGATGGCGGGACATATAGTCTGCCGGATTTGTCTTTCCTGCTTTGTAAACAACCTTGTATTTGTAGGGTTGTAATCTTAGTGCCCATCTCTCAATTCTTGCTGGGGGTTTTGACTTAGGGTTGTTAAAGATTAACTCAAGAGGTTTGTGATCTGTGATCATGTTGAATTCCACACCGTAGAGATATAGATGGAAGTGTTCACAGTTCCAGACGATGGCAAGGGCTTCCCTCTCTGTCTGTGAGTATCATTGTTCAACTGGGGTTAATGCTCTACTAGCAAGCAACAACGTAGGTGTGATCTGTGGTTCTATCTCTCTGAGCTAGTATGCCTCCTAGACCAACGGGACTAGCATCGACAATGACGTTGGTTTCTCTGTCAGGATGGAAGTAACTCATTACAGTAGCATTCACCAGGTTGTGTTTGAGTGTTTTCAGTGTATCTCTTTGTTCTTTTCCCCATATCCACTTTGAGTCTTTCTTTGTGAGCTCTCTCAGAGGTTGAGTTGTTGATGAATAGTTAGGAATGAATCTCGCACTGTAGTTGGCCATACCTAGTAAACGTCTCATCTCACTTTGGTTTAGTGGGGGTGGCATGTCTGTGATCGCCTCAATTTTTTTTGGTCTGGGTCTACCTTTGTTGGAAAAGAGGTATTGAAAAACTCAAGGGACGTTTTGTGAAATTCACATTTGCTTTTGTTGATTGTCTGATTGTTTTCATGTAGCCATTGGAAGACTGCTTCGAGGGATCTGTTGTGTGCATCAGCTGTGGTACCATATACCAGAATGTTGTCACTGAAATTTCAAACTCCAGGGATGCCTTGTAGGACCTGTTGGATGGTGTTTTGGAAGACTTCAGCAGCTGATGAGATACCAAAAATCAGTCTTGTGTTTCTTCTTAACCCAACATGTGTGGAAAATGTTGTGATGTATCTGGATTCAGGTGCCAATTCGAGTTGGTGATATCCTGAATTGAGATCCAGTTTGGAGAACATTACTGTGCCATTTAGGTCATGAATAATGTCATCAACAGTTGGTGCAATGTGTATCTCTCTCAATACAGCTTGATTTGGTAATCTCATGTCAACACAAATTCGTATTTTCTCAGGGTTTTTTGGCTTTAACATCGCAACAATAGGTGAAACCCAAGGTGTTGGACCCTCTACCTTTTCTATGATTCCTTCATCTTCCAGAAGTTGCAGTTCCTTCTCGACTTTCTTTCGAACATGGAAAGGAATTCTGCGATGTGGTTGAGCAATAGGTTTGACTGTGTCGTACTTTGACAAGAGCTGGTCAGAGACAGAATGTTTGGGTACTTTGACAAGAGCTGGTGAGCGACAGAAGTTGTAGGTTGAATTATGTCTGTTGAAAGGACAATGTGAATGAGTCCAAGTTCAGTAGCCGTTTTTTTGTGACTGAGCAGAGACCCATGAGTAATGGAAGTGGTTGTTGTTTACCATATGGCAGTATTTTCTTGTTGGTTGGTTGTAGTTTTGTTGACATTTTGATTTTGTCATTTTGTCTAGCAGGTTGACTGTAGCACCTGTGTTTATTAGTATATCTAGAGGTTGTTGGGCTATCCAGACTTTTGTTATTGGTTGTTTGACATTTGTATAGACATAGACATATTCATCGTCTGTGCTTGAAGTTGTATCCGGCTCCAGTGTTTTTGTTGGTGGGCTGTTTTCACTTAACTTTACTGCTCTCACCTTTTGCGAGATGTCCTGTCTTTGTCGTGGCATTGTGTATCTTTTGTTGTCCCGCTCCATCCCTGGTCTGCTGAAACAACAATGAGCAAAGTGATTTGGTTTACCACATAGTTTGCATGACGCTCCTTTAGCTGGGCATGTTAACTGTCCTCCAGGATGCGGGAAAGGGCCACCACAGTTCCTGCATGTCATATGTGGTTTTCTCTGTGTGGTTTTCTGTTGGTGGTTTGTATGTGCTCTCTTATTGAGGTTTGTTTTTGGTATTGCTGCAACATTTTCGAAGGTATTAGCCTGTGTGCCATTTTCAATTCCATCCGCCCGCTGCTCTGAAGTTTCAAATGCTCTGGCAAAGTCTAGCAATTGTTTTAATGTGAGAGTATTATCCCTCAATTCTCTTCTTCGCAATCGAGATGATGTGCATGTGAGTATGATCTGAGATTTTATTTCTCTGTCTGTATTTGTAAATTCGCAAGTCGTTGCAAGCTGTCTTAATCTTGTGTGAAACGCACTGATTGTCTCTCCTGGTTTTTGTTTAGCCTGTCTGAACACATATACTTCATACTCCGTATTACGGCTTGGGCTGAAATATTCATTCAGAACTTGTGCTGCTTTATCATAATCATCACTGTCGCCATTTTCTGGAATTGTGTCGAAAATACTGTGCTTGTTCTCCTGCATAGTGCAGCAACATCGCTTTTTGCCTGGTCTTGTTTGTTACACCAACAGTTGTTAGAAATGTTCCAAATCTTGGAAAATGTGGCAATACAGCAGTAGCATCCATGTTTTATTGGATGATGGTAGCTTTGTTGTTGAGCACGTTTTTAGCCTTAGCTTTTAGCGTTTATTCAGGTGTTGGCAAAGCGTGTGAAGCTGTATGAAATTTACGTGTGTGAAATCCACTTTATACTTTTCTGTGTTCTGAGTTTAGTTTCTTTCTTGATCGTTTCTGTGTAGTTTTACTCAATAGATAAATGATGGTAACTTTTCTCAGGCTTTTTTTTGTGTTTTATTTATTTTTTTTTTTCCGTGCCGGTCGGAGAAAGGACGCTGTTGTTTGAGCCCTCTCTTTGTGGTGTCGGTTGCTAAATTATAAATTAATATCCGGATAAATTAATATCCCGGAGTATATGTAACTCCTGTGCACTGAACTGAGACATGCGTGAATTACTGAACCGATACAGCGAATCATCAGTACACTGAACTGAGAACTGCTTGTTTTGGACGCGTCCGAGAACCGATGAACTGGTACAGCGAATCATCAGTACACTGAACTGAGAACTGTTTGTTTCGGACGCGTCCGAGAACCGATGAACTGTTGATACTGCGCATGCTTGAATAACTGAACTGGTACAGCGAATCATCAGTACACTGAACTGAGAACTGTTTCTTTCGGACGCGTCCAAGAACCAATGAGTTGTTGATACTGCGCATGCTTGAATAACAGAACTGATACAGGGAATCACCAGTACACTGAACTGAGAATTGTTTCTTTCGGACGCGTCCGAGAACCGATGAACTGGTACAGCGAATCATTAGTACACTGAACGAACTGTTTCAGACGCGTCCGACATACTGTTGATACTGCACATGCGTGAACCTTCAGAGTAAATTATACATATTGGGATATGCATAGTATCTAGTCATAGGCTATTAAACATTTTTATAAAAAAAAAAATCAATATATGTCACTCAATATATGTCAGTTAATTTTACTGTTGACTATTGTGCAGGTTAGTCTGTATTTTAATATGCCGCTTTTTGTAAGTTGATGAAGATTAGTTTATTATCTTTATATCTTTATCTGTTTTAGTTGCAAAACTTAATGTAAGAAACATATTCAACTAAAGTTATGATTACAAAGAACTTTTCGAATGTGTTAAATTGATTGTATTAATATCTGCCGGCAGCGGGATGATGGAATTTGCGTCATTACGTCATTGTGAATGACGTCATTACGTCAGGACGTAAAAGAACTGGTGAACTGGATTTTTGAACTGGTTCATTAAATCGAACTGTCCGAAAGAACCGGTTCGCGGAAAAGAACCGAACTTCCCATCACTACTCTACTTAGCAACACTACATGCTTTCTGTTCATATAACACAACAGCAATCAATGCCGGGAACGTTATTTCTTAAAGAGGCAGTACAACACTACAGTGTTTTCTCTCGTATGTCTGCAGGAAATGAAGATTTAAGCTAGGTGTTCTGTGTCAGACTTCAATCCTGTCTCAGCAGAGCAGCACAGGTTGATCACTGTCCTCCTGAGAACAATAGGCATCTCTCTAGTTTTGTCTCTGGATTGTTGCTTCTAAACTAGTCCTCACACTTCTCCATTATCTCTCTGTACTGTATATACACTCACGATTTTAGCTCATGAAGCTCAACACTGTATTGTCATCAACATAATTGAAAATATGACTCAAGCTATGCTTTAAAGCAGATTTGTGCGTCGGCACAGTTTTCATAATCTCAGGAACTGTAATGTTCAGACACATTTCACAGTTTACAATTTATGCCTAAGAACAGTGGAAACTAATAACTACTAAAGAGTATCAACATCATACTGGATATTAATACAAAATTTAAAAATAAAAAATTCTGAAAAATGGCATGTAAATTCAAAATCATCAGTAGAACTGCTTCCAATAGAACAAAGTGATGTGCTTTTGTACAGTGCAGCTGGATTTCCTGTCACTGTGGGCTGCAGACCACAGTTGTATAGAGCAGAGTCTGATACAGCAGCAGAGATGATCAGATCCACTTGTTTATTATCAACTTTAACAGACATTCTTGGGGGAGGGTTGGATTTTAGTGCTCCACTTTGAGAAATATAAATAAGGAACTCAGGTTTAGATTTTGGATATTGTCTGTACCACTGCAGGTAGTTGAATCCTGAAACAGTGCTGAATTTGTATCTGCAGGACAGAGTAACATCATCACCTTCATCTACAACTTTCTGAGTAAAAAGTGTCTCTATTGAATCCGCCATGGGGTCACCTGTCATAGAGAAGAGAACGTAATGTTTTAACTTTCACACAGTCACGTCAGAACATGTTAGAATCACATTTTATGTTTTCTTTTATAGCCCACACAGACTAATTAATCAGTAAATACATATAATTAAGTATTAAACATATTATAAATACAACACTTAATATTTCTGATATAACCAACAATGATGTTAACTCACCTAGTGAAAGCCACAGACACATGAATATAACAGTGAACATGATGACTGGTTTTATATGAATGAAAATATTCTTTCTGTAACATTATCAAAGTTCATGAAGCGCCGCCCACAGCATTACATGACAGAGTCAGTAATGTTACTGACAGACTGTATATTCTTAGTGAAACATTTGGCTTTACATTAAGCATCAAATGTCATGAACATAAAATGCAACAGGTACAATATAATGTTGAAAAATGAATCTTTCTATTCTGTAAAAATCTAATATGACTTAAATTATTATATATATATATATATATATATATATATATATATATATATATATATATATATATAAATTATTTAAAAAAAAACAGGATTTGTTTTAAGGACGTCAATAAATAAATGACCAAAATAATGCTTCTAAGACTAAAGATTTAATATAATATTTATCATGACTATCATATATTGTCACAGCTTTTTCTTTTGATGCTGAAGCCCCTAATACAGTGACATAACTTTAAATATATATATATATAACTTAACTTTAAATATATATATATATATATATTTAAAGTTATGTCACTGTATTAGGGGCTTCAGCATCAAAAGAAAAAGCTGTGACAATATATGATAGTCATGATAAATATTATATTAAATCTTTAGTCTTAGAAGCATTATTTTGGTCATTTATTTATTGACGTCCTTAAAACAAATCCTGTTTTTTTTTAAATAATTTTTAATACTTTAATACTTATGGTGGCCCAGAAGGACTAGGCACAAAAAAAGAGATAAAAAAAAAACAGGCCATACAATCAACAGCAACAACATAAGGAGCAACTTTAAATAAAAGCTACCAAAGGAGAGCATTAACCTTCTGGCCACTATAATTAAACCTTAAAGGGTGTGTGAAATATATTTTATACATAATTACTGGTAGTAAAATAGACAGCTCGAATATGCTGGTATTTAGAACATAACGAATTAGACTTGATGAATGAATAAATAAACTCTTAGAGCGAAGTTGTTTACATCTTTAGTAACTTTCTTCACATTGGTTGGTCTTTGTTCAGAGAAATGTTGAGATCAGTTCACAAATGACAGTGTTTTAAACATTTTAAAAATGTTACAGAATAATTCACAATAAAAATTGATGGTTGATCTTCAAAAACAAATTGACATCATAGACAAATGACTGAACAAGTGAGTGTCAACATGTAAATAGCTCCATCTTGTGAGAAAAGCATGACTCTGCTCCAGTCATGTGTAGTGTGGTTGAGTTTCCTGTCACTGTGGGCCTCAGAGCGCAGTAGTACACTGCAGAGTTTGTCACAGCAGCAGAGGAGATGCGCAGATCCACTTTCTTATTCTTTTTATCTTCATCATTTTTAAGTTTTATGGACAATCGTGGATGCCAAACTGGTCGATACCAGTGGACTCTGTCAGATGATACAGTATATGTGCAGGACAGTGAGATGTTGCTGCCTTTATTTAAATATATGGTGCTTTGTTCTGCTTTAAGGCTTTTGTCAACAGTCTCTGCTAAATTGTACAGCATAATGATTTAATATATGATGTATGTGACTGGCCATTATTAGATTAGATAAGATCCAACTTTATTGTCATTGTGCAAGGTACATGTACAGAGCCAATGAAATGCAGTTAGAATCTAACCAGAAGTGCATAGATGGCTTATTTACAAGTGGCAGTGTAATAAATAAGGGTATGAGGTTATACAGAAGGTGTAGTAATATGTACATGTAACTGAATAAGGGTAAATGTAGTGTGGTTTATCAGCAAGAGTAAAGAAAAACAAGAAAAGGAGTAAATGTTATCCTGAGTGTTTAGTTCAGGCCTGTTGTGTATTTGAAATGTGTCTCTGATATCTCCACATATAGCAGCACCCACTGTGATTTATTCATATACATGACAATGAAGCTTCATCTTACACTACACAGGTAGGTGAACTACTGCTGTACAAGAGTTCATATATTCTTCCGTTTCATTCTTTTGTCTGCATCCTATAACATACTGAATACTGACCCAATGGCTCTGATAGTGTAAGTAAGAAATGTTTTGAGTTTGAAATAAGTAGATTTGTGAATTTACTGTGAGTAATGAATTAATCCTCTTTATTTTTGTTTGATATTTCTTTCAGCTGCATATGTTACCACAGCATTTATTTATGTCTGTGGTTAATCTACAGAATGAAGTTTTCACTCCATGGGGTTTATTTGCCATTGTGTTACTATTATAAAATTATAATTTTTTTTTTTACTTTTAAGATTATTATATTTGTATAATTCTTTGTTATACTAAAACTTTTATTAATAATTAAATGATCTGACCTCAGAAAACTACAGAGAGTAGTCAGGACTGCTGAGCGAACCACAAAACTTCCAACTCCCTTCTACTTCTGTACTTCTACAGAGTGAGCAAAGGTTCAAAGATAATCACTCTGGACCCCTCACATCCAGCGCACTCCCTGTTGCCATCTGGTCGACGCTACAGAGCCCTGAGCACCAGAACGACCAGACACAGGAACAGTTTCTTCCATCAGGCAATCCACCAGATGAACACTTGACATACACGGAACACACAACACTATTCTTACACATTATTTACTTAACCTCTTACGGGCCCTGTGCTGTACACGGCACGGAAGTAGAAGTGACCACTAGGGGATGACCCAGAAACAAGCTTCAATTCAACTTTAAAGCATCAAATCCTCCAAAAACACGAAAAAACCTATTTACCTAGTAAAGTTTATACTCTCAATAATTTTTTAAGCCCACACACAAAGCACAATATGATTCACAGCCTTCATACAATTAGAAAAAATTTTTGGACAAAACTGACCTAGGTGGCGCTAGACCGGTTTTTCCCTTACCTTTAGACGCGTCTCTTTCTTCACTGGGGTAATATATTCCAACACAAATAATCCACAAAAATCCACACAGGTCCAAGGAATTGAAATCTGTAAGCCTTTTAATCCAAAACGCTCTGGTCGTGCCGCAAATATTCTGTTAGTGTTCTGAAAACTGGAAACAGAAGTGCGCCATCATCTCGTTTTGCCGCTCTAACTACTAATTGGGATATTCAAAAATTCAAAGTCTACATCATATTTATAGCCCAGGTCCTAACGAATCAAATAAGCCCTCATTTGAGCCAATCGGTGCTTGTATGGCAGAGATAGATGGCTGGGAAGCCAATGGTGGCATGACCTCATTTTTTGGGAACCCGCATTTGACTGACAATTACTCCTTCCAATAGCAATGAAATGGGCTGGGACCTATACAGCCGTTTAGCCAATAAGCAGACGATTCCAACGGTATGTGACATGCTTTACATTCTTTGCCTGTGTCTGCGTGAACTGGATGCGCAGAAGAATTCTTGCGTAATCCCTGACCTTTTGTCCCTCTCACAGCTCAGGGTGTCAAGTTGCAGGCCTGTTTTCACACCAGAGTGATAGAGAGAGTCTAGGCTTATTTATGGCTTGTCAGACTGAGCCTGCAGCCTTTTATTTCAAAGTTATATAGTAAACAAGTACACAAAAACGCTGCACCCGACGACCAGGGCCGTAGAAAAATATTCATATAAAATCCATTTTTGGGTCTTTTGACTTGAAATTTTTTTTGGTGAAAGCCAAGACATGTGGCTATGACTCTCAGTTGTTGGTTTGTCCCTAGCATGTTCCAGAAAAATAAGATTAATCAGTTTATCAGAAAAACAACCCAGGCGGACAGGAAAATCTGCATTCAAACCCCTGTAACTTTGTGCCAGTAAGGCCTAGAATCAATCTGAAACTAGAGAATCTCTTCTTTCAAATGAGACCAGGCTCACCCCTGTGTGTCAAAGTATGTGGGAGCTGTACCACTTTTTGTTGGACAATGGATATAGGCGGAGGTCCGTAAGAGGTTAAACACATACTTATTTATAATTCAATACACATTTCACACTGTACATACAAATTGTCTATATTATATGTGTTTTTGTCTTGTCAATGTCATTCTGTTACATTGTGGAGCTTCTGTCACTAAAACAAATTCCTCGTATGTGAAAACATACCTGGCAATAAAGCTCTTTCTGATTCAGATTATTTCTATACATCATATTCAGGGTTTCCTGAAAAAGCAAAATTCAGAAATTATTTAAAAAAATAATTATTATACATCAATGTGCACACTGTGATTTGATGTAATGATCCATTTAAATATGAATTGATATCAGCAGTTCAAATTAAAGATCCTCACCGGCTTCTAACCAGCTTCTCTTGCTCTCAGAAAGCTGCCTGCAAACAGGGACACACACACACGAGTACTGAGGGATTAGTAGGTGGGGCTTTGTTTTAAAATGACCAAAGCTAATATGTCACGTCAAAGATGTTTACAAATCTGATATGAAACACTTGCTATGTTGCTTAAATATGTAGTTCTAGTGTGTGTGTGCGCATCCTTGCATGTGAAGTGAGTGTTATGTTTTGCACTTACAGTACAGCACAGTAACAGTAAGAAAGAAACTAAAGTCAGAGCTCATCTTGAACATGTCTTTTTAATGCCAATTGCAATTATCACAGTTCTTAACGCTACGGGTGCAAATACAAAATACTTTTTTAATTACTGTCTCAAACACAACAGTTCCTCCCCTCCAGCCATGATGTACTCCCTTCAAGGCTCATACTACTACATTGAACAGAAAGAACACTTGCATACAGAACACTCTTTTTTTTTTTTTTAGATAACTTTTCCAACTATTTTAACAATTATGACTATATTCTTTTCTCATAACTTCACTTTGTTTTGTTCATGGCATCTACTAGCATTTAACTACAAGTTCAGTCTGTCAGGACGTTTATGCACATGCTCTCTAAAAACTGCTGGGTTAAAAACAACCCAATTTGGGTTATTTTGGCAACCTAGCGCTGGATCAAAAAGGGACGAACTCAAAGCTGGGTTATCATGTTTAACCCAGCATGCTGGGTTGTGATTTGAACCCAACTATTAGTTAAAAATGACTACACTGCTGATATGAATTTAACCCAAAATGAGTCAGAAATTTAAGTGATTAAAATAATGAATCTACAGCAATACTTTTGCCAAATGGATAAAAATGGACCCAAATGCAGTATAGACAAATAAACAGACTTTAATAACAAAGGAACTCTAAACATAACACTGACTAGAGACAGGACAAAACAACAGTAGATTCCCCGCTGCACAAGGCAACGTGGCACAGTTAAATAGACAAGGTGATCACAATAGGAAACAGGTGTGTGCAGACAAAGACGGGGCAGACACGTGACGAGGAACATAAACAAAATGGACATGGCCAAAGTCCGGGCTGAGTCCTAACTTACTTACTTCAGTAATCCAACCCCGCCCACGGAAAACACGGAAGTATGTGGAAGCAATTTACGTGATCTAAATAAATTGTCGTCCTTCATTTTATTAATACACGTTTTCTTATTTTTGTAAAGGATGTCTAGGCTAAAATAGCAAATCTTAAATCTAATATAATATATAATATATAATATAATATATCACAGTAAATGCATCACTGACTTCAGTCAGAAAAATTTACTTTAAGGATACAAATTTAAAACATGAAAACATTTCATAACATTTACATAAACCTCAATATCATCAGTAAGAATCATCATCATCGCAAAACACAGAACCACAAAACTGGAAAAAAACACAACAGAAACATTGAAAACAGAGACACAGACATGAAATGGAGTCTAATAACAAAGACTCAGCAAAGACTAACACAAAACAACAAGTGACAAACAGTGACAAAGTAAAAGCGCTGCCAGATTGCCCTCTGAATACTGAAGAACACCAATATACAACTTCAAGAATGATAAGATGGATGGATAAATATAAAGTGGGATAAAGTCAGAAAAAGAAAGACGTTCAAGCTTATTTTCCTGCAAAAGTTTTAATATTCAGTGAAAATATAGCACCTGTAAAGAAGTACCATAAGGATTAATAAAAAAAAATGATGACACAGAGAGCACTGCAGTGATGACTTCCTTGATGGTGTATTAACTCAGAATGAAGCGCATCACGGGCGCACCTACTGAAGCGTGCGATGACATCATCAAGCAGGTACATCAAATGATAATTATTAATCCAATAAATGTGTTAAATTAAAAACCTTTGTTTTATGTAAAATACAAATTGAAAATTAAACACTATTTAATGAATATTAGAAAAATTAAATGTAACACTTTTATAATGCATTCAAAGGAAATTTAAACAAAGAAAATGTAAACTTGTTCAATATCACCACTTATATTCAATAAAACTAATGTGAAGTTTGTTCCATAACTGCAGGGATTTGTAAGAGAAAGCTCTGCCCTCTGCTGTAGACTTTACTACTTTAGTTACTACCAAATAACCTGCACTTTTTGATGGCAGATTATTAAAAAGGTTTCCTCAGGTTCTTTGGCATGAGATCATTTATCATTCAGTGTTTTATAGGTCAGTACTAGTATTTTTTAATCAATGTGAAATTTGACTGGGAGCCAATACAGTGTGGATAAGATAGGAGTGAATCAACTGATTATTCTTTTGTGATCCAGCAGAATGATGCTGTTCTGAGCAGGACATGTGGACTGTATGAACTATAGCATGATGGATCTAGATAACCAGTTTGTACAGAAATATTAATTTTTTAGCTCAGGTAACAGTGTGAAGGTTTCAGTGTTTCTCAAATATCCACATTCCTCCCAGGTTTTTTTCTAGCTAAATAGTTACTGAAGAATGCATGAATGAATGCATGAATAAGCTGAAAAAACAAAAAACATTAATGAATGAAAATTCAACAGAATAGGAAATGTCAATAACGTTCATTCACAATAACACTGCGACAATGCCCAATGACCCTTTTGAGCATGAAACATGTAGAATTATAAACTTACTATTATTAATGTGTAGTTGTCATGTTTGAACCCTCTTTATTTTTATTTGTTATTTCTTCCAGCTGCATCTGTTACCACAGCTTTTATTTACTGTATGTCTGTGGTTAACTAATAAAAAGTTCATGTGTTTTTTAGAAACCTCTTGCATGTGTATTTGCCATTATAATGTTTTTGTAAAGCCTTTCACTGACTCTGTATCACTATGTTACGTCTCTAAGAGCACAATGATGGAGAGCAGAATCTGAGAGCTTTAGACCTCTGATAGTAAGTTCAGTAGAGTCTCTGCTTGTTTCTGACTCTAATCGATGATCATCAGGAGTGCTAGCAGCATGTGCTGCTGACCTTGCTCCTTTATACTGTAAAAACTGTGGTGCACTGTTAGGATATTGTTTGTACCAGTAAAGCACAATGTCATTGCTGCTTGACTCATATGAACATTTCAGAGTAACAGTGTCTGTTTCTTTCCCCACAATGTTGGCATCTTCATCCTTTGGTCCAATTTTATCTTCATCCTTTGGTCCAATTTTATCTGTTGCCTGGAGTGAAAAAGAATATAAAGAAATAAATATTCAATTAAGATATGACTAGATGAATACAAACATGGTTAATAAATAATGCAATCAATTAACTGAATAAATATAATTGTAATAATTAATAAACTGCTGAAAATTAATGACCTGTAACTAGAGTGAGAATCAGTGATGTGTATCTCACTATGTACAGTAAGTTGAATAGTTGAGCCATTTCTGAACACAGCTCTGTGACAGTTCTGTATAATAGTGCTGTATGTGCTGAACTTTACACGTCTCTAGAAGTCCACACCCAGGAAGTGACACTGTTGTAGTGTAACTTTTTTGTCTGCACTTTAAATTAAACATTTATTTTTGCTTTTGTCTCAGCTCTCCATCACCTCTGTTACATTACAGTGATATTAGTGTCCATGAGTCTGATAATGTTTGATTTTAATGCAAAGGCAGGAGTTCTGTTAATTATATATTATATTATAGATTTTGAATCAGATTTTGTATGCTCGATTTGTATATTTGTGCCATGTCTATAGGCTGTAGGTACTGGCTACTCAGAATCCTAATACTGTGTGCTGTTTATTGGGACATAGTACTGTTTTGCTTCTGTTTCTTGTAGAAAAGTACTAGAAATATTGTATTTTCTTTATAATCATTTTGTCTGTTCATTTTTTAATGCTTCTCTCTAAATGTTTAAATATTTGACAAGAAAGGAAAAACTATTTATCTATCTATTACAACTGTGAGAATATTGTAGTAAGCATTTATGTTGTTTTACTTGCCACTTGAAATGAACAGTACATGAACAATGTACAGCAATATGGTGATGTTACTCACTGCCTGCTAAGGGGATTTTACAGGTCAATAATAGCTAAGCCGTGTATGTACTGAAATGCCATGTGATTAAGTATAGATCTGTTTGTAATTTTAAATAAAATGTCTGGTGACTGTCAGAGCCCGGACGGAGGGGGATTGGAGACAGACCCATACGCAGGATAGCTTCAAATGAAAGGGGTTTAATACATGAGGAAGACAAACATATCCACAATACACGTGGAACTGATGAGACTAATTACAACACGTAACTACTATTATTATTAATGAAGCCGCGCTGCCTATGGCAACGCGGCTCACATATATACAGACAGGGACAATCACACACAATGGAGAACAGGTGTGATGACCGGGAGGAGTAGATGAAGGCGGGGCAATCACGTGACACAAACAAACACAAACGCACATGGCCATAAGTCTGCGCTGATCCCTGACGGATCCGCGCTGATCCCTGACAGAACCCCCCCTTAAGGCGCGGCTCCCGAAGCACCAAAACCCGGCAAGGTCCGGGGGGGGGCGAGGTCCACGGCGATTGGCAGGTGAGGGGAGCAAGGACAACGGCGAGGCCAGTGGGGGGGCAAGGACCACGGCGAGGTAGGCAAGGGGAGCCAAGGCACATGGCGAGGCAGGTGGGGGGAGCAGGGCACATGGCGGCGCAGCCGGAGAGGGCCGAGCAATGTCCACAGCCGAGCTGAAGGGCCGAGGCGACGTCCGCATCCGAGCTGAAGGGCCGAGCGAAGTCCACAGCCGAGCTGAAAGGCCGAGCAACGTCCACTGCTGAGCTGAACGGCCGAGCAGCATACCCCGATGCACCGTGGCCAAACCCTCGCTTTGACGAGCTTGGAAGGAGGGCGGGAAAGAGCCCCCGCCTCGGGCCTGCAGCACCCCCACGGAAGTAGTGAAGCGATGTCCTCCTCAGAGAAACCGGAAACGACGCAGCGTCCTTCACTGGAGAGATGCGGGGCGATGCCGCAGGGCACCAAAAAAAATAATGGGACCCCACTAGGATGGTGACATCCTCCGCAAATGTAGTGAGGCAACGTCCTCCTCGGTTGACCCGGAAACGGAGCGGCGTACCTCACTGGAGAAAAAAGGGCCAGAAGGACTGGCGGAACAGTCCAGGGAGCGGCGTCCTTCACCAAAAAAAAAAGCCGGTCCGAGCTGGAAGCTATTCTGCTGGGTCTGCTAGGTCGATGCGGCGGCTTCATTTATTATATTCAATTATAACATGTTATAGTGACTCCTAAATATTTTAACCTAAGTTGAAATTGACGGTATTGGAATTAATGTTACACTTATTTGGACTGTTTGCCCACCGAACAGACCGTGTGATCTTTATTAATTCTATGAAGGAGGTATCTTCCCGGCCAAGAAAGATTCACTTCCCTTTTACTTTATACCATAATGTAAATTAAATTAGCTTAATAGAGCATGTAGTTCAGACCAGATGTTGCAGGTACCTTAAGTTTGTGAGTGATACTCAGAGACAATCACTTGTGGCACAAAAATATGGCGTTTATTGAATGAGACAAACACAACATAAAACTAACTACACAAACAAACAAAAGAAATATAGAAAACAAAGATGAAAATAAAATAACACAAAAGAAATTAAAATTGGGGAAAGGGAGGAAGAGACTGGAAAGAAGAAACTGGAGAAAGGAAGGAAAGGAATGGCAAGCTTAAACTTCAAAATTAATCACACCCTAACTGGGAAATCGTCACCGGAAACTTAAATTCCCCTTAAGACACAATACAAGGTTCATACTTAAAATATGCATCTTAATTTGTTGGTAAAGGAAACGGTTACTTGCATTGGCTTACTGCACAAGAGTCCGGATGCAACAGAGAAATCTCTGAAGAGTCAGTTAAGGTGGGGTCAGATGTTCTTCCAAGTTCTCCTGAAGATCAGAGCAGTTGTCGTTCTTGGAAGTGAAGCTTGCTGGAACTTCTTCGAAGGAAGATGGAGTCGTCTCCAAGCTGTTCCGAAAGTCTGACCACGGATTGGTGGTGTTTGTGACAATTTAAAGGTCGCGAACTCCACCCATCTTTGGGGAGATGGCCAATACTACGGCCTGAGATTTCAGAGGGAAAAACTCCCTTTGTTTCAGGTGTCTGTGGGCGTGGCTTAGCTATACAACTTTTAGATGACTTTAAAGTTTTATCCAAGGTGTATTAAGATGGTATGGCACCTTTAGTGCTCAAATAAATTACACCATTGTTTGAAAAATGAGTAACCAATAATTTTGTGGTCATTTGGATACTAAACATGAAAGGGAATGACGGTATAAAGGCAGCGGTACATTACATACACAGATCAGTAATCAAAGTGTAACTGATGTTAATACAGTGTTGTGTTCTGACACATGAATAAAATACGCCCCTGTCAGGAAAGTAAGGAGCAAATAATTTTAAGTCAGGCAAGCCTTAACAGAAGAAACACATTAGAACAGGGTTATAAGAATAAGAATCTTAGAGTATCTTATCTGCTTGTTTTATTAGTAAAAGGAATGTCTCATTGTCTTGTGTGTGTGTGTGTGTGTGTGTTCTGGTTGAGGGCCCCTATGAGTTCTGGAGCCAGTTGTTTGTGTAAAACTGAGTTGCTCATCGGTTGATTGAAGATTAGATGCCGAAGTTTAGGGTGCCTGGGACCTGGAATCTAAATGACCTGTACCAGACGCTACATCCACACTACGTGGGGAACTAACGTATTCATTACACACGTAACTACTATTATTAATGAAGCCGCCCATGGCAACGCGGCTCACATATATAGGGAAAGGGACAATCACACACAATGGGGAACAGGTGTGATGACCGGGAGGAGTAGACGAAGGCGGAGCAATCACGTGACACAAACAAACACAAACGCACATGGCCATAAGTCTGCGCTGATCCCTGACAGTGACATCCTTCCTTATCTGGTGTGCTTTCTGTGGCTTTTTAGCTTTAGCACTCAGAGGTTGTGTGTGTTTTCTCTGAAAGTGTCTAGACCAAAGTATCCTATACCAATATTTACTGTGACATAACTACATCAAATCCAATTTTATCTTGTATGGCTTATATATAAACAATAAAAGACCTGGTAATAACCACATGAACACATTAAAGCATCAGACACAGTAAACAAAGAAACTTGGATCAGAAGAGTTTACTGTAATTAATCTACGTACAACTCTTACTACAGTTACTCATGGAATATATTTGCACAAAGGTGTGATTCAGACATGTGAACCTAACTGAAGGTGTCAGGACTTTTGCTTGGACCTTCTCTGCCGGAATATTAGGGGGCGTTCCGGCAATGTGTTTTGTGTCACGTGTCCCGTCAATATTCACCTGTTAGAAATGGACTCATTATTATGTCTATTTCTTTTTCCCGACGTTGTGTGTAGCTTTGCAGAGTCCTCGTTGTTTTTTTTTTTGTTGTGTGTGTCGGTTTATGTATCATGTTGTGCCAGTTTCTGTGCTCCTGGATTTTTATTCCCTTTCTGTTTCATTTGTTAATATTTTCTTTTTAAACTTGTTATCCCTGTGTTTGGGTCTGCTTTTATCCCCGCATTTCCTGACAGCTGTCAACTCTTGGCTGTATTCTGATCTGAAGTAATTCACAACACAAACAGACCTCTGAGAAAGAACACTGTAACAACAGACTGTAAACATAGATGATGACTATGTGGATGAAGACAGGGGAATTAACAGCATGAACCTTAACCAGGAATTAAGTCAATAATCATTGTTATATTTATTGCTGATTAGAAAAATATTTACAGGACAGCATCAGGATTGAGCTTCAGATCAATGGTTTTGATCACGATATCAAACGAACTATATTACAGAACAAGTTTTGCAACAATGCAGTGCAATAATGAAGTAAAATGTAATGAACAACATAACTTTCTTTAACTTTAAATTTTTTTTATGATCAGTGATTTTTTTATTTTTTTGGTTCTTTTTTTTATTTCCACACCAGGTGTGTGTGTGTGAGTGTGTGTGGCTTAATAATTAATTTGTAATATTTATAACACTAGCTTACTACCTTTATTTTTTTATGAAATACAGCAAAAACGTGTCAGACACTCAGTGTCTGGTTACTGGTTAGAGACATTTTTAAAAATCAGGTTTAAAAAAGAAAAAATCTCCGACAGGCAGAGACGCAGTGCGAGTCGCATTCTACCAAGCAAGCACCACGTCTGAACGAACCCACGTTTACCAGAACTATACTGGTTAGTAAGTACGTATTATTAACCTTACAACCCGAAGTAAAAAGCTGAAGAAACCGTAAAAGGCCGAGAGCTGTTGTGTGTGACTGAGTGAGCAGAGCGAGACACAGCAACACAATACATCTATGTGTGTGTAGGGGAGGGGCGCTGTGACTAGCTTATCACAGAACGCTGACACAATCAGCTACCCAATGATGATTTCCATTCAATCCGTGCACAGATATTGACTCATATTACTCGTATAATACTCGTACTCGGCAGAAGTGCTTTATCCGTACCGGATACTCATTTCAGCCGAGTTTCCGGCTCATCTCTATTCTTTACATTTCTGTTTAAGATTCTAACGAAACTGAATTAACCTGATGCAGTGTGGTGACAGTTGTATGTGAATTTTTGTTTCTAAATTAACTGAAGCAAAGTGCTTAAGCTGATAGGTTTCTAAAGTAACTGATGTGTGTGTTTGTTATAATTCTGTTAAGATTCTAAAGTAACTGAATCAGCCCCAAGCAGTGTGGCAGTTGAATTATAGCTAAGTGTTTCTAAAGTAAGTGAAACAGTGATTGTGTAAAGAGCCTGACGCACCGTGGCTCTGTAGAGTTTAGAGCAATAACCCAACGTAGTGTGGTTTTGTCCGACGTACTGTGATAGTGTTACATTTTAAACTGTTTGTGAGTGTTATTGTTTGTGAGTGTCACTGTAGGCCAGAGTGTCACTGTGAACTTGAGGCCAGACGGAGTGTGTCTGTGTCCGAAGCAGTGAGACGTTTGAGTTCAAAAGCCCGACGTATTGTGGCTGTTTTGTTCATTTGCGTCCGAAGTACTGGAGCTGTGAATAAATAGACTTTTATTCGGTTAACGGTTAATTAGATAGCTTGTAGTCACAGAAACGGTGTGAAGTTTAAAGACTAAGATTTAAGGAAAGCTGTGAGTTTGTAAAAAAAATGGAACAGCTGATTGTTAAGTACATCGCTAAACCACGGTTCTCAGGGAATGTTTGATGGAATAGAGAACATGGTTGATGAACCATATGAGTGGGCTATTTCTAAGTTTGAAAATGACCCTAAAATGCCCAAGAACAAAAAAGGAAAAATTGCCAATGCACTACAAGCAGTTCTTGAATCGTATAGTTGCATTAAAGGCTGAAAATGAGCAACTGCAATCTAGACTAGATGATGGGATAATCTCTAAAAGAGATTACCAGACTAGTGAGATAATCTGGAAGGAAGAAAAGATTAGGATGCAGAGTGAGATTGCACGCCTTAAAACTAACAGCATGCTTAGTTCATCTGTGGAAACATTGTTCAAAGATTTAGAGGAAGCAAAGTCTGCTTGTCAATTTTTCATAAAAAAATGGCACAACTGAAACTAGCAGCAGTAAAACATCTGTAAGTGGCATGTGGAGTAATCAAGTTCCTGAAATGTTAGACAGCAATGAGAACTCAAAGAGTTTCTCAGTCAGGAGTTGATACTCTGACTGTACAGTTAAGTTCCCCATGGCTCCAGTTCACTTGACTACAACTATGCATGCTAATGAAGGAGCAGAGTTACCAATGACTTCTACTATGGTCAGAGGGTTTAGTCCCAATGAGCTAGAAGCTGTGATTAAAAGTATTGGTAAATTTGATCCTGCCAAACAAGATCCACTAAGTCCTGGAGCAATATGCAGACATTTACAAATTCACAGATGGTGATGCGCGTGTGTTGTTGATTGTGTTTGCCTGACATTTTGTCTGGAGTGTTAAATCGGAAAGTCAAAACTAAAACCACCAATAAGTTAGAGAGGAAACAGGCCCTGCTTGAAGTCCTAGGAGTGCCATCCATTATCTGGGATAAAATATCTGATGTACACGTGAGGAAAGGAGAGCATCCAGTAGCATTTTCAAAGCGATTACTGGAGGCATTCAAAACTTTCAGTGGTAATCCTGACATCACTCAGGATGATGCCAGTTTTAAATCTGCTTTGCTGAGCAAATGTGATACAAACATCCGTTCTGCTGTGACAATGTTTGTAACCCACTTATCTGAATTATGGATACCATTGAAAAAATGACCCAGTTTTACAACAACACAAATGCAAAGAAATCTCATGCTGTATCAGTGGTAGGTGTTAGAAAGCCCTATCAGAATAATGGTCGCAGGGTTTCCTGGAAAAATGAGAACTACTCTGCTGTTGATAAAGAGGAAAGACCACCTCCTTTCAACCCTAATAACCGCACACTGTGTTACTCATGTGGCCAAGAGGGACATATTTCAAGGGAATGCAAATTTTCCCTTCAAAGGACAAGCTCAAAAATTGATCGGCATCACTTACAAGCCACAGTAAACCTGCTATGCAAAGAGAATGAGGAACTGCGTCTTCATATGGAAAAACAAAACTCTCAAACCAAATCATCTTCAGCATAGGATTCCCAGGCCTCCATAACACATGTAGCACCCCTGTTGAGAGACAGACACGGTAGACCAATTGTAAACGTTGCTGTTGGAGGCCGAAGCGATGATTGGTTAGTGGATTCTGGTGCTTCATTAACAATTCTTCATTCAGACAGTCTCCCACAGAATGGTAAAAACACCCTGACACTAGAAGGTTTAGATGGAACAAGTTCTCTAGCATAACAAACGGATAAAATGTCATTTTAAATAGGTAAAGATGAGTTTAAACACAAAGCATGGCTAAGCAGAACTGGTGATGGTCACAGTATTTTAGGCTCTGACATTATGACTAAGCGTGGTTATGTTATTGACTATGGCAATAATTGTATCTGGCGTAACCCTCAGAGTAAAGACAAGGTTGTGGAAATTTCAGATGTGCATGCGGTACACGCAATCAGAAAGTCAGAAGATTATGATTTAGATATGTTGTTATATGTGGATTACGCGGAGTTATCAGATGGCTGCCCACTGCTCCGGGTGTGTGTTCATGGTGTGTGTGTTCACTGCTGCGTGTGTGCACTTGGGTTAAATGCAGAGCACAAATTCTGAATATGGGTCATCGTACTAAGCCGTACGTCACGTCACTATTTTTTTTTTATTTAAATCAAAACAGAGGTGTTTTTGCAAGATCAAAACATGATTGATGCAAGTGTGATGGAAGTGGAGGTTCAAGGAAGTGACCCACCTTCCCTTAGGCAGTACAATTATCCAGATGAGGTGAACCCATGTATACAGCGTACTTTGGATTCTCTACTAGCACAATGTGTCATTAGCCCCAATATGGCCTGTTCGCAAACCATGTGTATGACATGTTACAGACGGCCACCAAGGAAGAACATCTCATGTTGCTGGCAGAATTTCTTCAAATACTGAGAGGCAAGTCTCAAATTGAATCCAAAAAAAGCTCAGTTACTTAAACCAGAAGTCACTTATCTAGGCATAAAGATAAGCAAAGGGGGGGGGGGGGGCCCTGATCCACACAAGGTGGAGACAATTCAGGGACTTCCGGTACCAGTATCCGTGACCGCTTTAAGGTCATTTCTAGGCATAGTAGGATTTTGTCGAGAATTCATTGAGGGCTTTGCGGACATTGCAAGGCCTCTGAACACCCTACTGTCAGGAAATAAGAAGGGGCCTGAACATCAGACAGCATTTGAAACCTTGAAAGCAGCATTAATTGATGCTCCAGCTTTACGCAACCCTGATAGAACACAACCATTTATTTTACAAACTGCTGCAACAGAGGAAGCAATTTCAGCTCTTCTCTTTCAAGAAGTGCAGGGAACATTGCTCCCCATTGCTTATGCGTCTCGAGTACTTTCCCCCAATAGAAAAAACTTTTGATTTGTGTACCCGACACCTTCTGTCTGTTCAATGGGCAAGGTCACATTTTGAGTACATATATGGTTTCAATCACATCACTCTACATACCCCACATACACCACTGCAACTTCTCAACGGAAAGGTTAAGGGAGTGTCTAGTGCTAGACTAGGCAGGTGGACATTAGATTTAGGATCTAATAATTTGACAACTGTGTATAAACCCAAATCAATGCTACCCCAAAACACTCTTGTACAGATGTGGCCTTTTAAAAAGCCCGCTTCGGAGAGAAGAATGGCGTAAGAACTTCCGGCATTCTGCGAGAGCCTATCGAAGGGGGGTCAAATGTTCGGCGTGGGAAATTCAAAAACCTGTAGAGGGCAATTGTGTTTCATGTAGGCAGCGAGTCGACAATGTGTTATTTTCTTTTGCCGGTTACATGAACAAACAGTCACATCTGCCTTTTTGGTACTGCTCGATGCTACTTTGGATTTCCTCGTGTTTAAGTCATTATTTATATATTTTATAAAATACGATGTGTGATGCTGTTTTTTTTTTTAATTAAAAATAAGCTCCCGTTCATGTTCTCTGAACAATAAACACTGTTTAACACATGTTTTTTAGTCATTATTTGCACTGAGCATATCGCAATACAGAAGTTGTTCTTATGTAGTTATGTACTAATTTAGCATTTTTTGTCTGATTTGCCATTGAGAGATTAGCAACCTGCATGGCGCAGATCGATTGACAAGAGATCAATGTAATGCGAGAGTGATAAGCTTTTGAATGGCTCTCGCGGAACTTTGATGTCATTGATTGATTTGTCTGTGCAGTGCTGCATGCAGTCAAATACATGTAAACAATACGCCTGTTTCATTACGTTCAGGCCAAATACAGATGCCCCTACACCAGAGGCAGTTCTACACCTTTTTTAGGGTGGCTTCAGCCCCCTGTGTGTGATCTCAGCAGCCCTAAAACTAAGGATAATTTTTACTTTCATAAATGGACAATAAACATTGTCAAAATGCAGGACATGTCGTCGATGGGAAAGAAAATTATTTATCAGTTTGATCCAAGAGTGATTTTTTTTACTTTGCTTTTATGCGCATGCATTGTAGTCTTTCAAAAGTTGAACGGAGAAGCACAGGTACACGCAGAGTGCACGCGCAGTCAGAGCTGGAGGCGTTTATCTATAATGTTAATCGGCGGAAAGACGGCAACCAAATCAGTGAAATTTCACTATTCTTATTACCAGAGTTGTCATAATATACGATATAAAACGTCTTGTTTTAAATTCTCACTGAGGGCTAAGTCCCCCTAAAGATGAAATCCTAGAACAGCCCCAGCCCTACACTCGTAATATATTAATTTATTTAAAAAAAAAAATGGCGTCACCCTCATGTCCATGTGTACACGTGTAAAATAAAATATATGAATTATTTAAAAAAAATTATGCATTATATGTCTCCCCACAGTCTTTATTTTATCTGCTTTATAACATTTAGCCTTGATAGACCACTGACAAAACCCCATATACTAATCCATCTCCTCTCAGGGATTCAAAAGAGAACCGTTTTTTTCCTGTTTTCACCATGCACAAAGTTTTATTTCCAGTTTATTTTAATGAACCTAAATTTATACTCACATCATTACAACCTTTAACAATAAATAAATAAAAAATAAAAGTAAAAAATAAATAAAGTTTCTGGAAATCATCTCGCGACCCCCTGCCCGAACCCCATGCCCCCCCCCCCCACACACACTTTGGGAACTGCTGCACTAGACCACTGAGGCTTCTGTTGTCTTGTCATGTTGTCTTCTGATCTTTTACAGTGTTCAGTGTGAGAAACTTTGAGGAAAAGTATCGTTTCATAAAATATATTGGTTTAAAATATTTTGTGATTCATGATCAAGAAGCTAAGTAAATTTATCTAAAGGGAATCATGTGTGTTTAATCCCCCGATAGAACAGGAAGTATGCCATGTGAATATAAAGTGTTTTTAAATGGACAATTCAGTTTAATTGTTGAGTTTTACATTTGTTTTTAAGGTCTAATATATATACTAGAGTTCGTCGCGACAAACTTTGATGTTGGCTTTGACGGTGCAAGTATTCGCAAAGGCCGGTGCATTTTGGAGGCGAGTAGACAGAAAGATTGTAAAAGCTACTGGACCACTATGGTGCCAATACTTTTGGAGGTGAGCGGACATGAGCATGTGACGGATCCGAATACCCACGAGGTAGTTCCCCTCATTGGGCTGAGTGTTTTGATATGTCACATGTCCATGTTGTGCAAATTTAAAATGTTCATGTAACGTCACATGACGTGACCAGAATACCCGTGGGGCAGTTCCCCTCAATGTGCTGAGTGTTTTGATACGTCACATGTCCATGTTGTGCAAATTTTCTATTTCGCTTGTTTTGGGGGCGGGGCTACACGTGACGTCACCAGAATACCTGGTGGGGTGCCAATACTTTTGGCAAAAAGTGGCTACTGAGGGTTTGGACATTTCATGTCATTACTGCAGTCATTATGGGATTCTACTTATTACACTGCATAGAACAGTACATGCAATTCTTAATGTTGGATGTATTGTGTGTGTGAGAGCTTAGAGGACTTTTCGGAATTCCCTATTCAAATCTATGGGATGTTTGATCATCGACTACGGGAAAACCGAAAATTCCGTCGGAACTCCGGAATAAAAACTTCGTCCGGAGTAAGGTCCCCCACATGGAAAGAATCTATACGTCGATATATGCGCATATATTAAACCTATATGTGGCATATATGCACATATATGGCAATATATATGCTGTATATATATAATATATATATATGCTGTATATATTGAATATATATTCTCAAAAAGAGCTTCATTTCCTCGTCAAAGTCACATTTGCCATTTGCCTCCAAGTCTTTTACGATAGACGTCCGTCCTGAGGATTAATCCTGCATTCAACTACAATGAGTAAGTTTCCCTTTTGCAATCTTCTCCTGTATATGATTGTTACTGAATATAAGTCACTCTATGAGTCTAGTTTATGTCACACGATATTATGTTAAAAGCTCTTACCTATTCGTTATTTTATACTGTTAATATTGCTTGTGTACAAGTGGAGTTCTTTGACTCCTCAAACCTGCTAAATTGTTTATAATCTCAGCCTGTCTTTTTTTCCCCTGGCTGGGCTTGCTAACATATCTCAAGCTTCAGTTCCTCTATCTCTACCAAGTTACTCTTCTCTCCCCCTAGATCCTTCACCTCCGGGTCAGTCAATTCATCTTGGTCACACCAGCCGGATCCCTCGTCCTTCCCCTATCCAAGACCTGTGCCTGCTGACGCCAGGGCCGGCTATCGCCGCTTCCAACTGCTTCATATCATCTCTGAACTCACTACGCTTCTGGAACAGCTTAGTTCTCCTGAACTACCTGAGCATCCTTATCTGCCGTCCCATATTGTGAGGAATCCTCCTGCTCGCACGTCCTCCTCTCAAACCCCTCTGGTGAACATCGTGGACCAGGGAACTCAAATTGATGGCTGTCCTCATGCTCACCCTTGCTCCCTTGAGCTTGGAACTCCCGGCTCCCCTCCTCCTTATGCCTATGTTCGTCCCCTCTCTCCCACCTTTGCATCTTCTTCCTCCGATTCTAACCCTGGATCTCCAGATTACACTCCTACCACCCCCTTTTACTAAATTCTAATAATAAACATCTCACCTTCTATCCACCCTCTGTCTCAAGTGTGGTTATTTTATTCTCTAGTTATATATTACCTTAAGATTATTACAACATCTGGGGTTTATTCCCATGTGTCTTATGACTCCAATCATAATCGCCTTAAGGCATGTCACTCTGCTTTTAATGCATTCCTGGGTTCCGGGATTTTTCACAACAAGGGTCTACGACATATCCGAATTTGGTGCATGTGGCTCGAAAGCCCTAGGCCGCATTTTTTTTTTTTATAAATTTGTGTCTAATAATAATAATAATAATAATAATAAGCTTATAACAGAAATCAGAATGTTGGTGTAATGACAGATCATGGGACGGAGGATCCATTTGCACGCTCTTTAATTCAAACTCAAGGTATAACAGGCGTAGATCAGAATTAGCAGACACGATATCGAAGGAGAGGCAAAAATCAGAAACAGTAATACAGGCAGGAGGTCGGGGCAGGCGGCAAACAAACATAGAACGGAATGTAATCAAAACAGAGTCAAAAAACCAGGAAAACACAGACAGGAAACCGCTCAGACCGACAGCAGAGGCAAATCGAGACTTTGCACAGAAATGGGGTTCAAGTTCAGCTTATATAGGAAGCAGGTGATTGATATCAGCTGGTGGAGTAATTATGGCAGGAGCGGTGGATTGTGGGAGATGTAGTTCCGAAGTCACTAGAATTCGGGAGAAGGATCCCTCTTGTGGTGGTCGGGAGGCGAGACAGGTGTTTCATTCATAATAGAGCCCCCCCCCCTGCGAGCGGCTCCCGAAGCGAGGATGGGTGCGGCGTCAGGGACGCCCGCGAGGTTGGGGGCTGGTTTATCTGGGTGAGCCTGGTGGAACTCAGCGGTGAGTGAGGGGTCCAGTATGTCTCGTGCTCTCACCCAAGACCGTTCCTCCGGACCGTATCCCTCCCAATCGGCTAGGTACTCGAGTAGGCCGCCACAACGTCTGGAGTTTAGAAGGCTGCGAACCTGGTACGCCTCCTCGTCCCTGATCAATAAGGGTGGTGGCACTGGTGGGTCGGCAGTCTCCTCTTGCTCCTCTCTCGGGCCGTCGGCGGGTTTAAGAAGCGAGACGTGGAATGTGGGAGAGATGCGGTAGTTGGGCGGTAGCGCCAGACGGTATGCCACAGGGTTAACTTGTCCGAGAACCTTGAAAGGACCCACAAACCCGGGACTGAGTTTTTTGCAGGGGAGATGGAGTCGCACATCACGGGTGGAGAGCCATACCCATTGTCCCGGCTGATAGTCTGGATGCGGTCTACGGCGCTTGTCAGCTTGTAGCTTCTGGCGGCGGATGGCTCTCTGTAGTTGGCGGTGTGCCACACTCCAGGTCTCCTCGCTCCTAAGGAACCAGTCAGTCATCGACAGCAGGCAGATCAGAAGGTTCGCCGGACCATGGAAACAGGGGTGGTTGGTATCTGAGGACACACAGGGTGTGAGACCTGTTGCTGGTCTGGTGAGTGAGTTCTGTGAATACTCCGCCCACATTAGATACTTGTTCCAGTCAGTTTGGTTCTCGTGGCAGTAGGAACGGAGAAAACGAGTAATTTCCTGGTTGAGACGTTCGCTTTGACTGTTGGATTGTGGGTGATATCCAGAAGTAAGGCTAACATTGATATTAAGTCTCTTGAAGAAAGCTGCCCACACTCGGGAGGTGAATTGTGGACCCCTGTCTGAGACGATGTCCTCAGGGATGCCGTAGAAACGGAACACGTGATTGCACAAGGCCTCTGCCGTTTCAAATGCCGTGGGTAGCTTGGGTAGGGCTATCAGGCGGCACGCTTTGGAGAACCGGTCCACGACTGTGAGGATGACGGTGCAGTTATCGGACTTGGGCAGATCTGTGATGAAGTCGATGGCGATGTGGGACCAGGGGCGCTGAGGGATAGTTAGTGGTTGCAACAGGCCTGCCGGGAGCTGATGTGACGACTTAGATGTGTTGCAAACGGCGCATTTCTTCACGAACTCTTGGGTGTCCTGGGAAAGAGAGGGCCACCAGAAAGTATTCTGTGCTAGGTGGATCATGGCCGAGATACCGGGATGACCGGAGCTGGGCGAGGAGTGTAGCAGTCGTAGCAGGGGAGAACGTAAGTTCTCGGGCACATAGGTCTTGGTAGTGGGATAGTCGCTCGGAGGTGGAGAGAGCACATTGGCCTGGGAGATCTGGGTCATTATGTCCCACTGGATGGGAGCAATAATTAGAGCCTCGGGGATGATGGGCTCTGTCTGAGAGGGCTGATCAGGTTCGTTATTCAGGCGGGACAGTGCATCGGCTTTGATGTTCTTTGAACTGGGTCTGTAGGTTACCGTGAAGTGGAACCTTGTGAAAAACATGGCCCATCGTGCTTGACAGGGATTCATCCACTTGGCCGAGCGTAAGTATTCGAGGTTCTTATGGTCTGTGATAACCGTGAATATCTGCTGAGCGCCCTCTAGCCAGTGTCGCCACTCCTTGAAGGCCGCCTTCATGGCCAGTAACTCACGGTCCCCCACGTCGTAATTCCATTCAGCAGCAGATAGTTTTTTTTGAATAGTAAGCACATGGGAACAATTTGTTAGCCGGACCTTGACGTTGTCAAAGTACCGCTCCGATACCTGTACTGGAGGCGTCCACCTCTACTACGAACGGCCGAGCCGGATCAGGGTGGTGCAGGATGGGAGCTGTTGTGAAGTGCTCCTTCAGTAGGTGAAAAGCGCGGGTAGCTTCAGGTGACCACAATAGACGGGGCGAGGTTCTCTTTGTCTTAGAAGTGAGTGGCGCCGCTACCGTGCTGAACCCGCGAATGAAGCGGCAATAGAAGTTCGCGAAGCCCAGAAAGCGTTGTTGTTCTTTGACAGTCTGGGGTTGGGGCCACTTTAACACCGCCTCCACTTTTGACTCATCCATGGCGATTCCACCGGCGGAAATGACATAACCCAGGAACGATGTGGAGGTTGTGTGGAATTCACACTTCTCAGCTTTAGCATAGAGCTGATGGTGTATTAGTCTTTTCAGCACTGCACGCACGTGCTGGACATGAGCCTCCATGGTTTCCGAATATATTAAAATGTCATCAATGTAAATGATCACCCATCGATCCAGCATGTCTCGGAACACGTCATTGATGAATGATTGGAACACCGAAGGAATGTTAGCTTGGCCGAACGGCATGACCAAGTATTCATAATGGCCGGACAGTGTGGAGAAGGCGGTCTTCCATTCGTCCCCCTCTCTGATGCGGATCAGGTTATAAGCACTGCGTAAATCCAATTTGGTGAAGAACCGGGCTTTGCGCAGCTGTTCCAGGGCTGACGGGACCAGGGGGAGAGGGTAAAGAAATTTGACCGTAACCTCGTTCAGAGCTCGATAGTCTATGCAGGGGCAGAGTCCCCCGTCTTTCTTCTTTACAAAAAAGAAGCCGGATGATGCTGGTGACACAGACTGCTGAATAAACCCCTTCTTTAATTCCTCCTCGATGTATGCATTCATAGCCTCTTTCTCTGGCTGTGACAGCGGAAAAATTCGGCCTTTTGGGGGCGTGGCATTGGGCAGGAGCTCGATGCTGCAGTCGCCGGGACGGTGAGGAGGTAGCTGGGTGGCCTTGACCTTGCTAAATGCCTCCACTAGGTCATGGTATTCAGCCGGGAAAGCGGGAATGACGGGCACAGTGGTCGCGGAGCATAGCGGAAGTAGTGCCTCGGAGGGTTGGTTATGTGGAGCGCAGGTCTTATCCCAGGCTATAATCCGTGGCTCTCTCCAGGAAATGACTGGATTGTGGAGTTTTAGCCAGGGTAATCCTAGGATCAGAGGATGACGAGGAGAGGTGATGACGTGAAACCGGATAGTTTTGCTGTGATGTGGACCCACCAATAGCTCGATTTCTTCGGTAACGAATCTTATCCGTCCCGCTCCGACAGGTCGACCGTCTATTGCTTCGACGGTTGCGGGGACATCGCACTTTCTTACTGGGATAGCGTTGGCTTTGACACACTCCCCTGAGATGAAATTCCCAGATGCACTGGAATCAATGAGAGCTTCTAAGTCAATATTTTCGCCCTGAAAGTTCAAGCGCACAGCGAATCGAGCACAGGTCTGGGGTGGTGAGACGAAACTGGCCACACTCACTAGCGAACTCTGCTCGTTGTGTGGTTTGACGGGACAGGAGGGCAGACGATGCCCGGGCGCACCACAGTATAAACAAAGCCCGTGTTGTATGCGACGTCTCTTCTCCTCGGGGGTGAGATGGGCATGACGTGGGGACTCAGAATATGCAGCGGACGGGGAGTGTGTGAGTGATCGCCGGGTTCGGATCAGATTATCGAGTCGGATAGACAGATCCATAAAGTCCGATAGGTTCTTTCCTTCATCACGACAAGCGGGATATCGAAGGAGAGGCAAAAATCAGAAACAGTAAGGCAGGAGGTCGGGGCAGGCGGCAAACAAACATAGAACGGAATGTAATCAAAACAGAGTCAAAAAACCAGGAAAACACAGACAGGAAAACGCTCAGACCGACAGCAGAGGCAAATCAAGACTTCGCACAGAAATGGGGTTCAAGTTCAGCTTAAATAGGAAGCAGGTGATTGATATCAGCTGGTGGAGTAATTATGGCAGGAGCAGTGGATTGTGGGAGATGTAGTTCCGAAGTCACTAGAATCCCTCTGGTGGTGGTCGGGAGGCGAGACAGGTGTTTCATTCATAACAGTTGGCTTCTACAAAGCCAACATAATAATAATAATAAGCTTATAATGGAAATCAGAATGTTGGCTTCTACAAAGCCAACAAAATTATGAATCCAGAACGTACATGTGTGGCTGTATGACCTGTGTGCAGGGTTTTATTTATTAGTGTGTTAAGGATTTTCTCTTCAGTGAACACAAGATGGCGCAGTCACTTATCTTATCGTGGGTCAAGTACTAGAGCACCACACAACCTGCACTTTCCGCAGATATGCACAAATTATGCACAAAACTACACATACACAAGATAAAATACATGAGACTGCAGGTCTGTTGAAGACAGGAATGGTGCTGATAATACTTTTCAGCATTCTAAATAATGTTTTTGAAGATTTAGAAAATGTGCAAATATCAGGAGAAAGAACAAATCATAAACTGCAACAAATGATCAATCATTAAATATTTGTTTGAATTATTGGATTAGTAACAGATTTAAATTAATCAATGTAAATGAGGTCAGAAGTGACATGAGGAGCAACTTCTAGGCTGAGGAACTGATATCACAATTGACATCACAATTGACCTACACCTCAGTAGGTGGAGCTAGATGTGGTGAGATACAGTTTAGACAGTTTCACAGAGATACTGACATTTATATCTACTGCAAGAGACACACAGATCAATCATGTTATTCTTCTTTGTATTGATAGTTGTCAAAAATATTGGTAAGTCATTTATATTACACATAACCTTTAGGTGGATGCTGGAAATTTGTACTGTTATATTACATGATGATTCATTTATCAAAAAAAAAATGTTGTGTTCTTAAGCAATGAAAGTAGAAATGTTTAATCTGTTACAATATCTTTACAGCTGGTGCTGTTGACAGCAGAATTACACCAGACCAAACAATCATATCTTCAAGTGAAGGCAGTAACATAACACTGACCTGCACATATGATCAATCAGCTAATTATCTCTACTGGTATCAACAAAAATCTCAATCAGGACCAGAGTTTCTGCTGCAGATTATTATATCTACAAATTATGTCAATAAAGCTGAACAACTTGACCCACGACTATCTACCAAACTCCAAAAGAAGCAGAATAAAGTAGATTTGGAGATCAGACTCTGCACTGTACTACTGTGCCATGGAGCCCACAGTGACACACAACTCTAACAGACTGTACAAAAAGTCAAGCTTGTTATTTGTTTCTCAGCAGGGGGAGCTGTTTACCTGTTTCATTCAAATACAGTTTTTTAATTCTTAGTTTATTTGTTCATTCTCAGTCTTATGTTTCAGTCCCTTAATTCTCAGTCTTATTGTTATTGTAACTTGTTACATTTTCACTACATCAGGAGAATAACATTACAGCATGAAACTTTTTCATGAAATAATTGTTTTTGATCACAGATTAAAGGATTTATTCTCTGATATCCAAAGCAAATAAACATATGTATTTAAATATTTTAAGATGCTGATTTTAACCCTAGTGAACTGAAGATTTCATTCTTCATTATTTACAGTTTATAAATCAGCATTTGATCCAGAACACTGATATTAACCAGTCAGATTTGTCACACAGTTTTGTGCTCCTTCTGTCTGTTAGTGTTGGTTTTGCATGTTATTTGTGATCAGCCAAGAGCTGACAGCAAAAGCTAGAAAGCTCATTAAAACACAAAGCCGTGTTGAACAGAAAAGTCTTCTCTGCACAGAACCCTTTGAGCTGGCAGAAATATACTCAGACAAAAATATCTATCTAAATCACAAGTTGTGTCTGAAATGGAAATAATTGCTCCACTCCAGACTCTCACTTTGCTGCCACACAAAGTCTCCACAGCATTAAGTGCAGTTCTCATAGCCAGTGGTGGCATGATTTACTGACTGACTTTAGGTAACTTATACCCCTTTTCCACCAAAAAGAACCGAGTGCTGGTTCAGAGCTAGCACTGGTTCTGGTTCAAAGTTGGTTCCAACCGGTTTGTCTTTCCTTCGGCTAGAGAGCCATCACAGAGCCGAGTCTGACGTCACTGTATACGTGTCACGTGTCCCAGCAACTTTAGCACAGCAGCGGCAAACAAACACATCAACAATGGCGGATGTTACTTCGTAGCAGAGGAAGTATAACAGACCACTTATTTCAATTTTATTTCAGCTATGTTAAACCTAGACCATAATTATGATTTGATGCACACAAGGGCAAATATTTTATTTATATCCAGTTTAATAAATAAATATCAACATTCTAAACATGCATTTTCATTGTATATGATCAGATAAAGTTTGCTAATCAAATGAGATTTTTCATTTCAGTTAAAACTTTCATAAAGCTTCTGCAGTAGGCTACAGACTAATATCTCCTGTGTGCCTTTTAGATCATGAACATACACTGAAAAATAGAGCATGAATACAGTAGGTTGTAGCTTCGCAATGAAATAATTAATTTTGTTTAATAATATTGCTTTATTTTTCTTATAAGCTGGCAAAGTCTATAGATGCCATCATGTTTCAGTCTGTAAAAACTACGATCAGGAAATAATCTTTTCATGCATTTGGATTCGTCTGACATTTTATCTTCTGGTCAAGTCCCATTGTCAGGCCTACATGCAAGTATGTTTTGTTTTTCTTTTAATAATATTTTAACTGTAGCCTATGGTTTACTTAGTAATTATTCCTATATAGCTGTTAGTGTTTAATAAATTCATAAGGGAGTGTGAATGTTATATTTAAAGGGAATGTCTTTTTAATGTCATTTGCAGGCTCTTAACATGTTAATGATGAGTGACTGACATTTGCAACAATTTAAGTGCAGAAGAGTCTCGTAAATAGTAACGATGCATTCCAATAAATGCTTGCTCAATAAAAATAGGAATTAAAAGGGTGTTAGTTTGCTATTTGATGTATTAATCTATAAATAAAATGTACTAAATGACAAAGTAACTGATATTTTAAGAGAGAAAAAAATGAGAAATTTTATAATTACTTAAAACATGATAATAAACCAATATAAAAACAGAAATATAAAACAAGTATAGCGTTTAAATAAATAAATAAATAAATAAATAAATAAATAACTGGATTTACAAAATGAATGACTTTTTTTTCTCTGCTGATTAATACACATATACAAAAGGGGGGACATATGGTCACCCTATGTATGAACACTGTCTTGCCTACCTCAGGGCAAGGGTCAAGTTCCAGAGGGACATTCAGGACTGCAACCTTCTCTGCTTCTTCACACTGTTCAAAAACAGCTACAAGGCACAATCACGTCCACCGTTTGGGAAATCGGACCATGCTGCCATCTTCTTCATGCCTGTTTAAAAACAAAGGCTGAAACAGGAAGCTCCAGTTCAGAGGGAGGTCGCACCCTGGACTGACCAATCGGTGGCTGCTCTGCGGGACGCTCTAGATGACGCAGACTGGGACATGTTCAGGCGCAGTTCTGATGATGTCAACATGTTTACGGAAGCGGTTGTGGAATTCGTAGGGAAACTAGCGGTTGATGGGATGATATAGTGCAGAAAACCACCATCAGAACATTTCCCAACCATAAGCCGTGGGTGGATAAAACCATCTGCAATGCTCTGAGATCCCGCTCTGCTGCCTACAACACAGGGCTCGCCACCGGAAATGAGGTTGCGTCTTACAGTGCAGTGAAGGAAGTAAAGCGGCACTACGGGAGGAAACTAGAGTCACAGTTCCAACATGGTGGCACTAGGAGCCTGTGGCAGAGACTAAGGAACATTACGGACTATAGAACACCTGCTTATAGAATGGAGAATGCGGACTATTGCCAGATCATCTCTCTTCAGTACATCGCGGTCTGCAAGTCATCCTGTCGCCTCCTGTCTGAAGTTTGCCAGTATTCTCACTGCTGTCAGCTCAGAGTGTGGTTCCTAGGTTGGATTTACTTTATCCCTTTTTTGTTAATAGAGTTGCTGCTTGCCTTTTTTCGCAGTTTTTTGTGCTCCGGTGTTTTCCTGCCGGTTGGAGTTTATTTTTAGGATACGAACTTCTCTCTTCTGTTCCAGTGGATTATTTATTTTCTCCCTGTTTGGATTCTTTTTTGTTTGTGGATTATTATATATTTTCCCCTGTGATTGGATTACTAGTATTTCCTGTGAGTGGATTACTTTTGTTCCGTGTCAGAAACTAATTCCCACAGACTATTTCCTGCTCCTGTGCTCATGTGTGTCACCTCCTTATTAGTTGTCTATGCATGAGGTTTGATTGAACACCTTTGCCTGCTATTGTTTCCTACTGAATTAACTCATTAAAGCTCTTTTTTTAAACATTGGCCTGTGTTCGGGTTCTCCCCCGAGTCTCTCTCTCTGAATGCTGATAGTTACGCTCACTTCGAGGCGGCAGCTAACCATGCTAGTGGTGCTAGCGGCACAAACAGCATGCATGCTGAGAGAGCTAGAGAGGTAAACACGTTCACCATCTCGGAGCATGACGTGAGGAGGGCATTCGAGAGAGTGAATACCAGGAAGGCAGCAGGACCAGATGTCATCACAGGTTGGGTTCTGAAAGCATGCGCTGACCATCTAGCACCAGTGTTCACCGAGATATTAAACCTCACTGGCACAGTCTATTGTCCCCTCATGCTTCAAACAGTCCACCATTGTTCCTATCATAAAGAAATCCCAGCCTACCTGCCTCAACGTCTACCGCTCTGTAGCTCTTACCTCAGTAGTGATAAAGTGCTTCGAGAGACTTCACTACCAGAAACACTGGATCCACTACAGTTCGCATACCGCCAGAACCGCTCTACTGAGGATGCCATTGCTCATCTTCTCCACACCACAATGAGCCAACTGGACTGCAGAAAAGGGAATTATGTGAAAATGCTGTTTGTGGACTACAGTTCAGCATTTAACACCATAATTCTCTCCACGCTCACCTCAAAGTTGGAGGTCCTGGGCCTGCCGCTGTGTCGGTGGATTTCCAATTTTCTGTTCTGAGCCCCCTGCTGTACTCACTGTACACATATGACTGTGTGGCCACTTCCAACTCCACCACCATCAAGTTTGCTGACGACACCGTTGTAGTGGGCTTGATCAACAACGAGGAGACGGCCTACCTACAGGAGACTAAAAACCTGGAGAACAATCTTCTCTTGAACATCAGCAAGCCTAAGGAGTTGATAGTGGACTTCAACACAAAGCAGGAGCAGTCATACCGACCGCTAAACATCAACAGATCCCCAGTAGAGAGAGTGGACAGTTTCCGGTACCAGTTTCCGGGACCAGTCTGGGTCCTGTCACATCAACACCCTGGTGAAGAAGGCCCGGCAGCGACTGTACCATCTGAGATGCTTAAGGGAATTCAGACTACCCTCTCAGGTGCTAAAGACCTTTTTTTTGCGAAGTCTTTTTACTGTAAACAAAGTCAAATAACAATACAATCCCATTTTAGTTTTTCATCAAAAAAAAAAGGAGTAAAGTAAATGTATTACAACAACAATAATAACAATAATGGAAAGAAAGTAAAAAAAAAAAAAAAAAAAAGAAAGAAAAAAAAAGAACAAACCACCCCCCACCCGCTTACCCCAGGTCCTGGCCCTTTTTAACTATCGAATACAAGTCATTTAAAATTCACAAAAGAAGAAAACCTAATCCGGCAAAACCTGAAGGCCCATGAAATATGAAATAAACGATTGCCATTTATGAAAAAACTTGGAGGTATTACCTCTTATCGTATATTTTATTTTCTCAAGCTTAATAAAAAAATGCTGTATCCTTTAGCCATTGCGAATGGGATGGTGGGACAGAGGACTTCCACTGAAGAAGAAGGCGACGTCTGGCCAACAATGATGTAAAACTAATAACTTCTTTTTGGATATAGTTTAACTGAGATGCTTCATCTGGAAGTCCAAATATAGCAATCAATGGGCAGGGCTGCAAATGTACTCATTGCATTGTGCGTTAGAGCATCTGTCACATTTGTCCTCGACATCTGGGTAAATTTGAGACAATCTATATTTAGAAAAATGCACCCTATAAATGACCTTAAACTGGATAAGTGCGAGACGAGCACACGAAACATTACCAAAGCCATTCACAACACTATCCCACCACCGGTCCCCAAGCTGAAGTCCCAGCTCTCCTTCCCAAGCAGCCTTTGTTTTGGAGGTAGTTTGGTCACAAAAATCCAGAATATGTTTATAAATCTCAGAAACAGCACCTTTTCCTTGTGATTTATACGTAAGCAAACCTTCCCAGTGTTGGAGAGGTGGTGCTGAGGGAAAGCCAGGAAAACATTTTTGAACAAAATGCCTAACTTGAAAATATCTAAAGAGGTGGCTGGCAGGTAGCCCATACAATGACGACAAATTAGCAAAACTGTGAAAAAGTCCCTCTGAATAGAAGTCAAGAAGACAGTGTATACCTTTGCTATACCACACTAAGAAAAAAGAATCCAGACACGAAGGGGGGAAAAGATGATTGCTACATAATGGACCTAAAGGAGAAGCAGTTACAAACTTGAAACGTTTCCTAAATTGATACCAGATTGTTAGAGTATTAAACACAACAGAACTTTTAACATACAAAGAAATTTTTATTGGAAGAGAAGAGTATATAAGAGCAGGTATAGAGGATGAGGAAGAACATGACTGGGCTTCCAACTTACACCATGCTAAATGAGGTGACTCAACCCAGCACCGTATCTTATGGATGTGTGCTGCCCAGTAATAAAACTGAAAATTTGGTAGTGCCAGACCACCGCTAGACTTACATCTCTGGAGTAATGACTTACGCACCCTGGGACATCCCCCGGACCAAATGAAAGCATTAATCGTTTTATCTAATGAGTCAAAGAAATGTTTAGGTAAGAACAATGGGATTGTTAGAAATAAAAAAAGAAATTTAGGCAGAACATTCATTTTTATAGCATTAATCTTCCCAATCAGAGACAAAGGCAGACTATTCCATCTCTGAAGGTCAGACTTCATCTTAGTTATGAGTGGAGTAAAGTTTGCAGAAAAAAGACCTGAAAATGTACGCGTCACATTAATACCAAGATATCTAAATCCAGCGGGACTGATTTTGAAGGGCATGTCCAGATGCTGAAGTTGCAAAGCAGTTGTGTTAATTGGATAGCATTCACTCTTCTGAAAATTTAATTTATATCCAGAAAAGGAGCTGAATGTATCAAGAGTGGACAAGATACCAGGTAGACCAGACACAGGGTCTGTTACATAGAGCAACAAATCATCTGCATACAATGATAGTCTGTGTTCGATGCCGTTCCTAGTGACGCCTTTAAATAAAGTAGAGGATCGTAATGAAAAGGCCAATGGTTCAATGGCCAAGGCAAATAAAGATGGAGAGAGAGGGCAACCCTGACGTGTCCCACGTTTTAATGGGAAATACTCTGAACGTACATTGTTTGTTTGAATGCTGGCTTGAGGTGATGTATAAAGTAATTTCACCCAACCAATAAATTTATTACCAAAACCAAATTTTTTTAATACAGCGAATAAATACCCCACTCTACCCTATCAAATGCTTTTTCGGCATCCATTGAAATCACAATCTCAGGTACCGTTTCGGAATGTACAGTATGAATAATATTTAAAAGAGTGCGAGTATTAAAAAATAAATGACGTCCCTTAATAAAACCGTTTTGCTCCTCAGAAATAATGCTGGGCATCACTCTCTCCAGGCGCAGAGCTATAGTTTTTGCCAGAACTTTAACATCAGCATTTAACAAAGATAGAGGCCTATAGGAACCACACAAAGTTGGATCTTTGTCACTCTTCAAAAGAAGAGCTATCGAAGCTTGGGTCATAGTAGTTGGGAGCAAATCATTTTCCAAGGATTTATTAAACACTGACAAAAGTAGAGGTGCTAATTTATTAACAATTTTTTTAAAGAACTCAATAGGATACCCATCAGGTCCCGGGGCTTTATTGGACTGCATCGCTTTAATTGAGAATTTTATTTCTTCAAGGGAGAGTGGGGCATCTAGTTCTTGTACATGGTCAGAATCAATGGTAGGGTTTTCAAGATTGTCCAAAAACTGATTCATAATATCAATATCATCCGGAAATTCGGATTTATACAAAGAGGTATAAAACGATTTGAACGTGGCATTAATTTCTACCGGGTCTGTAACAATTACATTAACATTATTATTCATTTTAGGTATCAAACATGAGGCAGATTGACGTTTCAATTGGTTAGCCAATAGTCGATTCGCTTTATCCCCATGTTCATAGTAAGTGCCGCGTGTCTGTAATAACAATCGCTCTACTTCCTTAGTGGAGATCAAATCAAATTCTGTCTTAAGGTTAAGACGTTTCTTAAACAGTTCTGGAGAGGGATTGGATGCGCATTCTTGGTCAAGGATACCAATGGCAGAAGTGAGTTCTGTAAGCTTGGTCTTATGTTTTTTATTATAATGTGAAGAGTATGAAATAATCTGCCCCCTAAGGAAAGCCTTCAGTGACTCCCAAAGTAAAGACGATGATGTAAAATCGTTCTGATTGAAAAGGAGAAACTCATCAACAGAAGTGGACAGAAATTCACAAAATTTGTTATCTGCCAACAATAGAGAATTAAATCTCCAAAGGGGGGGAGTAGATCTCTGTGTGGACAGCCGAATATCCAGAAATAGTGGTGCGTGATCTGATATTAAAATACTCGAATAATCAATGGCAGCAACAGATGAATTCAAGCTGTTATCTATGAAGAAATAATCTATTCTCGAGTATGACTGGTGAACCTGAGAGAAAAAGGAGAATTTTTTAGTTAAAGGGTTACGAACTCTCCAAGGGTCAACCAACCCATTCTGATTCATAAAATCAGTAAAGGATTTTGACATAGCTGACTGAGATATTGGTCGTGAACTAGATCTATCTAGCACTGGGTCAAGTACACAATTCAAATCACCTCCAAAAATCAGTAAATGAGAATTTAAATGAGGTATGCTACTAAGTAATCTGTTGGCGAATTCAACATCAAAGTTAGGTGCATAGACATTTACCAGCAGCACCTTTGTTTGCATTAACATGCCTACAACCATAAGATATCTGCCATTTTTATCAGCAATAACATCAGTAGGTAGAAACTGAATATTTTTATTGATCAAAATAGCAACTCCTCTTGATTTAGAGTTAAAGTTAGAATGAAAGACATGCCCTATCCAAGAAGCCTGCAGCCTATAATGATCTTTAGATTTGAGATGAGTTTCTTGCAAAAACACTATGTCAGAATTAAGCCATTTCAAATGGCTAAAAATTTTACCACGTTTAGATGGGCTACTCATGCCACGTATATTCCAGCTAGTGAAACGAACAGATGGGCCTACACCAGGATTACCGGAATTTGACTTAACAGTACTCATTTAAGTGCACATGAATAGTACCAAATGGCCAGGACCCCCCCCCCCCACACACACACACACACACACCGGAAGAAAAAAAAAGAAAGAAAGAAAGAAAAAAAGGGAAAAGAGAAAAAAAGAAGAAAAAAAATACAACTATACAAGAACAAGAGAAAAAAACATTGATGCCACGTGATTGTGACATCAACTCGGAGAATAGCCTGAGACTAAGCTGCAGTAGAGAGATAGATAACTCCCACAGAGTCTTAATACTGAACATTTGGCAATATTATTAATGTAAACCCCATAATATAAACAGGAAGTAAACACACACCGATATTGCCGTATTACTGCAAACTGAAACGCTACCCAATGTTCATCGTTTTTATATACTTCTTGGCCTTTTCTGCAAAGACAGTCTTTTTCCACGCCTTTTTATGTAATATATGTAATCCGCAAACGAGCCAGAAAGAAAAGACCATAACGAACCCCTTCGCACAATTGCCTCCTGACCTCATTAAATGCAGCTCGATCCCGGGCCACCTTGGCCGTGTGGTCGGGGAAAACGGACATCTTTATTTCACCCACAGCCTCTTGTCGTCTCTCTCTGGCACGCCGTAGAACATTCTCACAGTCGCTATAATAGTGAAACCTGGCAATAACAGTGCGCGGTTGCTCACCTTGTTTGGGCTTCGGCAGAGAGGTTCTATGTGCTCGGTCTATCAGCGGTGTTTCATCAAGTTTAAAAGTCTCCTTAAGTAGGGTAGAGACAACTGTATTGTTAATGACGGTATCCTCAGGAATCCCGACTATCCTAATATTATTTCGTCGCAACCGAGATTCGAGGTCCTCACACTTTTTTTTGCAGTGAAACAAACTCCACGGTTAAATGTGCGAGTTTGTTTTTAAGCTCTGCTACATCATCAGTACAGACGGAGAGAGAATCCCCCATTTCTCCCACTGTACCTCTGAGTGCGGCCAACTCTGCGTCTGAAGCGGCCTTATCGTTCACCAACTGTGTTTTTACTGACTGTAGCTCAGCTCTAATTGTGGACAAATCATCACCCAGTGCCGCACGAAGTTCGGTCTTAAAAATCTCAGCAATGTCTTGCTTTAAAGAGATTAGCAGTTCTCGCTTCAGGGACTCCGCATCAATTACCTGGGCGACTTCCCTGGAAGAGGTGGAGCTGCGGGGTGAAGACAGAGCCCCAGGGTCCGGGGTCGCTACCTGTGTAGCAGGCCTCAGTTGTTGGGTCGTGGTGGCACGGGTTTTTGCTGTTTTACCAGCCATGATATTATGTCCAAGTGGTGAAAAAAGGCTTTAACACAATATCCCAGGGGTGAATATATCAAAAAGGTAATCCAAATTGTGATATAAAATAACAATTACCATAAACTCTGCAGGAGTCTCAAATCACACGTCTTACTCCATTGGCTGCTCAACAGCGCCCCCCCCCCCCTAAACTCCTTCTACACCTGCACCATTGAGAGCATCCTGACGGGTAGCATCACTAAAATCACAAAAATGCTCTAAAAGTGATTAGTCCACAGTTTTGAAAGAGCAAAAGAATTCATGATATGTTCATGAGATTTACCTCACTCAAAATATCATTAAGGAATGTGACGCCAAATTTTACAAAATGCCTGGGTACATACAGATCTTACAAGTGGACCCCTTCAGTGTACATATGTACACTGAAACAGGAGTAAGCATAGTTGTGCAACACCTAAGAAAGAAGACTTCACGGACCCTATACCTTGATGCTACAGGAAATGTTGCATCAAAAGTTCCTGGTCAGACCAAAAGAGACCTTTTGCTACTCTCACTCTGCCTGGATGTGGTCAGAATTCTCCTCCCCTCCCGGTCTGTGAGATACTGACAAATGAACACACTATACCACAAATCACATTCTGGATAATGCACTTCCTCCGAAAACTTTTACAGTACACAAAACTAAGAGTGCACCAGATAAAAACAGACTATAGCTGGGCACTGCTCCAAAGTGTTCTGTTGTTTAACAGGGAGAGCATTGTTAACTACTTGGACAGGGCTTTTGACATTTGTTCAATCTGAAGACATGGAAGGATATTAGCATTTACAGTGCTGCACATATGTTCTGCACATGTACTCAAAGCCGTCTGAGGCATTTGGGGGGGAAAAAACGACAGAAAGGTTTGAAGGAATTTGCAACATTTGCTCAAAATCTTCTGCTCACTGTGCACTGTTAATTGGGAAGCACAACACCATTACTGTCATGATTAATCTGAAGACCATGGCAGATCTCCCTTCACATACAAATTCAAGAAGGTATTAAAGGAGGTACAGGAAGAGCTTGAAAAAGAGGATTCTGAGACAACAAACAATGAGAAAAAATGCATACTTCTGTCCAGGCATTGTTGATGTCCTTTTTTGGCAACTATCTTGTCATTTTTCCACTTTGGAGTGGACTTCTGTTGGGGGATTTGAAACGGTATGCAGATGGCAATGAAGATGACGGCTCTGTGCCAAGTAAAACAAGAGACAAAAATTGCCATGTTGAACGATGGTTCGGAATCATGAAACAGTCAATTCTGAAAAAACAAAGATGTCTGAGGTCAGGAGCATTTGTCAGAAAAATGTATGCCTCTTTACGGGGAGGTATATAGAACACATAATGGCTCATAACTTCTCCGAACGGCTGCTACTTAGACCTATCTGAAGAAAAGACCTAACTCAATCTCAGGAAGGTTGGGCAAAGAGAGATGGTTCAAAGCCTCAAATTGGCAAGTCCAAATTTTACACTCCTCCACTCACTGTTCCAGTCAAGAAAACAGTCAATCAAGAAAAAAAGCAAAGATGTCAATAACAATAGTACTGACCTCACACAAAATGTCTGATACTGCCACAGAGGTATGATCTCAAATAATTGAAATCAAATTATTGTAATTTGTAGAGCCTAAAGCCACCTGTAGCACAATAAAGCTATAAAAACTATGTTAAATTGTGGAATGTTTAGCAATGGCACTTTTAGCAATGACACAGTCCATCTTTAAAAAAAAAAAAGACACAAATTAAAGAAATATTCATGATCACCAAATGAAATGTCAGCTGTCTGTACAAGGACAGTAGAATGTGCTGTCAAAGTAGCCTATTAAACGTTTTAAATTGATTTTATATGGAATTTTTGATCTCCAACGTTGTGAAGCAAACACTCATATCCTTGTAGTTTGATGCCCTTTGGACATGCAAACCTACTGAAATTGTTGTTGCTATTGTAAAGCAGGAACAGAGCCAGAATTTCACTCTGTGGCACAGAGTTACAGACTGATGAACTCCTTGTAAGCAAGGCAGGTTCTCATTAAAACCACATTTTAATTAATTTGTTGATGTATTACTCATTTTTTTTTTTTTTTTAAAAAGAGAAAACCAGTAGTCAGGCCAGACTTAATTGTAGCCTCTGTTACATTTGTGAATCACTAATTTTCTTTAGGCAATAGAATGTTACATTGGGGCCATCCTCAATTCTACAAATAGTGCTGGATGGCTATACCACCTGAATCACTACTCCATAGGTGTAATTTTACACAAATCAAGAGAACAAATGGCCAGGCAAGGGTTAAAGAAATGTAAGAACCTCTGTAGTAATTTAATATGTATTTTTTTTGGTGCTGTCAAAATCAATCATGATTAATCACATTTGCTATAAATATCTCTAACAATGACAAACAACTGACAGGAATTCTGAACACATGTCACAGAGGCATACAAAAGACCAATTAAAACAATTAATTATATTAAGAACAAAAGTTTTAGTAATCACAATTAAATTGACAGCCATTATTTTTGGTCACTTTAGTACTGTATTATGTCTGTATGGGTTTGAACTGTGTGTTATTTTATTGTTATTATAATCCTTGATATCATACTGATATTTAACGTCTCTTGCTTCTGTATACAAAATAGTTTTTTTTTTTTAATTTCCACACATTGTATCAGGTCACCTTTGATCATTATGATGGAGCCATTGTATTTGTCAATGTAGCAAATGTATACTGGAAGTTTGTGGTGAGTATATAGCTAATTGTGTAATATTGTGTGCCTAACATCTTGTCTGACTTTGATATTATTACTATCAGAATTTTTGCATAGCATGTGCATTTAAAGGATAGTCTATATAAAAATATTTTTATGAATATACACCATTATTATTATTCCTACTATTACAATTATTTTATACATAATTTAATATTGTTTTTCTAACACCCCTATCTGCATGGTTTTATAATATCTTGTAGCCTCTATGTGGATTTAAAATAAAAATATAAAAACACACAATGTTGTTTCTATTAGGCAGATTTTTTTTTCATATTTACTTCGTAGCAAAAAAATACAGCACTTTACCATCAGTTAGCTGAATACACGGACAATAAACAATACATGTATATGATGAAAGTTACATTGAAGTATTGTCACAATCCTATATGATGTCGATTTCTCTTTGAAATACACAATAAAGTTACAGTGTGTCTTTTCAATGTATGTGACTAATGTTTATAGAGGCCCAAATTTACAAAAATGGAGAGCATGTGATCCCTTTACAATGTTGTAGCATCTGGTACAGGTCATTTTAGATTTCATGTCCCAGGCACCCTAAATTTCAACATCTACTCCTCAATTAACCGATGAGCAGCCCAGTTTTACACACACACACACCTGGCCCCAGAATGACTGGAGCCTACACAAAGACCAGATAACCCCATGCGGCTTCTCCGATTGAACTCATAGGGGCCCTCAATCAGAACACACACACACACACACACGCAACACAATGAGACATTCCTTTTACTAATAAAACCCAAAGATAAGGTACTCTAAGGTTCTCATTCTTATAACCCTTTTTGTAATGTGTTCTTCTTTTAAGGACTTAAAATTAATCTGACTTAAAATTATTTGCTCCTTAATTTCCTGACAAGGGTGTATTTTATTCATGTGTCAGAAAACATTGTATTTTAAAATCCGTTACACTCTAATTACTGATCATGGCATGTTAATGTATACCTGTTCAAATGCTGTAGGCCCCTTTAAGGTCTGATGTCAGAATGTATACGAAACTATCATTTTCTTTTTACTTCCCTAATGAAAGTGCATCTTGTTTTATGTTTCATTTTTGTTTCTTTGCCTTTATAAGAACACAATATCGTATTAACATCAGTTACGCTTCGATTACTGATCTGTGTATATAATGTACCGCTGCCTTTATACCGTCATTACCCTTCATGTTTAGTATCCAAATGACCATGAAATTATCAGTTACTCGTTTTTTTAAACAACGGTGTATTTTATTTGAGCATGAAAAGCGCCATGCCGTCTTAATACACCTTGGATAAAACTTTAGTCATCTAAAAGTGTGATAGCTAAACCACGCCCACAGACACCTGAAACAATGGGAGTTTTTCCCTCCAAAACCTTGACCGAAGTATTGGTCATCTCCCCAAAGATGGGTGGAGTTCACGACCTTTAAATTGTCACAAACACCACTAATCTGTGGTCAGACTTTCGGAACAGCTTGGAGACGACTCCATCTTCCTTCAAAGAAGTTCCAGCAAGCTTCACTTCCAAGAACGACAACTATTCTGATCTTCAGGAGAACTTGGAAGAACGTCTGACCCCGCCCTAACTGACTTTTCAGAGATTTCTCTGTTGCATCCGGACTCTTGTGCAGTAAGCCAATGCAAGTAACCGTTTCCTTTACCAACCAATTTAGATGCGTAATTTTAAGTAGGAATCTTTCATTGAATCATAAGGTGAATTTAAGTTTCTGTGACGATTTCCCAGTTAGGGTTAATTTTAGTTAATTTAATAGTTAATTTTTGAGTCTAAGCTTGCCATTCCTTTCTCTAGTTTCTTCTTTCCAGTCTCTTCCTCCCTTTCCCCAATTTTAATTTCTTTTGTTTTATTTTCGTCTTCGTTTTCCCTGTTTCTTTTGTTTGTTTGTGTAGTTAGTTTTATGTTGTGTTTGTCTCATTCATTAAATGTCATATTTTTACGCCACAAGTGATTGTCTCTGAGTATTGCTCACAAATTAAGGTACCTGCAACATCGGGCCTGAACTACATGCTCTATTAAGTTAATTTAATTTAAATTACGGTATAAAATAAAAGGGAAGCGAATCTTTCTTGGCCGGGAAGATACCGCCTTCATAGAATTAATAAAGGTTACACGGCCTGTTCGCCGAACGAACAGACCAAATAAGCATAACGTTAATTCCATTACCGTCAATTTCAACTTAGGTTAAAATATTTAGAAGTCATTATAACATGCTATAGTTACTTATAAATATTTTTAAATATAAAATATCTTGCTTCGCGAGCCAAAATTGCTACAATGTTAAAAATCAAATTTAATTTGTTACTTATTTGGAGAAGTAAAGATAAGTATCCTCAGCTTAAGTATCCAGAGCTGATCACACTTACATGTGCTGTTAAATTAAAAATAGAAAAAAAAAATACATGATTGGTAGATAACCAGTTCAAATTGTTACAATTTAACATAAAATTATAAACATTAAGAAATTAATTATTTACCTTTTGATAGTGTGTTGACAGTTTGTCTTGAGCAGCAGTAATGAGGAGGCGTTTGTACAAAAAATTGAATAAAGAACCATTTCAGCATATAGTGTTGTTGAGGATGACGTGTAATGAGTCTGCTTTTCCCCTGTTTGTCTGCTGTTTTGCCCTGCTGTTTATTGATTGCCCCGCCCACTTGTTTGTTGCTACGGACACTCATTGAACTCATTCTTTCCCTCTTGTGTGTTGTCATAGTTACTTATTGTCTCTGCTTTGTGATTGGTTCCTGTCTGTTATATCTACACTGTTTGTTCACTTACCTGGTGCTAGTCGTTGTTTAATATTTCCCGTTAGCTCTGTGTTCTGCCCAGTTTTGCCTGCCTGTCTACTGGTTTCTTGTTTTTGATTAATAAATGTTTAAACTGCAATTGCCCCCTCCTTGAACCGCCACCTTATTGTGGTGGAGGGGTTTGTGTGCCTGAATGATCCTACGAGCCATGTTGTCTGGGGCTTTCTGCCCCTGGTAGGGTCTCCCAAGACAAACAGGTCCTGGGTGACGGGCCAGACGAAGAGCGATTCAAAACCCCTTATGAAGAAGAATAAAACAAGGTCCGTGACGTCGCCCGGTATGGCGCAACCCGGGGCCCCTCCCTGGAGCCAGGCCCGGAGTTGGGGCTCGCATGTGAGCACAAATGTGGGGCCGATCTCCAGTGGGCCCACCACCTGCAGGAGAAACCGTAAGGGGCCGGTGCATTGTGGATTGGGTGGCAGCCGAAGGCAGGGGCCTCGGCGACACAATCCCCGGACACGGAATCTGGCTCTAGGGACCCCTGCGCCTTCGGGTCGGGGATAGTTCTCTCACTGTTGTTATTTGCGCTTACAGGCCAAATGGCAGTGTAGAGTACCTGACCTTCTTGGCGTCTCTGGGAGGGGTGCTGGAAAGTGCTCCGACCGGGGACTCCGTTGTTCTACTGGGGGACTTCAACGCTCATGTGGGCAGCGACAGTGACACCTGGAGGGGCGTGATTGGGAGGAACGGCCCCCCAGACCTGAACCCGAGTGGTGTTCTGTTATTGGACTTCTGTGCTAGTCACAGTGTTCATCACCATGTTCAAGCATAAAGGTGTCCATCAGTGCACGTGGCACCAGGACACCCTAGGTTGGAGGTCGATGATCGACTTTGTAGTTTCATCTGACCTCTGGCCGTATGTCTTGGACACTCGGGTAAAGAGAGGGGCGGAGCTGTCAACTGATCACCACCTGGTGGTAAGTTGGATCCGATGGCAGGGGAGGAAGTTGGACAGACTTGGCAGACCCAAACGTACTGTGAGGGTCTGCTGGGAACATTTGTCAGAGAGATCTTCAACTCCCACCTCCGGCAGAGCTTCAACCAGATCCCGAGGGAGGTCGGAGACATTGAGTCCAAGTGGACCATGTTCTCCACTTCCATTGTCGACGCGGCTGCTCGGAGCTGTGGCTGTAAGGTCTCCGGTGCCTGTCGTGGCGGCATCCCCCGAACCCGGTGGTGGACACCAAATGTAAGGGATGCTGTCAAGCTGAAGGAGTCCTATTGAGCCTGGTTGGCTCTGGGGACTCCGGAGGCAGCTGAGAGGTACCGGAGGGCCAAGCGAGCTTCAGCCCAGGTGGTTGCGGAGGCATGGGTATGGGAGGAGTTCAGTGAAGCCATGGAGAAGGATTATCAGTCAGCCTCGAAGAAATTCTGGAAAACCGTCCCGCGTCTCAGGAGGGGGAAGGAGTAGAACCAGGTAAGCAGTAGAACTATGACTAGCCAACCATGGATCCAGCAGAAATCTTGTTTTGTTTACATCAAGAGGATTCCCCAATCGAGGAATGTGTTGATGTGTTTGTGGACCTGTGCAACCAGGATATTCCAGAAAGCTTGGTTAACTTACCATTTGATAAATCATAACCTCTGGGTTGATTTACCAAAAACAGGCATACCATGAGTATGTCGGTTCCAAAACACCCAAGAGTTAGTTTAAATCAACCTCCAACTGGTTACCCAGAGTTTGTGTGTGCACGGTGCATATATAAAAGCCATTTTCAATGGATCACCGATTTCACGAGTCACCATGGGAACTCAAAGCGAAAAAAAAGAGAGCGGCGTATTTCACAGAGGCGGAGTTGGAGGATTTAATGCACGCTTATGAGGAGTTTAAGCCAATAATATTAAAAAGAAGCAATACAGCTGCATCGGCTAAAGCAAGAGTTGGCTTGGCAAAAAATAACGGACAAAGTAAATGCGTGAATGTACTAAATTACAAATTTGGTATTGGCTCCCGTTTAATTATAATGCAAGATAATGGAGTATGACTTATAACATATTCAAAAGGATGTATATCACTATGAAAGCATTTACTTTTCCTGCCATTTATTTCTTTAGTTTAAAATAATGTATATTTCTTATTTAATAAGGTGTAATCCTTCTGGAGCCACAAGAAAAACATTCTGCAAAAAGGTAACATTTGATTACACAATTACTGAACTCTTGTTATAACAGGATTTAGTATATTCATTCGGTCATGTAGCTAATAGAAAGAAGACTGAAGCCTGTCTAACTGGCAGGGGCCCACCACCACCTCCTCCCCCCACCCTATCTGAGGAGCTGGCTCTGTCCCTTAATAAAGGGCGACTAGTGGTTGCTGGCATTCCAGGGGGGCAGTTCATCGAACACACCATGCACCACAAGTGATGGTGAAAAATGGTGAAATATAAGTTTACCTCTATGATTTCATTTTTACATTTCAAATTACTGTCTGTCACTTAAAGGCTTTTTGAACAAGATTTTTTATGTAGGCTTAATTTATTTAACTGCATATGATGTATAGGCTACTGTGATCTTAGTTTGGCATGTTACTCTTTTCATGTATTATTTTCTTTGATAATATTGAGAATTTAATGGGTTGTGTGTTCTTATAGATACTGATGGACGGATTTTAGTATTGGACCCTCCAGAAAGAACACAGTCTGTCACAGTTGTAAGTGATTTGTTGTCAGGTATTTTTTGTTTTTTGCCAGATAATATTTACTTGAATATTTCTCCTGTAGGATGAAGATGATGAAGATGACGATGAAGAGACCACATCTGCTGTGACAGAAGTGGACAATGGTGGTAGATCCACTGAGGTATGATGCATACCATTATAATGTATGGCCGCTTTTTGCATTAGAGTAACAAACTGTCATTGTCCTTTCACAGTACATACCTAGGGATTTGCAGACAGATGAGGGTCCTTCAACCTCAGCACACAATCTAAGCAGGGTAAGAATTTGTGGCCATATTTGAAATTCATTGCCTGACCAAACAATCAATCAATCAATCTCATTCATTAATTTCCACCTTCCTACAGTATTTGCCAGAAAAGGATCTGTATAAGGTCCATCTTCAAAAACAAATAAGTAAAAGTGACATGGAGATGGACCTTATACAGCTTCAAATGGAAGAGAAAAGGCTACTCATTAAAAAAGCAGCACTTGAAATTGAATTACTGGAGCATCGCCTTAAGGTGAGAACTTGTCTGAATATTAATCTGTTACATGTTAAAAGTGGTGTGTGTGTGTAAAGCAATATAAAAAAATATTTTATTGAATTTTACTATTGTTTTTCAGGAAATAAAGAAACTGCCTGGCAGACCAGTGCAAAAAAAATAAAAGTAATTTTGACAGATCCTGTCTCTCAAAAGTCTTCTGTCTCTGTTGGCCTCTAAAATCTATAGGTGTTCCTCTGGGCCATCTTCCTCAATACAAGGAGGGTGGCTCTCTCCTCTTATAGTGGCAATATTGTGAAGCACAACACAAACCACTATAATGCCCTCGCTGGACTAACCCGGAGCCCACGCAGACACTGAAACCGAGATTTGAGGATTCCTATAGTCATCTCCACCTTGGCCCGTGTTCGGCTGTGAGCCAGGTTAAACCGTGTCTGTGGTCCAGGCTCAGGTTAGGGTGTCATTAAATAGGGCAGACAAGGGTATCCTCTGTCCCCCAGCAAGTAACCATGATTGAAGTGTACAACACAAATATAGTAAAAAGGAAAAAAAAAACACAATTGTATAAAGCAAAACATACCCTGCTGAAATGTCTGGAATAATGATGACTCTCAGAAATTTCTGGCACAGATCCTGGCCATTTTGCCTCCACATTGGTAATGATTTGGGTTGCCTCACATATTACCTAGTTAGTGGAAAAAGTAATGACACTAATGATTTTAAGAAGGGAAAAAATTAAGTTGTTACCTGCACGTTGATACTATGAATAGATTTCCTATTAATATTTATTGGTGGAGCTTTAATAGGAATGTGAGTGCCATCAATGCACCCAATTACATTTGGAAACCCTGAAACAGAAAGTTATGGAAGTATGAAGTATGTGTGCGCATAATGAATACATGTATAGATATAAATAATGACTAAATATGCATCATAGATTTTACTAAAAAGGACAAAGCTGCCACTCTGTGGCATTCATCTTTAATAACAAGCAGAGGTTTATGGCCAGGGAACTGCACAAACATGGTTAAGAACTGTTTAAGTGCCAGACATACTGTACGAACGGCTCTACACACAGTTGCCTTTCCCAGATGCTCTGAATCGCCCACACTGTACAAAAAAATGGCCAGACGCAAAAAACCTAAGTGCTATGCACAGAATGTTTTGTGTTAAGCGCAGAACCGCGGTTTGTCACATTTGCGATAAGCAGTTTTAAAAAGACATGTCAAATAAACTAACAAATCTTTCAAATATTCATTAGGGTATGCAAACATCAATACGCGGTCTTATAACCCTCTCCCAACGGAAAAAACCTCGTATGATTTGTGATTCTATGTCCACAGGATCCTAATGAAAAGGGCACGCCATGCTCACCAACCTTCTGGAACGCAGTTACACTGAAACATAACCTGGTCCCGAGCAGGTTATCTTCAGCAGACCTGCCAACCTTTACACATTTTGTGTAGCAGATACGCATTTAGACATCAAAGTACGCTGCTACGATTTGTCACTTCAAAATACTTCAAAAAAACATTGATGCCTTTGAGTCCAACTGTCCGTGCAGTTGTGCACTAGGCAATGCGCCTATGGGTATAACCGCATTGGGCAGCAACCTGGGAAAATAATAATTTGACCAATCATAGCGCCAGTTTAAAATGCTACAATCGGAGAGCCATCAAAACGAATGTGGTTTTCATCCGTCTCTGTCCGTCTTCAATTCTTCTCACAGTGACCTATTTACAAGTGACGACTTAACGTTTCAAAGGTAAATGGCCAGAATTGTGAATTTCATCCATTTTAATAAGCCTGCCAAACCACAGGCATCATTAGACTCCTTTACTGGGGCATGTGCCCAAGTGTCCAGTGTTGTGCCTCAAGTTTAAGTTTTACGCACAGATCAAGATTCCCCGATGGTGTTGGTTCGGGCGGCCGGCATTCTTAAACCATCTGCTTCACCAGCCGGACCGGAATTTTTTTTTATTTTTCTGTCAGCCGATTTGTCCGAATCACCCGATTCTTCTAAATCACCTGAGCCAAACAACTCTTCTGAACTTTTTTAAACTTCTATGTTTGCCTTGGCTTTGTGGTGTGCTTGGTCTGTTTTTTGTTCTTCTGCTTCATGGGGAGTCTCTCAAACTCATGAACCCGAGTCTTCTGAACTCCCTGTCATAGCTGGAAGGTTTGTAACCGTGTCATCTACACTCTTGATCATGACTGGAAGGTCCAAAACCTGAGCCTCATGCACTTTGTCATGAGTGAATCGTCAGAGCCAAGTAAATGGTCAATGCCAAGTGAATCGCTAGAGTCACCAAGGTCATGCGAGTCTTCAGCACTTTGTCATGACTGAGAAGTTTACATTTGAGTCCCCTGAGCTTTTTGTTTCGACCAAGTTAGCTGAACCTGAACTTTTTGAATCTGTTATCCCGGATCTTAAGCCCGTTTTTGAATTCCCGGAATTTCCCGTGTCATGTAATTCAACTAATATGGTTACGCCCAAGCTCCATAGACTCTCTGCCCTTGCCAAGATGGCTTTGAATGACTCTCAAACTTCCTGCCCTGCCTGAAAAGGTTAATTCTGCAATTAATCTGTCATTACTTCTAAGTATATTAATAATATTCATCTCCAGGTCATGACCTTGCTATATTCCTGCACAGCAGTTGACAAGAGTGAGTGACTAACTTTCTCGGTGTAGGTATCTGCACAGTTTATCTTAAGTGTGAAATTGAAGCTCGTTTACAGATAGCAGATCGTATAAATTTTATTTTGCGCTTGATGACAGTGGATGTAGCTAAATTTATTATTCCTCAGTTAAGTGTGTTTGCAGCTGCTTGCATATTTTTGTTCTTTCGTTGTAGAAAAGTTACCCTAATATAGAGGGAAATGTAAAAGTGTGTTTGCTGGATTATTTTATTTAGTAGGTTTTTGAATTTGCCACCTTTTAGCAGTTTGTTTTTGTTAAGAGGTGTGGGATGGGAACATCTTAGGTTCATTAACTCAAGCACACGTCTGTCTCAGTGGAATGTGCACTAATTAAATGAAGTCAGGTAATCGAAATTGTATTATTTATTTGCTTTGTACAGTATATGAGCACAGTCTTTAACAGAATACTTTTGTACTCGATAAATTTGCTCCAACTACGGACATTAAATTGTCGAGATAACATGAAATTTCTACACGTGTGTTTTTGATAGCTTGATTGTGACGTTCTATAGTTTAAAATGTTCACCTGCAAACTTTGTGCATACACATGCAGTACTTTAACTGCATTTGAGACACATGTACATTCATGTTCTGAATGTCAGGTTTAATTGCACGTTGCCTGCTTGTAAAAGGAGTTTCAAAAAGCTTTTTTTCAGCTTTCAAAACTCACTGTTATTGACACAAAGAGGGGAAATCTATGCTTAAATCTGTGTCATTTAACATGTCATGTTGACACCTGTCCAGTCAGGTGTGAAACGCTGAGATTTTATCAGCATCTTAAAACTCACATTAGACGGATGGTAGCAACTTAAAAGGTAATGAGATGCTCAATACAGTCGACTCATTCTTTAGTTTAATCCTTTATCGGGATGCTTTGGAAGTAGCCAACCCACTGGGATCTGGCAGGAAAAAAACAATTTACTGTGAATATGCAACTCTTGCAGATATCCCTCCACATCGTAGATCACATGCTGACCAGATGCAGCTTGTTTTGCTTTGCAGGAAGCAGGACTTCAAGTATTTTGGCCAGGACAAAGTGTTTAGCCTTCTCAAATACCTAAAATACATCAAGGTAAGTGGCATTCATTTGCCTGATGGAACAGTGTACAGGGGAATGCTATCTGCAATTTGTGGGGATAATCTGGGCTCCCATGGCATTGGTGAATTTGTGGAAAATTTCACAAAAAGTATGAATTTTTGCAGATACTGCAATATAGATAGGGAAACATTTAACACTAGAATTACTGGATTTTTAATTTTCTGGTGCAGGTCCCGAGGTGTGATTCCCCCTTGTTGAGATTTTCACAGTTCTTCAGCCCTGCTTTTGTTGTGCAAACACACCCATCACCCATGAGGCCTGGCTCATTTGCATTTGTTCACTCAGAGTTTCTCAGATCCAAGGCAGGCAATGCCTGTGTGTGACATGAAAACCTTCAGAATGCCTAGTTCTATACAAAATAGTCTGTTTTATTTATAAAAAATTGTGTGAAAACAGAAAAGTTGCTAATACAATGACATGAATAAAATGAAAACTTCCTACACTTCAGTCTCTATATGGTTCATTGGGCCATCACATCCATATGGGCCATAACACCAAAAGTAAATTTTCTCTTTTCTCTCTCCAGCTTTGCAAGGTGTGATTATTTTCATTGTGACTGTATGTAAGTGAGTGGCATTGCATGACTACAGCATAGTGCTGTGCATAAAAGCAGACCGACCCAGGCAGGAGAATTGTTTCTTCTTCACATTTTTGAGAACACACCTCAGGATGGCCTCCATATGACTGCCACGCAGGAAGAACCTCTCCCCGCCACAGTCTTTGGCCTTGCTTCAGGAAATGGACGAAGCAGACTCTGATGGAGGAGAGATTTCATTTGTCCAGCAGGCCACTGATACCTCCTCCGAAGAATCTGAAAAGGAGACGGAACAAGAACCCAACATGCCTCCATGGAAGATGCACCGTGGTATTGGGAAGCCCTGTCTGAGCCAGATGGCAAAAGATGGCACTGTGTAGGTAGAGGAGAACATTGGAATGACCAGTGCAGTAGCAAATCGCTCGTGCTTCACTGCGCAAGCTGGATCCACAGAGTCTGCTAAGGTTTGTCATTGCTATAGTACATATGATATTTATATAAACCCATTTAGAGTAAGGTTCATGTAAATTTACCATTCTCTATTTCTCTTCCGTCGGCGTAAAATTACAAGCGTGCTCCAAAGCTTCCTTTGCAGGTTAGACGTGGGAATGCTGTAGACCATCAGGGAGTGCATGGTCCATCAAGCCCGTAGAACAGAGCCGGACTGGAATTTGACAATTCACGAACTGATGGCATTCATTTCAATTCTTTTTGTAAGAGCAATCATGTGTCCCATTGGTGCCATTGTGGATTTCTGGTCAGAAAGCTTTCTGGTGCCAGTAATCAAAGAGACAATGCCCCGAGATAGATTCATTTCAATTATGCAACACCTTCGATTTGATGACACGGACACGCGGGCAGAAAAGGTGAAAACAGACAAATTTGCTGCGATCTCCGACATCTGGACACGCTTCACCAAGAACTGTGCTGAGAGTTTCACTTTTGGAGAGCACATGACCATAGATGAACAACTGTTCCCTACCAAGGTTCGTTGTCCATTCACACAGTACATCGCAACCAAGCCAGACAAATTTGGGATCAAGTTCTGGATGGCCACGGATTTGGAGACCAAATATGTATGCAATGCATCTTACTTGGGAAAGGACCCCAGTCGTCAGAAGGGAGAGAGACTGGCAGAGAGTGTGGTCACGACGAACAATTTCTTTACTTCACTGTCACTGGCGAACAGACTGCTGCAGTGCAAAACAACGCTACTGGGCACGGTGAATAAAGTCCATCGTGAGCTCCCTCCACTTGCAAAAGACAGTGCACATCGAGAGGTATTTTCCACTTCAGTGCTTAGAAGTGGCAGTGTCTCCTTGACAATTTATGCACCAAAAAAAAACAAGACTGTGTGTGTTCTGAGTTCCATGCACCAAGACGTAATGATTGGTGAAGGCAGAAAGAGGAAACCCAACACGATAACAGACTATAACCACATGAAGGTATGTGAATGTGTATATAATTTTACACCAGTGCTACAATGTTTTCTGATGTGTACTATACAGGCCTATAGAAAGAAAAAGCACATATACTCATGACTCTCTCACTCTGCTTTTACAGTGTTTTGTAGAGGTGTTGGACCAAATGGCACAGATGTATTCTGTAAGAGCAGCAACACGCAGGTGGCCAGTAGCGGTTTTTTACAATCTGCTGGACCCAGCGGTGGTGAATGCGAACATTTTGTACAAGGCATTTACAGGGTGGACAGGCAAAAGAAGATTGTTTGAGACTAAGGAACTATCATTTTATATATAGCCTCATAGTCTATGGGGAACTGTAAATTATCTAATAGCAACATCTGAAAATCATCATTTATCCAAGATGCACCAAGATGGTGCCACGAATGGCAGCCTCGGTGCTTAGCTCCGCAGTGTTTGTTCTTTTGTTAGTTTTTCCTGTTCTCTGTGAAGGAAACCCGATCAGTTTCACCAGAGATGAACTGCTGAACATTCGGCAGCACACACCACAAGATATTTTTCCGGTTTTTGAGTATTCTGACATTTTGCTGAATATCGTAGTTGGAGGAGAGGCTGCGCTGTTTAAGCGTTTCAGTACGCGCAGACGGGGAAAGCGCGCCGACGCGCTCGTGAAACTCAGACAGCGCGGTTTAAGAACACCGCTGCCTAGCATCCACCTAGCGAATCTCTGCTCTCTATCCAACAAAAAAAAAAGGATTTTTCGAACTCTGCTGCTCTGTTTCACGGAAACCTGGCTGAACGACCTGTTCGCGGGAGTTTTGCTCGTTCATTCTGGTGAGTGTTTACATTCCACCGCAAGCGCATGTGAGCTCGGCCCTACAGACACTCGCTGATCTGATCACAGAGAGCGAGCAACACCCTGACTCTGTAGTAATAATTCTTGGGGACTTTAAAGCGATTCTCTCACGTGAATTGCCTAAATACAGACAGCATGTTACATGTCCCACCAGAGACAGTAACACACTGGATCACTGTTACACTACAATAAAGGATGCATATCACTCTGTCCCACGGACAGCTCTAGGACTCTCTGATCACTGCTTAGTTCATCTGATACCGACCTACAAGCAGAAGCTAAAAACAGCTAAACCTGTATCAAGGACTGTAAGAAGATGGACTAAGAATGCAGAGCAGGATCTACAAGCCTGTTTCTCTCTCACGGATTGGACCGTTTTTGAAGCTGCTGCCTCAGACCTGGACGAGCTCACAGAGACTAACATCATACATCAGTTTTTGTGAGGATTTGTGTATTCCTACCAGAGCTCACTTAACCTACAACAATAACAAGCCATGGTTCACTGCGAACCTCAGCCAGCTCTGCCAGGCCAAAGTGGATGCTCACAGAACTGGGAATAGAGTCTTGTACAAACAGGCCAAATACACACTGGAAAAGGAGATCAGAGTGGCAAGGAGGAATTATTCCGAAAAATTGCGGATTATATTTTCCTCCAATGACTCAGCTTCAGTGTGGAAAGGTTTAAAAGCCATCACCAACTACACGACACCATCCCCCAGCACTGTGGTGAATCAACAACTGGCAGACGACCTGAATGAGGACTACTGTAGGTTTGAAAAAGCCCAATTCTCACCTTCTGTATCCCCCAAATCAGTCACACCTTCAATCCAGCTCAGTGAAGATGATGTGTGTCAGGTCTTCAGGAAGACCAAGAGAAGAAAGGCTCCAGGCCCAGACAGCGTTTCACAAGCCTGTGCTGATCAGCTTGCCCCAATCTTCACACGGATATTCAACATGTCACTGGAGCTGTGTGAAGTACCCTCATGCTTCAAAAGCTCCACCATCCTCCCCGTTCCAAAGAAACCCAAAATCACCCGACTTAATGACTACAGACCTGTGGCTCTAACATCTGTGGTCATGAAATCATTTGAAAGACTGGTTTTGGCTTATCTGAAGGACATCACTGGACCCTTACTGGACCCCCTGCAATTTGCCTACATAGCAAACAGGTTTGTGAATGATGCAGTCAATATGGAACTGCATTATGTTCTGCAGCATCTGGACAGACCAGGGACTTATGTGAGGATCCTGTTTGTGGACTTCAGCTCTGCTTTCAACACCATCATCCCATCACTCCTACAGCTCAAATTAACCCAGCTCTCCGTACCCTCCCCTGTCTGCCAGTGGATCACCAGCTTTCTGACAGACAGGCAGCAGCGAGTGTGACTGGGGAAACTCAAATCCAGCACCCGCACAATCAGCACTGGCGCCCCCCAGGGCTGTGTTCTCTCCCCTCTCTCTTCTCCCTGTACACGAATGACTGCACCTCTAATGACCCATCTGTCAAGCTCCTGAAGTTTGCAGATGACACCACACTGTTCTGCCTCATCCAGGATGAGGATGAGTCTGCTTACAGACTGGAGGTTGAGGGGCTGGCTGTCTGGTGCAGCCTTAACAACCTGGAGCTGAACACACTCAAGACAGTGGAGTTGATAGTGGACTACAGGAGAAACCCCCCTACTCTTCCCCCACTAACCATCATGGACAGCATTGTCACAGCAGTGGAGTCATTAAGATTCCTGGGAACCACAATCTCCCAGGACCCATTGTGAAACAGGCTCAGCAGAGTTTGTACTTCCTTCATCAGCTGAAGAAGTTCAACCTGCCACAGGATTTGCTGAAGCAGTTTTAAACTGCCATCATTGAATCCATCCTCTGCACCTCAGTAACTGTTTGGTTCAGCTCAGCCACCAAATTCGACCTCAGAAGACTACAGAGGGTAGTCCGGACTGCTGAGCGAATCATTGGCACAACTCTCCCCACTCTTCAAGACCTGTACTCCTCCAGGAGTGTGCAAAAGAGCAAAGAAAATCACCCTGGACCCCTCACATCCAGCACACTTCCTCTTTGAACTGTTGCCATCTGGTCGGCGCTACAGAGCCCTGAGCTCCAGAACGACCAGACATAGGAACAGTTTCTTCCCTCAAGCAATCCACCTGATGAACAATTAACACCATGGAACACACAACACATAATATTTGCAGTATGTATACCTCAATTTGCACATTTCATACTTGCACTCTGTACATACATGCATACATATTGTCTGAATCTTTGTTTATTTCAACTGCACATTTCACAATTGCACACGTGTACATACAAATTGTATATATTGTATACTTATTTGCATATGCATATTTCATATGTTTATTTTAACTGCACATTTCACACCTGTATGTGTACATACAATTTAATCTATACTACATATGTCATTCTGTTACGCTGTGGGGATTATGTCACTAAAACAAAATTCCTCGCATGTGAAAAACACGCCTGGCAATAAAGCCGATTCTGATATATTCTGATTCTGAAATGATTGAAATTAATGATCCCAAACGTTTAAATAATGACAGTGGGTCTATGACTTATGTGATAATGTATAGTGAGCAGTGGAATAACTTGGTTTCCATTTGTGGTGACTGACTGACATAAGGGATGAGATTAAATAGATCCTGGAATTTAGCCTGGTGTGGAGCAGACTAGCTCCACAGAATAAATCTCCTTGGTAATTTATACCATAACATTCTACTGCCCCCTAATCCAGCTTTAGTGCAACCGGATCACGGATAAATTTAGCCAGGATCACCAAGATATCCCAGCTTAATCTCTTATCCTAGTTTTGTGCAATAGGCCCCTGGAGTTAAATCAACATATAAATAATTTAACATACTTGGGTAATGATGCAAACAACAAACGCAGTGATGTTGCAGGGAGTGACAAACTTTCTGGCCATGCAGTTCAAAACTGGTATTTTTTTAGCATGTTGCCAGGAGACAAATTTGTGAACCTATCTGAAAATGAGACATGGCAGCTTGTGAGAAATAGTAGAACTTTTGTGCACCAGCTGTGTCTACTGGTCAGAGCTTATTTGCAGGTTCTAATTGATGAGTATTTGTATACTTAATGGCAGTCTTTTCCTAATCATCCACTCAAGCCAAAACACCATTACATCAGTCACTATCCTGACCTGATTTTTCACTTTGGCCCTCTAATTCATTTGTGGACACTGCGATTTGAGAGCAAACACTCCTATTTCAAACAGTGTGCTCACAATTCACATAGCTTTAAGAAGCAGTGTTGAACATTTGCTGAGAAACATCAGCTTCTTCAGGCATATCTGTATGCTGGCAACTACTTCCCACAAGACATTGAAGTAGAGAAAAGCACAGTTTTATGCTGGTGATTACAGTGAAGATATGAACTTTAATCCTATGGACACTGAGGTAGCCAGTGATGTTACAGTGATAGGCACAAAATACAAAAAGAACATGTTTGTATTGATCAGCGACACCGACACCGTCTTGTAGATGGAAATATCAAGCTAAATCTCATTCAGGGTGTGTCTTTACATTTTGTCACTCAGGAATATCAGGCTGTTCGCCTTCCAAACATGGGTGTTTACAGAATTACACCATCAAAAAGAACATGCTGTGTAAATCCAGGAATATGTTGGATTACTACCCATTGCTTGAGTGAAATCACTCTTCTCTTTTCAGTAGTCTAATGTCTACCTGGTACGAGGAGGTTAATTCAATTCAAGTTTATTTGTATAGCGCTTTTTACAATGGACTTCGTCTCAAAGCAGCTTTACAGAACAAACATAGAACAGACGTTTAACATAAGGAGAAAAAAGAATTAATATAGTAATTAATATAGTAAAAAATTAAGATATATATAGTTCACAGTGTGTATGTATGCATTTATTTATCCCCAATGAGCAAGTCTGAGGTGACTCAGGCAGCAGTGGCAAGGAAAAACTCCCTTAAATTGGTAAGGAAGAAACCTTGAGAGGAACCAGACTCAAAGGGGAACCCATCCTCATATGGGTGGAACTGGGGGTGAGATTACAAATATACAGTCAAACAAGTGCTGAATTGGTCTAAATATCACATGGAGTTCAGATCTCCTCTTGGTATCTTAGAGTTTCATGGAGTCAGCCTCATTTTGGTGGAGGTCCAAAATCTTCATTGCACGGAAGATGATCGGAGCTGGTACAATGTCTGGATGCCTTGGGATGGGTAGAAAGAGAAGAAGTGTAGAGGGATTAACATATCTGCTGTTCATAAAAAAAGGTGCAAGTCTAAAGTATTGGTGCATAATTTTATGGGATGTATTATGTGCGTGTACACCTGACTAAAGAGGTGAGTTTTTAATCTGCTTTTGAACTGGGAAAGTGTGTCTGAGCCCCGAACACTATCAGGAAGACTATTCCAAAGTTTGGGAGCTAAATAAGAAAATGCTCTACCACCTTTAGTAGACTTTGATATTCTGGGAACTACCAGAAGGGATTATGTTTATTGTAGACCTGAGTTTTGTGATCTCAGTGAGCGTGAAGGATTGTAACGTGGTAGAAGACTAGTTAGATACATGGGAGCTAAACCATTACATACTTGTATGTAAGTAGCAGCAGTTTGTAATCAATTCTAAACTTAACAGGTAGCCAGTGTAGAGATGATAAAATTGGGGTTATATGGTCATACTTTCTTGTCCTAGTGAGAACTCTGGCAGTTTGGACTAACTGAAGCCTATTTATTAAAGATGCAGGACAACCACCTAGTAATGCATTACAATAGTCCAGTCTAGAGGTCATGAATGCATGAACTAGCTTTTCCGCATAAGATACAGACAGGATGTTTCTCAGCTTGGCAATATTTCTAAGGTGGAAGAAGGCTGTTTTTGTAGTATGGGCGATATGATTTTCAAAAAGACAGGTTGCTGTCTAATATAACACTGAGGTCTTTCACTGTCGAGCTACTAGTAACAGTACATCCCTCTAAATGGGAGTTAAATTGTGAAAGTTTGTGTACTGGTTTTTGGGCCTATAAGTAGTATTTCTGTCTTAGAGTTTAACAGAAAGTTGCAGCTCATCCAGTCTTTTCTCTCTCTAAGGCATTGAGTTAATTTGGACACTTTGGCCATTTCATCTGGTTTTGATGAGATATAACTGTATCATCAGCATAGCAGTGGAAACTAATCCCATGTCTTCTAATGATGTTCCCTAATGGAAGCATGTATATCGAGAAAAGCAGAGGTCCTAGAACTGATCCTTGATTGACCCCATAATTAACTGGTAATAAACTGGAGGATTCACCATTTAATTCTACAAAATGGCATCGGTAGACAGGTAGGATCTAAACCAACTTAAAGCCTGTCCATGAATACCTGTGTAATTTTTAAGCGATCTAGGAGAATGCAGTGATCTATAGTGTCGAATGCAGCACTAAGGTCAAGTAGAACTAAGTGACATACAGTCTTGGTCCGAAGCTAAGAACAAGTCATTTGTAACTTTAACAAGTGCTGTTTGTGCTATGATGGGGACTGAAACCTGACAAACTCTTCGAGGATATTGTTCTCCTGTAAGAAGGAGCTCAGTTGAACGAAAACAACCTTTTCTAGTATTTTAGACAAACGGAAGATGTGAAATAGGTCCATAATTTGATAGTACATTTGGATCTAAATTAGGTTTCTTAATGACTGGCCTAATGACTGCCAACTTGAAAGATTTAGGGATGTAACCTAAAGATAGCAAGGAGTTAATATTAAGAAGAGGATCACCAGCTTTATGTAACACTTTCAGTAATTTAGTTGGAATGGGGTCTAGTTGTGCTAAATAAAAACTTTGGATTGTTCTGGTTATTTCCTACGAGTTTTCTCAGGCTCAGCCCTAGCAGCTTTAAGAGCCTGTCTATAGCTGGACATACTGTCCTTATACGCTATTCTAAAAACCTCTAATTTAGTTTTTCTCCACAATCGCTCGAGGTTACGGGTTTCTCTCTTGAGGGAGTGAGTATGACTATTATACCACGGTGCAAGCGTTTTCTCTAACCTTCTGTAATCTGACTGGGGCAACAGTGTCTAATGTGCTAGTGAATATAGCGCCTATGCTGTTAGTCATTACATCTAGGTCATTTGTGTTTAAGGGTACAGTAAGAAGTCCAGACAGATCAGGCAGGTTATTTGTGAATTTGTCTTTGGTGGTCGGAATAATAGTTCTACCTAGTCGATAACGTGGTGAGACAGTTAGTCTGTTCTATATGTAGTGTGTACATTATGAGATAATGGTCTGTGATGTCATCACTTTGGGGAATGATATCTATATCAGTGACATCTATTCTGTGTGATATTAAATCTAGTGTGTGATTACGACGATGAGTTGCTTTAGTGATGTTTTGTTTAAGCCCAAGTGAGTTTAGTAAGTCCATAAATGCGAGTCCTAAAGCATTGTTTGTATCGTCAACCTCTTACAATTAGTGCTTTATCAAAAGTTAACCAATAGGTCTGAAAGAAAATCTGTAAATTCTCTAAGAAAATCAGTGTAGGGCCCTGGGGGTCTGTACACAGTCGCTAGAGCAAGAGACATCAGGGATCTCTTCGTGTGCACGTGCGATAGTGTAACATTAAGGACGAGCACTTCAAAAGAACTAAATCTATGCTGTGTTCTCTGGGTAACAGTAAGGTAATCACTAAAGATAGTGACAACACCTCCACGACCAGAATGACGAGGCTCATGCTTATAGATATATCCTGATGGTGTAGACTCACTTAGACCAATGTAGTCATTTGGATTAATCCAAGTTTCAGTAAGGCAGAGTGCAGTAAGGCTATTTTCTGAGATGATTTCATTTACAATAAGAGCTTTGGGTGTAAGCGATCTAATGTTCAGAAGCTCAAACTTTAGGAACTGTTTGTTTCTGTGGCATTTTTTTGGTCTAATTTACATTTTGACCTCACTGCTTGGGGAACAGACAGTTTCTATAGGGTGAACTGTGTGCACATTTGTGTCAATGTGTTGAGGTGAAGGATGACAGGTTAAACAATTCTTCAGGCATTGCCCAGCCTGTCTGACAATCTGCAATAGATAATTTCCAGTCTTCAAAGCTTAGGGCTGCAATGCAAAGAAGACCTCAAATGTTCAGCAAGAAGACCTTAAGGATATTTTACCTGTAATTCAAATCAGAAAGCTTCAAATGTTTCAATCAAATGGGGAAGTCGTGGCCTAATGTTTAAAGAGTTTGACTCCTAACCCTAAGGTTGTGGGTTCGAGTTTCGGGCCAGCAATACCACAACTGAGGTGCCCTTGAGCAAGGGATTTCATCTAGTTAAGTAAATTTGCATATATTTGCTTAAGTTATACCAGCTTTTTTGTAGAACATGTAAAAGAAATACCACTGAAAGCATATTTAATTTTCATTTCAGATGTTCCGCTGCAAAAAAATATTTTCTTACTTTTTTGTCTTGTTTCCAGTCCAAATATACAGCATCCCGTCTTTTGATTCATGTTTCACATTGCTCATGATTTACCATGGGATTATTTGTGGTGTCATTGCCATTGATTATGAATGCTGCTCATGACCCATAAAGTCTGATATTGTGCATTCTTAAGTTTACTTTACCACTTATCAGGTCGCCGTCGCGTGAACGATCCACCACCGCTAGGAGGCGAAGCTGCAGCAACTTCATTGTAACTTTTAAGCATTAAATCCTCTAAATACAAGGTTAAATTATATATTGTTTGAAAGCTTAGACTCATGATTTTATTAAGCCCACACACAAAGCATTATGATTTATAGCAGTCATAATTTAATCAATTTGATAGCCACCTGAACTAGGCGGCGCTAGTTCGGTTTGTTTACTTACCTTTAAATGCTTCCCTTTCTTCACTGGGGTAATATTTTCCAAAACAAAATGCTTGTAAAAAATCCTCAAGAGTCTAAGGAACTGGAATATGTAAGCATTTTAATCAAAAACGCTTTGCTCGCCTCACAAATATTATGTTTCTGACCGAAAACTGCGAACAGTAGTTCACTTCCGCCCTTTCTTTCGGCTCTCACTGCTCATTGGAGGCTTACAAAACTACACTTGGGCATCAGATTTCTAGTCCAGGGTCTAACGAATCAAACAAGATCGCAGAGGAAACTCGTAATGAGGTCCACTCTCGTGCCTGTGCAGTTGTGGAGCGTGCCATCGGCATCCTGAAATGCAGATGGCATGCTCTGGATGCCTCAGGTGGCAGACTTTTATACCATCAAGCAAAAGTGTGCAAGATTGTCAGGGTGTGTGGTGTTTTGCACAATATAGCACTGAGGAATGGTATTCCTCTCCCTCCTGATCTCCCTCTACCCCAGCATTACAACCCCTAGCCAAAGCCTCCTGCCTGACATGAGGGATATCAACGAGGTGCAAGAATCCATGAGGCTGTCATGCTGCATTTGTAAAGGAAAACAAAACTCAAGGTTCATGTTTTAACTACATCTTTTAATGATTGTGCAATTTCTTGCATCACTTCTCTCATCTGCTGTAGCTCATCTGCAACCCTGTTGACAGCGTTTTGTTGACTCTTGCCGTAACTGCAGGACTGAGTCAGTGAGTACCCAACCAACTTTGGACATGCCAGACGCAGAAGGGGCACTGCTTTGAGCGGGACGCTGTGCATCCGAGAACCCCTCCTGTTCTCCCACAGTTTCAGACTCGGGAAGGACAAACAATTGGCAACATTTATCTATTTCACCCCACACACTCAAATGTACAGCGTTTATGATTAAAAATCTGTTTAACCTTGCTCCTCTGTCACGTCAGTGTCTCCCTCCTTTTCCAACACAATCCCACACACGCTGACCTCCCCAATTATAGCTGTGATTTTGCTGTCCACTGATGCGAGATCAGCTGTACTTGGGCCCTCACCAGTTGCAGCCATGCTCTGGCAGTGGGAGGACAGTTCTCTTTGCAAAATATCTGAAGTCTCATTCAAGGTGAAGGCATACTGTAAGCACATGTAAATAAAACTTTGAAAATCAATATTGCTATTTATATATAGCCTAATAAAAAACACAAATGTAATATGTTGGTAAAAAATTAGTATTTTTTACCAACAGACCATTTTTTCTTTAATTCTGCAACCTTCCATTCTGTCCCACTGACAATTGATAGCAGAAGCAATACTTTGCCACTCGCACTGCTTCTTTTTATTAGTGACCCCACTGCTGTGGCCACCAAAACAGTTTTCCAGGCCTCCAACTCCCCTACAAGTGTTTCAATCTCATTGTCTGAGAAATTATGTTTTTCCCTCTTCTCACCTGTCACCATTATTCAAAGTAACCGAAATACACTTTCACTTTTTGATTAAGTAATTGGCAGGTCACATGCCAGTTTTCCAAGTATATGGGATTCCACTCATTTGCATGCCGAATGAGGGGATTTGCATCGACTATGGTTAAAAATGGGCGTGTACAGGGTGGGATTTGAGGCTGGTTCACGTATGCACATCTGCGGGTGATCTGTGATTTATAAAGGGAACATTGCTAACAGGTGTGCATACGCATGGTTTTATAAATTGGAATTTTTTTTTTGGCATATGCTATTTTTGGCTTTTGGGTGTACGTAAACTTTTAGTAGGGATCCTATGCACAGTTTTATAAAGGAGACCCCTGGCTTATTTTCACTGAGCTAAGACGAGTCGTCATGTTCACTGTAATATTCATGCATCTGTGGCTTTCACTAGGTGAGAACATTGTTATTGCAGAAATAATTAGATTATATTAAATATATTAGTCTGCCTGGTGATGGTGTGAAAATTCAGTGTGGGTCTGACTTAAGTATTTCCTGTTGATTATTTAAAAGGTTAAAAACATTAGCAGGGCTGTAAATTCACACATTGAGTGCGACAGTCACGCATTTGGGTCTTTTATCACGCTCTCCCACCACACATTGCATTTCTCATGCAGGAAAACTGACTCATTTAATGCCACAGTGCCCAAAATCTCAGTCTGCACCACAGTCTCTATGGAACCAAGTGAGTCTCCCCTGGAGTTCTTAGTCAAGCCTGACACTTGGCCAATCCAAAAAAAAAAAAAAAGGCTACACAATAGTCAATCAGAAAATAGCACTATTGTATATGGGTAGGATTTAATGCAACAACCAATGGGAAAGTGTCAGTTTGAACAAAAATCAACACAAAACAGCTTGTCTCTGGACAGGACATTGACCACAATCATGACCCTAACACTGGCTGGGCTTGAGCCAAGCTGTTTTAAATGGGATCCAACATTACAAATGATAAAGGAGTCCAAAAAGGCAACAAACACTTACAGTAAACACCGGTCATAATCTCACTCTCAAATGAAAATTGAACAAATGGCAAATTTAATAGAGCCACTTTTCACTCACGCCTGTAGGCAGGGGGGTTCTGGTGGTTTGAATGAAGAAAATTTATCAGCTTGATCCAAAAGCAATTTTTTTTTACTTTGCTTTTATGCAAGTGTTGTTATCTTTGAAAAGTGCATCATGAGCTGTCTGCTTTATTTGAACGGAGAAGCTCAGGCACACAGCATGCATGTCCTGTCAGAGCTGGAGGTGTTTATCTAGAACATTAATCATTGGAAAGCCACAAAGACAGCAACCAAAAGCAGTGAAATTTCACTATTTTTTAGAGTTGTAGCACAAACGAAATATCAATGCAAACAATCGATTCAATACTAAAAAACATTTATTGATTTGGGCTTTGTCTTGTGAATATTTTTTTTTATTAAATGACTGCATTAATTGGACAAACTGTATGCAGAGAATGCACACATCCATAAACTGATTTGATTCAAGACTGGCATTATTACATGCATAAAATTTGTCCACTTTTGCCATTTTAAATAATACCATAACTTTTGGCTTACTATAGTCATAATATAAAACTCTTGTTTTAAATTCTCACTGAGGGCTAAGCACCCCTAAAGATGAAATCCTAGAACTGCCACTGTGTAGCATAATAATAAAACAGTGGGATATTTGATATTGGCTGTGCAATATAGACTTTTGTGATTGGCCAATACCAGCAGACTGGAGCCAATGGAAGTGCTTCTCTCCTTTGGTGCATGTCTTTATTCCTCTGAAAACTTCAAAGCAGACAGATTGAGGTAAATTATCTGGCATGATTAGTATATTAATTGATTTACGATGCCTATCCAGCTCACACACACCTAGGTACATAATTTGTTATTTTTGGTAATTTCATGACTTCAGCTGGCAACATAACGAACATCCTAGGGAGGTAATTTCATTACCATTACAGTACCAAATCACTACATCACCATGTTCTCCCAACATCCAAGATAACCAAGTACTTTCCAGTTACATATTTTGTTAAATTCATAACTTACTGGCAACATGTATCACAGGGAGGTAATTTCATTACTATTACAACTACATAAACATTAATTTCCTTTTCTATTTAGGTTAGCTTGTTAAAACTTTTTTAAAAGTTTCCCTTAAAATCAAAATAGATTAAATACACCATGCAAGTTGCTCTTTACATGGGAAACATTCTCCAAATTGCCTCCAAGAAGATTGGAACTGACAGTGTACTATATCCATAAGTATCAATACAAACACAGCAACAAGCAAAGAGGCAGACAGTCAAGAAATGGTAAATTATTAATAATTCACAAATTAGTACATAAAAAGGTCACCAAAATAAAGTATTTGAACCTTATAATTAAATTCATATTTAAAGGATGAGAAAAATGTAAAAAGGTCTACTTTTGGAGAAGAGAAAAAAAAAAACGCCCCAAAACTTACAACGGACCTGACTCAACTCATCTTTGACAAAATGCCCCAAGCGGGGCTCGATCCGGGTTCCTTTGTTCCCCGAATCATTGGAATGAAGCTTTACCGGTACTCCAGTAAGATACGGAAAAGACAGTCAGACGTGAGCGCAGAAGTATTCACTCCTTACACAGATTACCACTCAATCAAAATGTCTCTTTTTAACCTTTTAGTCACTAGATCACCTCTCTGATACAGATTACCGTGCTGAAATACAAGTAGAAACTTTTTTCCTAATGACTATTTAGCTTAAAAATTACCTCTCAGAGCGCTACACGCACTGATACGTATTGCCGCGCTGACATTGGCGCAGACTATGTCCGCACGCCGAATGCTGACCCTCGGCATCTTAAATAGCGGCATGCACAGGTGTCGCGAGTTGCGCAAATTGCAGCTACGTGACCGAGAGCCTATAAAGAGGCGTGATGGTGGCCGCGGGTTTCCCTGACAGACACCCACGACATAACAGTTGCTGCTTCAGATTATTGTTAGCTGTGGATAGTGTCTTTTGTACTGATAAATAACTCAGTGGATTTATTCTATTCAGTTATGGACGTTGGTTACATACAACGTTTGCTTCAGAAACAATTTACTGGTATATTTATATTCACGCAGCACAAGTGCTTTGTGTACATACAAAATTATTAACGTTTGACTCAATAAAGTAATTAAACACCCCAACATTTATTCCAACCTAATCTGATCCTTTTATTCCAACAACTCAGCCTAGTATTATTTGTCATTTAAAATATTCTGATGTTTTCATAATTGTAAAATAATGCTATTAAATGTATATATTATGTTAATATTTAACCTTATAGAGAGGCATGTGCAGGTTTCAGGAAGTGTTGGGCTTAAGTAGAAGATATATATATATATATATATACACACACACACACACACACACACACACACACACACACACACACACACACACAAAAAGGAATGAATAAATAGGCGGTATGTGCTGAAAACTCAAAAATAATATGAAATTTTATTTACATGCTCTAGCTGATTTCCCATTTTTTAAAGAAAAGGATAGAGACAGCCTGACTGAGACTTTACGCACTCGACGACCACTGGATTGATTGCTGACTTAAATTTTCTTTTAATTCTTTTTGATTTGCCTGTTTGAATAAAAGACTTGGTAATTGGTTAAAACTTCGACCCACCCGATGTGTCATCTCAGAGAGGGAGAGGGTTCCGACAGAAGTAATGAGTGAATGGACGGGTTAGCATGTGAAGGATGAAGATCAGTGGTCCTGCCATTACTGTTTTAATGTGTCTGCAGAATCTCCTGAGCATTAAGTTCACCAGCTGTAATCATGATTGCTATGGCTTCATCAGAAACAGGCAGTGCATCAAACCACATGCAATCTGAGCAGGATATCTTTCAAGAAATCTCGGCCTACTGTGATTAAAAAAAAGATACTATTCAAAAATAATAAATACAAATTTAGCGATCACAGCTAGGGATGCACCGATCTGATATTTTGGATCGGTATCGACGCCGATCCAAGCATTTTGATTGGATCGGGTATCAGTGGTGCGTGACTGATCCGATACGTGACTGATCCGATGGTTGATTAATGAACTGCAAACATCATAGACTATTGCTTGAACTTAGAAGAAAAATGCACTTGTATATTAAATTGCATTAATGAAAATAAATATAATACATTTTATAGGAAATATGTTGCACAACCGCCAGCGACAGACAGGCAAGTTTAGCAGGCACCCATTAAACATTTCGCTCATTTGGAAGTATTTTACACTTAATTCAGCAAAGAGAAGCACTGCAAGTTGTAATTTCTAAAGTCGAAGTTTCAAGAGGTGGATGTAGTATTTCGAATTACAATGCTTTTAAAATTAGTGACTAAACAATTCGAATTTTTAGCTCTCGATCTTGAGGTTTCTATATCTCTCAACATAATTGTTGGTTGCTATAGAACACCATCTGCTGATAGTAGTGCACTTCCTTCTTTATTCCAGCTCTTTTCAGCTCTTAATGCTAAAGAATTGGTAGTTTTAGGTGATTTAAACTGGAACTGGTTGCATTCAGCAACTGATGAATTTAAAACTTATTGCTATGTACTGAATCTTTTTCAGATTGTTGACAAGCCCACTAGACCGAACCTAAAATGTCCAGAAAAATCTTCACTAATAGATTTAATCTTAACAAACACTCCCCATAAGTATTCAACTGCATCTATATTTGTGAATGACATCAGTGACCACTGTGTCATCACAACAGTAAGAAACACACAAGTTCCTAAAACTAAACCAAACATCATAACTAAGTGAGGCATGAAACATTTCTCAGAACAAGGGTTTTTACACGATTTGAATAATTTGGAGTGGGGGAAAAAAATTTAATTCCTGACCTTGAAATAGCCGAGGATTTTTTTTCTTATTTTTTTTTTAATACAAATTTTTCTGCTTTATTCAACAAACATGCTCCTCTCAAAAGATACAGGGTCAAGGGTCGGAATAATGCATGGTTTTATCATTCTTTATCAAATATGCTTCATGAGCGAAACCTGATATGGGCAAAAGCTAGAAAAACCGATCTAAATTCAGACTGGCTTGATTTCAGGCGACTACGTAATGCATGCACGGTTGCAGTCAGAAAAGCTAAAGCTGAACATTTTCTTACACAAACATCTAACGATTTAAATAATTCAACAAAATTTTGGAAAAGCATTAAATCATTAACTAAAAATAGTAAAGGTATTGAACTTCCATCATGTACCAATAAGGGCTCTGATCTAATCATTGATAAAGTAAATATGCTTAATTGTTTTAATGAACACTTCATAGCTTCTGTTTTTTTGTTTGATTCAGTTAATGATGCTCATGTGAACCCTTTGACTGTTCAGTCGGAGAGCGTATTGTCTAGTCAATCTTTCAACTTTTCACCAATTGCAGTCTCTGAAGTGTGCAAAGCCCTTAAATCGTTAGATGCTTCGAAATTGGCAGGTCCTGATAACTTAGAACCCTACTTGTTAAAGCTAGCAAGTGATTTTATTGCCCCACCTCTCTTATATTTTTAACCTGTCACTTGATTCAAATGAAATTCCATTTATATGGAAATCAGCTTTTGTCCTTCCCCTGTTTAAAGCTGGAGATCCCACACACCCAAATAATTATCGACCCATTTCCAAACTGTCAGTATTGGCCAAAGTCCTCGAAACATTTTGTCAACAATCAATTAAAAGAATTTTTGTCTTTTAATAATGTCTGATTTTCAATCTGGATTTAGAAAACAACATAACACAACTACGGCAGCCTTAAATGGTTTTAAATGATTTTATTGAATCTGTTGATAACAAGGAACACTGTGCTGCTTTATTCATTGATCTATCAAAAGCATTTGATACTGTAGATACTGATACAAAGACTTATGGATATTGGATTATCTAAACATACAATTGGTTGGTTTAATAACTATCTTTCAAACTGAACGCAATGTGTACAGGCAGAAGGTTTTATATCTGATTCACTCAATGTTACTAAAGGTGTCCCACAGGGGTTAGTCCTTGAATCACTTCTATTTACTACAGTGTGTGTGTATATATAAATATTGATCATACTGTCCAAAATGTAAAGTTTCATTATTATGCAGATAGTTATTTATAGTTCTGCATCCACACCCAATGAGGCTCTTTCGTAGTTAGTTTGCATTTGATATTGTTCAGCGTAATTTGTTTGAATTAAAATTAGTTTTAAATGTTGATAAAACAAAATCCATGTTTTCTATATCCAAACAAATCTTAAAGAATAACCTTCTGCCTAATACTACACCTCAGGGTTCAGAAATTGAGTTTGTGTCTCAGTATAGGTATCTGGGGATTTTAATTGATGACTCTCTTTCCTTTGGCCCTCATGTAGAGCAACTGGTGAAAAGATTGAAAGTGAAATTGGGTTTTTATTTTAGATTCAAATCCTGTCTTTCCTTTGAGGCAAAAAAGAGGCTTGTTGAAGCAACTTTTATGTCTGTACTTGATTACGGTGATGTTATATATATGCATGCATCATCAGGGCATCATGGTGCAATGAGGTTTATAACAAATCTTAAAACCCTCACTCATCACTGTGTTGTATGCTCGGGTTGGCTGGCCTGCACTGTCCATCCGAAGACAAACACTGGCATGTTTTTATATATAAATCTATCCTGGGTTTACTTCCATCATATCTTTGTACATGTATCTGTAAAAAGTATGCTTATAGCTATAGCCCCAAGTCACAAGAATTATTTTTAGTTTCTGTTCCAGTGGTACGTACTGAATGTGGGGGGGAAAGGCATTTAAATTTGCTGCTCCCTCTGCCTGGAATTGTTTGCAAAGTGCATTAAATCTGAGGACACTAGTTACATGATTTGGAGAAAGAAACATTGGGCTGTAGGTGTTTTAATTACATTTTGATATTGAAATTTGATGGATTTGCTTGTGTGTATGAATTGTTGCAGGGGCGTAGATTATGTGGGGGACATGTCCCCTGCACTTTTTATAAAAAGTAAATTCGTCCCCCTCACTTTTTTAGTGGAGAGTTGTGTTCACCACATGTTGAGGTTTTAATGGAGCAATGTATATAAATGTAGAGTGATTTAAAATTCAGAGACAAGAAAGTTTAAGATCACGGCAATCAGTCACTCACTTGTCATGTCATCATCACGCGCCCCCAGTACTGTAGCTCGAGTTGCACCCGCGGTCCAGCATTCGGTTACGATGAGCTCAAAGCGCCAAAAACGCTTCACTCCTTTTTTTTTTTTTTAAATGTCAAGTAGTGTAAGTTGGCATATGGTAAATCCTCGCCTTCGAGCGCACGTACGCATCGCCGCTGCTCCGATCCAACACCCTCCTCCGTCCCTGACTCGTCCAGCCAGAAACTGTCGCCAGCGCTGATTAAATAAAAATTCACACCTCGTGCAATTTCGGTTCTGATTCTGAGCTGTAATGAGGGGTCTATTCATTCCCCAGCGCTGCCTCCCCATTTGCATATGAACAGCACGCTCAGAGGGAGGCGGGAACACATTAGCGATAATTAGGCAAAACTGGAGAAACCGGACCACTCCTTACTTTCTTACGGATTACATAAGAATAGATTATTTGTTTTTGACTTTATGTAAAAGTAGACATTTCAAGCTTTCTATGCATATATTTATCTTGTATTTGAGGCAAGTATTCGCTGAGATTCGGGTTGTTTTTATTTGTGTCTGTGAAGAGTGGTGACCGAGACGGAGATGGCAGAGAACACACTCTGTGCTTTTGTAGAATAAAGAAAATACAGTGTTGTTATTATGAAGGCACTCAAAAGTAGACACTTCACAGTTGCGAATGATGTATTACATGTATGTGTATGACTATGAATGAATGAGTATTTTAAGTGGATTTCACGTTGAAGAGGAAAAAATGTGCCAAAGAAGCACCGGTGCGTCTTTGGACCCCAGAGGGTTAACTCTGCATAGAGATCTCCTCAAGTCGGCCGTGGATAGACAGAGTACCTCGTCCTCGGGGGGAGGGATGGTCTTCCTTGTCGTTACGTTGTTCTGTACCTCGAACCGAGCGTAGAAATCGTTCAAAGCGTCTGGGAGGGAGGCGTCGCTATCACAAGCAGGTGAAGCTGTCTTGTAGTTTGTGATCGCCTGTATGCCCTGCCACATGCACCGGGTGTCTCCGCTGTCCTGGAAGTGGCTGTGGATTGTCTGGGCGTGTGCGAGCTTTGCCTCTCTGATGGCTCGGGACAGTTTGGCCCTTGCGGTTCTTACGGCTGCTCTGTCCCCTGTTCTGAATGCTAGGTCTCTAGTCCTCAGCAGAGCATGCACATTAGCGGTCATCCACAGCTTCTGGTTGGAGCGTGTAGTGATGGTCTTGGAGACGGTCACGTCATCAATGCACTTGCCGATGTAACTGGTCACTGCTGACGTGTACTCCTCAACGATGACTCAGTCAACTTGGGTTGCAGCCTCCCTGAAGATATTCCAGTCAGTGACTCAAAGCAGTCCTAAAGAGCAGAGGTGGCTCCTGCTGGCCAGGTTTTCACCTGCTTCAGAACCGGTTTTGAGCGTCTGACGAGTGGTCTGTATGCTGGAATTAGCGTAAGTGATGTGGTCTGAGTAGCCGAGGTGGGGGCGGGGCTCCGAACGGTACACACCGAGAATGTTTGTGTAAACAAGATCCGGCGTGTTTTCACCTCTCGTAGCAAAGTCCACATGTTCATGGAATTTAGGGAACACTGACTTGAGATTTGCATAGTTGAAATCTCCGGCGATGATAAAAAGTCCGTCAGGGTGAACATTCTGCAGGTCATTAATAGCTCTGTATAGCTCACTTAGCACCTCTTTAGCATTAGCGCTAAGAGGAATGTAAACAGTAGTAAAATCCCGTGGTAAATAAAATGGTCTGCATCTAAGTCACAAACTCCACTGACGATAAGCAGTAAGTAGAAATAAGCACAGAGTTCTAGCACCATTTTGCGTTGATATAAACACACACCACCACCGCGAGACTTACCGCACAGAGCTGCATTTCTGTCGGCTCTAAATGAAGTTAGCCCGTCCAGCTGAATGGCGGCGTCCGGAACTCTGTCGCTGAACCACGTCTCCGTGAAAACAAACACGCACCAGTTCCTAAGCTCTCTCCGTGTCGAGCATTTGAGTCTGATGTAGTCCAGTTTATTGTCCAGGGAGCAAACGTTGGCTAGTAGAATAAACGGGAGAGCCGGCTGGCTACGCTTCCTCGCGCACCGCTTTCGGCATCCCCTCTCCTGGTCTCTGGTATCAGGTGACACCGGGGACTGGAGGCCTGGTCTCTGCAGCAAGCCAAGGTCACGTAGCCTATCCAGTCCACCAGGGAACTCCGCCAAGGACTGACCGTCGGCAGTACGACGCAACTCCTTAATATCAGCAGCCCCAGAGCTAAGTCCCTCATCCAAATTATGTAGCAGGTGAGCCTGCTGAGCCTGGAAAGCACCCATGGTGTGGAAGCAACCCGCTGCCTGGCCCTCTGCCGCGTAAGCCTTCCCTACCGAATGTAGCACGTACCAGATGCTACGCTAGGGGAGAGATAGCTAGCTAGCGTCTCTTCCACATGCGGCATCGCTCCGTAGCCGCCCGCCTTAGCCCCAACCACATTCGAGTAGAGCGAGGAATGACGAGGAGAAGCGCGTGCTGAGTATGGGGTTGCCCAGGATCTGGACACCTCGGTGTGAAGATCGGGAAAAAACGAAAGGCCCCGGCGCCCAGGAAATGACACAGGACGCAGGAAACTCTCATCCAGCTTACTGGGTGCGCGCTGTTTCTGCTGCTCCACCGGCCAATCTAGATCCAGCTTGGCTACAGCTCATGTCACGACCTCGAGTAGCTCCTCATACAGCACAGGCTGTGAGGAGCCCACGGGCTCGCTAGCATCCATCAGCTCTCCTTCCTCGGAGGGAGAGACATGTAATACTGCGCTGCCCGCGCCGGGAGAAGAAGCAGCCATTGGGCCTGCTTCTCCAAGTGAGCTGGAGCTCGATTCAGCAGACGAGGCTGGAGAGGACTCATCCGACTCCAATCCCGCTGCTTTATCGGCCTGCGAGCCCCACGAGTGCTGGTGTGACACCGAAATCTGTGACCCATCGTATGTTGTGACCTTAGAGGGCACTGTTGCTAAAATGCAGCTTAAAATAGGTCGTCTAAAGAAGTTCGCTATGCAAACAGTGTAAATGCAAAATCTTGCGCAAATCTTTGTTGTGAGAACGCACCAAGCACCATGTACGTTACATTCAACGCGCGTGCACAATAGTGCCATCGTGCTGCAAAGAAACAGTTGCATGTGCCATGAACTAAAGACTAATTTACACTACTTAAAAAAACAAAGCTATTCAAATGCTTTTGCATTCTCTGTTTTCATGACTGCTTTTTTTTTTTTTTTTTTTACCCTGAAAGTCATTTATTAATTAAGGCTAAAAAAAAATGGAGTCAGATGCAGATACTTTAGACTGTTAATTATATATATTAATTATAATTAAATAATTAATTATATAAATTAAATGTATAACTATTATTATTATTATTATTCCAAATTTGAATTAAACAAATTTGAAAACATTTTAATTATTGTTATTCGTTAATAAAGTGCAGAATAAAATACCGGAATTCATTATTGTTCTCCATATTCACTCTGGTGATGCATAACACCCTCTATATATACTGAAAAAGGTCTCATGTCAACAGAAACAAACTTACAGCACTGTCACCAAATATGATAAGGCCCCATTACAGGTTATCAGAATCCATTACCTCCTACTATTACACACCAAATTGACTTGAATGTTCTCCACAAAGCCATAAAAATAATGACATGTGGTGGTTGATGTCTAACACACCAGATTATTTAAATCTGATTAAGTGTCCTCAAGTGTCTCATGAATGTAACTACTAATTTTAACCACAAATGTAAATCATCTCATTTAATACTGTTGTTAAGTGTAAAATACATGTAATCTTTCAAAGAAAGATTTTTTTATATGTCTAATTAGTGCTAAAAATAATAATCATAAAAGACACATTTTTACAACTTATTTGTTTCAATGGTAACTTTAATACTAAAATATAAATAGTACATAATAAAAAAAATGCTACGTCCAAATGTGCACACCGCACAGCTGTAGGACTTGATGGGATCAGGCTCCTGAACACACTGTGTATGAAACCAACGGTCACACACGTCACACTGAATCTGTAACAACAAAGGAAACATTTCAAGATTAATATCTGAAACATCTGGGCTGGGATCCACATACAGCAAATTCTATTTTAAGACAGATTCCATGTACAAGGGGTTCAGAATGGTCAGAACACCGTCATTAACTGCCTTATTTTAACAGCATTTTACCCATGATGTACATGATGGAGGTTGTTCATTTTTTTCCCCCTCACTGTCTTTGTATGCCCATTGCTCTTCTCCCCACAGTTGTGGCACAGCTCAGATAGGTTATCTGGTCACCATTAAAAGCAATACAACTTGTCAACAATTGCATGCATGTGTTAATCATTTAAATAATGTATTACATAAGTTAAAACCACAGAATTGATCAAATGTACCAGTCTCATTTAGCAGGGTCACTGCAATCTGTCTCAGATACAGATTTACTGCAGCAGTGTTAGGAAACATCAGAGGCTCCTCTGACAGTGGTTTCTCTGCATACTAATATGGCAAAATTACAACTGATTTATTATTGTTTAGAAGATAATTAAAATATAGACCACCAAACTGTTAATACAATAGAAACAAAGTATTTTGTGACATCAAAACATTGTTTAAATAACAATAATAATAAAGCAGACATAAAATGGCTGATACAACAAATAAAATGACAAACATAAACTTACTTTCAGGACAAATATCCCACATGAGGTGGCATCTTTCTGACAACTGTGTGTATCTGTGCTGGATGCCCACCTCGATATATGGCAGCCTTGTTTTCTGATGAAGGCCCTAAAAGGTATAAGAAAAGTAAAAATATGAAAATTACATGTTTATACATATTGGTCCCTCTTTTGCTGCTAAAACAGTTTTGACCTGTCGAGCATAAACATCATGAACTTCTTCAGCAATTTGAGCTACAGTAACACGTCTGTTGGATCGGACCATACAGGCCAGTCTTTAATCAAGGAGCCAACGAGTCTCGGCCACCCATGAGCCTGTCACAAGTTCACCACTGTTCCTTTGTTGGACCAGGAAACCCCACAAGAACTGTAGTTTTGGAGATGCTCTGACCCAATCATCTAACCTTCACAATTTGGCCTGTCCAACACAACAACTTTGTGGACAAAATGTCCAATTGCTGCCTAATAAAGTATATCCCACCCACAAACAAGTGCCATGATGAAGAGCTATTCAGTGCAGTTCATTCACCGATGACAATGTTACAATGCCATTGTTATGCCTGTCTGTCTGTATGGATTAAATGGTTACCTTGTGGACTGCAAACACTGTTGGAGTTTCTTTGAATCACGTCCCAGAGAATCCAAAATAAGGCTTCTTATTTCCGAAGGAAATATTGGCTATAGAAATTATTACTCATATATTCCTTTACATCTATTAGTTATTTCAATTCTTATCAAAGGTTACCAAAATAAATAAATAAATTTGTCATCTTACAGCCAATATTCAGTGCCCGGGCTCATGGACAGCTCCCAAAATAATATTGTATTGTGTTGGATAACACAAGAATAATTTAATTTTTAAAATTTTTTTTAAATATAATACAATTAAAAAGGCTTTACAAGAGAAATAACCATGCCTACCTTCAATCCTGAGCCCCTTCCCTCCCATATGTGTGTCATTTCAAAGGAATCAATGTGAAGTGCTTTCTTTTCTCGTATCTGATTGTTTGGTGTGGGCCATGTATGCATTGATCACCTGAGGCAGGTTAATAATGAGTACATAAGGATAGTATCACCTTTGATAAAACTTAGATACAGTGCAAATATATAATTGTCATTAAAATCAGCTCACCTCACTCTCGAGCTCTTGATTGGGAGCAGTTCTGGCAATGTCCCAATAAAATAGTTTATACGACCCTATTCTTGACAGGAGGACATGTGACTCCCCATGCATCTTGTATGCCTTTGTGTGACAAACTACATACAAGTTATTTAAATGTATATATTTTTATCAAAATGGGTTATTTTTTTTTATTTACTATATATAGACAAAAGTAAAACCTGCATATCAAATCTTTTTCATGTGAAAAGAATTTTAAAACTTAAGTGAAGTACAAGAGACTGAATAAACAGAAATGTTTTGCAGAGTTAGTTTATCCAAGATACAATTTTCATGAAAGGAGGTTTGAGCAGATACATGAAGAGAGCAGTGAGCAGCCGTTACGTCGCCACACCATGTCTCCCACCTGAAGGCTCTGTTGTTTTTGATTTGATAGCCTTCATTGTCTTCTGTTGATTGTTTTTTTCAACATTGAAATCAACAATGTCCATCATTTATTTATTTATTTATTTTTGTGACAATTTTTTTTTATGGTGTTCAGTGTCAATTCCAACTGTTTCCTGTTCACAGTCAATTTTGAAGGAACCATCAACCTTTGGAAACATGGTAATAATGATAATATAGAATATTGTAAGGAATTTAGATAAAATAGTCCTTTTTAAATGATGTACACTGACAGGCATAATTTTAAGGGGTAATCAGTGTTATTCACTTCACTGGTCATATTGTTATGCCTGGTCTGTGTACCTAAATATTTACAAGAAATATGAGGCATAAAACTTTTTTCTTCACCTCATAATGTTCTGGAACCTCAGACAGGTATCGTGCTTCTCTACCAAACATCACATAATATGGAGAGAACTTGGTTGTGAGCTGTTTTTTTTTGTCCACAGCCCAAACATGACTGCTTCCAAATATTGGTCCCAGGTATTGGGTTTGTCCTCAACTAGTTTAGCAAGGGCTCTAAAAATGTGTTCAAAATATGACAGGAACAAATATACATGTGTCAAAAGTTTAGAACCACTTAAGTCTTTTCTGTTAAACGTGTTCCCTTTTGTTTCTATACAACAAACAAGGTAATATAACGTTATGAAGATTTACTTTGTCCAAACAACAAATTTTCAGATATACAATATTTTTATATCTTTCATATCACTGTCATTTATTTTGTTTATATTCCACTATTATTATTATATTATATCTCTTGTTCTCTGACTTAAATAACATACATCTGTTAAAGGCAAAAAAAATCTCAATTCTGTCTACAGAACATGCTTTCAGTGATTCACTGTGAAATACTTTTGTGTTTGTGTCGTTCACCTCTTTTATTGTATTTACACAGAAGGAACATGCATTGATCTAAAAAAAACATCACAGACTAAATGTTTCCCAAACCGGTACAATGTATAGAAAAACAAATGAAAGGTTCTTCTGTAATTGTTATTAACTGTTGTGGATGCATTCTTCACCTCTATAAAGTGCTATTGAGCCTCCATCAATCCATTGGTCTGAGGGTGGTATGGGGCACAAAGACTTCTTTTTATTCCAAGCATTTTGCAGACCACAGTGTTGATCTACAGAAGATATGTATTAATATTTATATAATATGTTAACATTGGTTTTTGTCATTTCACATAAAGCTGTTTACAAACAAAGAACATTCCGTAAATTAAAAATATTTGTGAACCAGAATATACTTGCTGTGTTGACAAACTTTCTGCCTTGATCTGTTAAAACTCGTTTCGGCACTTCAAATTGGTAAACAAATTTTAATATGGACTGTGTAACCTATTTAGCAGACTTTGTTTTAAGGGGATATGTCTGTGCCCATCTTGTGCAATAGTCTACTATTACACATATGTATTGATTTTCCTGGTCAGATTTGGCCAACTTTCCAATTAAGTCCATTCCAACCAGTTCGATTGGAGTCTTGACCTGCAAAAACAGACATGAAAAGAACTTTTATAATTATTAAGATATTAATATTTTACATAATTTGTAAATATATATTAAGAAATAAAGTGTAAAAAATATATTATAGTTTAAGCTGGCCAAAATGTGCACCTATGTTGCTGCAATGAAACTCCTGAAACAGCATGTCAGCCTCTTCTGCACTGCAAACATTACATTTTTTCACGAGGCTGGATCCCTTGTGTCGAATGTAAAACAAATTGTCATCTGGAAAAAAAAATTTATTACAAAATGTTCTCTTGCTCCCTACTAATATTCTAATCCTAATATAAAAGATAACCAGTGTTATTCACTTCACCGCTCACAATGTTATGCCTGATCAGTGTGCATGTACAGTATATGTATAGATGCAGACAAAATTGTTGGTTCCCTTCCCAAAAAAAAAACAACAACAAAAAAAAAACACAGAAATGTCACTGAAATAAATTGAAACTGACAAATACAAATTTACTAAGAAATTACTTAATAAAAATCAGAAATTGCATGATTTGTTGTTCAATAGAAGTATTTATAAAAAAAAAAACGATTTAATGAAACTGGCCTGGACAAAAATTGATATCCCTGGTAAAATTTGAAAAATTTTTTACTACAGGGCCATGCAATCCCTGTAAAACTTTTATATTGATTGAATTAGGCCTATTTTATAGACATAGTGATGTCCTTAACAACCTTTACATTTTGCTCCTCTGCTAATTACTTACCGACCATGCAGAAATTTCTGGCTTTCCGTTTCAGGATGTAACGCTGATGCTTAGTGTCCTTGGGATATTTTCCCTCTAAAAAACTTTTTAAGTTTCATAACCATTTGAATATCCATTGTGAACAGATATCACTTGTAGCTTACAGGGCTCTCAAGTTCTGAAGACAGGCAAGAGTGACATCTCTAACCCCACAGTGACTCCACCCCCAAACACCACCCACACACAAACCACCCAAAAAAACAAAAACGTTTCACCAGGATCACTAACAACATTTTAAGCAAATACAAAGTGCAGGTAGCGTTGTTTTGCGCTGCAGCAGTCTGTGCGACAGTGAAGTAAAAAAATTGTCCGTCGTGACATATCAGGTAACATGGAGGGGAGTGACATCTGCTCCACGCAGACTCTCCACTGGCATCCCACAGGGCTCAGTCCTTGGACCTCTTCTTTGCTCCCTGTATACTCACTCTATTGGTGAAGTTATTTCATCACATGGGTTCTCTTACCACTGCTATGCCAATGATACACAACTTATATTCTCTTTCCCACCCTCAGATGCCACAGCTTCTGACCGGATCTCAGCATGTCTGGCAGAAATTTCATCATGGATGACTGCTCATCAGTTAAAGCTCAATCCTAGCAAAACTGAACTGCTGTTCATCCCAGGTGATTAATCCCCAGGTCATGATCTTGCTATATCCTTGCACAAAGATCTGATCTCTCCTTCAGCCATAGATCGCAACCTTGGGGTAACCATGGACAATCAATCAACTGTCCTTTTCCTCTCGTGTCGGTTTCTTCTCTACAACATTAGAAGGATTCGGCCATTTTTGTCCACACAGACTGCTCAGGTACTTGTTCAGTCTCTTGTCATTTCTAGACTGGATTACTGCAATGCACTGCTGGCAGGTCTACCTATGAACGCAATCCGTCCTCTGCAAATGCTCCAAAATGCAGCTGCCCGGCTTGTTTTCAACCTACCAAAGTTCTCGCATACCACCCCGCTGCTGCGATCCCTCCACTGGCTTCCGGTAGCTGCACGCATCCGATTCAAAACACTGATGCTGGCCTACAAAGCCAAAAATGGACCAGCTCCCTCTTACTTCAAAGCCCTCATCATTCCTCGCACTGCACCCCGCAACCTCCGATCTACCAGCACTGCTCGACTGGTTCCACCATCTCTCAGGGTAAGAGGCAAGTATACTACAAGACTCTTCTCTGTACTGGCACCAAGGTGGTGGAATGAACTTCCCATAGAGGTCCGGACAGCTGAGTCACTGGCTATTTTCAAGCAGCGATTGAAGACCTACTTATTCAAGAAACACTTCAACTAGCACTTCTTTCCTTATCTTTTGCATTTAAAAAAAAAAAAAAAAAACCTTTGACACTTTTCATTGTAACTTTGAACAAATGTTTTAAACTCATGGTATCTTAAGTATGTAACCTAGTGAACCTGTCAGGTGACGCGAGGTAAAAAACTGACCCAAAAGCAGGATAGCTAAAATAAACGGGGATTTATTAACAAAAAAACACGACATCAAGACACGACAAAACAACCAGACATGAAGACAATAGGATTCTGCGCTACACAAGGCAACACTGCTCAACTAAATAATGCTGATAATCATGACACATTAGGGACAGGTTTATAGAGGCTGGGAGGAAAAAAAGACAAGGGCGGGGGAGACACGTGAATACCAAACATAAACAAAAGGCACATGGCCAAAGTCCGGGCTGAGTCCTGACAGTACCCTCCCCTCGAGGCGCGGCTCCCGACGCGCCAATCCGTCCTGACAGTCCCGACGGGGTCCAGGAGGGGGGAGCAAGGCACACTGTGAGGCAGGAGGGGGGAGCAAGGCACACGGCGGCGCAGCCAGAGAGGGCCGAGCGACGTCCACCACCGAACAGGAGGGCCGAGCGACGTCCACCGCCGAACAGGAGGGCCGAGCGCAACCCCGACGCACCGCGGCCAGACCCACCTCTCGGGAACTAGGACAAGGGGAGGGAGGGAGGGAGGGAGGGAGGGCGGGGAGAAAAAAAATCCTCCACAAAAACAGAAAAGTCGACAAAAATATATATATATTCATGGGGCAAAACAAGGGCCTGCAACACCCCCCGCGGACAGGAAGTGGGGCAGCGTCCTCCACGAAAACCGGATGTGAAGCGACGCCCCCCACGGGTGCGGGGCGATGTCACAGGACACCGAAAAAAAAAAAAAAAACTCTGGCTGGTGACATGGCCCGCAAACAGGAAGTGAGGCTGCGCCCCCCCGCGGAGAAACCGGAAGCAGAGCGGTGTCACTCACCGGAAAAATGCGGACCGATGTCACCAAAACCGCGATGTCCAGGGGAAAAAAAATCCGATAAGAAAAAAAAAATGCTCCCAAACGGCTGCCGCTATCCTGCTGGGTCATGGTCTGGCGGAATCCTTCTGTCAGGTGACGCGAGGTAAAAAACGGACCCAAATGCAGGATAGCTAAAATAAATTTAGATTTGGATTTATTAACAAAAAAACACGACATCAAGACACGACAAAACATCCAGACATGAAGACAATAGGATTCCGCGCTGCACAAGGCAACGCGGCTCAACTAAATAATGCTGATAATCATGACACATGAGGGACAGGTGTGCAGAGGCTGGGAGGAAAAAAAGACAAGGGCGGGGCAGACACGTGAATACCAAACAAACAAAAGGCACATGGCCAAAGTCCGGGCTGAGTCCTGACAGAACCAGCATTAATGTATTCAATGGCGTCTGCCAAATGATGTAAATGTACATTTCTCCCATCATCCAAAAATGGCTCCATCAGATTCATGACCACACTCTGTATTTAGAAGATTCTTTAAGGCACTTGATTCATCATACATTTTACTGAACAGAAGAACCATATCAAACACTGATGCCACAGCTCTACAGCAAAATTAAGGAAGAGGTGAAAGGTGAAGGTCAACAACGCATCTGCTGTTTGTCTAACCACTGATACCTGGACATCACAGACAACTACCAGTTTTATGGCAGTCACTTGTCATTTTATTGATGAATTTTACACTTTCGGACTGCTTCTCTTTTACAGAAAGACATACTTCTTACAACCTGGCAGCTGAACTTAAAAAGATCTGGGAAGAGTGGGAAATCACAAACAAAGTTGTGTCCCTGACAATGCCAGCAACATAAAAGCAGCAATTCAGAAAGTACTGGAATGGAAGCACTTGCCATGCTTTGCCCACACTTTGAATCTGATTGTGAGGGAAAGCCTAGAACACATTCAAGAGACAGTGGCAAAAGTGAAGAATGTTGTTGAATTTGTCCACAGAAGCACTGTTGCAACAGAAAGAATAAAACCAACACAAAAAAACAAATGGGACTTGAAGAGCTGAGGCTCAAGCAGGATGTTATGACTAGATGGAACTCCACTTATTACCTGTTAAAAAGATCTTGACTGCAGAAAGAAGCAATCATTGCTACAATTGCACTGGTCAACCCTAACCTTCCAACCCTGGCACTTGATGAATGGGACATAATTAAAGATGTGTGTGGGATTTTAAAGCCCTTTGAAGAAGTCACTGTTGAAATTAGTGCTGAAAGGTATGTAAAATTTAATTTAACATAGAACTGCTTCCACTGGTGAAATATTGGAAATAAGTGCATGTTTTTGTTAGATTTCAACTGACTTTTTTCCTTCTCATAAACAATAACTCATTTGATCTGACTGTTCTTTTGTCTTTTTATTAAAACAGATATGTGAATGCATCCAAGGTTATTTTGATGGCAAGGGGACTGCAAAAAATTCTTCAGAGATTGAGAGGAGCTGTGTCTAACCATGACCCCAGATTTAAGCAAAGGGCCTTTCAAGATGCAGGAGCTGCAGATGAAGCTGCCAAAGGTATAACTGCAGCTGTTGCCACGGTTTGGTCCAGTACAGAAGAGCAAACTCAAGCTGAGCGCACAACCCTTCCCCCAGCTCCTCCCTCATCTGAACAGCAATCTTCGATCTGGGAGGATTTTGATGAGAGTGTGGCTGATGCAGTCACCATCAGCAATCCAATATCCACCGCACTGGCAGCAATGAGAAGGTATCTTGCTGAGACCTTGATTCCAGACCCACTGGCCTGATGGGGAAGCAAGGCAGGCTGTATATTTGTTTTCTCTCTCTCTCTCTCTCTCTCTCTCTCATATATATATATATATATATATATATATATATATATATATATATATATATATATATATATATATATATATATATATATATATATATATATATATATATATAGAGTGTTTTCAAAAACAGGTCAGATTATTTCAGAAAGAAGAAAGAGTCCAAACAAAGTTAGGCAGATTGTTTTTCTGAATGCGAACCTACATTTGTAAGACAATGCACCAAACAAAGGGTCAAATAACAAAGTTGCATATTGTTATACTTGTGTATCTTTTTTTTACTGCACTATTTATATTTCAATTCAATTCAAGTTTATTTGTATAGCGCTTTTTACAATAGACATTGTCTCAAAGCAGCTTTACAGAACATAAACATAGAGCAGAAGGTAAACATAATTAATGATAAAGGAAATAACGAATAATAACAGAATAAAAATTCTAGATTATTATTAGATGTATATAGTTCACAGTGTGTATGTATTTATTCCCCTATGAGCAAGTCTGAGATGACTCAGGCAGCAGTGGCAAGGAAAAACTCCCTTAAATTGGTAAAGGAAGAAACCTTGAGAGGAACCGGACTCAAGGGGGAACCCATCCTCATATGGGTGACACTGGGGGTGTGATTGTAATATACAGTCAAACAAATGTTGTATTGGTGTGAGGTTCAAGGACTTCTGATCTTCTGAGTACCACAGAGTCTAACTGGAGATGTCTCAGGATTCTTAGAGTCGGCCTCGGCTCAGTGGATGTCCAAAGGCTTCGTCCCACAGAGGACGATGGGAGCTGGTAAAGTGTCTGGATGCCTCGGGATGGGTACAAAGAGAAAAGCAGTGGAAAGGGATTAACATATCTGCCGTTCATAAAAATGCGCTGGTCTGATGTACTGGTGCATGATATTATGGGATGTATTATGTGTACGCCTGACTGAAGAGATGAGTTTTTAATCTACATTTAAACTGGGAAAGTGTGTCTGAGCCCCGAACACTATCAGGAAGACTGTTCCAAAGTTTGGGAGCTAAATAAGAAAATGCTCTACCACCTTTAGTAGACTTAGATATTCTGGGAACTACCAGAAGCCCTGAGTTTTGTGATCTCAGAGAGCGTGAAGGATTGTAACGTGTTAGAAGACTAGTTAGATACATGGGAGCTAAACCATTAAGAGCCTTGTACGTAAGTAGCAGCAGTTTGTAGTCAATTCTATACCTAACAGGTAGCCAGTGTAGAGATGATAAAATTGGGGTTATATGGTCATACTTTCTTGTCCTAGTGAGAACTCTGGCAGCTGCATTTTGGACTAACTGTAACCTATTTATTAAAGATGCAGGACAACCACCTAGTAATGCATTGCAATAGTCCAGTCTAGAGGGCATGAACTAGCTTCTCAGCATCAGATACAGACAGGATGTTTCTCAGCTTGGCAATGTTTCTAAGGTGGAAGAAGGCTGTTTTGGTAGTATGGGCGATATGATTTTTAAAAGACAAGTTACTGTCTAATATAACACCGAGGTCTTTCACTGTCGAGCTACTTGTAATAGTACATCCCTCTAAATGGGAGTTAAGTTGTGAGAGTTTATGTGCACTGGTTTTTGGACCTATGAGTAGTATTTCAGTCTTATCGGAGTTTAACAATAGAAAGTTGCAGCTCATCCAGTCTTTTATCTCTCTAAGGCACTGAGTTAATTTGGACACTGTGGCTATTTCATCTGGTTTTGATGAGATATATAACTGTGTGTCATCAGCATAACAATGGAAACTAATCCCATGTCTTCTAATAATGTTCCCTAATGGAAGCATGTATATAGAGAAAAGCAGAGGTCCTAGAACTGATCCTTGAGGGACCCCATAATTAACTGGTAGTAAACTGGAGGATTCACCATTTAATTCTACAAAATGGTATCGGTCAGACAGGTAGGATCTAAACCAGCTTAAAGCCTGACCATGAATACCTGTGTAATATTGTAAGCGATCTATAAGAATGTTGTGATCTATAGTGTCGAATGCAGCACTAAGGTCAAGTAGAACTAATAGTGACATACAGTCTTGGTCCGAAGCTAAGAACAAGTCGTTTGTAACTTTAACAAGTGCAGTTTCTGTGCTATGATGGGGCCTGAAACCTGACTGAAACTCTTCAAGGATGTTGCTCTCCTGTAAGAAGGAGTTCAGTTGAACAGACACAACCTTTTCAAGTATTTTAGACATAAACGGGAGGTGTGAGATAGGTCTGTAATTTGATAGTTCATTAGGGTCTAAGTTAGGTTTTTTGATGAGTGGCCTAATAACTGCCAACTTAAAAGACTTCGGGACGTAACCTAAGGATAACGAGGAGTTAATGATATTAAGAAGAGGCTCACCAGCTTTATGTAACACTTCTTTCAGTAATTTAGTTGGGATGGGGTCTAGTGAACATGTTGTTGATTTAGCTGTAGTAATAAGTTTATCTAACTCTTCCTGTCCTGTACTTGTAAAGCTGTGTAAAGCCTTAGGTGAGATTGTGTCACTGGTTGCTCTCATATGTTGGGCGTCACCTATTTTATTCCTGATACTTTCGATTTTATCAGTGAAGAATCTCATAAAGTCCTCACTACTGAAATGTGATGGAATAGTGTGTTCAGATTTCTGATTTTTTGTTAAACTAGCCACTGTGCTAAATAAAAACCTGGGATTGTTCTGGTTATTTTCTATGAGTTTGCTCAGGTGCTCAGCCCTAGCAGCTTTTAGAGCCTGTCTATAGCTGGACATACTGTCCTTATACGCAATTCTAAACACCTCTAATTTAGTTTTTCTCCATTTCCGTTCGAGGTTACGGGTTTCTCTCTTGAGGGTGTGAGTGTGACTATTATACCATGGTGCAAGTGTTTTATCTCTAACCTTCTGTAATCTGACTGGGGCAACAGTGTCTAACAGCATAGACGCTATACTCACTAGCACATTAGTCATTGCATCTAGGTCGTTTGAGTTTGAGGGTACATTAAGAAGTCCAGACAGATCAGGCAGGTTATTTGTGAATCTGTCTTTGGTGGTCGAAATAATGGTTCTACAGAGTCGATAACGTGGTGAGACACAGTTAGTCTGTTCTACAGGTAGTGTGTACATTATAAGGTAATGGTCTGTGATGTCATCACTTTGGGGTATGATATCTATATCAGTGACTTCTATTCTGTGTGATATTATTAAATCTAGTGTGTGGTTACGTCGATGAGTTGCACTAGTGATGTTTTGTTTGAGCCCAAGTGAGTTATGTGAGTCCTAAAGCGTCGTTTGTGTCGTCAACATGAATGTTAAAGTCTCCTACAATTAATGCTTTGTCAAAGTTAACTAATAGGTCTGAGAGAAAATCTGTGAATTCTCTAAGAAAAACTGTGTAGGGCCCTGGGGGTCTGTACACGGTCGCTAGAGCAAGAGACATAAGGGATTTCTTCGTGTGCACGTGCGATAGTGTAACATTAAGGACGAGCACTTCAAAAGAACTAAATCTATGCTGTGTTCTCTGGGTAACAGTGAGGTAATCACTAAGGATAGTGGCGACACCTCCACGACCAGAATGACGAGGCTCATGCTTATAGATATATCCTGATGGTGTAGACTCGTTTAGACTGATGTATTCATTTGGTTTAATCCACGTTTCGGTGAGGCAGAGTGCAGTAAGGCTATTATCTAAGATCATTTCATTTACAATAAGTGCTTTGGGTGCAAGAGATCTAATGTTCAGAAGTCCAAACTTTAAGAACTGTTTTTGTTTGTTTCTTTGGCATTTTTCTGGTCTAATTACAGTAAGATTATTTCGAGGACTTCTCGTTTGTTTACTTTTGGATCTCACTGCTCGGGGAACAGACACAGTTTCTATAGGGTGAGCTATGTGTGCATTTTCTGTGTCAATGTGCTGAGGTGGAGGATGGCTATTAAGATTTAAATTTAAAGAGTAGTTTACCAGTCAGAAGGTGTTCAGCGCCCTGGAGATGTGGTCCGAGAGGATCTCCGCTCCAACAATGCTGGGGTGCAGGCCGTCAGCACGGAATAGCCTAGGACGCTCCCAGAAAACATTCCAATTATCGATAAAGAGTAGTTTCTGAGCCTGACACCATGACTGTAACCATTCATTTAAAGCGAAAAGTCTACTGAACCTTTCAATTCCTCGCTGGTAAGTTGGAAGTGGTCCAGACACGATGATCCTCGTCGTGGGCGATGTGCTGCGAACCGTCTCCACCAGGGTGTTGAAGTCCCTCTTCAGGATCTCCGACTGCCTCAGGCTGGTGTCATTCGAGCCGACATGAAGAACCACAGCTCTGGTGTTTCTGCTCACGACTCTAGGTACCTGTGCAGAGACATCAAGAACACGAGCACCAGGTAAGCAGTGAGTGTGAGCCTTACCTTTAGCCACCGTAGCGCGGACGATGGAGTCTCCGATGATCACGTTGTCGCAGTCCGCCTTGCGAAGGGGGGCGAAGCGGTTCCGGGTGGGGATCTCGAAGACCGGCGGTGGTGGAGGGGGAGAGGTCCTAGGCCGGGGACCGGCACGCGTCCTCCGCTGCTGCACCCAGGGCCTGCGGTGTCGGAGTGAACAGCTCCTGGGCAGGCCACTTCAATCGGTGTGTTGGGCCTGGACAGAGAAACACGCGGGGTAGAGGTGGAGGGAGTGGTAGTTACATCCTGGGAGTTTACCTGAGACAGGTGAGCGACCGACCGGGGAGCTTCCAGCGCGGCTTTCCGTTCCCGCAGCTCGGCCTGCTTCACCTGTAGTTCGCGGATCTGCTTCTCCACAGCAACCAGCTGGAGTTCTACCGAGTGCAGCTCCAATTCGTCCTCACCTGCACTCAAAGGCAGAGACGTAACCGGCATGGTGTTACAGAGCAAGTACAACAGATTGTGGTAGCGGTAGCCGAGCTAATGGGCTACTTGTGCTAGCCGGCTAGATGCGGACTATTTAACCTGTTTATTTATTTATTTATTTATTGTAAATCACTTGATTCTAAAAGATGAGAAAGGACATGGAGGAGAGCAGGGTGGGAGCGAGCCACTGGCCTGAGCAGGTCAACTCCCTGCCTCTCACTCCAGTCTGTGAAATGAAAATGTGGAAGATGCGAGAGCTTGTACTAGCCGTAGCCGAGCTAACAAGCTAGTTATGCTCGCTGGCTAAAAGCTGACGCTGCGGGACAAGTAAATACTTTGTCAAGAATTAAAGTGTAGACTCAAGATAACTCGGAGTTGAATAAAAAAATATACTCAGCCAGGCATATAAATTGGAAGATGCGAGAGCTTCCTGTGTGCAGCTTGCTTCCTGTAAAAGTAAATATTTATTTACTTTTTGCAAGATATTTGTTAGGGATTGCCTTAAGAGCTAAATACTGTGTGTGTGCTTTTTTTAATCAACAATTATTTGTTAAAATTTGTAATGGTGTGTTTGATCCAGTTTTATTAAAATTGTTTAATAAAAACTCCATTTGTGAATGTGTATTAACTATAATTACAGTACAGGTATTTCATAAATCACCCTAGCTTCCTATTAAACAGCCTACTGTAACCCAACCCACTTCAAGCTTATAACAGCATGCTCAACTAAACAACTAACATGGCGGGCAGATGCATTAATGTAAAAAAAAACACAGGTATTTCTAAAACTAATGCAACTGAGTTAAACACTCGTGCATTGATAAGACATTAAATCATAACAATGTACATCAGTTCATTGATTCACTCATGCGCAGTATCAACAGCTCATTGGTTCTCGGACACGTCAGTGTACTGATGATTCTCTGTATCAGTTCAGTGATTCAAGCATGGGTTTTTAAAACCTGTCACCTATCTCCTTTGAAGCAGATACATGGTTTTAATCAATCTGAAAGAGGGGGCGGTGGATGGGAAAGGGGGGCTCTTAAACTCCTTGGAGTCAACACAAGTCCTATCAGTATGCAATATACCAATACAATCATTAACTTATTATGAACTTTTAACCTAAAACTAACAATCATGACATAAATCTGGCAGATCAAAAGGTCTTAAATTATCTTTGTCTCAACAGTGACAAGACTGAAATGATGCTTATTGGTTCACCTAATCAGTTGCGTGATGCAGAGTCCATAACCTTAAGTGCAGATGGCTCAGCTTTACGATTCCAAACTAAACTAAAACATTTGGGGGTGATATTTGACGCCAATTTATCATTTGACAATCATGTTCGTAACACTGTCAAAGCATCATTTTTTCATCTCAAACATTGCGTAATTACGTCCCTCTGTGGCTGAAAAGTTAATCAACCCTTGTCTTTTCACGTCTTTATTACTGTAATGCTTTGCTGGCTGGAGTTCCTAAAGCTACCCTAAGTAAATTACAGTTGATGCAAAATTCAGCTGCTAGAATTCTGACTATGACCAGTGCAAGCGAGCACATTACATCTATCCTGGAAAAATTGCACTGGCTTCCTGTTAATTTTCGTATTGATTTTAAGATTTTCATGCTCACTTAAGGCCTTGAACACTTTGGCCCCTCTATTTGTGTGAGCTGTTAACCCCCTACATTCCTACATGTGCTCTACGCTCTTCTGACTGTACAAACAACACGGCTCAAAACTATGGGTGTTTGGGCCTTTTCTTCCTTGGCTCCCAAATTGTGGAATTACCTGCCCTAAGAGATTAGAGATGCAGAATTCCTGTGTTTTTAAATCCCATCTTAAAATGGACTTTTAGAACTTTTAAAGGGTAGCTTTCATGTGACTTCTTTATTTATTGGCTTTTTATTTTTTGTATGGTTAGTTTTAGTGTCTGTAATGTTGTGAGAGAGATTTAATGGTCATATTCCATCAAGGTGACAGTTTTATTACCCATGTCAGCTGGTATGACAGCTGTTATGACAGCTGTTATTAGTGATATGAAATTATTAAAGGTTAAAGGTTATACCTTTTGGTGTGGTAGACATGTCTTGACTCCAAGTCAAGACCTCCCACCACCACCCCCTCTCATTTCAGTGCTTGGTTCCCATAGACAGGTGACAAGTAATTAAAACAAGGAGCTATGTTCTTTTTTTTTTTAAAATGGGGTTTTATGACCCCTCAGAGGAAGCAGTATTGTAAAATAAGGACCTATGTTTTTGCCTTGTTCCCGTAGACAGGTGACAAGGACCTATGTTCTTTTTTTTTCAAATGGTGTTTTATGACCCTCAGAGGAATCAGTGTTGTAAAACAAGGACTTATTTTTTTTAAAAATGGGTTTGTTTTAAATTGTAAACAAGTAAATATGTTTGATTGAATAGATAGAGATAGGTACTTAAAACTCGTGTTTGATCCGGGGGTGTTTTGCGATAGGTTACCCCTCCCCTCAGACCGGATGGTTTTCAAATCAAGATTATGACTCCTCCTTTGTGTTAGGAGCATCTCTCAGTCTGATCGTTAGTCAATGGGGGGTGCTATCTATAACGTCACACACGTGCATCCTGACCAAACGCTCGTGAGAAGAAAGATGCGCACACACGCACCCTGAGCGGAAACGTGCACCTGAGCAGAAACACGCGTGAGAAAAAAGAAAAAAGGAGCAAACGCCTGAGCGGAAACGCGCGTGAGAAAAAAGAAAAAAGGAGCAAACGTCCCCCTCCCCTCCCTCGAATTTAGTCTTCAAATACCATATCGTCCTCCGCATATAACAGGTGTGATTCATTGAACATAGCTATGGCTGTTTGTCCCGATGCACCAAAGAAAATGCGAAAACGTACCGAGCCAAGTTTTGCAGAGATTTTAGAGCGTGAATGTAGTGAGTATTGGGCGATGTCAAACGGATGTACAGCCGGCTTTCACTTTAATGCTGAATCAAACAGCGTAATGCTTTTCAAGTTGTCTGGACCTGACCACAAACACTGTAGCAAAGCTACCGAGGCCGTAACTTTTGATCGGAGTGAATGGAGCAAATTTCATAAATGGTGTAAGGATTTTGACCGCATTGTTCGAGAGGATTTTTCAACAGAGGACTACGAGCATAAATGGTGGAGCGACTGTAACTCATCACTTTATATACTGCATTGAAGCAAGAAATCTTTCAAAGGATGAGCTATCACTGTATGTGTCAACAACGATTTTCGGTGACTTCATGTCTGCTAAAAAAGAGAAATACGAAGTGAGGTTTGATCTAATCAGCTGGCACGATCTACAACGCTACTTTAATCAAATCGATTATTTATTCCGGAAAATAGATGAAGACGATGACGGCGTAAGAGTACAATTAAACTTTGATGAGGAATGACTCAGCCTTCCCTACCCTTCCGCCATCCCCTCCCTCCACCTTCTTCCGGTACCTGTACCACCCACATCACGCCCCGCTAAAAAAGTGTTTTAAAAACGACTGCATTTGTGTACGATGTATCGGCTGTTTGAACGACGAGTGAAAATGTCTCAGGAAATACCCTACTTTTACAACTCACTCGCAACCTTGGATAAAGATGATGAGACGCGTTCCAGTTCTAAAGACGAAGAAAATACAGGTGAATCACTCGGAAATAGAAATCTGACCTTTCAGCATTTAAATGGTGATGAAACCGACGGCTGTCTTTCCACCGCCGCTTTAGCGGTCATCCGAGGTGTCATGGCTACGCTTTTGGACCGGATTATTTATGAAGATTTGAGAGATAACTGTCATGGATGTGCCATAGATCACCCGAGTCAACTCCAACACGCTTGTTTGTTTGAGCCTGAAGCCTACTATCTGCACATGAATGCCTTCAGATTGCTGAAAAAAAATTTAACCTTGGCTGAAATACACTCTGGTAAAGGCTCTGAAATTGTGTGGAATAAAAAACACTCCATCCCTGGAAAAAATTCTAGGCATCGCTGAAGCCGTCATATGCGACTGGCGGGATGAGCCTAGCATCAAAAGTGTCTTAAGTGAAGCTAAAGGCAAAACCATAGAAATTTGCAGCGACAAAGTGTATGAAGACGTTGTGGATTACTGGGACTTCACTCAGCTCTGGAGCCGCCCGAACCATCACACACATGGGAGACTTCAAAGAGCGCCACGTCTATTCTGTCTCCGAGAAAGATCTGAGGTCTGAGTTCGCCTCTACTCTAATCCTCTTCCTTGTTATAAATATGTTTATCCACAAGAAAAAACTTATGAACATCGTAATATGTATCTTAATCCATATATCTGACGTGTGTGTGTGGTTTTTTGTTTTCTTTAAAAAAAAAAAAAAAACTGCTCAGAAAAGATTGTTGATATTACTAAAATATTACACTGTTGATTTTGATGCAGAAATAAATAAATTAAAAAAATTGTAACACTAGTCACGTGATGTCTTTTTAAAATAAAATCCTAAAACTATTCGTTGTTTTGATCATTGACATTCTGATACTTCAAAATGAATGAGCGGCTGTTGAAGAATGTGTATTACACGCCGTCTGACCCCGGCTCCTACGGAGGTGTTGAGAGTTTGCAAAGGGCTATAGTTGAGAAACTCGGACAAAGAATTAATGATGACGAGATAAAAAAACTGGTTAGCTGAGCAAGATGCACACACTCTTCATAAACCGGTGTCTACAAAGTTTAAAAGAAACAAGGTTTTTGTGAAAAACATAGATGAACAATGGCAAGCTGATTTAGTCGACATGAGCAATTTGGCGGAAAGTAATGATGCAAAATTTTTGATAACGTGTATAGATATTTTATCTAAGTATGCTTGGGTGCGCGTGTTACGAAACAAGACCGGCGGTGAAGTGACTAAAGCTTTTGATTCCATTCTAAGGGAAGGTAGAGTCCCAAAAAAATTACAAACTGATCAAGGGAAAGAATTTAACAAAACCTTTCAAAACTTAATGAAAAAACACATTATTATACATTTTGCCATGGGCACTGGTCAGAAAGCTGCAGTATGTGAACGGTTCAACAAAACACTAAAGACCAAGATGTGGAGATATTTTACAGCGTTTAACACGCGAAAATACACGGACAGGGTGCAGGAAATGGTTCATGCTTATAACCACAACCGTCATTCCAGCATCAAAATGAAACCTGCTGAGGTCACCGAAACCAATTCTTTCACAGTATTTAAAAATCATTATGGGTTACAGTCATTAAAACGCAAGAAAATAAAATTCAAGTTTAAAACCGGTGACGTTGTTAGAATAACCCGTTCGAAAGGACAGTTTGAAAAAGGATACGAGCAAAATTTTACAGATGAATATTTTTCAATTTCCGAGCGGATCCCTAGAGACCCCCCTGTATATAAATTACGAGACTATGATGGTGAAAAAATTGAGGGAACGTTTTACGAACCTGAGTTACAAAAAAATCATAATAGGTAATGACAGATCGTTCAAAATAGAGAAAATCCTGTCTGAAAAGATTCAAAACCGGAAAAAGGTCTGTCTGGTGAAATGGTTGGGCTGGCCTGAATAATTTAATTCCTGGGTGCCTGCTGAAGATGTAGTAAACATGGAACTTTAATGTTTAAAAAGACTCCTCACAATCATACCGATTGTCTATAATTGATAACCATGGACGAGTGTGGATTCTATGTGACTCTTCCGAGCAACGCGTCGAAGGACATTTACCCTAATAACAAAATATCTCAATATACAACTAAATTTGCCAAACCCATTGATTTGAAAGGAAATTGGGAAGTTTCGCTTTCAGAAGTTCAATATGTGCACAGTTGGAATACATTGTCAGAGGAAGACTCCGCGTGTTCCGTTGGTTGGAGGGAGGGTAAAGGGGTAAGCAGAGTATCATTTAAGATAAATCACTGATATTATAAAAGTATTGAAGATCTAGTTAAAGAAATCAATGAATTAATGCAAATATCCAAACTCAGCATTACTATAGTCTATAACCCTGTGAAAAATAAAATACATATGGACACCTCAAAACTGTATTTCTTCAAAACCAGCGGAAAATTATCATATTTGCTCGGCATGATCCCGGATAATGCAATAACGCACCTCGCCCCAGAAGCTCCACACCCCGCCGATATTCACGCCGGATTTTACACAATGTATGTATATACGGACATTATCGAGTACCAAAGAGTCGGTGACAGTTTTGCACCATTACTCAGAGCAGTACAAATAACGGGTGAGAACAACCGAGTCATCAGTATTACTTACAATAAGCCACACTACGTACCGCTCATCAAGAACCACATTACAGATATTTTAATCGAAGTCAAGTCGGATCAGAACAAACGCGTACCTTTTACTTACGGGAAATTTATAGTTAAACTCCACTTCAGACCAGCTAAACATTCCTTCCATTTTAAAAAAATAAAAATAAATAAATAAATAAATAAATTAAAAAAAAAAAATGATAGAGAGAGGCCGGGTTAACCCGCAAACCTACATAGATTATTACGTCGCTCAAGCCGGAAATGGACTCCCGGGATTTCAAGGAGCCCCCACCATGTATGGTTCAGGGTTAGGAGGATTATTCAGAGGCTTGTTTAGAATGGCAATTCCTTTCCTCAAAAAGGGATTTTCTATAGCCAAACCTCATTTAAAAACGGCAGCAAAAAATGTTGTTGGCGATGTTATGAACAGCATTATCAGTAAAACACAAAACCGGAATCAGGACGGTTCGGGTCTCGCCTTGATTTCACGTGGAAAATCCAAAAAGACCCCCAGGACAACGACACGTGATTCCTAATAAAAGACGTAGGGTGACTAAAAACAAGTCCAGTGGTAAAAGGAACAAGACAAGAGTCAACAAGCGTCAACCTGTCTCTCAAAAAAGAAAGCTGTTGAACATTTTCTAAAATCATGGCTCTCTTACACGGACTATCCGCGGAGTGCACAAAGTCAGAATTGGATATTTTCACACTACCTTATACACAGACGAGTATTGAAAAGTACACCTATATCGAAATACCCCCGCTTTCTGCTCTGACAGACAACGGTCCTCTGGAGTTCTTCGTGGATGGAAATGGTGAAGATTACCTGGATTTGAACAATACATTTATTCATGTTGCCTGTAAAATCGTGAACGCTGATGGCACCAACATAGCTAACGATGCAAAGGTGGAGGTTGTTAATTATTATATAGCTTCTCTTTTTTCACAAGTCGACATTATGCTGGGGGACCGTCTTATTTCTCATTCTAGCAGTACATATCCGTACCGAGCAAATTTTGAATGTCTCCTTGACTATGGGAAGGACACCTTGGAAATGCAATTTTGTTCAGGATTATTCTACGAAGACACAGCGAGATATATGGATGCCACTGACCCTGCAGATCGCAATGGTCTTAAACAATACTCATTTTTTTTCAAGATAAACTTTTACTGAACGGCGTCGATTTGAGGATTAAAATGGTTCGAAGTAAAGATGAGTTTTGCTTAATGAAGGAAGGCAACATCAATTTCGCTCTGAAAATTCTCAACGCATCTCTTTTCTTAACCATTAAGAAAAATCATTTTCTCTTTTGCAAAACCATTTCAACCCGATTTCCAATCCGATAATGCGGTTCGTGAATTCTACTCTTTAATTTTAGCAAAAGAGAAGAGTATTCACGTGGTTATACTTTGTTTGCATTCAATCTGAATCCTGATAACGACTGCGGTCAACACCTGTCATTAATAAAATCAGGGAACATGCAAATGGAACTCAGATTTCGACAACCCCTGCCGAGAACGGTGAATCTAATAGTCTATGACAGCATTTTAGAAATAAACAATCGAAGAAACATACTCATAGATTACCATTAACGTAATGGATACCATAGAACTAACTGATGTTATGAGAAGTTGCCACCGTCTAGAAAACATATTCTGAGGAGTTGTGGTTAGCGACGAATTACCTACTGTCACATTCAGCGCGCCTCGCGCACCAGCACAGAGAAGCGTCTCCAGAGTTCTAACTCTGTTCCGGACTACACTCCCCAGCATCCTTCACTTACACTGATTGCACCGCCACCTGTTCCTCATTTCATCTCTCTACTTAAACTGCTCATGAACTTGACTCCAGTGCGAAGTCTCGATTTGTCTGAATCATTCTGAGCATTTCCATGGTTTCTGTATTTCTGATCTCGACCCTATTTCCTCTCTACGACTTTCTCCTTGCTTGCTGCCTGTCTCGACCTTCTGCCTGTCCCTTGTTTCCGATCTCTGCTTATCCTCTGACACCTGTGTTTGCCGGCTTTGACTTGATCTGTCTGATGTTGTGTATTTGCTGTAATAAACGTTGCAAATGGATCCTCAGCCTTACGCCTCCACATCACACCTACAACCCCCCTGAGAAAATTCCCCGCCATGTTCATTGTGAATACACATCCGAGACACATGCCGGGTGATCACTGGCTAGCGTTATGTCTTAATAATGAGTTCTGCGACTCCTACGGAAACAGACCGGACTGCGCGCTCTTTCCTGATTCTATTCAATACTTTGAGTAAGAACTGCCGTGAAATAAAATAACCCTGTACAAGTACAAGATTTTACTTTAGTTTGTTGTGGACAGCATGGTGTATATTTTCTGTGTCAGAGCTAAAGGTTATAAGTTTAATCGTATTATGTCTATGTATAGCAAGGATTTAAATAGAAATGACAAAGCAGTTGTGTCTTTTGTGAAAAAAAAATGTATCCTAGAGTAAAGAAAAAACTGTGTGCAACGTGTAAACTCTTTGAAAATGTTTCATTCACCATTCTTACTGTATAAATATTTTATTGGAATAAAAGTAACAATACAATGGAGCAAACAGTCATAAGTCATTTTCAAAAATCATGCCAATCACTACAAATAAGAATAGGGGGTGGGGAATCATAGTCTCTGCTTTTAGATGGTGAAGCCGTGACGCTTCGAGAGGGGCGGGGGTCATTAGATATTTTGTCGAGCTAGCACACTGATCTGTAATTTATCTCTAGGGTTTTTAAAAAGAACCATGTAATTGGTGTTCAAATTGATTGTTCTACTAGAATTGCCTTACTAGAATTCTGAACCAGATATATGACGTTCAGATTTCTGTGATTTCTGTGCTCATTTAGTAAAAGCTTTTTCCACCTCCTCATTTTACTCACAGATTCCATCAAGTCATCTATTACCACCAAATTTGTTTTGCTGGGAGTAAACAGTTCGTCATCACACAAAGAATCAGGGATTCCTTGAATAAAATTGATGTTTATTTTGGTCATCAAATCATCGTAGGCTGGGAACATGAATAAATCCATACAATATTTTCAGGAAGTTTGGACAATACCTCTTTACAATTTTCCAGCAGCATTTTGATAAAATAAGATTTCCCACTATTACTAGATCCACATACAATACATGAAAAGGGCAGATGCAGCCTTGTGTTGAAAGAAGTCACATTCATATTTCCCTTGACAAGTGTTCACAACTGGACGTTGACAACAATCAAATGAACAACATACAGACATTCATATTATATATATATATATATACACAGACACACAAAAAAAAATACAACCATATAAGTGTCGATACTCATAAGGGCGAGTTGTGAAATCAGGAAATAACACATTTATCGTACACAACCCTGAACCTTTTTACTTGTCTGGTTTCTCAAATGAAACCCCTTTTTATCTTGAGTGATTTGGTTGTGCGGCATTATAAGCTGACTGGTTTTATCAGGATATTCCACTCGATCGATCACCAGCTCTGTCAATGATTTCAAATTGATAACTTTAGAAGTGATATAATTGAGTAATACCCTTTGCCTTCATAGTTGGTTTTTCCTTTTTTAGTTTTGTAACTGTAGGTTTTAGGGCCCGCAATTACGAATTGTATTTGATCAGTCATCTAGTTCGCTGGTAAGACCCTCCAAATGATCGCTCAAAAGGTGGCATCCAATCCCCTTCTTTACTTTTAAAAATGATGCTGTTGGTGCCCAAACAGCGGTTCAAACGATCCATCAGATTGTACAGTTCAAGTCTAGCATACGATGTGGTGAAAATACCTATGAACACGTTAGCATTCCCCGGTTTAATCATCCTATCGTGCACATAATGCCACTGCACAAGAGCGACCTCATCAGACAAAAAAGAAGTGACTAACGTTGTAAACACCTGAGAATATGAAGTTTCAAAATTCTGAAGGATCTCTGATCAGAGTTGTTTGATCTGTCCGGTCTTTGGCACATCTTGCCCCACAATGAATTCAACACTAGTTTAGCCACAGATCGTTTGGCAGGATTTATGTTAATGTTATTTTCTTCCAATTCAATTCCCTCATTACACTCGTAATTTTTAATGTATTCATGTTTTGTGGATTCATCGACTACCCAGGACGGATACCCTGAACTTTCCTTTGTCTTGAGAAACATTTTAATGTAGTCTGTAAACAGGTTTTTGGATCTTTCAGGAAAATGCCAGACTTCAAACAGTTTTAATATTTGGTAACCTTTCTTGACGGCTTTCGCTAACTTGATGGTGGCCCACGTACCCTTTAGAGCTCATGCCTGGTCTGAATGATCGCAATGTTTGTTGTTGCTCGCTCCATGTTCTGCACAGAGGGAAAAGAAGTTTGTTATTTACACGGTACGGAAGAATTGGGGACCACAGACTTCTAGGCGGTAATACCTTTGCTCGAACTATTCCGAAAGAATTACCCAGAGGTTCAAAGTCACGAATAATGACTGTGGGGTGACCGATAGGATATGTTTTCGACCCGTTTACATACGGGTAAAGTGACGTGAAATCGTAATAATCTATTCTCTCACCGGGTTGTGCTACATAGTGTAAATGTTTGTTCGACCGCCGTAAAGGGCATCTCGAGGGATTAAACGTTTGGGAAAGTCAAAGAAAACTTTTAGAAAAGTTTATCACTCTCACGTCGTTTTCCTTCATTTCACACCACTCGTGCTCCCAGAGCGTTGTGACATGCAAATTGTGTGTGTCTTGCAAATACTTTCTTTTCCAACGACATAACCCTGACATCACCAAAGCTAACTTTGCGGTTAAGAGGATGCGGTGCTGATGAGGGAAAGCACTATTCACAGCCGTGATAAAAACAACCGAGAAACTCAAAAACCTTGCGCGTCTGACCCACTTCACAATATCCGTCAACGAAATATGAACCGAACCCGACTTCACCTTCGTTCAGAGCATGTTGAATAGGTAGGTTATGTGTGGCGGAAATGTATTCGAGCCACTGAATGGCAGGTGTTGAGTAAGATTTCTGCCTGTTGATGTAATTATCGAGAGGTGGAATGGCGAGAACGTTTTTTTCGAGAAACATTGTTCTAAATATCTTTATGGAAGCAATGGAAATGGAAGCAATCGTAATAGAATTAAAAGGATCCACCGTTGTACTTTTGAATTTCATTTCTGAAAGCTATACAACCTTTTCTCAAAATGTCTACATCTTTTACACAGTATTCAGTCATCTCTTTTTTGAAATCAAAAAATTTGTCAGACACCGTCACATACCACTTGAAAAAATCCTCCCTGTCTTTAGACATCATGTTATCCACACCATAAAACCGAGGTTCGGGGTACGGTCCTACATAGTTTTGATTTTCTAACGTGTTCCAGAAATGAGGAAAATAACCTTTTTTTTCTGAGAACCCCATGGCCTTAGGAAGATTGCTAAGCTTCATGGGTAAGAAAGACAGGCTATCAATGTATTTCTGGTTGAAATCGCTATCGGTGAAAAACAGTATCTTTCCGCCTTGTGCAATAATCTTGGGCATGATTCCTTCTTTCGCTAAATGGTTTAGCAAAAGGTATGAATCAAACCCTCTAGCATTATGCACGATAAAGGTATAACCTCTGAATCTCCCATGGCGGAAATGTCTAAAAAAAACGCTGCGATGCATGTAATTAATACAGCATAAGAAATTAGCTATACGAGTACCATTTCCTGTCTAGTTTCAAAATCATAAAAGATGCATCTCCTATTAGACTTTTCCATCTTTAAAGGCTGTATAAAACACCCGTGTTCATAATCTGTATCAAGTTTTTCACCACAGAACTGACACAAACTCTCATGGCACACGTGGCATTTAAGACCAAATGGGTTGCTGTACACCCTATTACACTTGCTGCAGTAGAATCCTCTATTGCACTGAGAAAATTCACCTCCTTCTGACTGGCGCAACGCTTTGTGACTATCGAAACAATATTTTGATCTACACAACCTCATACAATCCGGGTATTTTATTATGTTTTGAGGGTGTTTGTAACAGTCTACATCACAACAAATGTTACAACTATATGCACAACTATGGTTCCGCATATCCTTAACCCCCGAGTGACAGAAATGACAGACGTAACTACATCCCAAAAATCCAGTGATGTTTTTAACACCGTAATAATGATGGTCATGCAAAAACAAGTACAACGTTTTTTCATGGGGGGGTCTTGCTGGTTTGAAAGAAAGAGAATCCTGCTTTATCACTAGTTTTGTACACAATTACAATTTTACACTTTAAATGTGCCTCAAATTTACTCACATCGGCAAAGGTGACGGGTGTGTTTTCAGTTAAACCTACATCATATTGGCGCTGTTTAGCAATTTTTTCATTTTGAAAATCGCTTTCATCACGATTTAAAAGCTGTGTAACGCATAATGCAAAGCACATGTTGTCTTTATTGTAAAAAATATACAAGTGTCGCATCTTCTGTACAACTTCTGGATTGAATATTGTAGCAACTTTCCGTCTACAACCTATACCACCGCGAAGTGGTCGAACTATCTGTACTACCAGTTCAAGCGAATTATCCGTAAATATGTCACGATTACTTTGAATGGTATTTTCGAGCATGGTCAAAAAAGACTGTAAATCAATGGCTCCATTGACTAGTTGAATGTGAGATGACACATTGAGTGTAGCACCTCTAATTTCAATGGTGACAATCCTTAGATGAAATCATTTCATTCGCAACTTCTATCACGCTGTTTAAAATCTCTAAAACATAATTATAAAATTCAGCAAAACTGTTGACATTAGCGATAGAAGAAAAATTCACTCTTATGATCTGTGTTATTGAAGTTGTCACGATTAATTATCCTATTACTATCTACACCATGGCCTATTTGTTTTCAACACTGTGGTGGCGAATTGTCAGTGTCATCTAAGGGCACATTTTCAACACTAGGTGGCGGCGCATTGTCTGATCTTAGGGTACATTTTCAACACTAGGTGGCGGCGCGTTTACTGATGCATCATTTACCATTTCAGGAATGTACTCATGATCAGTTTTGGGATTTTGCATAACATTAACAGGTTGGTTGATTAACTTAATGATATTGTCATTTAACAAAAGATTTTGATTAAGACTGTGAAGCAAATCTTGTTGAGATGCAGGTTCTTGATGTTGACAGGTTATCGGAGGTGTTGCATTAGATAAAACTATCGTTCAATTGGTTTACAGCTTCTATCAAAAAGGGATTTAACTGCACAGGTTGATCTTGATCATTTAGACTATTCTGCAACGTTAACAGACTCTGATTTAATTCTAAGAACACGTCATGATGAGGCAACTGTGTTTGTGTCGCTGTTAAACTATCGGTCAACCCCGGATTAGGGCTCTGAATATCATGTCTAAGTGTTGATCTTAAACCATCATTCAACTCATTGATTGCATCGGGTAAAAAGGGGTTCAGGGTTGTGTACGGGTCACGTTGTAACAGACTACTTGAAAAAGTTGAAGTTTCACCAAAGCAGAGATCATGTGACGATGTAGGGTCATTTTCAATTCTAATGTTTTTAGCTTCTGCAGAGGGAGAATTACTCGAACGCTTCTGAGCCATTTATAAAATAACAATGTCTTAACAATTCTTTATTCACCATAACACACCAATTTAAGGATTCCAGAGTATTATGCAAGGATTGAACATACTCACTGTCAGAAGTGTTTTGTAGTGGGCTGTAGACATGCTCAAAGTTTTCAGTTATTCTATCCCTTAGCTGAAAAAAATCCTGAAGAGTGTCTCCAATGTTGAAATTTTCTTGTCCTTCAAAGCCACCTTCAGTTACATTAGCACCGACATCTCCAATGTTGAAATTTTCTTCAACAGATTGAAAGTAGTTTCCTACTCCTTTCGAAGACTGCATCTAAATAGAATACAGATTACAGAAAATGTGTGGAGGATTGTTTTACACTCTTAAGGGTTGTTTGAAAAGAGAATGCTAACGACCTTACCCAAAACATTTGAACCATCGTAGTCAGACGTTGTACCGGTGTCTTCTGAATATGTCACACATACAAAATAATGAATAATTAAATAATTTAAATATCATAAAGTTAATGAAAGATTAACAACATTCATATTTTCATGGTGTAACTTACGCGTAGTTCGTAAAACTGGTCTGAGCTGTGGGGTTACTACAGCTATCTGCTTTTGGATAGATTCCGGATGTTCCACCATTCTTAGGCCTAGCACGGACGTTGTAGGAGACTCGTCGTCGGAAATAATCTCAATACAACTGTCTAAAAATGAATAAACAATGAATTAAATAAACATTTAGCTTATAATGTAATATATGATAAAACAATCGACTGAAAAAAAAAAAAAACACAGATCTAAGAGTCAGAATGAAATTACCCTGGAAGGGTTGCATTTGTTTGATACATTTTCACAGACAATTGTGTCAGATAGGCTGGTCTTGTTCTGTAATTAAAACAGACTTTACGTATAAACCCAACTAAAACCAGTTATAATAAGTCACTCTTCTAAATATTGAAAATCTCATATGGTAATATCAAACGATAAGCATTCTAATACTTATAAATTTACAATAAAGTTAATAATAAGCTCTTACCTATTGAAAAGGCCATGCTCTCAATGTTTAGAAGATTGTAGATGTTCTGTTCTGTTGTGGGATTTCCAAAGACGTGAAGTCATAGCCAAATTTTCGGAAAATTCTCACTTTTTACCTACACGTGGGTGGGGGTGTCTGATCAGGGTGTGTGTACGCGTTTGCGCGTGTGCACGTTTCCGCTCAGGGTGCACGTCTTTCTTCTCACGCGCGTTTGGTCAGGATGAGCGTGTGTGACGTTATAGATAGCACCCCCATTGACTAACGATCAGACTGAGAGACGCTCCTAACACAATGGAGGTGTCATAATCTTGATTTGAAAACCATCCGGTCTGAGGGGAGGGGTAACCCTATTGCAAAAACACCCCCGGATCAAACACGAGTTTTAAGTACCTATCTCTATCTAGTCAATCAAACATTTGGACTTGTTTAACACCACTACTTTCCTCTGAGGGGTCATAAATCCCCATTTAAAAAAAACAACAAAACATAGGTCCTTGTTTTACAACACTGCTTCCTCTGATGGTGGGGGTCAAAAAAACGCATTTAAAAAAAAACGTGTCCTTGTTTTAAATACTTATCACCTGTCTATGGGAACCAGACACGATGGTGTTAAAACAATATGAAAGACAGGGTGGTGGTGGGAGGTAAAGTGGGCTCTTTAACTACTTGGAGTCAAGACATACATCTACCACACCAAAAGGTATGACCTTTGACCTTTAATAATTTCATATCACTAATGACAGCTGTCATACCAGCTGGCATAGCAGCTGTCAGGGTAATAAAACTGTCAGCTTGATGGAATATGACCTGTATTACTCTGTCAGGTCTGAGTGAGAGATCAGAAGTTGCAGAGCAAAATCTTTCTGAAGTTGTGGATGGATCTCTTTTTCTAAGAAATTTAACCCTCTATCTGAAACTGCAAGCTAAATTGCTATTGCCTGAGTCTACCATTCAAGGAATTGTTGAAGAATTTCAAAACATCCATGACATTGGGCAGTCATATTTTCTTAGCAAACAGAGAAAAGCTTGCTTTGCTTTAATTACCAGAGGAAAGGATTAATGATGTGATTGATCAGTTGTCTAGGGAGGATTTGCTGACAGCTTGTAATAGTTGAGTTCTAAGTAGAGCACAGAGGAGAGACTACTTTCAAGCAAGATTTCCACTATGTTGAGCCAATCCCTATTTTTTTTTTTTAGGAGTCAGTGAAAGAAATGGGAAAGAGTGCTTTGCTCAATAGGTCCCAGTTAAACAGACCATCAGTGCTCTGTTTCAGTGCCAGTCTGTGAGGGATCAATATGAACAGATGCACTCGCAAACAGCTGAAATTGATCTGTTTCGGGATGTAAAGGATGGTAAGAATTTTTCTGAAAATTCTCTTTCAAACTGATCCATTATCTCTGGGTTTGATCATTTACCAGGATTCATTTGAGATGGTAAATCCTTTAGGCTCAGCTAGAAAAAAACAAACAAATTACTGGCAGTTTCTTACCTTGTCTGATATTTTACCTCACAACAGGTCAAACAGAGCAAGATTTTAAGTACTTTGGACCAGCTCATGTTTTTAGATCACTAATTGAAGATCTCAAAGATCTTGAGGAGAGTGGTGTGGTGAATGATGGCAAAACTTTGAAAGCTTCTTTGTGTTCCATCGTAGGTGACAACCTGGGATCCCACATGATTGGTGGTTTTGTCGAGAACTTTAGCCGAAGCCTATATTTCTGCAGGTATTTCACCATTGAGAGAGACTCATTCCATGCCACACCTTTAGAACCTGCTATGAAGCGCACTGTGGAGTCTTATGAGAGAAACATTCAGGAACTTGCTAACTTGGGCGATAATGTAGTTGATGGAGTCAAATTTAACTCTCCTTTTAAGCAGCTGAATTCTTTGTTTGTCAGCCTGGCTTGCCCCCCTGCCTTGGACATGACCTCTTTGAGGGTGTTGTGGCATCTGATCTTAAGTTGTACATTGATTACTTGGTAAATCAATAAAAATTCTTTACTTTCACAGAGCTTAATTGCTACATTAAACAGTTTAAGTGCCCAGGAAATGATGCTGCCAATAAACCAGCTGAGGTTAACTCAGGGAGTGAGAAGCTTTGTGGTCATGCCATTCAGAACTGATGTCTAAGACTTTTACCAGTTATTGTTGGAAGGGTGGCAGCTCGTTCTACTCCTCAGACAAATTGTAGACCTAATTTGTGCACCAGCAATACTGGCAGATCAGGTTGCTTATCTGAAAGTGCTCATTGATGAGTACTGTACATTCATTTTAGGTACAGTATGTGACTTTCCCTTCTAAGCCTCTCAAGCCTAAACATCACTTCTTGTGCCATTACCCAGAGCTTCTAAAACAATTTGGACCACTCATTCGCTTATGGACTATGCGGTTCGAGAGCAAACATACCCATTTTAAACAATATTTTAATTTATATGGTTTTAAATATGGATATTTTTCTTAAACAAATGCATCGCTTCACTTCAGAAGGCCTGAGCCATGTAGAATACTTTTATGATTGATGGATGCACTTTTTGGGCTTCAAAATCTTGCCTGTCATTCACTACCATAATAAAGCTGAGAAGCTGAGAAGAGCTTTTTTTTTTTTTTTTTAATGTAACACCGATAGTATTTGTCTGAAAGAAAAAAGTAATTTAGTCCTAGGATAGCATGAGTAAATCATGGTAATTTTCACTTCATTTAATTCTTTTCAGACTATCTCTAACATGAGCTATACAACACTTATTAATCTATGCCCTGCCATATTCTTATTTTATTTTTTATAGGTGAATCCATGACCCCAAGCAAGTGAATGTTGTCTGTCAAGAGGGAAGTTGTCCTGGGCCCATTTTCAGAGGCATTTGATGAGGGCCTGGCAGCATTGTTTGCGACCTATTACAACTTAAATCTTGCTTATCAGGATGATGCTGCATGCATGCTGAAATTTATTCAAGGATATTTCAGAGCATAAAATCTCTATTTATTGTTACTTTCACATTTTTACTTTTTTTAGGATTTCAATTTAGGATAGTTTATCAGAATTAGATTTTTTATGGAAAAGTTTTCAAATGAACAAAAAAATTGCTAACCACATACTGAATAGAGAATTATTTTATTCACTGCATGTTACCTAAAAGGGCAAGGTGCATCTGGATTAAAAACTAGACGAGCACAAGCAGATGCTTCAAGTTGCTTTTCCTCAGTACTTCCATTCCAGCAAACATTCACTCTTTTTTCGTTGTAGACTATTTAAGAATAAACACCTGGATTCAATTAGCAAGAGCAGAATGCCAAGAGTATAGCAGTTAAGTATAGCACAACTGTAGCAAATTTATTATAAATATGCAAATAATTCAAATACTAAAAACAATGCAAAAAACAGATTAAAAAATAAAAGAAATTATTATAATGACTAAAATACAGTACCCACTACCTTATCTTAAATCTCTTAAGGACATCATTTAATAGCTGTATAATCACTGCAGTCTTCCTGTAGACAATGCACTAGATGCATTGGATTGCAGTGTGCAATGATAATGTTCTATAGCCAAATTTTTAGAAATACAATTTTAAATCTGTATAATATAATCTGTACATTTTGTTTATTGTAAACATAGAAGGCTAAATATTTTTACATTAATTTCTGATCAAATTAAATATGACCCTAACTCCTCATTTTAATTCAATGTAATTGGAATTGTCTGACTAATTTTGTATTTTATTATTAAGTGTATGTTTTTGATAATTAGATGGTGTGCGTGTTATTTATTCCCCCCCCCCCACCGAGGACTTGTGGGCATCAAACTGGATCAAAAGTTGCTGCTGGAAAGTGAGACAAGAAAATGCATGGAAAGAACCCACATGCCTGCACACTGTTGCATAAACTAATGGACTTTGAATGGCTTGTCATTAATAAAATGGAAAAAAATATAAAGCTATTATTAATAAAGAATATTAAACAAAATGTAAAAAATATATGATTATTATTATTAGTAGTAGTATTTCATTGCGGCGCTACAACCATGCTCGGTCAGTGTACAGTATGTTCATGATCTAAAAGGCACACAGGAGATGTTAGTCTGTAGCCTACTTCAGAAGCTTTGTGAAATTTTAACTGAAGTGAAAAATCTCATTTAATTGCCAAACTTTTTTTTGATCATATACAATGGAAATGCATGTTTATGGATAAGCTGCACTTGTAACGTCGCGGGTGTCTGTCAGGCAAACTCGCGGCCAACATCACGCCCCTTTATAGGCTCTCGGTCACGTAGCTGCAATTAGCGCAACTCGCGACACCTGTGCACGCCGCTATTTAAGATGCCGAGTTGCCGCGCGCGGCGTGCGGACGTAGTCTGTGACAAATTCAGCCCGGTAATACGTATCAGAGTGTGCAGTACTGGGAGGTAATATAAAAGCTAAATAGAAGTTTCGACTTGTAGTTCAGCACGGTAATCCGTATCAGAGCGTGTTGCGCTCTGAGAGGTAATGTAAACGCTTAAAAAGAAGCATTTTTTTGTTTGTTTCAGAGTGGTAATGTGTATCAGAGCGCAAAGCGAATTAACCTGAAAGGTAATTGTTGAGTAAGAAGTACCCGCTTCTGCTCATCTCTGACTGCCTCTCTTCTGTGTCTTCCTGGCGTAAAGATAAGAGTTTCAGTCTGATTTGGGGAGCAAAGACCCCGCGATTCGAGCCCCGCTTGGGGTGTTCTCTGTCACCAAAAACATTCCATCTTCACTATATGTGTATGTATAATTATGTATGTTTGTGTGTATATGATTAGATTATATTCATCTTTATCATTACACATGTACAAGGCATCGAAATGCAGTTTAGGTCTAACCAGAGTACAATAGCAGTAAGTGCAGGATAAGTTTTTACAAGATTTAAGGAGTTAAAGTGGCCATTTAGAAGTAATTTGCGGATGTGTGTACTATGAACATAATACATATGGCTATAATAACTGAAATTTACAGAAGGATGTAACAAAATATATGGCTATTACTATAAACAGTAATTGACGTATGAATATAATACAGATGAATATACACTGGTAAAAATGATGTTGGATATACTTAATATGTATGCACATTTTTGCATCACACTTAAGTAAACCCAACTTGGGGAAAAAAATGACTTAAAATTAACAAGAAAACTTATGTACTTAAATTTTTGGGTAACATGATGGAATCTACTAAGTAATTGCAAGTTAAGTTAACTTAAAATTTAAGCTCATTTATGTTAGACAATTGAGTTGAGCTTGTGTAAAAATTTAACTTGTTGTAGATTATCAGCTATTGGTCTGCATACTGCACTGCTTGTTGGATGGGTTAAACACAGCACAAATTCCTAGTATGGGTCACCATAGGTCACCACTAAAATAAATACATGCAAATCACACAAAATAAAGTATTTCACTTTATTTTTGAAACCGGCTGCAATGCAATGGTGAGGCCTAAAACCACACATCATGAATGTACAACAAATGTGTCAAATTGAGAAATGAAAGTTCACTTCCAACAGGACTTCCTTCATGCTGCCCCCTTTGCAACCCTTTCTTGCTCTGAACTAGAAGGAGAAAAGTTTTATGTTTAGTATGAATAGGCAAGACATTGCAGTGTCTTACTACCAGACCTTTTCCGTAAAAGATTGTATATGCTAAAATGACCTAATTACATGGACCAGGGCGGGAACAACTTCGTCCGAATTATCTTAATGCAAATGTGCCAATGCGATGCACAGTCATATTCCTGAAATAAACAAATTAACCACTAAAACATTCATTTGATGGAGGCACACTGCTTTTAGCAGTGGCACAATCGCGTGCATACTCGTTCCTCCTTTCATACAATAATTTACTTGTACAAGTTAGACTTTCATATGTATTCAAGTAACACATTTCTAATTGTTGAAGCTAAATTCATAGCGATTCAAAAATTCAATTTAAAGTTTCTTTCTTGACCACAAACGCATTAACACAAACGAATGTATGTTAAAATGACAAATCTTACCTCTTTTCAGTGTCTTTGCCTCTTTGCGTTTCAGAAAATATCTTCACCTAACACTACAAACAAGTGTTTATTAATGTCAAAACCTCAAATTCAGATCTTGTAGAATTAAGCTTACCCGTTTCCACTGTCTTCACATGTGCATCACAAAATAGCTCCAGTTTTTTTCAGATTTGCATATCATGTGGCTCATGTACTTAAAATATTGTTAGTTAGTTTTGATGCAATTTTAATACTAGTTGATGTGACTTGTTTTTTCATTATATTTAGGCATACACTTAGGTTCACCTTGTAACTTATGTTACAGACACTATATATGCTAAGTAGAAGTTAAAAAGTTAATTATTTTATTTGTGTTTAGTTTATTTATTTTTATAGGTAATGGTTGTTCAGCCAACAAATAATTTTTTTACAGTGTATGTACTATGAATATAATATGCAGATGGCTATTAGTATAAACTGCAATTTATAGAATGGTATGTGCTATAAACAAAATATATGGCTATTAATATAATGTTATAAACAGTAATCAGGTGGGTAATTGTAATGCAATGGTGAGCAGCAATGCAAAAAAGAGCAAGTGAGCATAGTTTGTGTAATAGTCCATTAGTGCAATAACATTTATTAAATGTAATTATGCATTATTTATAATAATTTTGTTGTTTCAACAAACATTGAGGCAAAGACATTTTACCCCAAGGCTGCTGCAAAGAAAGCTACCAATAAACGAAAGAGTCTGTTTTTGTATTTGTCTTTTAATATTAACAAATTTGGATATTAACAAATTTAATATTAAAACTTTCAGTTTGTGTTGTACTTGTGTCTTAACCATACCGTACATTTTCTCTACATAATTCTGGAAAGGAGAACGAACTTTGCCAATCCTCAACAAAAAAAAATCGGTATGATGTTACTGTAACGAGTAATAGTATAGCCCACATCTCCATTTGATCTGAAAGTTATTAACTTTTTGCTGGTTTACAGGCTGCACTGATCCATCGCCGAAGCCCTGCTCAAAACATCTCAAAACATCTTTCAGCCTTGACATGAAGGCTTGTGGATTTGGAGGCAAAAGTTGGTTTGTTGGAGGCAGGTTTGAATGAAAGGTCTCATCCGCCGACCGCTGATAAATTTACAGCTACAGACAGTCTGGTTGATGTTCTTCCAAATCCAGTGGAACCTTGGACCAAATGTCAACAGGTGATATCCATCCATTTGGTCATGGGGAATTTAGTTTAACCAATAGACATTTGGACATTGACAGTTTCGGTTTCCCATCGGCCGTTTCTACACAGTGTATTGATCGCACTCGTACTGCAGATAATGTATAACGGAGGACTCCGCTTACTTAAACCACCAACCGTCAATGCTTGATTACAACTATTCACCTGTTCAAGAATCAGCTTCTACTATGTCCAACACATATCAGCAATGTCATTTTGTCTGAGGCTGCCTGAAACACCAAGAAACACTTCAAATTTTCAGTCGCCTAATTCTGTTCGACGGTCTCTCATTGGAGTAATTCTACAAGATGTGACTTTAAATCACGTGTCCATGGAGGTCGAGAAACAACTTTATGTGGATTAAGCAGGATCGGACAGTACACCTAGAGCAGATCGTTTTGATGCTGGTTTGTTTAAAAGGTTAATTCCCCTTACCGTTTATCATGACCTGGTAGGCTCTGTGAACTATGATGTGTTTAAGGGAAAAAACGCTCTGCCATTGAATGTCCGTCAAGCCATTTCCGATGCTGTTGCTAGGAAATTCCACCCCTCCTTGCGTGACTGGAAGCTTGTAAGAGAATTACAAGCTTCTCAGAAAGACGCGATTAAGTTTTCCACTTGTTTAAAATGCTGTAAATATCTAACTTGTATGATACAACTTTGAAACAAATGGTGAATGGTAAATGGTTGGAAAGGGTCAATAAAATGTTTTGACATTGTAATTTGTGAATCATTCAGAAAAAATGTAAAAACTAATGTTACGAAAACTTGTTTAAAAATTTAAAATGTAATTGATCGAGTTAAATAGACACATGCACATAAATCTGTGTACCATTTTTCAAAACAAATGCCCTTTTGGTAAATATTTTAGTCAGTGATATAATCAGAACAGAGAAACAAAAATGAAAATATGACAAATACAACAGATACAGATATACTGTTTTTTGATGATCATAAACAGCGGTCATACAGTGGTTTTAATATTTGGGTCGCAGGTAGAAAGCAGATGCGTGTCTTTTCCCTTATGAGAAATGAACACAAACTATATTACAGCTAAATATGAGGAGCTCTTTTCCAAAATGCTACAAGTCCATCCTTTATTTATTTTTTTTAAATAGAGACCATCAAGCAACAACAATAAACCAACAAGAAAGCATGCAACATATGACATCAGGGGGGTATTCCAGAAAGCAGGTTATGTGACATACCTGGGTATGTTTAAGGGTAAGTTCGTGGATAACCTCAACTTTCGGTTCCAAAAACGGAGGTAACTTTCTGGGTATGTATGTAACCATAGCAACTGACTCTCTGAAGATAACCTGCTCGGGAGCAGGTTATGTTTCAGTGTAACTTCGTTGGTGAGCATGTTTTTTTTCGTCGAGAGAGGGTTATAAGACCGCGTATTGATGTTTGCATACCCTAATGAATATTTGAAAGAGCATTATCGTTTTTCAAAAGATTCATTAGTTTATTTAACACGTCTTTTAAAACCGCATATCGCAAATATGACAAACCACGGTTCTGCGCTTAGCACTTAGGTTTTTTGCGTCTGGCCATTTTTTGTACAGTGTGGGTGATTCAGAGCATGTGGGAAAGGCAACTGTGTGTACAGCCGTTCGTACAGTATGTGTGGCACTTACACAGTTCTTACCCACGTTTGTGCAGTTCCCTGGCCATAAACCTCTGCTTGTTATTAAAGACGATTTCCACAGAGTGGAAGGTTTGTCCTTTGTAGTAAAATCTATGATGCATATTTAATATTTAGTCATATTTATATCTATACATGTATTCATTATGTGCACACACTTCATACTTCCATAACTTTCTGTTTCATGGATTCCAAATGTAATTGGGTGCATTGATGGCACTCACATTCCTATTAAAGCTCCACCAATAAATGAGGGAGACTATGTTAATAGGAAATCTATTCATAGTATCAATGTGCAGGTAACAACTTAATTTTTTCCCTTCTTAAAATCATTAAAGTCATTACTTTTTCCACTAACTAGGTAATATGTGAGGCAACCCAAATCATGAGGCAAAATGGCCAGGATCTGTGCATGATGCCAGAATTTTCCACGAGTCATCATTATGCCAGATATTTCAGCAGGGTATGTTTTGCTTTATACAATTGTTTTTTTTTGTTTTTTTTTTTCCTTTTTAAATTCTATTTGTGTTGTACACTTCAATCATTACAGGACAGTACAATGGTTACTTGCTGGGGGACAGAGGATACCCTTGTCTGCCCTATTTAATGACACCCTACCCTGAACCTGAGCCTGGACCACAGACACGGGTTAACCTGGCTCTCAACCGAACACAGGCCAAGGTGGAGATGACTATAGGGATCCTCAAATCTCGGTTTCAGTTTCTGCGTGGGCTCCGGGTTAGTACAGAGAGGGTATGCGACATTTTAGTGGCTTGTGTTGTGCTTCACAATATTGCCACTATAAGAGAAGAGAGCCACCCTCCTTGTATTGAGGAAGATGGCCCAGAGGAACACCTACAGGTTTTAGAGGCCAACAGAGACAGAAGACTTTTGAGAGACAGGATCTGTCAATTACTTTTATTTTTTTTTTTGCACTGGTCTGCCAGGCAGGTTATTTCTTTATTTCCCGAAAAACAATAAAAGTAAAATTCAATAAAATGTTTTTTTTATATTGCTTTGCACATACACACACACACACACACATATATATATATATATATATATATATATATATATATATATATATATATACACACACACTCACTCACACAACACTTAACATGCAACAGATTAATATTCAGACAAGTTCTCACCTTAAGGCGATGCTCCAGTAATTCAATTTCAAGTGCTACTTTTTTAATGAGGAGCCTTTTCTCTTCCATTTGAAGCTGTAAAGGTCCATCTCCATGTCACTTTTTCTTATTTGTTTTTGAAGATGGACCTTATACAGCTCCTTTGCTGGCAACTAGGAAGGTGGAAAAAATGTAATGAATGAGATTGTTTGGTCAGACAATAAAATTCAAATATGGACACCTGGACACACATTCTTACCCTGCTTAGATTGTGTGCTGAGGTTGAAGGACCCTCATGTGTGGGCAAATCCCTAGGTATGTACTGTGAAAGGACAATGACAGTTTGTTACTCTAATGCAAAAAGCGGCCATACATTATAATGGTATGCATCATACCTCAGTAGATCTACCAGCATTGGCCACTTCTGTCACAGCAGATGTGGTCTCTTCATCGTCATCTTCATCATCTTCATCCTACAGGAGAAATATTCAAGTATACATTATCTGGCAAAAAAAAAAACCTAAAAGCAACTAAAGGTGCCCGACAACAAATCACTTACAACTGTGACAGACTGTGTTCTTTCTGGAGGGTCCAATAATACAATCCGTCCATCAGTATCTATAAGAACACACAACCCATTAAATTCTCAATATTATCAAAGAAAATAATACATGAAAAGAGTAACATGTCAGACTAAGATCACAGTAGCCTATACATCATATGCAGTTAAATAAAAATAATCCTACATAAAAATTAATCTTGTTCAAAAAGCCTTTAAGTGACAGATAGTAATTTATTAGGACAAAAAATTAAAACAAACCAGAGGTAAACTTGCATTTTTTTCACCATCACTTGTGGTGCATGGTAACTGCCCCCTGGAATGCCAGCAACCACTGGGTCGCCCTTTATTAAGGGACAGAGTCAGCTCCTCAGATGGGGTGAGGGGAGTTGGTGGTGGCCCCCCGCCAGTTAGACGGGCCCCCGCCAGTTAGACGGGCTTCAGTCTTCTTTCTATTGGCTACATGACAGAATGAATATACTAAATCCTGTTATAATAATAGTTCAGTAATTGTGTAATCAAATATTACCTTTTTGCAGAATGTTTGTGTTTAATTTGTTTGTGGGACATCACTTTCTCCTGCCTTGCAGTGGCGATCTCCTTGTAAAGGATGTAGGCATTGACGATGGCGATGTCGATGAAGTGGTACAGGAAAGACCGGTACCACTTCTTGGTTTTATGCAGGACACTGTAATAACCGATCATGGCATCTGACAGGTCCACACCACCCATGTGCCTGAGTAGAAAAGGAACATAGCCATTACATTACATATTGATGCACTCTCACTCACTCATTTTCTATCGCTTATCCGAGATATTGATGCATTGACATGATATCAATATTCATTTAAAAAAAACACTGTACATACCTGTTGTAATCCTTGATGGCTGGTGGAATGGAGATATCCTGCACACGCCACTGCCCATCTGCCCCCTTGATCCGTCTCCGGACACTATCGTCCCCATGTGCTGCATGAAGTGTGGAACACATCAGCACATCTCTGGTGTCCCTCCACTGCACAAACACCAGGGGCCCCTCACGGATCCAGCGAATGGTGCCCCGGGGAGACGACCTCACAAGCCCGCCTGGCCTGTCTTTGGGGAACCCAATACGCTGTCCACGAATGGTACCGCAGGCCCAGATCTTCTTTTGCAGGAGGTCACGAAAGAGATCTGGGCTTGTGTAAAAGTTATCTACAAATAACTTGTACCCGGTACCAAGCAAATGCGTATTTGTGAGACGCATGACGGAGTCATAGCTGAGCCCCTTGTTGATTGTTGCTCCCCTGCCTTCATAGATGAAGAAGTCCCAGGTGTAACCACTGGTGGAATCCGCCAGCACAAACAGCTTATAACCCCACTTCACGGGCTTATTCTTCATGTACTGGCGGATTCCGCTGCGGGCTTTGGAGGCGACCATCCTCTCATCGATGGAAATGCACTGGTGGGGTTGATAATGTGCCATGCACATCTGCCTGAACTCCTGGTACAATGGCTTTATTTTGCCAAGCTTATTGTACCCAGAGGTGCCTCTTCTTGAGTCGTTGGCAGCATCTTCATCAGGGTCACTGAGGTGGAGGGCGCGAGAGATGGCTCTGAAGCGGCGCCCGGAGATCACGCTTGAGGGAAAAGACAAGGCATACAGCTCATACTTTCTCCAATAGTCAGTGATTGCTGTTGTCTTGAGTATTCCCATATATATAATCATTGCAAGGTAGGACATCATCTCTGCCATGGTAATCCTCTGGAATGTGTCCGGGTGATTCCTTTCTCCATATTTGTTGGAATTGTTCATGATGTCTTTGACAATGGTATTTGTCATGAATAAACTGAACAATTGTAGGATGGTGTATTTTACACCACCCATGAGCTGGCCACCAGGTGTGCGTGCTGGGAGGAAGGATGGCTGATCAGGAGTGATGTCCTCAACATCCGTGCCCTGCCATGCACCTTCAAGTCCAGAACTCGGAGTGCTTCTCCCTCCTGCTCTCCCTCCTGCTCTCCCTCTGCCTCTCCCTCTGCCTCTTCCTCTTTCTCTCCCTTGACTTGCAGGCTGTGTGGAGCTAGAGGGTTGGGGTTCCAGGTCCTCCTCCTCCACAGTCACTGGGGTCCTCTTGGGCCTCTTTCTCTCTGGCTGCCAATCTGAGTCTGATGACTCTGGCTCTCTGAAACAAAGAAATGCAATGGTTAGCTTGTCACACCTCATCCAGACACATTCAAACAATCTCAATGCCCAATAACAATCTCAATGCCCAATAACGACCCACAACCCTCAGAATAAACTCAGTGCAATACCAGGCAGAAATTCTGGCTCTCTGAAACAAAGAAATGCAATGAATAGCTTGTCACACCTCATCCAGACACATTCAAACAATCTCAATGCCCAATAACAATCTCAATGCCCAATAACGACCCACAACCCTCAGAATAAACTCAGTGCAATACCAGGCAGAAATTCTGGCTCTCTGAAACAAAGAAATGCAATGAATAGCTTGTCACACCTCATCCAGACACATTCAAACAATCTCAATGCCCAATAACAATCTCAATGCCCAATAACGACCCACAACCCTCAGAATAAACTCAGTGCAATACCAGGCAGAAATTCTGGCTCTCTGAAACAAAGAAATGCAATGAATAGCTTGTCACACCTCATCCAGACACATTCAAACAATCTCAATGCCCAATAACAATCTCAATGCCCAATAACGACCCACAACCCTCAGAATAAACTCAGTGCAATACCAGGCAGAAATTCTGGCTCTCTGAAACAAAGAAATGCAATGAATAGCTTGTCACACCTCATCCAGACACATTCAAACAATCTCAATGCCCAATAACAATCTCAATGCCCAATAACGACCCACAACCCTCAGAATAAACTCAGTGCAATACCAGGCAGAAATTCTGGCTCTCTGAAACAAAGAAATGCAATGAATAGCTTGTCACACCTCATCCAGACACATTCAAACAATCTCAATGCCCAATAACAATCTCAATGCCCAATAACAATCTCAATGCCCAATAACAATCTCAATGCCCAATAACAATCTCAATGCCCAATAACGACCCACAACCCTCAGAATAAACTCAGTGCAATACCAGGCAGAAACTGTTTTTACACAGCACCCTTCCCAAAATACAAAGTTTCTGTATTGACCACGGTCAGATCACATTTAGAATTTCCCCTTACACATACACACGCACGCACGCACCCACACCCACACATATATACATATATATATATATAATATATATACACATATACATATATACATATATACATATATATATACACATATACATATATACATATATATATATATACATATATATACACACACACACACACACATATATATACATATATATATATATATATATTTTATTTCCCCTTACACACACCCACGCACGCACCCACACCCACACATATATACATATATATATACATATATATATAAATATACATATATACATATATATACACACACACACACACACACACACATATACATATATATATATATATATATATATATATATATATATATATATATATATATATATATATATATATAAAATAATAAACACATAACATAATATATGTACTCACAGTTCTAGATCAGGATCTCTTCCATTTAGGAAATCCTCATCAGCTTCAGAATCCGTGGATAAATCGCTCTCTGCCGAGGACGAAAACTCATCTTCGGATAATTCGCAGAGCATGCTGGCTACCTGCGCAGGCGTGAAAAACTTTTTGCCTTCCATTTGGAAATTCTTGGCAAACTTTTCAAAAATACCTACAAGTATAGTAAAGTACAAGTACAAAAAACCGCACCAACGTCACAAACGTCACCTGCCGCAATAACAACAACACTAACAGCTGTGTGTGAGGGCGCACGCTTTACGCATCTGGAGATATGTTTATACGCACGGCTCTAACAGCCACGCCCCTTTACCTGATGGTACATACCATATATCGTTGGAATCGACTGTTTATTGGCTACAGAGCTATGACACTCACGGATCATGCAATCGCTACTGGAGGGAGCAGATGTCAATCAAAGAGAGGGTGTCCCACATAGGCTGGAGAGACATCATTGGCTTGTTAGCTGCCTATCTCTGCATCACAGGCACCGATTGGCTCATGAGAGGGCTTGTTTGAATCGGTAAACCCTTTTCTACAAATCTGATGCCCAAGTGTAGTTTTGTAAGCCTCCATTGAGCAGTGAGAGCCGAAAGAAAGGGCGGAAGTGAAGTACAGTTCGCAGTTTCCGGCAAGAAACGTAATATTTGTGAGGCGGGCAAAGCGTTTTTGATTAAAATGCTTACATATTCCAGTTCCGTAAACACTTGGGGATTTTTACAAGCATTTTGTTTTGGAAAATATTACCCCAGTGAAGAAAGGCAAGCGTTTAATTGTAAGTAAACAGACCGAACTAGCGCCGCCTAGTTTCGGTGGCTATCAAATTGATTAAATTGTTATGACGGCTATAAACCATATTATGCTTTGTGTGTGGGCTTAATAAAATCATGAGAGTTTAAGCTTTCAAACAGTATATAATTTAACCGTGTATTTAGAGGATTTATTGATTAAAAGTTACAATGAAGTTGCTGCAGCTTAGCCGCCTAGCGGTAGTGGCTCGTTTCCGAGACGGGGACGTGTAAAAGGTTAAGAATTGCATGTAATGTTCTATGCAGTATAATAAGTAGAATCCCATAATGACTGCAGTATTGACATGAAATGTCCAAACCCTCAGTAGCCACTTGACGTCACGTGTAGTCCCGCCCCCAAAACAAGCGAAATAAAAAATTTGCAAAACATGGACATGTGACATCAAAACACTCACCACAATGAGGGGAATTACCCCACGGGTATTCTGGTCACGTCACGTGTAGCCCCGCCCCCAAAACAAGCAAAATTTAAAATTTGCACAACATGGACATGTGACATATCAAAACACTCAGCACAATGAGGGGAACTGCCCCACGGGTATTCTGGTCACGTGACGTTACGTGTAGCCCCGCCCCCAAAACAAGCGAAATCAAAAATTTGCACAATTTGCATACCAAAACACTCAGCACAATGAGGGGAACTGCCCCACGGGTATTCTGGTCACGTGACGTTACGTGTAGCCCCGCCCCCAAAACAAGTGAAATCAAAAATTTGCACAATTTGCATATCAAAACACTCAGCACAATGAGGGAAACTGCCCCACGGGTTGTCTGTGGTCATGTCACATGCTCATGTCTGCTCACCATCAAAAGTATTGGCACCCTAGCGGTCCAGTAGCTTTCACAATCTTTCTGTCCACTCGCCTCCAAAATGCCCCGGCCTTTGCGAATACTTGCACCGTCAAAGCCAACATCAAAGTTTGTCGCGACGAACTTTACAAATCTAGTTATTATTATTATTCTTAGACAAAAATTTATTTAAAAAAATGCGGCCTAGGGCGTTCGAGCCACATGCACCAAATCCGGATATGTCGTAGACCCTGGTCTGAAGTTTGCTTCTATTTTTCTAAGTGATCAGAATTCCGGCATTCGCGGTACGGAAGCTCAAAGTGGCCTTTTTTCCCATAGACTTCCATTATAAACTTTTGAGGTTTATAACTCGGCAAGTTTTCGAGTGATTTACACCGAACTAGGACAGATTCTTTAGGACCTTACTCCGGACCAAATTTCGGAGTTCCGACGGAATTTTCGGTCTTCCCGTAGTCGACGATCGAACATCCCATAGACTTCAATAGGGAATTCCGAAAAGTCCTCTAAGCTCTCACACACACAATACATCCAACATTAAGAATTGCATGTACTGTTCTATGCACTATAATAAGTAGAATCCCATAATGACTGCAGTATTGACATGAAATGTCCAAACCCTCAGTAGCCATTTTTTGCCAAAAGTATTGTCACCCCACCGGGTATTCTGGTGATGTCACTCGACACCACGTGACTTCACGTGTAGCCCCGCCCACAAAACAAGTGAAATCAAAAATTTGCACAACATGGACATGTGACATATCAAAACACTCAGCACAATGAGGGGAACTGCCCCACGGGTATTCTGGTCACATCACATGAAAATTTAAAATTTGCACAACATGGACATGTGACATATCAAAACACTCAGCACAATGAGGGGAACCTCACGGGTATTCGGATTACGTCACATGCTCCTGTCCACTCGCCTCTAAAAGTATCGATGAGCTTGACTTAAGAATCGATTTTATTTTCATAAAATATTTCCTCTGTTTGGTGACTTCACAATCCTTCCTACAGGTTTTACAGTAAACCAGGTGTAACATAGTGATTAGACACATACATGATTAGCTCCGAACTTTTAGTTACAAAAGTCAAAGGGGGGGGGGGGGGTAATCCAGCACAAGCAAGCAGCCATCAGGTCCTGCAGCCTTTCAGCGCTGGTCACAGACCCGCTTGTCAGACTGGCGGTTCAAAGCGGCGAAGCTGTGGGATGGGGGTGGGGCGGTTGAGTGCATATATTTATATACGTGTGTGTATGTAAAAGTGTAGGCCTGGAGAGTCGTTGCTCCCGGTATTCAAATCTTGGTGCCTCAGTCCGCAAGATTGCATTAGCGATACATAGCAAATTGCCATGGAGACAACCTTGATTAGGTCCCAGAAAGAGTCAACAATCAGCACGTGTTTGTGGAAGTGGGGGAAGGAATGCAAGAGAGTCTCGCTGCAGTGCTCTGCCGGGGGAGTTGTTCCAACAGTGGCCTTGACCGAGGCCAGTGCTGGTTGAGGGGAGCCGAAAGCAGATAAGATTGGGATTGTTTGGTCCTGGAGTGAGTAGACGCATTCCAATTTACACAACTACTCTCTTAGTCCATTCTGGTCTCTCTTTTTTCTTTCCAAAGCCGTGAGCTGCTCCGTGATGTTAACCAAAGCAGTATCCAAAGCAGTGAGCTTCGTGATGTTATCCATATTGCGGTTATTAGTCCCAGCCTCAGTGCTGACAGCTCTGCCCACTGCATCAATCATGACGGGCAGCCTTGGGAGATTTTGCACAGCTGTTAGTTTTCTGATTCTCTAGATAACCCAGGGCAATGCCTAATCCAATCAGCAGAACTCCTATTATCATGGTTCCGAATAGGTAGATATCTTCAATGTCCTCCACGGAAAGAGGAGCCAGACACACGACCCGCCACCTCTCCCACACGTCCATCGTATAGCCAGCTGCGAACGTTCCGGCAGGTTAGTCAGGTTCCCCCGAACCCAAGCTTGTCGTCAATAAGATGGTGTCAATTGCTTTGAGAGACCAGTTTATCAAATCCATGATATTTTGGTTTGGAGAGCAGTGCGGAGAGAGTCTCTCAAAGTATAAGACAGGAGACGAGACGAAAGAAGCAAAGCAGGGAAAAGAAAAGGGGAGAAGAGGGAGAGAAAATGCAACCGCCTTTGCAAGAGCCAAGAGAGGATTTAAGGATTAATAGGAAACATTACAGGCTTTTTTTAAAATTATAGTTTATTATAATTGTTCTCTCTCTCTCTCTCCAAAATAAAATGCATTTTAAATTAAACTGTTATGTTTTTCTGTCTACAGGCTCCTTCATCTCCCAGTCTGAGGTACTGAATAGTGCTGCAGCTAAAGAGATTCATTTACATTTACATTTACGGCATTTAGCAGACACCCTTATCCAGAGTGACTTACAATGAGCAACTGAGGGTTAAGGGCCTTGCTCAGGGGCCCAGCAGTGGCAGCTTGGTGGACCTGGGGTTTCAAACACACACACACCAATAACACATTTTTGCTTAATATCACAATATATTACCTAAATCTATGATGTTTAATTCTATTTTTTTCTACTACTAATTCTACTTCTAATTACATCAATAATAATAATCTTTTACTTTCCCAGTATGCTGTTCCTGCACCAGCTCAGAAGCCGCTGACAATCTACATGTTGGAGTCAGCTGATCTGGACGAACAATGTTGAGTCTCGGTCATATACAAACTTACACACAAATATAGCCCAAATACACTTCCTTACAGCATGAGAAGTGGTTCCTTAAATACAATTACAGTGTATACAGTCTACTTTACACTCCTTGAATATGGAGCCAAACAAAAGACAAAGCAGTCACACACGCTCTCGCTGCAGATGAGTACATTTTTCTCCTAGTGGAGAAAATCCCCCCGACTGGGGCCAAACATATAACCAGGTTGGTTATCGAAGGAGAGAACAATTTCGACCTGCTTAACTTGATTGCAGAGCCCAACTGTCTGTGTGCCCATGTACACACACTCCTACATAAACACACTAATAGCGGGGGTTACTCTTTCTTTTTATTTCTTTTTATGTTTTAGTAAGTTGTCTAGATGTTTAGCAATATATAAATTGTGCTTTGTCTGATTTATGCAGTTGACATGAGTTGCTTTGTTTCCACACAAGTAAAGCCTACACCGACTAATGACTTATTTACAGATACTCACATTCATGTATATCACTTGTTTATTCAATCATATCTTGTGCTCTCACCGGCACGAAACCAAGCCAGCCAATGAGTGGTTAACGCTCAGTTCCAGTCCCGAGGACAGATAAATTGGAGGGTTGAGTCAGGAAGGGCTTCAGACATAAAACCTGTGCCAAATCAAAACATGTGGATTGGACAATCCGCTGTGGTGACCCTGAACAGGGAGCAGCCGAAGGACAACAACTTGCTTATTCAATCATACACACATCAAATAGATGAAACACTGTAATTTACTGTCATTCATATGTGTGTGCAGGTCAAGCAGATTGCTGCTGTGCTTCGGGCGAGGGAAGCTGACCAGGACATGGTAAGTACTCTGATGCACACGATAATTCTTAGACAGAGGCTACACAATTTTATTCTGCAGTCATTACACACACTTTGCAATGATTGAATTTCTTCAATCTGCTCAATAGAAATCTGCTGAATAGAATACATGCGGAATGACAATTTTGGAATATCATAATTATTAAGACCAGAGCAATAATAGTATAATATTGTTATAACATAAACTGAAATTAAAATTTGGTAATCATTATATATAAAAGAAATATAACTATAATAATCAGTGCATGTCATCTTTTCTTTTTTCAGCATTTTCCTTCACTCAAGAAGAGGAAGAGAAAACATCCAATATTTTCTATAAACTGTTTATATTGTGTATATATTGTATTTGTTAATTTGTATGTAATGTTTTACCATTAAAAACTCTGAATTAAAATGACTGTTTATTTAATAGTAATAATTGTATAAGGGATAATTTTTTATTTTTGTAATGGGAAGTGTTGAGAAGGAGTGTGAGTGTAAAAATATATAACTCGATCTAACTACCTGCATCTAATTGTATTAAAATCAGACTTTATAGCACATAATCAATTAAGCCTAAGTGCCTTAGCTGTAGTAGATAAGCTAATCAAAATGAAATAATCACTCTGAGAAAAGGAGAGTAGGTGGGAGACGAGGAGGCATAAGGGGAAGTTGCCTAAAATGGTGAAGATGCCAGGAATGCTTGGAAGCCTGGGATGACATAGAACTACTTTATATAGAAGCAATAAGATGATAAGGCGTAGGACAAATAATCCACTGAGACTGTTGTTGTTAAAATCCACACACATGTTCACTTGGAGTCCAGAGAGGTATGTGCAGGTTTCAGGAAGTGTCCCTCAGGAAGTAGAAGTTTTTTGTTTTTTTTTTAATATGAACTCAGAAACAAGGTCATTTGAAGTTCAGGTGGTAAACGTGCTAGATGAAGCTGACTTGCTCTAAAAAGTCTCTTTAGGTTGACCAGGAGCTCTGGTTTAGCCCGTTTGAAGTTCGGGTTGTAAAAGGGCTGTATGAAGCTGACTTGCTCCAATGAAACCATTCTTGTCCGGGCACACCTTTCTGAAGATGTACAGGTTTAGCTGGCGAACAAAACTATAGAAATTTGTCATTCTGAAGTACTTGTTCATCTGCTTGTTGGCTGTAGACAGCACTTCAGCTTTGAAGGCCTCCAGAAGGATCAGTATTCCTTCCCCAGTATCATCCCAGCAGAACAAATCTGAAGATCAGTCACCAAATGCCACAAGTCGATGGGAAAGTTTCTGCGGTTGATCCAGACTTCCATCCAAACTAAATGATTTGTAATCAACAGATAGAAGTTCAGTGTTAATGAACTATAGAGGTTTATCCATCTAGACAATTAATAACTAGATTGTGACAGTTGATCTCTAGAACTAGATAGCAGGGTGGCTATCTAACATTCATCCATCTTCATGAACAAATGTTTTGTTAGATAAATAAATAAATATTAAGAACTCAAAAAATATCCATCAACAACACACTATCAGCAGCTCTCCTACGTTTTCTGGCTTCCTGAGTGGAAAATAAATTAAACAAAAGAAATACGATGGGATTATTTCTGATATCATATACAAACAACTGATATCTCGGCCCCTTCTGTAGAATCCTCGTTTCCACTCATGATCAGAAGCGTTTTAACTCTTAAGCTCTCGCAGTCCTCAGGAATTTAAATTTAATGGACTTGTTTGTCAATGATGTTATTTGTGAAAAAGCTCCATTTTGCCTTCCAGTTGTTAGTGCGAGTTGAGTGACGTGATTGATAAACTGTCCAATCCGTGGTGGGTATGTGTAAGGCGCCAGCCAATCGTTTGTAAAAGGGGGCGGGATCTATTTGCAGCATGTAGTGTAGCTCTGGACCGTAGCAAAATGGTTAGCGTGTTCGTCTACGAGTTTTGACCCATGGATACTCGGGATTGAAACCCGTGCATGACTCTGAAAGAGGCTGTTATTATATCCACTCAGCAACTGTTCTTGAAAGTATATTAAGAGCAAGTGACATGTTTTGTAAAAGTTTAACACCTTCGACGGTCTCTCGATCTCGTATAGCTTCATAGCCATGTTTTGAATGGGTGAATGTTTTTTTATTTATTTGGATTGTTTTGATGGGTTTATTAATCATACATGTATTGCTTTATTTATAATCATTGTAGCATCTGGTATAGGTCATTTTAGATTTCATGTCCCAGGCACCCTAAACTTCGGCATCTACACTTCAATCAACCGATTAGCAGCCCAGTTTTACGATTTTATTGAGGGCTACATTCCACAGTGTCACACACACACAACTGGCTCCAGAATGCCTGGACCCTACACAAAGACCAGATAACCCCATGCCGCGTCTCTGATTGAATTCATAGGGGCCCTCAACCAGAACTGACTTAAAATTATTTGCTCCTTACTTTCCTGACACAGGTGTATTTTATTCATGTGTAAGAACACAACACTGTATTAACATCAGTTACACTTTGATTACTGATCTGTGTACTGTATGTAATGTACCACTGTCTTTACCGTCATTCCCTTTCATGTTTAGTATCCAAATGACCACAAAATTATTGGTTACTCATTTTTCAAACAATGGTTTAATTTATTTGCGCATGAAATGCACCATACCATCTTAATACACCTTGGATAAAACTTCAAAGTCATCTATAAGATTGATAGCTAAACTACGCCCACAGACAACTGAAACAAAGGGAGTTTTTTCCTCCAAAATCTCAGGCCGTAGTATTGGCCATCTCCCCAAAGATGGGTGGAGTTTGCGACCTTTAAATTGTCACAAACACCACCAATACGTGGTCAGACTTTCGGAACAGCTTGGAGACGACTCCATCTTCCTTCAAAGAAGTTCCAGCAAGCTTCACTTCCAAGAACGACAACTGCTATGATCTTCAGGAAAACGGAAGAACGTCTGACCCCACCCTAACTGACTCTTCAGAGATTTCTCTGCTGCATCCGGACTCTTGTGCAGTAAGCAAATGCAAGTAACCGTTTCCTTTACCAACCAATTTAGATGCGTATTTCAAGTATGAACCTTGTATTGTGTCTTAAGGTGAATTTGTTTCCAGTGACTATTTCCCAGTTAGGGTGTGATTAATTTTGAAGTTTACGCTTGCCATTCCTTTCCTTCCTTTCTCTAATTTCTTCTTTCCAGTCCCCCCCCCTTTCCCCAATTTTAATTTCTTTTGTTATTTTATTTTCATCTTTGTTTTTATGTTGTGTTTGTCTCATTCATTAAATGCCATATTTTTGTGCCACAAGATTGTCTCTGAGTATCGCTCACAAATGTAAGGTTCCTGCAACATCTGGTCTGAACTACATGCACTATTAAGTTAATTTAATTTAAATTATGATATAAAGTAAAAGGGAAGTGCGTCTTTCTCGGCCGGGGAAATACCGCCTTCATGGAATTAATAAATACATTAATTTATTAATAAATTTATCTGCACTAATAAATTTTAGATTGTGTTTTTTGACGTTATGGATTTTTTTTTTCCTTCATTAAAACCTCATCATATAATCCTTCTCTCTGTGAATCTTTCACAGCTGTTAGTTCACTAGCACTTAGTTATTTATACAATACTGGTTCAGTCACTACTGTTAACATTACAGTTATTAATATAAGCATATCATATTTTCTTATGCTAACAATCTTCAAAGGTAAAGCACAGTTAGCTTTTAATTCTAACTAGACTAAAACCATTGATTAGCTAATATTAGCTAGTTACCATGAGGGGACAATTTAACTAGCTGAGAACACCTGACTAGCCAGAGCAGGTTAATGTTGGTCTACTAAGCAACTTCATAAACATAAAATTAACCTATATGAATTGTTCTTGAAACTTTCATGCCATTAAATCCCAATTAAATTTTACTGAACAAAAGCTATGATATGACAGAAAACTGCAAATTACAGTCTAAAATAAACAAAAGAAAAACCTTAAACACAAACACTTTAACAAACTTTTGCTGCATGCTTGTGCTAATCACATCATGCAGCTTGTAAGGACCATGTTACAGTACAAACTCACAAGATTAATATTATGTTTATGAATTTATTCCTTCTATATTTCTATTAATACTCTCTCCATCTATATCTTGTACTTGTATTTGTAAAAATAATAAATACCAATACTCTTATAGATGTGCCAAAACTTCCTCTGCTAGCTTATGCAAGCATTTACACAGAACTTCCCAAAAAACGAAAGAGACCCAATCTTACAGTAGATAAAAAGTAGACAGAATGAAAATTAACAATGTGTTTATGCTAATTATATGGTAATACTAACCAAGTAGACCTGCTTATATAAACTATGCTAACAAAAAAAAACTTATTTTTATAATTCTGAGTTTGAATGTTTTTATGTAAGACTTCCAGTTTGCCATTTCTTATGTTTGCTAGCTACCTTGTATTCCACAATTAATATATTGCAACTACAGTTTAAAATGTCATATGTAATGGAACACACAAGTTAAATAAAGTAAAAATGAACATGTGCTGTATATTTAAATTAATTAACTGCTTAGTGTTTCAGTGAATGTACAATATTAAAGATCTTATAATGTTATATGGCCACAGAGCAAAGATTATCACACTGCTAATATCACATTAATCTCAAAGTCCCTATAGTTGTCATAGAACTGTGTAATATTATTAGAAGATCCAACAAAGTTTGGAAACATTCAGAAGAAACATCATAAATCATAAACTGCATTATGGATTAGTAACAGGTTTAAATTATTCAATGAGATCATGCCATGAGGAGTCAATTCTATTCTGAGAGACTGATGTCAAAATTGACTACGCATGCGAGCCCCAACCCCGGGCCTGGCTCCAGGGCGGGGCCCCGGTTGCGCCTTACCGGGCGACGTCACGGACCTTGGTTTGACTTTACTCATAAGGGTTTTTTGAACCGCTCTTTGTCTGGCCTGTCACCCAGGACCTGTTTGCCTTGGGAGACCCTACCAGGGGAAAAAGCCCCAGACAACATAGCTCCTAGGATCATTCAGGTACGCAAACCCCTCCACCACAATAAGGTGGCGGTTCAAGGAGGGGACATCTGATTCCTTTTAGTTTTTACTTTTGGTTTGTTAATATATAATTAAGGATTATTAATAAGCTTATACAGCTAACACACTGAGATTTAACGGTGTTAACAACCATCATACATAGCTGAAGTATTATGTTTCATGTGTATATCCACAGCTGTACACAATGTATATTAATAAATTCTACATATTTTCTGTTGCTCTGCTTGTGTTCATTTACATTTAGAATCATTAAAGAAATGACCAAATATTCTAAACAACTTCCCCATTAGGCTGCTTATGTTACTGTTTGCTGTAGACATAACAGAATATCTAAAAAGAGAAGCAAATTTTAGTAATAAGTTCCTGCAGTTCTTAAAAACACGTCTTAACTGTCTGAACCTTGTGAGCATCAAAATCACTATTTACTCAATAACACAAATTACGCCGGTATGATTTACAGTACGTGGAAGGAGAGCAGCTTAGAATCTTACCTGCAATGCCATTTTCCTACCACTAGAGGTCTCTGCATACATATGGTCAGCAGTGTGTGTAACTATACGCACATTCTCAGGCACAGGATCTTTATATATTACATTCTATCCATAGATATGCACAATTTATGCACAAAACTACACCTACACAAGAATAATAGAATACATGAGACTGCAGTTCTGTTGGAGACAGGAATGGTGATAATACATGGTGATAATATATATATATATGTATATATATATACATATATATATGTATATATAATTTTTTTTTTTTTTTTAGCATTTTAAATAAAGTTTTTTGAAGATTTAGAAAAATGTGCAAACATCAGATGAGTGAACATCATTAATTCATTAAATATTTGTTTGAATTATTGGATTAGTAACAGATTTAAATTAATCAATGTAAATAAGTGCATGTTCTCCCTGTGCATCAGGGGTTTCCTCCGGGCACTCTGGTTTCCTCCCCCCGTCCAAATGCATGCATGGTAGGTTGATTGGCATCTCCGGAGAATTGTCCGTAGTGTGTGATTGCGTGAGTGTATGAGAGAGGGTGTACCCTGCCTTGACGCCTGAGATAGGCACAGGCTCCCCCTGACCCGAAGTTCTTCGGATAAGCGGTAGAAAATGAATGAATGAATGAGATGAGAAGTTAATTCTAGGCTGAGGGACTGATGTCAGACATCGACATGACTACACCTCAGTAGGTGGAGCTACATGTGGTGAGATAGTTTCACAGAGATACTGACATTTATATTTACTGCAAGAGACACACAGAACAATCATGTTATTCTTATTTGTATTGATAGTTGTCACAAATATTGGTAAGTCATTTATATAATACATAACATTTAGGTGGATGCTGAAGATTTGTATTGTTATCTAAAAATGATGATTCATTTAGCAAAAACATTAATATGTCCTTAGGCAATGAAAGTATGAATGTTTTAATATCTTTACAGCGAGTGCTGTTGACAGCAGCATTACACCGGACCAAACCATCATATCTTCAAGTGAAGGCAGCAACATCACACTGACCTGCACATATGATCAATCAGCATACAGTCTTTACTGGTATCGACAAAAACCTCAATCAGGACCAGAGTTTCTGCTGCAGATTCATAAATCCACAGACACTAGAACTAAACATAAGCTTGACACAAGACTGTCCACCAAACTCCATAAAAATGAGAAGAAAGTAGACATGGAGATTTTTCCTGCTGCAGTATCAGACTCTGCACTGTACTACTGTGCCATGGAGCCCACAGTGACACAAAACTCTAACAGACTGTACAAAAAGTCAAGCTTGATATTTTTGTTTCTCAGCAGGTGGAGCTGTTTATCTGTTTCATTCAAAAGTCATTAACCAGTTCCTGTATTTTGATCATCTTCTTACCCAAAGTGATGAAGCTTACTGTTCATGAAAATCAAACTGTATTAAATGATTATTGACTTGTTTCCTGGTTAAGTTTCATGCTGTTAATTCCCCTCATGTAACAAAGATGTAACACAGTAAGACAAGGTGTAGACAGTTAAATGTGCACACAGTTTACTGATGCCATTCGACATGTTTCACCATGACACATTGTGTGGATAAAACGCTGTCAGATGTTAGCACTGGACTTTACATTGTTCTGCAAGATAAAACAACTTAACTTGTAAGGTCAGAATCATGTATAGTTTAGATGAATAACTGTATGAGACGCACGTTTAATCCTTTGCAACTGTTTCAGTAGCGCTAAGTGTCAGTAGGTAATGTGGCTCCTAAAACAGTCCTAATGTCAGTATTTCTAGATGGGAAGATAACTATATGGGGCATAGTAATAAGCTCAGAAAGCAATTATGTGTTCCGTTTTTGGTGAATTATCACAAGTACTCGGCTATATAGGAAACACAGGGATAATAGCAGACCCAAATGCAGGGAAACCAATTAAAAAAAAAAAGAAAATTTAACAGAAACAGACAGGGAACATAAATTCAGGAACCGGCACAACAAACTGACACGCAAAAGACAAGGGGCCCATTTCAGAAAGGAGGTTCATCCAACTCTGAGTTTAAACTTGAACTCTGAGTTGACAAACCCTGAGATGGGAAACTCTGTGTTTTCGGTTACAGAACAGCTGAAATGAGTTAACCACATGCACCACAACTATAATAAGCCATTTTAAATGGAGCACATATATAATGAGTCACCATGGAAACGGCGTCAAAAAAGAGGTTTGTGTATTTCTCACTAGCAGAACTGGAAGTGCTTATGCAATTCATATGTAGACAATTAAAAAAAAAAAAGCAACACTGCTGCAGCGGCGAATTACAGAATTAGCTTGGGCGAAAATAGCAAATAACTTTAAGTATATCCTATTATTATGAATACATATTGTACGCTTATTGAATAGCACATCTAATGCAATGGGATGCGAAGTAACACTGGTATTGTTTTGTGTATTCTTGGTTTACTGTGAAGTGGTGATCTGTACAAAGTTATACTACAACAGTGTCACTTCCTGGGTGTGGCCTTCTAGAGACGTGTAAAGTTCAGCACATACAGCACTATTATACACAATCTTCACAGAGCTGTGTTCAGAAATGGCTCAACTATACAACTTACTGTACATAGTGAAATACACACCACTGATTCTCACTCTAGTTACAGGTCATTCATTGTATTATATACTATTTATGTTTGTTTTTAAAGCATGTAGTAATTTCATAATTTGCCAGGTTAATATTTGATTTTTTAAAAATTTGTTTCAGATTTATTTCTTTATATTCTTTTTCACACCAGGCAGTGCTGCAGATAAATTTGGACCAAAGGATTAAGATGCCAATGTTGTGGGGAAAGAAACAGACTCTATTACTCTGAAATGTTCATATGAGTCAAGCAGTGAATGGATTTATCTTTACTGGTTTAAACAGTAAAGAAACATCTTTACTGGTTCAAACAGTGCCCCACAGTTTTTAATGTATAAAGGTGCAAGGTCATAGTGGTGATGATAGCACTCCTGATGATCATCGATTAGAGTCAGAAACAAGCACAGACTCTACTGAACTTACTATCAGAGGTCTAAAGCTCTCAGTTTCTGCTCTCTATCATTGTGCTCTAAGAGTAACACAGCGATACAGAGTCAGTGAAAGGCTTTACCAAAACTTATAAAACCACATCAAAGATCCTCCCTTTACCAACCTGTTATCAGTTAACCACAGACCAAAACGATAATCGTGGTAATTTTGTGGTATAAATGAATAAAGAAGCAAACACTCCAGTGTGTTACAGGTGCACAGGACTTTAAATTGTTTGTGTCTAATTGTCTCCCATATCTTTCCTTGTTTTTGAGTTGTCATTGTGGTCTCTGTGTAGTTCTTGAGTTTCATTTTCTTTTCTTCCCCACTTTTCCATTTTGTGTATTGTAATGTTATTAAATCATGATTTTAGCTATTCCTGCTTTTGGGTCTGTTTTTATTTGTAAAGACACCTGTTTTGAATCCTGAGATAAAGATTAGTTTGCCATTTCTAAAAACACACCTGGGGAATACAGGTACATTTAGAGACAAAACTATTCCAGATTAAACAGTATAAGTAATGTTATAGAGTAAGAGCAGTACTGCATGGACTGGGAGAGTTGTTCAGTTACTAGACAATGTGGTTAGCACAAGTTGCATGTTAAACATTATGTGGTTGCTGCAAGAACGTAATCCATAAATGGACAGCACAGAGGACACTTAGTAGATTGGTTCGATGTTCTTATAACTCCATGGGACAAACTGTCTGTGGCATGTGGATAGTTACGGTACATTAATGCCATTTCTTTTCAGTATATCAGGATGCATTGACAATCTGATTTTGCCAAGTCCGTGTCGCCCTGAGACCAAAACTTCCTCAGCCAATAAGCGTTTACGACTTCATCAATATGTGTGACCCAATTACTATCACCCAATTACTATCCCCAATTACCAATTACTGCAGAGTCTGCCAAAATACAAAATGAACAACGTCCTGCACCAGACCAGTGGCAAAATCAGGACATGCCACCAGCAAAAAGGTAAGACTGTGCCTTAAATTTTTCTTAAGGTATCATTTTACAGAAGTATAGTAATGATAGTAAGCTTCATATTTCTTTGTGGGGATTTCACAACAGAAATTGTAATATTAGTTTGAATTGCCAAGTTAACCATGTTAGCCTTTCACTGATGTAAGTTACCGTTAACTTTCTAGCTCCCGTTAAAACAGTCTGATAATAACTGTTGTAGCGATTTTGGCTCGCGACGCAAGGTAAATATTTATAAGCAACTAAAACGTGTTATAGTGACTTCCAAATATTTTAACCTGAGATGGGTCACATAAACAAGATGCACTTTCATTAGGGAAGTAAAAAGAAAACGATAGCTTCGTATACATTCTGACATCAGACCTTGTGGCAAAAATGGCATACGGCATTAGAACAGGTATACATTAACATGCCATGATCAGTAAGATATGATGATGGAGTATAACGGATTTTAAAATACAATGTTGTTTTCTGACACATGAATAAGATACACCCTTGTCAGGAAATTAAGGAGCAAATAATTTTAAGTCAGGCAAGCCTTAAAAGAAGAAACACATTACAAAAAGGGTTATAAGAATGAGAACCTTAGAGTACCTTATCTTGGGTTTTATTAGTAAACGGAATGTCTCATTGTGTTGTGTGTGTGTGTGTGTGTGAGAGAGTTCTGTTTGCAGGCTCCAATGAGAGATATGTTCTGTTACATATGAATACGATGACCCCGAGTCATCACTGATTTATTCTGTTACATATGAATATGTTGACCTCAAGTCATCACTGATTTATTCTTACATATGATTATGATGACCCCAAGTCATCACTGATTTTTTGAGGAAGCAGCACACAGGAAGCAGCACACTTGGAGCTCTCGCATCTTCCAATTTATATGCCTGGCTGAGTATTTTTTATTCAATTCAGAGTTATCTTGAGTTTACACAGGGGTGAGCCTGGTCTCATTTGAAAGAAGAGATGCACTAGTTTCAGAAACTAGTTTCAGATTGATTCTAGGCCTTACTGGCACAAAGTTACAGGGGTTAGAATGCAGGTTTTCCTGTCCGCCTGTTACCCAGAGAACACAGCATAGATTTAATTATTTTGAAGTGCTTGTCCTTAATGTTACACTATCGCACATGCACACGAAGAAATCCCTGATGTCTCTTGCTCTAGCAACTGTGTACAGGGCCCTACACAGTTTTTCTTAGAGAATTCACAGATTTTCTCTCAGACCTATTGGTTAACTTTGACAAAGCATTAATTGTAGGAGACTTTAACATTCATGTTGACGACACAAACGACGCTTTAGGACTCACATTTATGGACTTACTAAACTCACTTGGGCTCAAACAAAACATCACTAGTGCAACTCATTGACATAACCACACACTAGATTTAATAATATCACACAGAATAGATGTCACTGATATAGATATCATACCTCAAAGTGATGACATCACAGACCATTACCTCATAATGTTCACACTACCTATAGAACAGACTAGCTATGTCTCACCATGTTATCGACTCGGTAGAACCATTATTCCGACCACCAAAGACAGATTCACAAATAACCTGCCTGATCTGTCTGGACTTCTTACTGTACCCTTAAAATCAAACGACCTAGATGCAATGACTGACAGCATAGACGCTATATTCACTTGCACATTAGACACTGTTGCCCCAGTCAGATTACAGAAGGTTAGAGATAAAACACCTGCACCGTGGTATAATAGTCATACTCACACCCTCAAGAGGGAGACCCGTAACCTCGAACGGAAGTGGAGAAAAACTAAATTAGAGGTTTTTAGAATTGCGTATAAGGACAGTATGTCCAGCTACAGACAGGCTCTAAAAGCTGCTAAGGCTGAGCACCTGAGCAAACTCATAGAAAATAACCAGAACAATCCCAGGTTTTTATTTAGCACAGTGGCTGTTTAACAAAAAACAGAAATCTGAACACACTATTCCATCACATTTCAGTAGTGAGGACTTTGAGATTCTTCACTGATAAAATTGAAAATATCAGGAATAAAATAGGTGACGCTCAACATATGAGAGCAACCAGTGACACAATCTCACCTAAGGCTTTACACAGCTTTACAATTACAGGACAGGAAGAGTTAGATAAACTTATTACTACAGCTAAATCAACAACATGTTCACTAGACCCCATCCCAACTAAACTACTGAAAGAAGTGTTAGATAAAGCTGGTGAGCCTCTTCTTAATATCATTAACTCCTCGTTATCTTTAGGTTACGTCCCAAAGTCTTTTAAATTGGCAGTTATTAGGCCACTCATCAAAAAACCTAACTTAGATCCTAATGAATTATCAAATTACAGACCTATCTCACACCTTCCGTTTATGTCTAATATACTTGAAAAGGTTGTGTCTGTTCAACTGAGCTCCTTCTTACAGGAGAGCAATATCCTTGAAGAGTTTCAGTCAGGTTTCAGGCCCCATCATAGCACAGAAACTGCACTTGTTAAAGTTACAAACGACATGTTCTTAGCTTCGGACCAAGACTGTATGTCCTTATTAGTTCTACTTGACCTTAGTGCTGCATTTGACACTATAGACCACAACATTCTTCTAGATCGCTTACAAAACTACACAGGTATTCATGGTCAGGCTTTAAGTTGGTTTAGATCCTACCTGTCAGACCGATACCATTTTGTAGAATTAAATGGTGAATCCTCCAGTTTATTACCAGTTAATTATGGGGTCCCTCAAGGATCAGTTCTAGGACCTCTGCTTTTCTCGATATACATGCTTCCATTAGGGAACATCATTAGAAGACATGGGATTAGTTTCCATTGTTATGCTGAGGGGACACAGTTATATATCTCATCAAAACCAGATGAAATAGCCACAGTGTCCAAATTAACTCAATGCCTTAGAGAGATAAAAGACTGGATGAGCTGCAACTTTCTATTGTTAAACTCTGATAAGACAGAAATACTACTTATAGGTCCAAAGACCAGTGCACAGAAACTCTCACAACTTAACTTCCATTTAGAGGGATGTACTATTACCAATAGCTCGACAGTGAAAGACCTCGGTGTTATATTAGACAGCAACTTGTCTTTTAAAAACCATATCGCTCATACTACCAAAACAGCCTTCTTCCACCTTAGAAATATTGCCAAGCTGAGAAACATCCTGTCAGTATCTGATGCTGGGAAGCTAGTTCATGCATTCATGACCTCTAGACTGGACTATTGTAATGCATTACTAGGGGTTGTCCTGCATATTTAATAAATAGGTTACAGTCCAAAATGCAGCTGCCAGAGTTCTCACTAGGACAAGAAAGTATGACCATATAACCCCAATTTTATCATCTCTACACTGGCTACCTGTTACGTTTAGAATTGATTACAAACTGCTGCTACTTACGTACAAGGCTCTTAATGGTTTAGCTCCCATGTATCTAACTAGCCTTCTAACATGTTACAATCCTTCACGCTCTCTGAGATCACAAAACTCAGGACTTCTGGTAGTTCCCAGAATATCTAAGTCTACTAAAGGTGGTAGAGCATGTTCTTATCTAGCTCCCAAACTTTGGAATAGTCTTCCTGATAGTGTTCGGGACTCAGACACACTTTCCCAGTTTAAATGTAGATTAAAAACTCATCTCTTTAGTCAGGCGTACACATAATACATCCTATAGTATCATGCACAAGTACATCAGACCTGCACATTTTTATGAACAGCAGATCTGTTAGTCCCTTTCCACTGCTTCTCTCTTTGTACCCATCCCGAGACATCCAGATATTGTACCAGCTCCCAACATCCTCTGTGGGACGAAGCCTTTGGACGTCCACTGAGCCGAGGCCGACTCTAAGAATCCTGGGACATCTCCAGTTAGACTCTGTGATACTAAGGAGATCCGAAGTCCATGATCCTTACACCAATACAACATTTAACTGATTGTATATTACAATCACATCTCCTCTCAATTCCTCTCAAGCTTTCTTCCTTTACCAATTTAAGGGAGTTTTTCCTTGCCACTGCTGCCTGATTCTCCTCACACTTGCTCATAGGGGGATAACCACATACACATTGTGAACTATATATATCTAATAATAATCTAGAATTTTTTATTCTGTCAATTCTTTTACTTTTATTATTATTTCCTTTATCATTAATTATGTTTACCTTCAGCTCTATGTTTATGTTCTGTAAAGCTGCTTTGAGACAATGTCTATTGTAAAAAGCGCTATACAAATAAACTTGAATTGAATTGAATTATTCTGTTACATATGAATATGATGACCCCAAGTCATCACCTAAATCAAAATCTGATTTTTGAATGCTGTTCAAATGTAATTACTAAGGGATCTGTTCTTTTAAATGTGTTGATTTTAACTAAATGGTCATGTGATTAATGAATGAGAAAAAGCTCCTCTTTCGCTTTCTAAATACGTTGTCATGTATATTATGTGCTTAGAGCGGTCATTTTTATAATGTTATATTTTATCATCTATCAAACTAATTTCATATAATGAATGTCAGTAATCTGGAAGACTTAAATGTTTTCCAACTCTTGTGCAGTACATCGTAACATCTTGGAATCCAGAATTCCAGATGGATAAGAGGAGCTCTATCAGTTAACAAACTCTGTTACTTCTGTATTTAAAGGGCACCAAGTGACCAAGAGCACACAATGGAAGGTCTGATTTTGTTTCATTTATTGTAATTGAACAATTTGCTTGCTTGGGCCAGATTTACTTAGTGTACAAACAGTGATTTACTTACAGTGCTTTTACGTACCATATGTCATGCCTTTTGTTTATTTTCCCCGTCACGTGTCTGCCCCGCCTTCGTCTGCCCCTCCGTGTCTCCACACCTGATCCTTATTGTGTCATCGTGTCTTTTATATTTAAGTGAGCCGCGTTGCCGAGTGCAGCGCGGAATCATTAGTTACGTTTACCCCTTCGTCATGTCTAGTCGTTGTTAAGTGTCGTCATTTGTACTGTTTAAGTTATTGTCTTTTATGTCTTTGTCTTCATTATTTATTAAACCCCTTTCATTTGAAGCTATCCTGCATACGGGTCTGTCTCCTTCCTACTCTGGTAGTGACAGAATGATTCCGCCCAAGATCTGAGACATGACAGGTCTGCCGAGATGTGGATCCCCAGGAACTTGAAACTGGAAATGTGCTCAACAGCCATCCCATTGATGTGGATGTTGTCATGTGTGCCTCTTGTCTCGTTCCTGAAGTCCCCAATAAGCTCCTTTGTCTTGGAGGTGTTAAGGAGCAAGTTATTGTCATTGCACCATGTGGCTAGGTGCTGGATCTCCTCCCTGTAGGCAGTCTCATCATTGTTGGTGATGAGACCAATCACTGTAGTGTCATCTGCAAACCTGATGATGGAGTTAGATCCATTCACAGGCCTGCAGTCGTAGGTGAAGAGGGAGTAGAGGAAGGGGCTCAGCACACAGCCTTGTGGTACACCAGTGTTGAGTGTGATGGTGTTGGAGCAGATGGAGCCTGATCAAACATGCTGGAGTCTGTTGGTCAGAAAGTCCATAATCCAGTTGCAAGTTGTGGTGTTAATGCCCAGATCTACTAATTTGGCTTGGATGGAATGATGGTGTTGGGGATGTGGTAGCTCAGTGGTTAAGGTGTTGGGCTACTGATCAGAAGGTCACGGGTTCGAACCCCAGGTCCACCAAGCTGCCACTGCTGGGCCCCTGAGCAAGGCCCTTAACCCTCAATTGCTCAGTTGTAAGTCACTCTGGATAAGGGTGTCTGCTAAATGCCGTAAATGTAAATGTAAATGTGTTAAATGCTGAGCTGAAGTCAACAAACAGCATACGTGCATAAGTGTTCTTATTGTCCAAGTGTGTGAGCACAGAGTGCAGTGCCATGGAAGCTGCATCTTCTGTGCTCCTATTTCTGCGGTAGGCAAACTGGTGAGAGTCCAATGTGGGTGGCAGAGAGTTCTTCAGGTGAGCTAGGACCAGCCGCTCAAAGCACTTCATAACAATGGGTGTCAGTGCTACAGGGCGGTAGTCGTTTGGGCACGTTGGGCTGAATTGTTTTGGCACTGGCACAACGGAGATGCATTTAAAGCAAGTGGGAACAGCTGCTTGGGCAAGAGACAGGTTGAAGATGTCAGTAATGACCCCAGAGAGCTGCTCAGCACATGCTCTGAGTACGTGTCCAGGGGTGTTGTCTGGTCCAGCGGCTTTGTGTACGCTGATCCGGCTCAGTGCGTTGCAGACATCTGTGGAGGAGAGTATTATTGGAGGGTGGTCAGCCGAGGGTTTGAGCTTGGTGGCCATTTCTCTGTTGTCCCTCTCAAAATGAGCATAAGTCATTAAGCTCATTCAAGAAGAGGACATCAGTGGCAGCGGGGGTGGAGTGGGATTATTTGTAATCACTGATGGCCTTGCCACATGCGCTGTGCTGTAGGCCTGTGCGTCGCCTGATCTGAAGGCAGTTACTTAAACAGGAGGCGCACCTCCTTGTTCATCCATGGATTCTGATTTGGATATGTGATGATCTATTTCTGAGTAGTAACACTGTCTATGGTGGTATTGATGTAATCCAGTACAGAAGAGGTGTAGCAATCAATGTCTGTGTGAATGTCACTGGTGGCCTGAGAAGCAAATGTACTCCAGTTTGTGTATTGGAACCTTTCCTTGAGTGTGAAATCTGCTTCTGCGTGCCAGACCTTGATGGTTCTAACTGATGGCTTCACTCGCTTGATGAGGGGTGCATATTTGGGGGTGAGGAACAGAGAAAGGTGATCTGACTGTCCCAGGTGGGGGAGGGGGGTCGCAAAGTAAGCTTCAGCCATGTTTGTGTATACATGGTCTAAGGTTTTGTTCCCACTGCCTTTAAGTTTGAGTGATTGAGCAATATCCTGTTCTCCCAAAATGTTCTCCCATGTCTGTAGAATCTTTAATACCCTTTCCAATTTTGTGATAGTGCTTAATTTCATCTAGTCTTTCATTCTCAATTTTATTGTGTATCAGCTCTACTGAAATGTTCATAGCACTATTTGACTTTGTCTCATTCACCTCACTGAAAACACCTCTGGGTTACGACCGTAACCCTAGTTCCCTGAGGAACGAGACGCTGTGTCTCTGTGCCACACTCCCTGCATCCCTGCGGCGCTTACCTTCTCTCACAGGAGCTAGCGTCTTGTCCATCTCGCAGCCATTTGTAGCTTTCTGTTTACGCGACGTCATCGGTGTAATAGACAGAAACCTAAGGGCCGGGCAGTTAATTGGTTCCAGTCCATGGTGCTCACACCACGACGTAAACAGTCGCCATCGTGCGGCGTACGACCTCCTCGTGGAGGAAGCGCTGGAGTGGAGAAGGGTCTCTACTACCTCGGTAGTGAGACCAGCCGCTATGAACTGTGCCCCCTCAGGGGCCACAGCTTCCATAGCTCTGGGTGGGGGTGCACCAGGGTTCCGCCCGCCTGTAAGAGGAGATCTCGCCTGGGAGGAATTTCCCACAGAGGGCCCCCGAGTAGAGACACCAGATCCGCAAAACATGGCTTGCCCAGCCATCGATGTGCTACCAGGAGGAGACAGACTCCAACCCGGCGAACTCTCTCCAGAACTCCAGGGAGCAGTGCGATCGGGGGAAAGGTGTACAGGCATAGCCTCAGCCACGACTGCACCATGGCATCCAGACCTAATGGGGCTGGGTGAGAGAGGGACAACCAGAGGGGACAGTGCGAGGTCTCTCAGATCTCAAACAGATCCACCTGGGCTCTGTAGAACCTCCGCCATATGAACTCCACCACCTCGGGGTGCCTCGACAGGGCATCTGCTCTGACATTCAACCGTCCCAGGATATAAATGGCCCTCAAAGAGAGGATCGCTCGTGCTAGCTTGTACAAAGGGCGAGATCAGAGGCCCCCTTGGTGGTTGATGTAGTAGACCACCGCAGTATTGTCCACATGGACAAATACGTGGCGATCTCTTGGGTCCGGGAGGAAGTGTTTTAACCCCAAAAACACCGCCATCATCTCCAGGCAATTTATGTGCCACGAGAGATGTGGGCCGCTCCACAGACCCTGGACGGAGTGGCCACTCATGACCGCACCCCACCCCGTTAGGGAAGCATCCGTCGTTAGCGTCACGCGACGACATGGAGCCCCCAACACGGGGCCTTGGGACAGAAACCCCCTGAGAGAAAACCCCCTGCCCAGAGCCACCACTGGAGGGGCCTCATGTGCAGGAGGCCAAGCGGGATTACGCTGGACGCCACTGCCATGAGCCCTAGCAGCCTCTGTCACTGCTTCACAGTAAGTGGCTGGCCTTTCCACACTCTCCTGAATGAGGTTAGGCCGAACAAGAGGAACCAATATTGGTGAGCTTTGCCCCAGAAAGCAAACCTCAGGAACCTCCTGTGTGCAGGAAGGATGGAAACGTGCAAGTATGCGTCTTCCAGATTTAATGTGACGAACCAGTCCCCGGACCTGATCTGAGTCACGACCTCCTTGAGGGTGAACATCCTGAACCTGAGCCTCTTGAGAGAGCGGTTAAAGGAGCGTAGATCTAGAATGGGACACAACCCGCCATCCTTCTTCGGAATGACAATGTACGGGCTGTAGAAGCCTGACTCTCGAACCGAAGGGGGGAAGCACCTCGATGGTTACTTTCCTCAGGAGTGTGCGCACTTCCAGTTCCAGGACCAGAGCCTGCTCGGGTCCCACCAGGGTGGGACACATCCCGTTGAAACGGGGAGGAGAGGACGTGAACTGAACTACACTTTTATCATGTGGATGAATGTGGTAAAAAACAGATAATATCACAGTTTATATATTATAGTATGAGATGCTATATTTCTTTTTGGTAAATTAGTTTTACACTGTAAAATGTACAGGTTTTTTTTTTTGTAAATATGTTTACATAACCACAGCTGCCATATTTTTGAGTAAAACTACAACTACAAACTGTTTTTACAGTGTATTTTTTGTGTTATTACTATAAAAACCGCTGCTTTTCTAAAACCTGGACTGTTTTATCTGCCTCTTTTTTCCTTTAAAGCGCTCCGCTTTGTAGACTGTTGTTTTTATAAATTCCTCCATCTCTACTGTCAAAATCTAAAGAGACAAAAGCACATAGATTAACCGTCAGTAGCTTTGAGTAGAGCTGAATTCTAGGCAGTGATTTCTTCAGAAATAGGTAAAAGATGGCAGGAAGTATGGAATAGTGGGAGTAAAGGAAGACATCTCTTCCAGATACAGGAGAATGTTGGAATTGAGAGGAAAAGATTGGGAAATAGAAAGAAGGATGTTGTCATCATGAGATTAAGAATTGAACATACTGCATTAAATCATAATCTCTTTAGAATAGTAAAGCATGAATTAGGTGAATGTGAGAAGTGTGGGGAATTAGGAACAGTGAGGCAAATACTGGATATGTGTCCGGCTTATGAAAGGGACAGATTTCAGTTATTTCAGGAATTAGGGTGGATAGGAGTGGACAATATTTCTCTAATGGTACTGCTGGGAAACGAGTATGGGCAATCGAGAACTCAATAATTGACACAGGAACGATAGATAGAAAAAAAAAATCTAAATTCTGTGTTTGCTCCACACTCCAGATCAGTAGATGGTGGTAATGCACCTTTTCATTGGTCTGACAAACCGCCATAAAACACTACAAGAAGAAGAAGAAGGGAAAAGGGGGCATGCATGATGGGACTAATGCTGGTTGTCTTTTTGATACTCTTTTACAGACACATCCAGCTGATCCAGGTCTTCAAATTGCCAGCTGAGCCTTCACTACGCTTCTGGAGAGGACTGCTTCACCTTTACACTGTTGTTCCCCCTCCTGCTGCTTAGGTTTGGAGCCTATACTTCTGCCAAAATGCCTCAAAATGCCTCTGTAGGCCTCTTAAAGCAACTATTTACTTTTTCTCCTTTTTCTGACTTTTTGCTACATTACGCTGAGAAGAAAATAAATATCACCCCATTGTTTGCTTTAATCCAGACTCTGTGCCTCTTCTTCTGTGTCTCATCTCTCTAAGAGCCCTAAAACTTAAAATCTTACTGTAAGTGAACAGCAATTTTTAACAGTGCAGGTGGGACAATGAGTCATTTTGAATTGGATTCGTTATTGGAGTTGGAGCTTGCGCTATTTAGGGACAGGGAGACTGGCTTGCTGCTCAGATACTCCTATGTCACCTTCTACCACTGTTTCTGCACTTTAATACCAGTTATTTCGTAGCCAACTTAAAGCTACATGTGTAATTAACATAGTATTTTATAGTGTTATTACGTGGGTATGGTCATGTTTTAAATGGTACAAAAAGATAAGAAAATATGAGTTATATTTAGAGTATAACCAACATAGTATAATCATTTATTTTTTTTATTATTGAAATTAATTGCATATTTCTATTAAATCAGCTGAGGATGTTTAAGGATATTCAACTCTGAACTTCTTTTGGAGAGACCCATGAGTGTCATGTGGTCCCACTGGGAACCCACAGTAAAGATGATCAACAGGGGCAACATCATCAAAAACCTTGATCTGTCCATCGATTATGCTGCTCTGTTTGACACCTTCTCCATGTTCAGGAGGATCATGTCATGCAAGGTTCAAGCTTCGAGCTGTTCTGAATAGCTAACTATCTGTGTGACATGCGCTGTTTCTCCTGAAGGTTGTTGAATCAAAAGGCATCAGGTACACCCAGTTTGAGTCACTGGGGGCAGCAATAATGGCAATTGAGTGGTTCAATGGCATGCATCTGAAAGGCCACCAAGAGTGTAAGCCTTGTGTAAATTAGTAGCCAGGGTTCAAATGTCAGGGTTTTTTTTTTTTTACATTCCACATTAACTAACTGCTTAAGATTTATCGAACTCTTTACATTTTTGAAACAATTTTTCTGACGAAGACATAACTCCCACAGTGGGGTTTAGACAAAGACTCTAAGACCAGCTTCTCTGTTGTGTTACAGCACCATCGAGTCTCGGTAGGAGCACAAGGTGGAGGAGCACAAGCAGGAGGCATGCCCCAGTTCCCAAAACCAGGGTAACAACCTGGACCACGCCATTGACAATGAGTGCCTGTACATGACATTTGGATCCATCACAAGTGCAAAGGTCACTTACAATTAATAATCACACCATTTTATTCTCAGTAATCTCTATCCACATCCCCTTACTGAGTGAAAAGCTTTTTCTGTGCTGATTGTTCCTCATGGTCCTGCCTCTTACAGGTGATGACAGAGACATGATGTGGGGAGCAGAAACGTTAGCACAGCAGCGGCAAACACATCAACAATGGCGGATGTTGCTTTACTGTTAATGTTCATGTCTTTGTGAACCTACATTAGCATCCAAACGCGGTGAATAAAACGTGTACATGCAGCTCCATGTAATCTGTATAAACGGAGGTTGTAATCGAGAAAGTACATAACATTATTTTATCATTAACACAAAAAAAGTTAGCCTTAGCATGTAGCTACCTACTATCATGTGTGCTGATAATGTATCATATTTTGGTAAAGTAAAAGTGTATTAAACATTAGTATACTTAAGGTACATTATCAAAGGCGCTAAGAGTAGCCCTGCCCCCAGCCCCTAACACAATCGGTTCTTAAGTCTAGACCAGCAACGTTTTGGTGCTACTTAAGAACCACTTTTCCTAGTTCAGAGTCATTGCTTTGGCGGTCGAAACAGGAAGAACTGGTTTTAAATTAGGCTCTGGCTCCGAACCAGCACTCAAACTGCCTTGGTGGAAAAGGGGCATTAAACATTTTGTCAATCTGGACATCCTTTGGAAGTGAAACAAACTGATTGACCAGGCTGGCCAATGCAATTGACACAGATTTCACTACATCACTCACAGTTGATTTGTCCACTCCTATATTGTCACCAACTACTTGGTAGAAAGTCCCAGATGCATAGAAGCACAGACCAATGAGGACCTGTTCTTCCACAGACAGACTGTGACTCCTTCGGGTTCTCCATTGCAGTTTTGGCCTGACAAGGTCTCCAATGTACTTAATATCAGCATTCCCAAAGTGAAAGCGAGCATACAGTTCTTCAGTGGTGTATTGCTCCAGTGGTTGTGCACGCTCAACATACACCCTTTGACGGTATCCTCTTCTACCAAAACGGTGGTAGCGATGGACAATACTTGCCATGTCAGTGCCTCTCTCAAAGTCCTCTGAGAAAGGCTGAA